>NC_079289.1:72757386-73369261 GCF_023638135.1 Falco biarmicus | reverse complement strand
GTTGGCATTAATGCCCATACCAGGAGCCCATGCTGTGGAGGAAATGGGCTGGCAATCTGAAGATCCAATTTCCTTTTTCCAGGTTCTGCTACCAACTTGCTATTTCACTGTATACAGAACACATCATTTTTCCATTCCTCATCTTCTCCCTCACAAAAGCCTGACTGCATTCCACAGATGGGAATTGCCATGTACAAGCACTAACTACTTTCACTTGTTTAATTTTAAGCAGCTTCAGGATACTTACCCTGAATGCCAGGAGCACAGAAAAACATTGGGACAGGCCTGGGAATGCTTTGCCATCATGGAAAGCAAGGAGTAAATGTTCCTGAAGTGAAACAGCCTGTCTAGCTCTTGCCCCAGCCACACTTCTGTTTTGACACTTGACATCATCTTGAAGGAAAGTGTGGGTTATACAGAGAGGAACAGCACTTAAATTTGCCGTTTTCCCTAATGATTCCCATTGGTTTGATATATGATGAAGCCAGCTGAGGTTCCAGGCAATGGAAGTTCACATTTAATTTCCACAGTGCTTCAAACAATAGAAAGTTACACTTTTAAAAGTACTTCCTTTTTTTCCTCCTTGTACATTACTCTAATACCTTAATACATCAGGGATTGCCCCTGCCCTGTCTGTCTCTTTTCCTTGCTCCCAGCCTACCCCCTGCACTCAGATGGTTACACTGCCATTAGCGGGGATTTGGCCCAACCTTCAGCAAAGCAAAACCAGATCCTCTGTAAGCCCAGGACACCTCAAGGGTTGACATGAAGTGGAGCCGATGTCCCACTTCAGATGTCCCAAGCCTTGCCTTACCCTGGTGTCAATGACTGGGCCACAACCAGCGAGATTTGCCTGCCAGCTGCAAGCTCTCCTATTATTCAGCCAGCCTACAAGGTGAAACTAACTTCTTTCCAATTTCTTCTTCTAATCATTAAAAGGCCTAAAGCAGATTTTTCCCAGCAGAGCACATAAAGCTGTTGGGGCCTGGAGCATGGAGCCACTATACTTCAAAAGGCAGGGACTGCAGATCTTGGGTTGCAGTTCCTCTCACTGACCAGAGCTTGATCTCACATTAATGGATTTTATACTGTGTTAATGCCACTGACTTCAGTGGAGCTACTGATGTTTTCCTACCCAGGCAAGTAACATCAGAATCAGGCCCCAAGACTCATGGTTGGTAGGGTCTCTTACCTAACCAGCTCAACAGTTGTTTTTTTTTAAATCCTCAACTGACTACACTCAAGGCCTCACAGTTTTCAGAAAGGAAGATGTTTGGGTTTTCTTTAAACCAGATTCAGCTTGTCTGCCAAGATTTAGTCCAATTAAGTCCCAATTTTATATTATTTTTCAGCCACATGTTACAACAAACAACAGAGTAGAAAGCCACATATGGTTTCTGATATTAGAATAATGAAACTCAAAGAAAGAAAGAATTGGATTTCCTGTGGTTCCTTTTAAAAATATAAAATGTGTAATATTTTAATGGACTAAAATCAGTACACATGGAGTATTACTTGGTCCCAACTGAATACAAGGTTACGCATTAATGGAAAAGTCCTGCTGATGTAAATGAAGAGGTAGAACACTGTACTAAATAACTGGGAATTTATTAGTCAACCAAAACCATATACAGAGTTGGTACAAGTTAAATCCACTGGCAGACAGGGAAAGCATGTTCATGTTAAACGCAGCTGTCTGTAGCCAGTGGTGGTGGAGTGAGCTGATTCTGATCTCACATGCCTACAAATGAGGAGTAATTCCAGTGTTTCCACAGGGGCTGCAAGAGTGCAAAGCAGTTGTGGAGAAATCTTAATCAGCTCACGGTGTAATTGACTCCACCAAGTCCTCATGAACTCATCAGCAAAACATATGTGATACTGCAGTCAAACAGATATGGTCAAGTACATTTCAGTCCTTTTCAATGGCATCCCGATCCTGTAAATGGTCCACCTGCCCCAATATCAATTTGCCGTCTGCTTCTTTTGCTCTGCAATGCATGGATTTGATGAGGGAAGATTAACACCGGTTAATGCTCTACAGGTTCTTGAACATGAGGGCCTGGTGGTGTGTGTGCTACTGGTCTTTCCCCTATGCAGATTCCACAGAATCAATGACCCCCCAGGGTGAGAGAGGTTTAGCTCAAGCCGTAGCCATTCATGCTTTTGACATTGGTTGAATCCACTGTGTGTCAGTAGTGATGCCAGTAATCATACATGCATCATGGAAAGACTCACTTCAGGGGGCAATGGCTAATACCCACAGGGCACAGCCTTCTAACCTGATGTCTTACAGTAAGCTGTGAAGACTAAAAGATGTCAGACTGGAAGGGAAAGAACTGCAGAACCCAAAGTGTCTCTTCTCCTTCCATCACTTTCCACTTTCCATGATGTTGGAAAAGGAAAAAAAAGTAAAATAACAGTGACCTGTGCAACACATCTCAAAACAGTCCTGTGTGAAGAATGTACCATAATTAACCTTCCCCTTGGCATACATTAATTCACAGTATTCTTCACATTTGTAGGGTCCCAGACACAGGAGCAAAACAACTGCAGTAAGTAGAAAACAGCACAAAGTAAAAATATGATTTGAGTCTTCCGGACAATAGTAAAATGCAGTAATCCACAGGAGTAAAGTGACCGTTTCAAAATTAACCGCAAGGATTTACAGCTAAGAATTAATTTCATCTCTATTATTATGTCAGGTAAAATACTCGTAGTTATACACTAATTTATATGGAATCACAAAGAAAATCCTATTTCATTAAGTGGATTAAGCATTAATGTATTACCCTTTCCATTTTTATCTTCATTTCATAAAGTGCCTAACACGAGGTCAAATTAAGAGACCAAATTAACATTTTTAAAAGTCATAGTGAATGCTATAGCACAGTGATTCTAACCACACTATTCTTTATCATGATGGTATCAAGGCTATTTTAGCCTTGGTATGGGAAATTAATAACGGTTATTTCCATGGGGAACCATTTTTCCTGAATGTAAATCATTCAACAAAGTCAGACAGAAGAAACAAAAGCATTACTCATTTCATACAAAGGTGTAAGCAGAACAGGAAGAAAGAAAGCAGAAAGTGCTAAATCAGATTCCCCATTCTCCTGGCGTGAGCCATATGAAGGAAGCCCTCACAAATCTCAACTCATGTTTACGAGTGAAACCAACAGAGTCCACCCTAAGCCAGTAAATTGTATCAGCTATTTTGAAGGCCTTTCTTTAATTACTGATCATTCAAAACAAGATGACATGACCATTACCCACGTAAAAACGCATGCACGCACAAAGCTTTGTACACAGTTACCCACCAGCACTGTTCTCCAAATCAAATTCCAGCCACAATATTTTGTTTGCTCTGCTTGTTTGTGTTTCTTTACACCACAGGCATTGTCCTGCTAACACAGTTTCCAAGTCTGTTATTTGTTGTTGGTAATTCGTATTACCCTCAACTAACATTAAAGGTTTATCACTCCAATGTTATTAGATCAGTTTTCTGAGGAATTTCTATTTTATTTGTGTAATGGTGTTTATATGTCAAATATGTGTCAACTCTGAGGGCACTGAGAGTTTAATAGCTTGGAGTAACTAGTGAAGTCACATCTGGAAAACAGCATTTGTTGGAATCTGAATAATAAACTCATCTTACCATAATGCCAAACAGGAAAGATTTCTGTATAGAAATACATAACTTTGAAGAAATATTTTTTGTATTCCAGTCTTCAGAAGCACCAGTGCCAGATTGTAGCCGGACCATTCAATTTAATTAGCACATGTATTCACATCTGCTTTTTCCCCGCTTTGCTCATAATTTGCTTTAATTTGGAATGCTTTTATACAAGACTGAAAATAGATTTTCCACACCACGTGGGTAGGGAAAGGAGCAAGAAGAAAAGTACAAAATGCAAATTGAACCTGCCATCCTTCCACCCCCTTTTCCCACCAGCAAGCAACCCACATCCTCCAAGTCTTTTCCTAAGAGCCACTCTTTCTGTGCAAGCCATTTCACAAACTTCCTTTTCCGGCAGCGGCTGGTTTCTCCACCATCCATCTGCTCCCACAGACAAGCGTAGCTTTTCTATTGGCTGGTATTCTTCCTTCTTCATATTTTTCCTAATTTTTGGAGGGTTAGACTTCCTTTTCATGAGCTTCACCTCCCTCCTTAGAGACTTCCCACGCTATGAAAAGAACACAAAGACAGCTCTGAACTCTCTCTGCCAAACTCTTCTTCTTACTCTTCCTCTGTCTTTCAGCAAAGAGCATTCTGGGTCAGTTCCCAGCATGGAAAAAACCGGCTGATATCAGTGGCTGGTAGCTGTACTGGGAGAAGAGAGGAAACATAACTGTGGATGCTAAGACAAAGTCTTTCCCGGTCAGTCAGGATCTGTCCCATGGATACTGCAACTGAAAATATACCTAGAGGTCAGGTTACAGAACTTCTGCAACTTCAAGTTACATTTGGCTAATCCTAAGGTTTCAAAAAAGTAGCTTGCCAGATTCACAAAAATTTGTATCCTATACGTTTTATATATCCATAGCTGATAAATTATTCCACTGCTAAGAAATATTGCTGTCGTACTGCACAGGGATTCCAGGAAAGGAAAAGGCCAAGTATGAATGAAATATCCTTCTTTTTTTATTCAGCGTGGGAATAAGCAGCTGAATAAGCACCTTTCAACGTCTGTTTTTCACAGCTATTTCTAATATATATGGTCTTGTAGAGATGTTTAGGTAAGAAGTGCTAGGCTGGTCCAGCTGGCAGAATGGAAAAATTCCCTAAGGAAAAATTCCCTAAGGTAATTGGTTTTATTGTTCTGTCACAAGTATTCCTCAGAGTGAATCAGTGTTACTTGACTTTTATCTAGCCAGTTTGGCCCACTGTACATCAGGGACAAAATGCAACACATGCCAGGCAAATATGTCACCAAGATTGTGCTATTTGTCCTCTGAACGTGTTTCTCTCTCAGCTGACTATGGAGAGAGGCTCAATCACTTGTATAGACCACCTGGACTTTTAAATGCCAAAAGTGGAACAAAAGCATGTTCATGTCAGAGGCCATGAGTAAATCCAACACCATTTTATATTGACACACAACAGAAATATTTTTTTGTGCCAGCCCAGCCAGTTCAACTCAGAACAACAGAAAAGAAGAACAATGATGATGAGATGCTACTAGTTGTATGTGGCACAGATAAACCAGTCATCTTCTAGTCTTGCATGAAACAAATTCACAGATGTGTAGGTGGCGAAAGGAAACAGGTATGTGTTGGTACTAGTTTACAGTGCATTTGAAAAGGCAAAGCTTAGGGAAGGTGTGTTCGATAAAAGTCACATTCTTCCCCTCCTTTCCATTCAGCCAAGGAGTCACTGGGCTGGGATCACAGATGGGACAAGTTAAGGAAAGTCACTTCAGCAGTTTAGGAACACAGAAGGGAGCTTGGAAAATTATATTCAATCTTCTAGAACTTGCAAACAATGCAGTGTAGGGCAGACAAACCGTAACATTAGCAGGCTGGCAAACAGAAGCCGGCAAAAGGGTAGAGGAGTCAGGGGTTCAGAGAAGCTGCTGAATGAGGTTAGTATCTGACCATTTCTTCACCGCTTTATTGACCACATGGAAAGTAAGGCCAGAAAACAAGCCCAAATGGCCACACCAGCTAGTCATCCTGATGGCAGCCCTCCAACAGGTGGAGTGGATTATGGAAGGAAGAATGATCTGTTTTGTACAAGTTATTGCTGGATAGTTCCCAGATGTGTTAATAAAGCTGCAGGCTATTCAAACAGCATCTCTGGGTCTATCCAGCATATCTGGCTCCTCCTCTACCTCCACCCTAATCTTGAAAAAGCAGGACTGTTAGGTAAGCCAGTGACTGGCTTAGGAAGTCTCACCTTGTCCTGTGAAATAGAGCAAATTTTGTTTGGAAAAAAACATTAAATTTCCAGGAAAACCAGGAATTAATGGGATTAAGCTGACTGGCAAAAATGGAATGACAGACACTTGACACAGTTCCATATGCAAAATATCATCAGTTTCCAGAACTCAGAAATCCAAAAGAAGGGATTGGCTTTTTTATGTAGGACTACAAACAGAAGTCCAAGAATAATTTTGTACAAAACTGTGCAAGCTTACATGGGTCTAATACATTACGTGGGTCTAAAATACATTTCTTTCAGGTACCAGCAAAATGGCAAGATAGCTTACTGAGCTATGGCTTTCTGTTTTACACAGCAAGCTTCCATTCTTTCCATCTTTGGGAATCTGTGACTAAACTACAAGGAAGAAATGCCCTTCCAGGTATGGTCCCTGTCAGCTGTTCGATTTCCCTCTGCCAACTGAAATGAGTCTGCTAGTCCTGGCTTTTCAGCAAGCCCATGCCCAGCAGAAGTCAGGAAAACTGGTTTAGCTTGTGTTTTTCCCAAGCACTGAAAAGAGACATTCAGGCACACAGAAAAATCTGCAGACATCATGAGATTAAGGTATTCCTGATGATTTTGCTGCATTTTCGAAAACATTGCTTTTGTTTGAAAAACAGTGAAATTTATGGCCCTTTTTAATGCCTTCACTATGTCAACCAACTGACTCTGTGGCCAAACAGACTGAAATAATAGCTTTATTCATTTAATAGGGTGTTAGCTTTGAAGTTTAATTATCAGGGATAGGAACTCTCTGCATTGAGGGAAATGCAGACTGAAGTATGAAATCCAGTTGGCTGCAGATCATTTCTACTTGATGTCAGTGCAAAGAGGAATTTTGATTGCGTGCCTGCAGAAGTGAAATCAGATCTGTAGACTCTCCTTGTTGCCTCTTACAATCCCAACATCCAATCCAATCCGTACAACCTCTCGTTCATTTCCTTCCAAGTCCCGACAAATTCTACTCATTTTCCCCAAAGTGGCCCCTGGGAAGGGTGAACTTGATTGGATTGGATTTTTCATTTCTGCTGCTGTCTGTACTACTTTTTGGAGCATCCAGCATTGCAGCTTTGGCACAGACATCAACAACCACATCAAAAATCCTGAGATATTGGGAACCATCCCAACTGCCTGAGAACTCTCCCAGAAAACAGGGGGACCTTTCTCTGCTATTTAGCACATTGGGCACTCATCTCACCTCCATGAGAGAAGGTGTAACACACTCTCCTCCTACTGCAACAACGATTGTCACTTGGAATGCAATGATGCAAACTGGGTTGATTAATCCAGCTGGCAGATCTGGCCCATGCAACCCATCTACCCTGCTGCCTTTTTTTCCTGTGGCCTCAAAGGAGATCACGAACAGTTGTTAGGACAGCACACAGCACAAAAGCCATTTGGAAATGTCTTACGCTTCCAGCACATAGTCAGGTATTTGGAGCTATGAGTGGCCACCACCACATCAGACATGGGGACAGTCCCCAGGCTGGCATCCAGCCTGAAACCAGCTGAGAAAGTTGAGACACCATGAATTTTAATGATCCCAGGGAGGTAAGAAAGAACAACACGAGCCACATGTCTGCAGCAAGGCAGATCTGCTTGGGAAGAGACTTGTAAGGATTTGGGGCTCTGTGAATATCAAGTCTCAAGGCTTATAAACAGAATTCCAAACTTTCTCTGAAAATGTCACTGCACTTCATCCAAACAATCCAAATCTGGTGACAATCAATTCTATCTTTTCCAGCTTCAGCAATGGCCCTTCCTCCCAGTGCCCATTCTCAGTTTATAGGCTGAAATGTCAGCCAGTTTCCTTAGAGCCTGGTTCTCAAGCAATGCTTAAAATGTTATATTTGTTACGGTACACAAAATTTCCCTTTTTGTTTATCTCAAATACCTCGAAAAAGACTAAGGATTTAATTTAAACATTCCAAAACTGAGATGTGCACCCTAAAAATTGTTCACTCCTGTGCCACTGAAATCAAATATTACAACTTCTCACAGAAATGATTTGAAATCTCAAGGTTTATTTTTTTAAAAGTCATTCTATATAGTTGAAAAACACAATTATTTTGACTCAGCTATCAAATACATCATAGTAAGTATCTTATTGCATTATTTTAGGACGAAAATAGATGAACATATAATAGCAGTATGAAAATACAAGATTATGAAATTCAACAGCTTCACAGTGACTCTAATCAAGAATTTTAAGACATTAATCACAGCATTGATTGAACAACAATATGCAACAAACTGAACATACAAGTGTTCATGGTAAACAGCTCTGCAGCTTCTCCCCCAGCATTAAACCAAACGTCTCTTAAAAAAACAAAATAATCTCACTTCTGATGCATAAATCCCCTTAAGCTAAAAAAAAAAGGCAAATAGGATGCAATAATTAGGATGAGTTATCCAATATGCAAAACAGTTCCTATGGATTGCTCTGGAGCTGCTGAATGTTATTCAGCAGATTTATCCAGAGACAGTGGATACCTTTAAAAAAAAAAAACAAACTGGGAAAAAAGCACAATGGAATGAATAGGCCCTGCCCCTTCACAGAACATCTAGCTCAGATGTAGCTTGCTAAAAAAATGTAAATGATTTAAAGAAAGGCTAAGCAGGAATGTACATCAAGCGCCTTTATTTTATCACCCACTTTAATCACAGGCCGCTGTTCAGAATGGCTTGGGATGTTGGTTGTTACAGCAGAGATTTTTGTACCATTATTAGTACCTCTGAACAAATGCAGTGAGCAGGGAATAAGAAAAAAAGACGGCGGGGGGAGAGAGAGTGAAGGCGAGAAGGAAAATGTAGCAGCGGTTAAAGCATAGTTTAATAACTCCAATCTCAGTCACTTTTTTCATATGGATTGTATGTGCAAGTCCATAGTACAGCATAATGTGTCATAATTTGGCCTCCAATTCTGACAGCACTGCTTGACTTGGGCATTAAATCATTGCCCCGAGGAATTCACATTCTGGCAATTCCTGATGGTAGGACTGTCATCTCCTCCCACACATGACCTATCATTTTTGACATGATTGAATCAAAATTAGTCAGTACATTTAGATGTAAATTAGAGACATCCAAGAATAATAATGAGCACAAAAATATAGCTCTGTGTAATTGACACGGCAACAGCTTAGTACAGTCTTCCACAGTGTCCTCGAAATTATTAATATCATGATAACAGAAGTACTGTATCAAAAAAGTGAGAAAACTTTTCCTTTTTTTTTTTTGTGAGGGACATATTTAACTAACCCTTAAATCCTAAGCAAATCTGTGTGTTTGCTCACCCAGTGCTTGCATTACCCGGATGCTCCTACCAGAGACAGACACTGCCCACTGGCCAAGGAGCGCACCAGGGGTCCTGCGCCCTGTCCCTCACCTTCCCCTCTGTGTTCCCGTTAGTCACTGGCCACTGCCCACCACCCCATCCCCGTTAGTCACTGGCCACCGCTGGGGGTCCCACCAGGAGCACTGCCAGGCACAGCCAGGCCTCCGCTTATGCCAGGAGGTGACGTCTTCCCAGAACAGGCAGGGCACTTGTGTGCTTTCCAGCCCTGCACTGCAGCAGTACTGCTCCCAGGGTTTTCTCCCTTATAAGCCCCCTTTTTGTGTATTTGTACTGACCCAGAAGTGTGACGCTGTCAGGAAGGTACCAGAAGCCACCGACATGCTGCCCCATGGGTCCAGCTTTCCCAACACCTCCTGCTATATACACCTGGGCAGCTCCAGCTGGACAGGACCAGGCCTACCCTTGGGTTCCCTCACACCTTCCCAGCCCGGGGGAGCAGAGGGGGAAATCCCCAGGGAACACACAAGGGCAGGGGCCAGAAGCTCGTGCAGAGAAACTGCTCCAGTCCGTCCCCAGAGCTCTTTTCCTCCAGCGGGCAAGGGCCCCTCCATGTTGCCCCCGCCCAGGGCAGGTGTGAGGGGTGTAAGAAACAGTTGCAAGTTTTAGGGAAGAGAGACATCCTCAGCTCTGTAAAAAGTGCAGTATGTAACACCACCACCCCTACGGGCCCCTGAAGTCCTCTTTCATCAGGTGGGAGGAGGGGGGAAACAGGAACGGTTCTTAGTTTTTTTCTTGTTTTCCCATTTCCAAAAGGGTTGGTTGCCCTCAGGCCAGGCAGGTGCCTGAGAAAAGGACAGGCCTTAAAACCAGAGCCACTGTACATGGCAGGCTGAGGCATACAAAAACAGGTGCAAAATTAAACATTCACAACCGGTTTCAGTCTTCCTACAAAATGGTGTTTAATGTTTCTGGTGGCAGAATTTTGTGCATGGGGTGTGCCAGTGCTGCTGTCCTGGTGGAAAGGCTGCCCGCCCTCAGCCATCCAGAAGCTGCAGGGCACATCTTGAGGGCAGAGCCTGATTTTGTTCCTATGTGCCCCACAGGAAAACAGTAACTGTTTAGGACCAAAACAATTCAGTGAGTCCTTTTTTTTTTTTTTTTGTAATATGGTGGGAGCATTTACATGTGTTAATGTGGCACTCAGTGATCTTGATAACCCCAGCCTGTATTGCTACCTTGAAGCAAACCTAAAATCTCCTGGGGTCATGCCAACATCTCAATGGTTGCGTACTGAGTATCTCCCTAAAGTCTTTGATTACGATGTTGCCGGGGGAAAAAAGAAATTAGCTGGAACAATTTCTGTGTCGGTTGTCTGTGATGAAAAAGGAAGTGCCCAAGATTACTATGTCCTCAATGCGCTTGCCATACCTTCACTGAACAGAGATGTTAATATTTTGAGTAACCAGGTGAAGCAAGTGTCAAAGCTGTTTTATTGGAATATGTTTTTCTGGGAGCCACAAATCATAAAACCATTTGTGAAACAATATTGCAAACACTACAAAAGTTTCCCTGTGCAGAGCATATATGGCCAGAAACACTGCTTAGTGAAACAAGTGCTGGTAAGAAAGAAAATTGTCTGCTTCTCGCAATTCAGTTTTCAGGGCTGGTTAGTAACTTGCGCCCTGAACACTGCAGTTTTCAGGTGCTTAGCCATCTGAGAACCTGGCTAATGAATGCACTTAATTTGTGAGATTTAAATGCCAAAGCTTACTGACTGAAGAAATCTTACAGTATACATGGCCTCACTAGCTCTGTTTTAAATAATAAAAATAAAATCCAGGGATATTTCTGTCAGAGAAGAAAGACACCAACAGTTCTTATGTACCTCAGGCAGATGGTCAGCTTTCACAGAAGCTGAAGGTAAAGAGCTTGCTTTCTACCTGTTTTTTACCCTAAAGTATCACTGGATAGTTACTGCCTTATGAATTTGCCGTAGTACCCAACATGGGCTAAAGTATCACATCTCGCATTCCTAACAAATCCAGTACAAGTTGCTTCTTGGGGTTGAAAATGATCCACCCACTTGTGACAGAAAGCCAGAGCAAGTATACCTAAACCCAGCTGCAGCTTGTGCCAGCTTTGGCTGTACGAAATTAGTTCTGTAGGACCTATGACAAAGTTCCACTGGACTCAGAAAAGGTGGTGGCAGTTAAACTAATAAAAAGACTCGTGCACCATACAAAGATTCACAGCCATATTAACATATCTATGCTAATTTATCAAAAATGAAGGGTATTTCAAAATACTCTTTGGATTTGACGCAGAATGCTACTAAGAGGACTGGCATTTGGGAATGTAAAATAGTGTTCTCTGGTAACAAAGGGCTTTGAAATCACCACAGAATGCCTGGCTTTCCTTCAATGATTATGCCTGAAAATGGTTGTCATCTCCCACTTCTTAACAAGGACTGACTTATTTAAAAGGCCTGTCTCTTTTTGTCTAGTCAAGAAATGTTGCTTCTAGTAGAGATAACCATTGTGGTGGGAAGTGACCAAAAAATAAAAATGAGGTTAAAAAAAGGAAAGAGGAGCCCCTTATACTTCCCTATGGGGAACAAACTGAAGAAATAGGGCACAAGGAAGAGTGAGGAGGAAATAAAGTAGGAGATAGAAATAGGACTGGAATGCCTTTTCTGAGCAGCATTACTAGCTAGATTCAGAAGTTTCAGAAGAAGGAAAAATGAAATATTTGGCAAAGGACCGAGTGAAGCACATCCCCCAATTTATGGAGGATGCAGCTGAGACTCGGTGAAGCTCCAGTGGACTGCCAATGGGAACGAACATGGAGAGGGAAGGCCTGCATTTTAGTGTTTCTGGAGGTGGAAATCTGAATTCACCATCTATAAATTCAGGATGAGAACCTCTCATTAAAGTTGAAAACAACTAGGATGTAACCCCACACACTTGATAACATCCTGTTTGAATTTCTTATATTTTGGGAATGTGAATTATATTCTCTTAGCCTCTGGTAACACCAGTTCTGATAAGCTTCTCTGCAGTCTGCACTACATCTAGCAATCCAAAAACTCAGGACAGAAGCAGAATTCAACATCTCCAAGCTGCCACAGAAACTGGATGTTATTTGTGAAGTTACTTGAGCAGGCTGCTAAATGCTACACCAAACCCAATCCACACCCATGCATTTAGAATTGTTTGACTGACTCTCTAAGATATACACACCTCACCTTTGAGCCCCACACCTTCAAATGCCCTGGAGTTTAAAACAAGGGGAGAAACTGCCAAGTAAATCACTTGTGCTGTGTCACGCTTACCCAGTGTCGTGGTTTAACCCCAGCCAGCAACAAAATACCACACAGCCACTTGTTCACCCTGCATCCATCCCCACTGGGACAGGGAGCAGAATTGGAAAAAAAGGTAAAACCCATGGATTGACATAAGAACATTTATCAATTGAAATAAAATTAAAAAAATAATATAATCCTAATAAAAGGGAGAGAACAAAAAGAGAGAGAGAGAGAGAGAGAGAGGGAGAAATAAAGCCCAAGAAGGACAAGTGATACACAACACAAGTGCTTCCCAGCGAATGCCCAGCCAGTCCCTAAGCAGCAATCAGCCACTCCCAGCCAGGTCCCCCCAGTTTATATACTGAGCGTGATATTCTATGCCAGGGGTCCTTAAACTATGGCCCGCGGCCGGATACAGCCCCCCAGGGTCCTCAATCCCGCCCCCGGTATTTACAGACACCCCCTGCCCCCCCCGCCCCCCCCCCCGCCGGGGGTTGGGGGGGGAAACCAAGCAGCCGCAGATGACTGCCTGCCACTTCATCCACGTGCTGGTCCCCTGGTTAAAAAGTTTGAGGACCCCTGTTCTGTGCTATGAGATACCCTTTTGGCTAGTCCAGGTCATCTGTCCTGGCTGCGCTCCCTCCTGGGTTCTTGTGCACCTCCTCACTGAGCACAGCATGGGAAAACGAAAAGTCTTTGACTTAGAGCAACCACTACTTCGCAACAACTACAACATCAGTCTGTTATCAATATTATTCTCATACTAAACTAAAAAACACAGCATACCAGCTACTAGGAAGAAAATTAACTCTATCCCAGCTGAAACCAAGACATCCACACAATGAAGCAGAAAAATGTTTCTTTGCTCAGTGAGAACACATGGGTGGAATTAGCCACCTGAAAGACAAGAAGTGCTCTGCCTGCAGAATCAGGGCCCCACTCGTTAGTCATCCAGCTGGTTGCATATGGTTTGGCAGATTAATTGCCAGAGCAACACTTATACATTTGTATCTGCCTTTTTTTCCTGTCCTACCTTAATGATACCAAGGAAACCAAATGCAAAAAACAAAGGTGTTAAATATTACATTATAAGAGAGAGCATAATGCGCCTTGATAAAGCTGACAAGCCAGACTTATGGGGAAATATTACAAAAATAATTCTCTTGCAAACTTTAGCTATGTTCTTTTGAAACAAGTCTTCAAAAATTGAGGCAAATCTCACCTCAGTTTGACAGGTAACAATAATAAAAGACACACATGATACACAATATTTCTGTCTGCTAAACAGATCATCCAAGCTACATTAAATTAGGTAATTAACACTCAGTTTGTCAGACATGTTTAGGGGAACAACTTGATTCTTGAAAGTGTCATTACGTGCATAGTCTCTTCTGACCTTTCTTTACTTTCTTGGTGAAGAAGAGCCTGATGTAGTTAAAACTATAGGGTCTCTCAGATACATTTTGAAGGAAAGAGTAAGGCAAACTATACAGCTGTATTTAATGATTGCCTCTACATTGTATCCATGACTGGTCTAACTAGGACAAGGTGAAAACCCGCCTCTAGCTCAGTAGAAGCAGGAAAGCAGAGTGTATGTTTATTATCGCCCTGGTGAACAGAAATTCACAAGTAAAATAATCACACATTGTTATAAATAAGGCAACTCAAAATCCACCTGCAAAGAAGAATATCAGTATCTTACAAAAATGCTTTGGCAAAATACACTATAAACCAATGAAACAAATTCTTTGGGAAAGGTATTTTAATCTCCTTTGCATCCTTAGGTATTTTTACTCGTACTTCCACTACAGCAAATGGGAAACATTTTGAATATTCTGAAACATTTCAATTTAATAGTTTACAACACATCAGGGAAAAATTCTGTTATTACAGAGCCCTGCAGAAGTGGTAGAAAAACTTACTTAATCCCCAGATTATGTTTTGTTTGCCTCAAGTAACCAGGCTTTTTGAATGGCAAGAAGTTTTCAGAAAAAAGCATTTATCTTAAACAAAAAAAATAACATCTTTCTTCCCCATCTTACCTTTGAAATTTACTGGCATTTCTTGGTTTACAGAAGATATCACAGAATGTGTCATTCTGTGAAATCATGGATTTATGCAACCCTGATACCAACTGTGTCACAGAGGACTGCATTCTGGAATGTCTTTAGCAAATTAACAAACACCAAGAGTATTTCACAGGAGAGAGAAAAACTAAGAGTTTCATACTCAGATGGTTTCTCTTGCATATTCCTCAAGGTGGTTCACAAAGATATTCTCACAGAAGTCTAACATTAATTCAATTTTCTTGTTAGCACACTTCATCTTCAAACTATGACAGAGAAAGAACAAATTGTTGTCATACTGTATGACAATTTTCACAGTCTCACATACAATCTTTTTTATAAAAGCACATTTTCACGAGGACTGGTGCATTGTATAAAAGATTTTGGATAGATAAAAGGTCTGTATAGGAACAGTAACCGGCTTTAGAGTATTCCAGATCAACATATTTTATTTAGACCATGCTACGTCTTACCAAGATTTCAAAACCTCCCCTTCATTCACCCATACTCAACACCAAAAATTTAAGACTAAGCCTCAGGAAAAGATCATCCTTTAATTCCCTGGGCTACCTTGGAACATGTTATTTTAACTGCCAGATTCTCAAAAGTTTTCCCTGAACCCTTTAAACACATTGTCCATCTGCATCTCAAATATCCTTGTTCCTGAATGCTGCACCTGCTCTTAGTCCAATCCACAGGTGTTTTTTACCAGATGTTGAAAAAAAATGTTCTCAATAGGCTGCAGTACAGTTGGTCTCATCTTGCATATTTTTATTTATTTAGTTAGTTAGTTTACTCAGTTCATTCCATGAGCCTTTCATCTACAAATTGGAGGGGGAAAATGAATAGTTCACATGAGCATGCTATGCACATTTCCAGTATAGAAGATGATCTACAGAAAAGCTCAAGCCACTCTGAACAAACATGCATCTCTTTTTATTGTAAACATAAACTAAAAACTACCCACAGTTACGTTCTTAGGAGTGAACAAAAAACCCAGAGGAACTAAAAAAGTGTGATTGTTTAAGAACAAGTTCTAATGCCCTCTGTATTAACAATTATGGTTTTTATGAAATGCAGAATTCATCATGGAGAAGAAGACAGTGGCTTTTGTCTGGCAAGAAACAGAGGATCATTTTTGGGGAAAAGAATCACATGGAAAACAACAACCACATATTTCAGGTTTTGAATACTTTAAAGACACTAAACCCTGTTGATGATTTTTCTTCTTGTTCTTTGCTTATTTGGTCATAAGTTAAATAACAGCATGAACTCTGAGGCAGCCATCATTAGGCTTCAGAGTCAACAAAATATTGAAGTGAAAGGTGTGAATATAGGCCATTCTGAGCTGCTGTCTCCAGTTATTACAGAGGCTAGAGGAAACATGGCATCAATTTGCTGTCAGTCCAAGTAGGGAAGGCTATTTTTGCAATTATATGCTAGAGGCTATTTTTAATGAAGGATTAGAATTTGGAGCACAAGATGACAGCTTCCTAAAACAATAGGGCTTGTTCAGCTGCTGTGAGCCAACATCATTCATCCACTGAGTTGTGGCCCTGATCCGTCAAAGCATTGGATCTTCAAGAAGACTCTTTGCATATTTTTCAGTTTTATTACTTGAGCACCTGGGAGTTTTTTGTCTTGGGCAAGAATGCCACTGCAAAAGGTACTGTATGAACTCCAGCAAAACAGCCCTGTCCCTAGCAGTTTACAGTCTAAGCTTTCTTCAAGTTTAGGGTTCTGTTGGATCGAGGACTTCCTGTACCTCCTAATTCGGTTCTAGCAACGCAGATGTTATGAGACAGTGGGCAAACATGGTATTTCTCTCTTGCAAACTGCATCAGTTTAAAAAAAAACGGCCAGGGAGAAATTTTAAAATGACGGTAGGAAATCCTTACTTTGGCTAGAATATGAGTAGGAAAATGCAGTTTACTAGCCTGTAATGCTGAATCCAAGCTGGTGTTTTCTGCACTTAAGAATAAGAATGTGCTCTGTAATATTCTATTTTAGAAATTGTGCTCATTTCGAAGGAGTCTGCAGTTTGGCTTCCAAAGCCACCAAGTTCTTTACTATGTAATTAATTTACTCCATTAAAACATACTGCAAATTCCTTGGCTGAAAGCAACAGTCTTATTGAGAGGATGAGCTGGATTCTCAGCTGCCAACCCTGAAGCTTAGTGAAGTAACAAAATTAAAATGGGCTTAAATTGTCATTTTTGGAAGAGCACTGTTTCCCTTAGTGTTTTGGCTCATCACAACACAGACTGTTGACATACACAAAAATCTAATGCAACATGGTGAGTAAAATTATTTGGCTAGTGTCACTCTGCAGAAGTCTGTCACTGTGTTAATACCCAGATTTGATAGATTTTGGAAAAATGTCATTGTATATCCAGTGTTCAAGCTCTTTCTGCTGGGAGTGTAGTGAAAGCTATCGGACCTCTTATGTTACATAGAATACTTTAGCAGGCACTTACCCTGAAGTTTTGTGGTCATAATTTACCATGCAATTACAGAGTATTACAGAAATCTCATAAATTGAACAAACTCCAGTGTGACTGCAGCTCAACAGGAACTCAAAGTGTGTTACAGTGGCAAAAAAGCACAGCCCTTGTATGCTTAAACAGGAGAAGCAGGAAGAAGAGAAGGAGGTGATTTAAGACATTGGTGAGCAGATGTGGTGTTCATTCTCAAGGAAATGGAAAAAATGGAAAATGTGAAGAAAGCATCCCAAAAGCTAGAGAAATGCTTTATCATGAGACTCTCTAGGAGCTCGTATATTTGTTTTATTGAAGCAAGACTGAGAGGTTACATGATTTCGGTATGTAAACACCTTCTCACTTAGCAAATACTGTGCAAAATTCTGCAAGAGAGAAGTATAGAAATAACTCAAAGGCTAAGAAGCTGAAGCCAAACAATTCAGATCAGAATAAATGTATCTGGTTTTAATGCCACAGGATGGCAATTAAGTTTGGGAACTCTGTACCACTAGAAATGGTAGGTTTTTTAAATTCTTTGGGTTTTTCCATGGAAGACTGGTCACCTTTCTGAAGATATTATTTCACTGAAGTACAAGTTATTTAGGTTCTATACATATAATTTGGGATATGTAATAATCTGTGATAATACAGAAGGCTCAATGAGATGATCACTTCCTGGCCTCCAACTCTCCATGTTCTAGGAAAAGAACAGATACAATTTCTTACAGCAGGGATTTTCTCTCTGCACTAAACCATTCAAATTTAAAATAAAGTTATTCTCAAGTTCCTGATTCTGATCACTGAGTAAAATGGGAGCCTGGGTTGACTAATTCATGTTTGACTTTGTAATATCAGATTAGAAAATTCTGCCTACTAGTAGACAAACAAGATCACCATCCCACTCTACTCAATATTATATAAACAAGGAATAACAGATAACCACTACTCCCAAAATGCCACATTTCAAATCTGACAAACAAGGGAAAATTCTAGCATTATGACAGCAAATGCTCTGTTAATTTTACAATTATTCTTCATGAGAGGGTAGTGTAGTAGGGACACTGCCCTAGGAATACAGCTACCTGCTTTGCCTGTGTCACCTTCAATCTCCAAGGTGTTAGTTGTGGGACTACACATCAACAAAGAGAAAAAAAATTCCTGTGAATAGGTGGAAGTCATATCTTTCTCCCAGTGCTACTCGGCATCCCCTGGCCAAAGACATGTAATTCAGCTAATAAATAATTATGGGTTACAAAGGAAAAAATTACAGTACAATAAAGCATAGTTACCACTACAACCTCTACCCAACTGAGGCACTACAATAGTATTAATCCAGAAAAAGTCACTGAATTTCCTGAATTAGTTTCATTGGTTTCACCAGATTTGTGCTCCTGTAACTGGGAGCAGAACTTAGGGTATTCTGTGCAATCATTTGTTTAACATAAGAAATATAATGAGAGATCTGTTTGCTTTCATTTTTTTTCATTTAAAAACAAAGCTTTATGAACAAACTGACACTTTGTAAAAGATGGGGTATCCCTAAAGATTTCAAGATGAAGATTACAAAATAAAACAGAAAATGCATAATTTTTTACTTTCTTATACTGCCATATGACATTTACTGGCTGAAAGACAACTTTTTGTCCAGCTGAGCTAAACCAATGGCTGGCAGTATGGAAAATGCACACAGTAGAGAAATTTCTCTAAATACAGTTCTGAAATATTACTTCGAGCACAATTAGAAAAAAAGTAAATACTACCCAATGCAATGAAAATAACCTTTAAGTTGTTCTGAAAGTTCAGAGGACTGGGATGGTAGAAGGTAGCAGATTTTTGGAGGGACATGTCTTGCACTCAGGGTCCTGCTTCCCTCTCATTGAGCACAGGATAGGCAAAGGAATGATGCACTTGACTGCATGTCCTTACAGGAGTGCTACAACTCCAGTGGCACTCAAATGAATTACCCCATACAGACCTTCCCTAGCTAAGAAAGCTGCGTCATAAATGCAGAACTCCATAATTGTCTCATACTCCCAGGTTTTATTTGGATAATACATGATATAACTGGTTATAGCAAATGAACTCCTAGAAACTATAGTTGTTGCCATCCTTCTGCACCGTATTTGCGCTAAATACTTTCTGTGGCTTCCAAGTTACCCAGTACATTTGTCTGGTGTAGAACCTTTTGATTAAATGTACATTTCTAATATGTGTATGTGTGTATAGCATTAACAGAGAGATACACAGAAAATTAAAATGTAGTAAAAGAAAAGAATTAAAATATATCAAGCTAAATATGAACAAACACACACACACATAAAAAGCAAAAAAAAGAAGTATGCAGAAAGCAATATTCATTTTAATATGAGAACAACAAAACAGGTTTTCTGCAGAAGCTACGTCTCACATCAGGATGCCGAAGGCTGCCACTGGCAGAGACAATCCCACAGAGCACCTGGGGCACCTGACCACCCCCTAGAAGATGCTGGGTTTACCCCCAGAGGATGTCCAAGGCCCCACATCCTGACTACAGAAAGTACGCTGCCCCACACAGAGCCATGTGAGGGAAATGCTTGAGAGAGAGGCTTTGGCAGAGCTGCATCTGCCCCATCACTCCAGCTGAAGGAGCAGACAGGGTGGTTTGCCCCTCCATAAATATACTGGGTAAACTGCAAACTGGCAAACCTCTGCTGGTTCCAGCTGGTTTTGCCTGAGTTCCACCATTTCCCCATCAGACACCCCTGAGCCTGATATGGCATGCCTCTTTTGGGGGTTTTAAATTACAAACCAAATTACAAGAGATGTAAAACCCTTATAGTTTTGTGTCCTTTGAGTGCAAGATTTTAAAAAGTGACTAGTGATTTTGGAAGGCTTCCATATGACATATGCATGTCCAGCAGAGACTTCCTTAAAGTGACCCAACTTCCAGAGATCAGGTACTCTTCAAAGTCTAGTGACTTTCAAAGGTCTCAAGATGAGCGTTCAAATGCTGAGAAACATAAAATCACTAAATTGCTTTGGAAAAACTTCAGCTAAAAATGTACCTACCTGCAAGAGATTTATTTCAGCTGCTTGACATCAAAACCCAACAGTTGCCTTTTCTGAGGCCAAGAGCAAGGCTTACTTTCTCTGATAAAGTGTTCTCCAAAAGGAACTCATTGCATCTGACGGAAAATTAACACAGGGCAAAGAAGATCACAAAAGACTATGACCTTTCTCCTATATAAATATTTAATCAGGTACTTGACCTCACCGGATTACAAATTAACAGTAATTGGGACCCAAAAGGTTTCCTCCTCTTAACAATTTTTTTCAATTGAACATGTTATTAAATTGGTTCAACTATTTTTTTTTCAGTAGAAGGGAATTTGTTACTTACGAAAAATATATTGAGGGACATTAGGAAGACTGCCATCCCTCTTATCAGTTTTCTGAATCCATGAATTTATGTTCTGCACGAAGAAAGTCACCCATCCTACCTAACCTTCACCTGAAGAGACTGTAGACATGAGGCATAGTGTTGTTTGTCCTGGACCCCAGATTCCAGACAGCAGATGAGATGCTTAGGGACTCTGTTAATATCCTTTCCTCCTTCTACATGTACACAACAGAAACAAGGAAACTTCCTCCAAAGCTTCTGAACATTTCCCAAAGCAGCAAAGGATGGATTTTGATCTAAGTTGGGACCTTAGACCCATTCAAGACAATGATTTTCCAGCGTGAGAATTTTGTTTGTAACCATCCTATTAAATAACACGCACATGTCGTAAAAATTATATGGGCATGCCTGTCCACTCACAGAGCTCATGAGAGCTCTCTGCACTCAAGCAAAACTACCACTGAAGTTTCCAAGAGGATTTTTATTTGCCCCAGGCTTTCTGACTCCAAAAAATGTTTCTTTCTTTCTTCATTAGTGCAGCAGCCTCCGCTACTTATGTTATATTTTTATCAGCAACGCAATTATTCACCCTAAGTTTTACAGAGTTCATAAAGCATAAGAAAAAAATTATACGGAAGGAAACATCCTGCAAGTTTTTGGGATAGGACTTTTACTGGACATAAAATAATTTGGTTCATCTGTGTGCAAGTTAAAAGAGAAAAAATGCAAATATAGCAATTTTGTGGGATTGGATGCTTTTTCTTTATATCTGTAATTCTAAACCAGCTTTGAAATGACAACTCTGTGTTAGGGAAGAGATTCATTCTTGTCTGCAAAGTGCCATGGGCACGTTTAGTGCCCTGCCCCACAAGAAAAATCCCTGTGTCACAATGATGTCTGCCCTTCCGAACAAGAAGGGTCTCATACCCTGGGACTGCACATCTGCAGCTTCCATTTCAGAGGAGTTATAGTGCTCAGAACAGTTCATTTGCAGCCTTTCTGATCTAACAAAGCCTCCTTTGGATGACCAGAGACTGGCTTGGATACAGAACATGAAGAAGCCGCCTGTGGAAGGAAGAGCTCGGAGTGATCCTATCAGTGGCAGTCGGAGGCCATTTTACCTGGGAACTGGCCACAGCATAAGTGAAAGGAAAACTCAAATAAATGACTGTGGGAAACAGGCCTTCAGGTTAAATCAGCTATTCTCTAAGTTAATCTCAATGCAAGGGCTGATGGAAGTACAAAGGTGACTTTGGAATCAGCCTTGACAGGCAAGTACTGGTGATCAAATAGCTGTGGTGTTCTTGAAGCTCCTTAGTGCCTCTTATTCATGTCCTGAAGACCAGAAGATTGAGGTCATAGTCACCTTCACCTGGCAATAGCTGAATCCAAACTAAACACCAGGCCCCTGCACACCACTTGTGCTGCACCAGGCTTGTGCTGGGCTAGCTAATCAGGGGATTTCTCCAGCTCTTTCATCAGATGACTTTGTAGGTCTAATTTAAAAAAAGAACAGGGATATCAGCCAAATAGCAAAGTCTAAATAAGTTTTCCTATAAGCACGATGTCGAGATGGTAAGTTTGTGAAGTTCATTCACTAGCTCCAATCTCAGAATGCAAACCAGGTGATGTACCTTCACTCCTCTTTTCTGACAGCAGTAATCTTGCCAAAGTCTGTATTTCTGGGCTGTGGCAAACACCTGGTGACTGTTACAGTTCTGTGTCCATTTTTCTTTCTCTAGGCTGTTTGCCAAAAATCACAGTTATATGTTGTTCTCTGATTACAGTTTATCTCTATGTCTCAGGTATCTATGCAGACTTCTATGGCTGATTTTCCCATTTTTTTCCCCAGGGTTCTCTTGTTCCAAGTGTTTTTGGATCAAATTCTTTCTTATGCAGAAAGTGTCCTCTGGTTTGCCTCTGAATATCTATGGTCAAAGGCTCATGTGAGTTGCTCACATATGGGTACCTATGGGATTTGCAGTGCCCTAGGGCATCCACCATGACCTCCAGCTGCCACTCTAGTAAACCACAGGTCTCCTTTAAGTCCTGCATCATTCCTCATGGATGTTTCAGGTATGTCTGTGCATATTAAATGGAACAAGAAGCCTATATGTGGGCAAGTGAATCAGGCCTTTGATGTCTTGTTTTAAAATGCATACACTGTAGCAGCATTTGGGAGTTCAGAATTAGTGGAGTGCAATAATATCTACTCTTAACAGTTACGCATCCGTTGTAAGACACTTGATCACAGCTAAACCTGTGGTCTTTTCAATTAGTTATATGCCTTGAGAGATGCTATGCTTATCCACATAAATCATGTTTCACTTCTGATTTTGAAACCTGGAATATAGGGATATTATAGACATTACAGTCTAACAGAGATCTACTCAATGCAGTTAAATCAGTCTTTATTTATGTTCGCTATTTATGCTATTTCTCCATCTGTGACTAAAGTACAGCTTCACTGATATGTTTTTTGACTAGTCATTCCAAGGTGTCCTTGTTGATGAATTTCTTTCCTATACTTTTCTTTGCCTTACTGTGATAACTGCCATTCTTGTACTTTTTGTGACTGATCTCCAGATGATCCAATGTGAGCATGAGAAGTGTTGGTTTTTACCTTTCTCTGCTTATTGTTCATATGACTGCTTGTATGACTCATCCCCATCCAGGGTAAATACAGAGCTTCATACATTTGTAGTGGTCTTACACTCTTACAGTTCATTCCAGGTCAGCTGGTTGCATGTCATCAAGCAAAGCATATTGTCTTGACAGCATACTTACAGCTACTAGTTAATGTCTCAGCTGGACCTCCACTTTCACAGACTCCTCCTACCCTTTCCAAAATAAAATTGCAGTAAGCTTGGCACTGTTTCACTGAGTCCTTTCTTGTGTTTCATAAAAAGCGATCTATGCTTAGTGCCTTATCTTTTGATTCTAGACCAAATCACAAAATTTTCTGGGGCTGTTGTACGTTCTACTTAGAATATGTATTCATATATCTGTCGTGTGTCACTGTCATAGCCCTTGAGGCCTCTGCTGTAGATGAGTTAGGCATCATTCATTTTGTGGTCTATTTCTCTCGTTAGCTTGAGATTGACAATTTGGTGTTGTTCAATTTAAGGTTGTTTCTTCTTGCAGTTTCCAGTATTCTCCACAATCATTCCTGATGTTCAATAGTGGTGCTGCCCCTTTCTATTATGTCATTCAGATATATTTTCATTCCTGGGAGACCTCCTAGTGTTTGGGTTGTTGTGCTGCAATATGCTCCTGGTGCTAAATGGATTCCAAAAGGCAATCTCAGGAAGCAGCATCTGCAAAATGGTGATTTCGAAAGCAAATTTTGAAGCATTCAGTGTCCAGGGGAATCTGCCAAAACCTTCTCTCTGTATCTAATCTTCTGAAGAACTTGGCTTCTGCCATCTCAGCAAACATTTTGTTCCTTGAGAGCAAATGGAAATGTTTCCCTTTTTAAATTATCTTGTTCAGCATCTTGTGGTCACTGCAAAATCTAAGACCAATCCTTTTTGCTATTTTTCTCCACAGCTATAAAGAGCAAGCTTGTTTTATTACCCTGGCCGATTCTGTGAATGAAGCCATCTGTTGTCATGTTTTGCTGCATTTATTAGTGCCACATGTAAGAGATTCTGCATCTTCCATTAACTGTACCTTGAATGTCACCAGATGACCCCTTTCTTCTGCAAGCACACTTCACTTCACGCATTGGCACATTCACGTCTGGTTCAGGTTTGTTCCGGAGGGCCATGAATCTACTGGGCTTTGGCACAAACGAGAGCAAGCTTATGCCCATGGACTACTTGCTCGCCTTAGTGCATTACCACAACGTCTTGTTTTACTCTTTGTGCCTTTGAACATCAGTGACACTTCACACTTGGCCAGGCCTGGAATTTGTCCCTTGCTTTCAGATTTCAGTCTCACCTTTGACTTCTCTAACTTTATACTTTCTTTTGAACAAGTGTGTTTCGGTTTCTCTCACTTCTTTCATTTGTGCTCCTGGGCCTAATTTGTGCATCACATGGAGGCCATTCGTGCTTTGTTTTATTAGCCATTCTTTTAACTTTGCAGCATCTTTCTTTGTTGAGCAATTGCACAGCTTGCCTCTGCACAATGTTTATTCGCTCCATTACCTGCTCTAGCCTAAGTGTTTTTGCAAACACACGGCTTCTTTTCCTTTCTTGATATTGGCACATATATGGACTTCTTTATATTTATTTGCATCACCTGACAAAGGTATTTTTGACCTTTCTGAAAAAAAAGCACCTGCATTTTTTCTACAGACCCATTTGGTGTTCATAGTCATGGGCTCAAACATTTAGTCTGAGTATTCAGAGAACTTCCAACCGATGCACCACAAAGTGTGCCGTTTTGAACAAGAGCATTTTTCAGTGCTCTAAATTCACAAGGACTAACCTGGTAATTTTGAGTGTGGTAAGTTACTGTATCTTTCCATCTGTATCATTGATAACACATCTTCTAGAGCCTTTTTTTTTGTCCTAGGGGAACTTTGACAGTCAAAGGTTCGTTTCTTCCACTTTGCTCTCATGAAAAATGTGGTATTTCTATGTACCAAACTCAGTCAAAATTTGTGCTTTTCTTCTATTTATTTGCCTTTATTTGCCTTTACAGCTTTCATATGTACAGCTTTCACTTTACATATCTGCCTGAGCTTTCTCCTTACCTTCTGAGCATTCACCACAATTTTAAGAAGTTGGAGACTTTTATCCACTCCAGGCACTGGCTTTTTAGCAGGGAGAAAAATAAACTTCTATTTTTCTGCTCAAGGAACAGCACCAGTTGGCTCTGGTTTTGTTTTTGTTTTCCTAGACCCTGAAATAGATCCTATTGGTGGACTGCTGATGAAATCGGGGAGCTACTCTAATTGTGTCTCTGTGTGATGAAAGTAACATCTCCCATTCATAAATCAGAAACAGCCCCATAAGCCATCCTGTGAGCGATCACTGCATTTCCAGCCCTTATGACTCTACAGGCAATCACAGAAGATTTGCAGACCTGCCAGCTCTCCACCAGTTTGTGAAAGTTAGCCCTAATGAGGACAGGGAAATGTCACACCAGATTACACTTCCCTGGTTTTTTTGCCAAATCCAGAGCACTCTGTTTCACTTTCCTTTTCCTCTTACCATTTGTTCCCTTTCTTGGACTCTTAACACCCTTGTTTGCAATGCATTGCATGGGCAGACCTTCAGACTGGTGTGCCAGTAAGGCAAACTATTAAATCTGGAGCTGCAGCTGATATGGCAATGTTAAACAACAGGCATCACCTGTAACTTTGTACTTTTAGTATTATATTTTGAGGGAAACCTCTGGTATTATTTTATAAATCAAATGAAAATGATCATGAAAAATGATGAATAATGAGGTTTGAAAAACAAGGTAGCACATTTGGACCCAAACAGATGGGCAAGTATTTAATATGCTGCAGCTAACCTGAGCCAACCTAATACAGTTTGTCTCCTCCTTTCTCAGAAACTGTCTTACCAACCTTTCTGTCAGGCTTTATGCAGAATCATTTTTAACCAGAACAAAGCTGATGAGTCTCGCCTCCTGTGTAAGAAAAAACCTCACTGACTGTCATCTATGAGTTCTTTCTGTTTCACTCACTTCTGTCCATATTGATACTGGGTTTTACTTTGCGTTTGTTATTATCACACTTGACAGAAAGTTGCATACATGGACCAGAAATAGATGTTTGGGTCGTAGTTGTGGTTTTTTGTTCTGTTTATTGCTTCCTTTTTTTCAAATGGAAAAACTGTTGTGAAAGTAGTAAACCGTATTCTTAACAAGCCTGGTGTAAGCACTCTGAAGTTCATTCAGAGCCTAATCCTTAGTACTAAATTACACCAGTTTATCCTGGAGAAAGACTTGCCACGTAGCTTTGGGATTTTAACTGTCATAATGTTCTTCAATAATGTAGCAGGTGGTCGAGGGCTGAAGTATTATATTCAGCCCTTTGAAGTATGCAGTGGGGTAGGTTGGATTGCTGAAATGAAAGTGAGCATGTCAGAGGGGTTACAGGGAGGGAGATAATGTTAGGACGGCTGTATTCCATTGAGTTAAAACCTTAGTTCAAACTTGATTTTTTTTCTGGTGTGCAGACTGCTCTGAGGAAACACACTTCTGATATATTATTGTAAATATATATAGGTGCCTTTTTTAAAAAACATACTGTTCCAAAGTATGCACACAACAGTGATCCCACATAATAATACTGATATGCTCTAATTCCCTTAGAGTGTTTTTCTCACCTGTTTGCTTTTGGAAATGAAAGAAATAAATTTCCAGCTTTGTACATCAGACAGTGTATTGTCTTTCATGTTTAATTTTTTATTCTTGGGATTTGACCTTAAGTGTCAAAATATTTGCACCTAAGAAAAAGGTATTCATCTCAAACCAGACCAGTTATGTACCTATGCTCTAAAACTAAAGAGTCTCTGGGTACATCATTTAAAACCACCTAAGTGACGTAGGTGCTTGCGCAAATTTCAGATGGAATTGAAGGATCTGGTGGTGAGGGACGGGACTGAAAGCCCCATCCAAAAGGAGGCATCAATTTTTAATTTTGTAACCAGAGTCAAACTCTAATTTAAATTTAAATTTCATTCAATTTAAATATTTTCAAAGATTTTGTGTTTAAAATGTCAATGATAAGCTAAGAGTTTTCCTGAAGCCACTACCATCCAGATGAGGTAACGTAAGAACAGCAAGTGAGTTGTGAGGCATATAAAAAAGTTTTAGAAGCAAAAATGTAAGATTAACTGGTCATACATGTTATCCAATAGGGATGAAAAAATAAAACTAACACAAATGATGAAAAGTTACTTTTCCCCAACTTTTTACCTCCTTCATTATATTTTTTTTTATTTTGTACATCATTTCATTCCTGATAATTTTCACATAAGAATTGTGCTTAATTTTAACAGTATCCACAGTCACACCCTTTATGTTAAAAATCCTATTCCTCTGCATGAGCCTCTCTTCTGTTAAAATACGCCATTGCCATGCAAGCAACCCATCCCACTGTGCATTTCACTTGTGCATTGAGTGTTCTCTGTAAATAGGAAGAAAAACCTACAAACTCTTAGCATCCAAACAATTGTTTCTTTTAGTGTAGAAACCAAAGATAAGGTCTAGAATAGGCAGATATTAAACACGATTAGGCTAAATATATGCCTAAGGACAGCTTTATGTTAATTCTACATACTGCCTCCTCCACAGTCCATTGAGTTAAAAGCAAAAGCACAAACATGAGGCAAACATGGAAAATGCCATCACAGTATTTTGAGAAAAGCAGCAACCCAGTGTCAATGAAAATTTAATAACCATTGACATTTTTTTTAATTTCTTACTGTGAATCCAGGACAAACTTTTATTTGACAACCGTATGTCCTTTAAAAGAGATCCATAAGTCTTCAAATAACCCAGACTGTTCCTCCCTCTCTCTTCCCTTCCCTCTCTCTCTCTCAATCTCTCTCTGTCTCCCTTTTTAATGCCCACATCTCCACTATCAGGAACAAATATGATTTCTGATTGAACATCACTTTATTTGCCAGTTCTGTGGTCTTTTCTTATCTTGTTCCACACTTCTCAGGCTTTGTGGTTAAATTATGTATTAAGGTCAATGTCAAAACACGGAAGATCTGTAATCTACAGGGAGCTCCCTTTTATTCGTTATTACAGTGAAGGCTGAGCACAACTGTCAGGGAGCTTGGGATGTGCTCAGCATGGAGGCTTGCTACACAGCAGGGCTCTACAAAGCCTCTCTCCTTGTTCTCCCAGGACGAACCCTTGA
Organism: Falco biarmicus; assembly: GCF_023638135.1. Lineage (NCBI taxonomy): Eukaryota > Metazoa > Chordata > Aves > Falconiformes > Falconidae > Falco > Falco biarmicus. Next base: position 73,340,983 of record NC_079289.1, on the reverse strand, counting down.
TAGATTTACCCAGATAACCCATCTCACTTTAAAGCTCTCTTGTCTCTGCTTCAATCTGAAAGCTGTCAAGTGCACCTATATAGTAATGTCATAAATCAAACGTAAAATGTGTACACTGGAGACACTGCGAGTGTCATGTATTCACTTGTACTTTGAGATCTTCTAAAGTAAAATGGTGTCAGAATAAGGAAGGCTGGGAGGAATGTTTTTTTCCTTAAAAACGACAGAATAGTTGAAAAGGTTGGCTGTAAACTTTTTTAAAAAACTTTTGTTGTTATAAAGCTGAATTCTGGTTTATCCTAAATTAATCAGGGACAACTATTTAGTAAACAAAAAAAAAAAAAAAAAGAAAAAAAGAAAAAGAATCTATCTGTAAACAATGTGATTTAATGCAAGACCATGTATTGATTTTGTTTCTTTGGTTTTCTTCTTGACAAGCATTTGTCAACACGGATTTGTATTAGTGCCCAGGTTTGTTTATTAAAGACGCATCATTCTTTTGCTGAACAAGAAACAATTCTCTTGCAGCAGGAGTACAACATCAAAGAGGGATCCTAAAACAAGATGCCAAGCATGACAAGAAAGAAAAGGAGCCCTCTATGTGGAATGTACCACCACTGAACTTAATTTTTTTCTTATCCTCAGATAAAGACAATTTTAATTTTTTATTGGCAGAAGAAGCTTACTATTTCTTATTTAGTAGAGCCTGCATTTTATTTTTCTCGTGGAGGAAGAGGTTGCATTTGCAACATCCAGGCTGCCTTGTAATCAGGTAACTCCTAGCAAAACATCCTAAAAACTTGTCCTGCAATTCAGACTTCCTTGACTTTAAGTGTTCTGGCTCAAAGCTTATCTATTTTGAGGCCAGTTTGCATATGACCCTTAACTAAAGGTACCTGTGAATCATAGAGTATTGGGAACTTTTTAATCTATGTGTTCCATACTGCATCCCAAATGAGTCTGACAAGTTTACATCGTTAATCTGCAAGAGCACTAGCATAACTTTGAAAGAATCTCATCCACAGAAGCCCTCAAAGAGGATTATCTCTCCTTTTAAATCATTTGGAAGTGAAAAGTATCCAGTTCAGCTGGGATCCAGAGTGTGTGCACTTTCTGATGGAGGGTGAGGGGAGGCCCAAGAGGTGTTCCACTCTGGAGACAGATGTGTGAGTCTGAGCTGTAAACCAGCTGGTGCCAAAGGTCACCCCAGAGGGTGCCAGATTTTTTAGGCTGGGGAACCAGCCCAAACAGGATGTGATACTAGTTTTTTCATTCCCTCTCCTAGTGCTGGCTGCAAATCTCTGCAGCTCCTTCACCAAACACACCTATGGTCTGCTTAGGTTCATGGACATACTTGGATCTCTCAAAGTTGTAAAATCATTCATCTTTATTTCGGTGTACATCTTGCAATATTTCAAAAAGCTTCAGGTACAGGCAGTGATGTAGTCCATACTACTAACAGAGACACCTTTGCTATATGAGGTGTTACTTTCACACTTTCCTAATCTGTATCTTTTGTCTTGTTTTCTTTTTTAAAAACGGCCTTCCTGCTTGATAGCATCTGTTACACCTTCTTGGAATCTGAAAATGATGCAGATATGCTTTGCCATCAAGATCTTGACATGATCTGTCCGGAGCCATAATATAAGAAAGTAAGCATGACCATGCTGGGTCAGATCGGAGGCCCATTTGCCCAGTATCCTGTCTCTATCTTTGGCCAGCCAAAGAGCACACAAAAAAGTCAAGTAATGATATTTCCACCAAACTGCTCACAGCCCCCAACAATCTGTCATTTAACAACTTCCTGAGCCAAACATCACATCTTTATGTTTACTAGACATCAATGGACATTTCTTCCATGAATGTGTCCACTCACTATGTCACTGTGTAAATTTAAGCATCCACAGAGCAATTCCACAGCCTAACTACACACTGTGTAAAGAAAAGTCTCACTTCACACTTTTGAACAATTTACCCAAGATCTATAAAACAGAAAAAGAGCAGTGGAATGCTAAAAAGCACCTGCCTTAAAGGGAGCCAAGAAGCGTTAGAGGCTGTCTTGTCTTGTCATCATCTGGAGTCTTCTGATTATTCCAAGCAGGAGAGAACTTTATGCTTTGTACTTTGAAGTGCATCTGGATATACAACTCTATTAGTGGTGTTGTGTAGAAAGACAAGGTTTTATGAGGAGAGCAGTCCCAATCTGTGCATCTCCTTTACTAGGAGAATTTTTTCTGCTCCCTCTTAAATATTTTATGCATTATTGAAGATGAGAAAGTCTGGGAAAAGCCTTTTTCCCATCATCCTTCAGCCAGATTTCTTTGGGGTGATTCCCAAGTAACAGCAATGCTCTGTGCTACTGAAAAGTAAATGACTGTGATCTCACCAATAGTATGTCTGCATTGCAGGTTTAAATTCTATTAAAGGAGGCATTGTCTACGAGAAAGAAAATATCTTGGCTGTATGAGTCTATGTACACTTCTTTCTCTGGTGAGTGACATTCTACTAAGGATGGTTATTACAAGAATTAAGGATTTGCATGTTGAGAATCATGATTTCCCAGACTGCTGAAGTATAGAAAAGGTAAATAAAGCTGTGCTTTTAGATAAAGGTATAGTTTAAGATCTTCATAGAAAATACACTTCTCTCTAAACCTACTTATTGGAATTGAAATAATTTCACTTTAACTGTCCAAGAGAAAAATACCAACCCACGTTCAAATTTTACTTAGCCCTTCCTCACAGAAAAGTTCTTGTAGCCTCTAAAAAGTATCTCTGTTCCAAGAGTACCTTGAAATTGTCTGCTTAGTGTAGTAACTAGTTTAACATGACTTTTTTTCCCCTTTTTGTTTTTAATAAGAGACAAGTAGGCTTGTTGTTCAATGTTCTTCCTTTTGTAGAAGTCAGAGGGCATACCCTAAAAGCTCATGGTTACATTATTATCAGCAGTAGCTGATCAAGAGAGGAATGAACAGTCAGAAATACAAATCACATTATCATCCATCATCCATATTTTGCATCGTCAAATTCTTTTCAGTGTCAACATTTCTAAGTGGCAGCATCAGTAAAAGAAAGTCTCTGAAACCCCTGCAGATTTTTTAACAGGTCACTCCAGAGAGCAAGTTTAGGGCTTTCTTTAAATTCATGTTTTTATATTCTCAAGCCATTGAGTGTCAGGCTCACCACTGCTCCACTTTATATATATGCTTTCCACTTCAGAAGGAAAAGCCATGGTGTATCTGAAGCAAACCCTATCTGAAGAGCCATGAAAATAACTTCTGACTACCAGGCCTAATTAATGCCTCCATGCTGACCTCTACATCCAGCCCATATCAAAAATGTTACAGCAGAGCTGATTCAACATGAACTCAAGATCAGGCAAGACCTGGTACTAATGAATACTAATGAACAGTAATTATTGGAACTCTGCCACAAAAACCCACTGCAGAGACATATGCTAATGGGCTTTACACAACCAGGCACAGGACTTCATATCCACTAAGAAACTTCTGCTAGACTAAGAGCAAAAGGAACCATATGTCACACACTACCCTGTTTGCACCCATTTCCTCCCTTGCCCCTTATGCCTGACATCCAGCTTATGTCCCCTATACAGGCCAGCTCAGGTCCAGCTCAGTTCTGGTTTCCTTATCAGGCCCAGGGGGTTATTTGCATCAATTTGGTGGCTGGGTTTGCTTTTCTGATCTTGTTTCTCCCTCAGGGTGGGCACAATACTGCCTACAGAGGAGAAAGGGATTTTAGTAGGATAGGTCTTGGTCTGTAACAATTGTGCAGATAATAATACTTGCCAGTGGGAAGAAATAATGGGAAAACAGATCCAAATGTGACATCCAGACCTTCTCTGATACATTTAATGAAAAAATTACCCTCCAGAAGGGACACGCGTGATACTTTTAAACATGGTGGTGGTTGGTTTGACAAGCTTCTTCCCTTCTGTAACATCCAGTGCTGGTCTTGCCCCACTGAGAGGATGTCCTGATCTCAGTAAAAATTGCTCCTGAGATGACCTTGAGTTGCAAGAGTAAATGCAACATAATGAAGTCCCTGAGTGAGCTGTTTATGTTATAAACTCACTATTCTGGGCTAGTGCAAGAGGTCATTATGAAAAAAGCAATTCGACTTAGGGCTGGATCAAGTGTCTGCAGCTGTGAGTGTGGGGCAGCATGGAGCAAGAATACCCCAAACTGAGGACAGAAGAGGGATTATCTATTCTCCCCTGGACTCACAAATACTTGATTTGCACAAGCTCCATAGTATCTGTGTTTTTACTGAAGCCTTAGCTCCTGGAATCATGTAATTAGGATCTCAGCTTTCATTTTACTTAGTAAGCAATTTTCTAACCCTGGTGGGTGTGGGCAAAAGCTTGTAAATACGACCTACGTGAACACTAATGGTTCCAAAACAGAGTGCTAATAAAAAAGCCTAATGTTCATTAACTTTTTTTAATATGTGATTCAAGATAACCTCCTCTTTGGAGTAGATGTTGAATTGCAGCCCTTAAAACTTAGGACTTTGTACAGGCTGCACAGAGATTGTGCTCAGAGTGTTGCCTGTCAAATGATAAACAGCTTCAAGTTACGCCAGGGGAGGTTTAGATTGGATATTAAGAAAGATTTCTTCCCTGAAAGGGTGGTCAAGCATTGGAACAGGCTGCCCATGGAAGTGGTAGGATCACCATCCCTGGCGGCATTTAAGAAACACATAGATGTGGTGCTTAGCGACATGGTTTAGTGATAGACTTGGCAGTTCTGAGCTAACAGTTGGGCTTGATGATCTCAAAGGTCTTTTCCAACCTAAATGATTCTATGATTTGCACTCATCTTTGATCACAGTACACAGTGACTGGCCCCGCTGTCTCCCCCCAAAACCTTTCAGTTACCAGATTGTTGCCAATCATACCTCACTCAGGCTGTTTAACATGCCCTGAATTTGCAATGTGTTAGTCGTAGCTTCTGTGCTGGTCCTTGTGTCCATAAACATAGGAAGGAGTTTCTGTGAGGAAAAAATAACCATCCCTGCCAATTTCCATGGGGACAGAGAGCAAAGAGAAAGCACAAGTGCACACCGTAGGTTTACCTCTTCACTTGACGGAATGCACCTACCCATACTTTTTGAGAGGGTTTGACTTTTACCTAGTATGAGATGATAGCACAGCACATGATTACCATAAATAAGGAAGAGAAATGACTGATATGAAAAGCAGCCACATGCTGGGCCCTGAAGGGTCATGAAGACTAAGGAACACAGGGAGCTGTGGTTAGCACTGCCAGTGGTCATGTACCCAGCCACTGGCTTAGCTGTCATTTAGCACTCTGCCCATTCAGCTTTGTTGTTCTTTGTGTTTTTTTGGTGTTCAGTTCTTCTCCAAGGGTATTTTCTGTCTCTGATCCTCAGTCTCTGTCTCTTTCCCCCCTGCATTTGCCCCTGCTGTATGTAGAAGTATCCTAGTAACTCATGCTTTCTCTGGCTTTAGAGTTCACTGGTGAGCTAGGAATGGAGAGATTTTTGTATTTGTAGGGGTTGTTTTAGCTGGTGTGTTCACTTAGGAAGAGTGCTGGCTACATCTGCTTACATTTAAAAGTTTCTAGCCTTCTGGCTAGTAGAGAAATATTTCAAGTTTTTCCCCTTTAAATGAAAGCCTAAACTCTACAGAATCTGAACCTACCACATCATCCATAGAAATGCATCAAACAATAGAGAGCCATCCCGTGGGAGAGCTGTTTGACATCTGGTTCTTACTTCTGTACTTTTCCATCTCCTCTCCAACCTCCTCCCTTCTCTTATCCCTGCTGTGTTCATATCTTGCTAACTGAAATTGAACTAAACAGGGCATCACGATGTACCCATAATGGTCAGCAGAACAAGAGGTGTATTTGTCAGCTGTAACTATTTAGGAAAAAACATGCACCTGCCAGCCAAAAGACCTCAATACACTTGACCTTCAGTCTGAAACAGCAAGCTACCACCCAGGCAATGCATGAAAATCCATATTCTTTGTCCTCTAGGACGTTAGTGGAATTACCCCATTTCTAGAAGTGAAGGGGTCCTATACTTTCCTTGTCTCTTGACCAGCACTTTTCTGCCTAGCACTCTGGAACAGCTCTTGCTAATTTAAGTACCTCCTGGTATTCCCTGGGTTGCAGAGTTTACAGAAGAGGATGTTCTTTTTCCCCTCTCCCCGCCTCCTCCCCCCAAGCAGAAATATAATATATTTTTTTTTTCTCCTCACTGTCTATTGTCCAAAAGCAAGAAATCATTTTAACTACAGGTGCCTGGATCTGACTGGATTATTTCTGGAAAAGATCCACAGTATCTTTAATTAGCTACTACAAGCTGAAGGAAACAAATGCAGTATCTGTCTGCTTTGGCTGTAGAGCAGCTTCTCCTCATCTGTTCACCAGAACAAAAGCTTTTCTTTCAGTCAGTAATCAAGCTGTTAAGCTAGAATTATGTCCTATTTATCAAGCATGTTTTACAGAATTCAACACATTAGCATTGTTGGTCATCTTCGTCAACATATGCCTTTCTTCCAGGTTTTTCTCATACAATTTTCCTGTAGCTGATATATCCAATGAAATTCTCAGTTCTAATAGGCCAGACTTCAGTAATACAAAGGAGGTACACATTCTGTCAAGTCTCTCAATTCAACCACAAAACATGGTAAGCATTCATTACCATTTTTCAAACTATTCAAGAGCAATCAGTGAGGTATTAAAGTCAACATTTAAACACCTGCTGATTTCAGTGGAACCAGCAAGTACATCTGATGGAAAGTGCTCCTGCCAACAAGGTCATTCACTTGTCAGGCATATAGTTCCACAGCTTGATAATTTATTCTTAGAGATGTTTGGTGTCCAGGCAGACTTTAAGAAGGTAGCGTTGAATTTTTTGATATATGAAATCCTAGACAACATTGGCCCTAAATCTTGTCAGCTGTCCATTTCTTCTAGTAGAGGGAGGGTGCATTTGCAAAGACTGTAGCAGAAAAAGTCAGCTTTGAGGACAATTTAATTCAACCTACTAGTCACAAGACACAGGTGCAGATTCACTAGAAGACAGACAAGGACAGTAGCTCCCAAACAGTCAAGGCCACTGAAGCACAGACATACTCCTAGTCACATGATGCTACAACACCTACACAGCTTTCCCATTCACTTTGCAGCTGTAAATGTCTCTGAAAAATTGTCGTATTATATCAGCTTGTCCAGTCACAGATATTAGTCCCTCTTACAAACTTTAACTGACTTGTAACCTTACATCCACACACATCCACACAGGTACCATAACACATCAACTATTTCTTATCAGAACTACTTTAACATTAGCAATATTCCTGAACTGTACCCACTGTACTTCAGGGTTTTTTTTTTCCCAAGAGATGTTTTGGAATTGAATATAGTGCTTTAGAGTTCATTAAGTCATAAAAGAACAGGGTGTTATGGCAACTTTGGTACTACCTATACCTTTTAAAAATAACTGCACAGGACTGGAGATAGAAAGATGTGAGTTCAGTCCCTTGAATACTTTGATATCAACAGTGCAAGAGCCACATATGAGCAGAAACAGATCTGTTTGCACATCAGCAATAAGCTTTGTCAGAAAGATTCCCATCCGACCTGGTAGCTCTTTATTGTAAACATACCATTTTCCTAATTTATCCTGCGAAGAACATGCTAAACTTGAGACGCCCTTGAAAGCTGGCCTCTTTCAAAAGCTCATCTGCCATTTCTGAGGTCTTCCTTTTCAGATGTGGTAAAACTTTACATGTATTTGTGAAGCATTTCAGGTTGCAGGGAAGCTTAGAATATCTGCTGCTTCATTCCTAACAAAAAGCTTCTCTAAATGTTAAGAATAACTTGCTTTCTACTCATCTTGTTCATCGGCATGTGAACAGTCTGGTAAGTACCTGAAATGCTTGAATGTTTCAAAATACAGCATCTTCTACACCTAAGTGGAACTTAGCTTCAGCCTTCAAAGTCAAAACAAAACCAACAGCACTGGCAATATGTAGTGTTATTCCCTCCTGAGCCTGCTTCCCATGTCATGTTCTTTGAAGAGCTGCACAAATATTAGCAAAGCTCCACACTTCTCTGTTAAACCAGATATCATTACGGACTTTTCAAATATGATAGAATTCATGAGGGGTGAAAGAGTCAAACAATTTAAACCACACAATACATCAATTCCAGACTAGCACTTGAGGAATAAAACTTTACAGAACCAGGCTGCAAGTTAGCTCAACACATCACTGACAACCCTTAAAATACATGGTAAGCATAAAAACTTTCCACGTCCCAGCAATGGAAACAAATCGGATGCTCAAGCAGCAGGATTTTACACAGCATTAGTCATGAAGCACTTGAGCGATTCATATTTTAATGAACGATGACAACAGGTCTCGTGCTTGAAACTTGAAACCTTGAAGACGAGTCTCCAAGGTTATCAAGACAAAGGTCAAGTCGAGGTGAAAAAAGCATACATCTTGCAAGGCAAGTCACAAAGCACTGCACAACTACAATCCAAAGCAGAGCAGAATAAATATAAAGTATGCCAGATGTAGCGATTTTAAAAAGCTAAGAAAAACTATGATCCTACAAAACTTTGGCTGACATCATTCAAAACTAGTGGAATTCAACAGACCCTTCCCATTACTAGCTGGTTATGAGAGCGTTAAGCTATTAACAGTTACTACATCCTCAAGATGTTGCTTTAATATGCTGTCAGAACAACATGCACCCCTTAAATATTCCATAAAGAAATGAGAACCCCACTGTGAGGGTTTGATGGTATCCTTGTATTGCATCAGTAAGCCTGTGCTTAGATAACATGCTGAAATCACTGAAGTTTCTGGACTGGAAGTGGACCAAAAGAAGTATGTCATGAAAATGAATCACTCATCTTTTATGCTGTGTTGTAGATAGCAATAAGAAAGATCTGGACTTGATAATCAATGCTGAAAATATTCTACAAATTCTACAGATTCAGTGAATGGTAGGAATCTTGGTGACTGCTTGAAGAGCATTGTTACATGCAGATGGTTGCCTAAGTGAGTCCGCTGACTTTACTGTGCCATAGACCAGGTCCTACAGTTCTGGAGTCTAATCCAGTTACAGACAGATTTGTGAGTTTTTAAGCAAATCTTTGAAGATACACTCACTCAGGCTCAGTGTTTCCATGCTTCTTCATTTAATCATAGTTTGTGCTATTGTGTTTTACTGCTTTTGACAGGAAATATTATGACAGCATTTAAAAAAATAATTTTAAAGGGTGGCTTTCAGACATCGTTTCCGAATTCATGCAGTGTTTAAATGCCCAACTTATAGAAAAATAATCTCTTTCCCCAGTAATTTCATCATCTTCTTTTATCCTTCAATTTATTTAATTGTAAATCTGTTTTAGATATACCTCGCCTTGAGTCACCTGGTCACAATATATGTAGTAATTTGCCAGACAGAATTCTTTATACTGGTGGTAATTTCATTAAAGTTGTTATCCCACAGTGCTGGAGAAGTTTCTCAGTAGTTAAGTCCCAGGAGAGCAACTGTGCCAATGGATATCTGTCTGTGGGAGGAATTTCTGTCAGGCAACCCCAAATTTCCAGTTTTGTGCAGGGAAAAGCTAATTGGAGTGTTACTGTTGGACCAGGAAACTGCTGAATGGCAACTACAACCCTGCGCAGAATCTTGTCTACACCTTTAGGCCTCTTCTCTTTGATAGACAGCACATTTCACAGCAGGCAACACAGGGACAGCCTCCAAGTATATCCATGTTTCTGCACTGAAAGTAGGCATGTATGTTCATTGTTGAAGGCTGTTACTCCTTACTCGTTCCTTTTCACCCTCATGAGGATGGGCACTTGTTAATATTACCAGAGGAATTGTATTTTACTCATATACCCATATTACCTTCTATTTATGGAGGTCCAAGCTTAAGACAAACCTGCTGAGGTAAACAGATAAAAAGAAAAATCATGCATGAATGTGAATGACCATATTGCAAACGTGGCAACTTTTGGTTGTTATGTACAACAGAACCTACTTGAGATTCTTCAATCTTTCTTCTTTTTACAGTCAGCTCCACCAGTTACACTTCACTCTTCTGGAAGGGCTGTAACATCTAGCAAAACAAAACGTTCCAAAATGCCAAAGATTTTTGCTTTCACCTCTCCCATCTCTGTTAGAGGATCGGTGAGGTGAACGATTATATTACAGAATGTGACTGCTGATGTGAAGTAAAAATAAAAAACAACAAACCTGCTTAGTACCCTCTGTCAAATACAAAAGCAGAGACTTACTTCATGGTGCTTTCCCCGCACCTTAGGATACTCAGCTCCTGCAAAAAGTTGTTGCCAGGTGCTCTTTCTGGCATTCCCCACCAAGACGCCAAGCTCTATGAGAGCTCTATGAAAGCAAACACAATGGTCTTCTAAGAGTGGCAAAAGGTGAACGAAGGAAATGAGAAGGAAAATGGCTTCTGAGACCAACAGAGAGAGCTTGTAGCAAGACCAGCATGAAAACTGAGCTGCAGATCTGATATCAGACCTGTGTTTTACCTGCTGATAGCAGCGCTCAAGTCACAGGAAGTACCTGATCAGTGGCACCTCCCTGTCTATAAAAGAAAATTAAAGAAAAGGAAAAAGCCGTGGCAGAAATCTGTAGTTGCCAGAAACCCAAAGCCACTGAAGAATAATACATTCCTTCTTTGGTAGTGCAGCTGTTTAGTTTGTGCTCCCTTTTTTTTTTTTCTTCTTCATAATGTTCCTGCCCTGATCCAGAAGTGTTGTCAGTCTGTGCATACAACAGAAATCTCCAGAGCTTTGGCACCAAACTTCCATGTAACGCCTCCCTTTGTTTTGCCACTAGCCTTTCTTCAAGTCTGAAAGTACTGTGGATTCAGGTTACAGACAGCGAAATCCTGCCACCAGAAACTTAATGGAGATAGAGCAGAATTTACCCTTTAGTCAATCCCTGACTGTACTGCCTTGCCCTGCTGATACCATTCTGCTCTTTTTTCGCTGTATCGATACTGTCAAAAGTGATAAGCCAAAAGCTTTCTTTTATACAGCTGAAAAGATATATTTCCCAAGTCTCCTTTCAGATTTGATTGTACAATTTTTATCACAGATGAGATTAATGTGTATATGCAAGCACTCTTCATCCTAGATTCTTTATTTTTTATTAAAACAACCATTTCCAAATTTTTCTATAACTTCTTTTTACTCTTAACAAAGATCTTCATGATCTTTCTCTGTTTCTTTTCTGAACTCAAGTATTCAATCCAATTAAATTATCATCTTTATCCAGTATTTAGCATGAAGTCTTACTATTTAATACATGCAGTCATCTCTTTCTTCTGTCCAATACTTGGTCTTTTCTTCAACTGTTTGTACCTTGAGGAAAATACATATTTCATCAAAAGATCCAATAACACATTAAACACATACCCCCTCCTACCTTCAAAAGATCATACTTAACCCCCTCTTAATTTGGTGAGGTATTCATCCAGTTTCTACTGAAGACAATGAAAATACAAATTCTGTCTTTAAAGCAGATAATGCAAGCCCTTGACTAGCAACCACAGCAAAGCCAGGGCATATCCAGAAGGAGGCATCCTTTTCATAAATGGAGGAAGATGCCAGTCTTGAAGCTATCAGTCTGATGCTCTCATGTGCTTAAAATCCATTAAAACTACTCCTTTAAAGAAATATAGATAAAAAGATCAGAATATCATGTGACACAATATAACCTATCACAGCAATAAATCAAAGATTCTGACCATGATTACAGACATTATCTCTTACTACCTGCAAAAGAAAATATAAACCAGATATCTTATTTCGTATCCACAATGTCTCTAGCGGCTTAGTAGCTTTCTAATGAATATCAGCTTAAAATAAGCTCCTTAGAGATCTGTTTCTGTGAAGACAATATTCCCAAAGAAAACCCGTGACTGCTAAGTAACCTTTGTTATACTCATATGGCAATGATCTGTTGGCCTAGGAAGCATGTACATTTTGTATATTTCTCACTAAAAGGTTTTGGTTTTTTTCCTGGGAGGATTTAAGAAAATACCCCTTTAAAATGCTGATGTAAAACTAATTCTCTTTCCTGACCGATTAAAAAAAAAATTATTAAAATAAATACTGTGGAGAAGAAATATCAATGAATGCGACAGCAACCTGGGCTTGATTTGAAAAACAGTAGGAACAAGGCAAAAGACTGTGAGAGGAATATATAAAGGTAGTACTTTTCGAACAATCTACTTAGATGGTGTGAAAGCTTTTTAAATCTTGCATGTGAAAAGTGAGTTTTTATCACTTATGTGTACTTTGCACCAATTTATATAAAATAATCCTAGCGGCTCATGGTGCAATTTTTATTCATCCCATAAAAGGTGTTAGAAAGTTACCACATAGTACCTTTGGCTAAATAAATCAAATTAAAAGAAAACCCATTATTTTAGTACACTTTTCTGACAGCTACAGTGCAGCAACGAGAAACTTTTTCAGCAACTAATCTGTATCCAGCATAATTACAATGTTTAACAGTTTAGTTTTCACATATTTGTTACTTACCTCATTATCTTCCTATAAACCTAGATCATCACATTTAATGATATTTCAAAAATCCTCCATCTGTGTTGAAAAGTTTTAAGAAACAGTCTTTCCCTTGCTCTTTCAGTACCTCTGGGTTCTGTTGTTTGATTAGTGCATGCCCTGTCCCCGTTTAAATATGCTAAAAGACTCACCTCTTCTGATTAGCAGAGTCTGCCATGCAAAGCCTTTGTGTTGCACTTTCTGCTGATTTGTACTGCATTACACTGAGATCCAAGTATGTGCCTGCTCTTTTCTATTGAACTCATTTATCTTTGACGGTCAGCCTCACATGTGCATTTGGTGTCAAAGTGTGGAGAGAGAAGCAGGCACAGAAATGCCTCTTCTCCTTACTCTTAATTTTTGTACTGAAGGGAATGTGGATTCAATGTGTAGCAATCGCCTTTCAAGTCAGCAGCAGAACCACAGATAATTATCAGAGTTTGGATTTGAAAACACTGTGCCAGACAAAAGGCTTCTTGACAAGTCTGCCTCTAGGGGATGGGAAAACGTAGCAGGATGGAAATCACAGTGGCCTAGCACAATGAGAAAGCGTAGTATACAACCAGTTCTTGGGTCAAGCTCCCTCAGCACTATCAAGATATTGTTGGTACCATTCCCCATCCAGAGTCGGGGAGGGCTGAATAGGTGCTCTGTGTCTTGCTGTGTCAGCGTTTCTAGGATTTCTAATAAAACAAAAGAACTTCTGGCCTTTTCCCTGCTGGTTATCTTTCATTTCAGTTGATTTCAATGCAAATAAAGGGCTGAAGCCATAGTTACTATACGTGTCCCCCACCACAAAAACATATGGTAAAACGCAGCTTACTGAGGCAGCTCAGGTGGCGAAAGTGAAGCCTCCAGCATCCCTCCCATCCCTGTCCCACCTTCTGTGCTAACTGGGCAAATGTGGCAGCTCTGTGCTGAGCAAGGTATCCAAGCAGGGAAGAGGTGAAAGACCACTCAGAACTATGCTGAGAACAAAGAACTGGACCTGTATCTTCAGGTCTTTTGTACAGGCTGAAAATCCTTTGAAGAGCGATCAGGTGTGTCTCTCTGCTGAGAGACAGTAGAGCTGAAAGCACTCAGGTGTCAGTTCTGAAACTCTCATGTAAGTGTCTCCTCAACACCAGCTCTATTAACATTACCAGCTTCATGGGTCACACTTCGAGTAGGTTTTTTATCTAGCAGTCTTTGCTTGCCCCAGATGAGCACTCATGGAGCAATGTGTGTTAGCCCTTGAAGATACATAAGGCACATGGTACGTCTTACTGACTCAAGAGTCATCACACCAGCATCTCTGAGGTCAGAAATTAGTCTGTGGGCTGCAAAGCTCTGTCAACATTTGCCGATATGCTGTCCAAACCACTTAGTTGCATTTGAAGCATATGTGTAGGCAGCGTACTGCGGTCCATACAAAAAGCGTACCATCTGCAGAGCACCCAAGTCCCAACCTCTAAATAAAGCTCTGCAGCTCCATTACAACAAGGCCAGGAATGGTTAATCTTCCTCTGGGATGAATGGGGGATGCAAGCTGCCTTTATTCTGCCTGCATTGCCTGCAGCCTGGTTTTGTACTCTCAGAACTTGTAACAAACACTTACCTCCCCAAACACATCCAGGTGACACAGAGGTGGAACAAAACCCTCGTCAGTCCTTCCATCCCTGAAAACAAAATCAAATTTGGTCTTACTGGACAGTCAACTAGAGGTAATTAAGAACTGGGGATGGGGGTGAGGGAGAAGGGCATTCCTAGCTCACTGATTGCTCTGTGACAAATGGACCAGATACTGGGGAATTACTCTCAGAGAAGAATGCTGAGTTCCCATGAGGCAGAAAGTGGCCTCTTGGGATGGAAATGTTGGCAACTCTAGAACGTGCCAACTTCTCTTGATGAAGGTATTATTTTTCAATGTGCAAAAGCAATGGAAAAAAAGGAACCAAAAGAAAACACTTTCCCCCTATTAAGGAAGTCTGATAAAAACTGTTCTTTCATCTAGCATTTGATACTCAAATGCACTTTCCCGTTCACAGTTGGATGGAGGTTTTTTTTTCAAGTTCAACCCTGATTTATTTATCTTAAAGCAGGCAATGTACTGTAATTTTACAATAAAGGACTCCCAATCAAAGCTTACCTTATCCAGAGGTAATTAATACAAAGATTGTTGAATTAAAGATGTGAGTCTTGACACTTTGGCGGGGGGTAAGGGACATGGTCTCAAAGGCACAAATTATGCCTGAAACAGACCAATTAACACCATGTATCTTCTTTTATGTTAACTTCAATTAAGGTTTCTTAAAATTTTTAAAGTTATTTTCTTCTTTACAATCTCAGAATGTCAGAAATGTACATCAAAGAAAAACGCTTCAGTGTGAACACCATAGGTAACGCTCATTTGCACACAAATCTGCATATTGCAAAGGAGTTCAGAGCCCATTTTGCATGAATTATTGCCGGATGTGAGTCAATGAATTAAACAGCTGAAAAATAACAACCGTCCAAGTGATGATAAGCTGCACCTACTTATGTTGACATAATGAATTTCAAAAAAAAGCACATCAGAATTTGAGTTAAGTTACAGTGAAAATAAAGATGTGATTTAAACTATGATGCTAGTCAGGCCCATGTATTTTAAAATACTTTTCAAATTCATTTTGCTTATCATGATTCACAACACCTGCACTGGAAAACGATTTTTGTTTCCTACCAGTTGAAACAGAAAGGGATAAAATTTCACACTCTTGTCTCTCTTGGTTTTGACAGTAAATCCATTGACTTTTTTCCAGCATTACTTACAGTATGTCATCTATGTAGCTTTTATTCTGCAGTCATCCATCTATAAGATCACTTTGTCCTTGCACAATTCCTCTTGCAAGATGCTGTCTCTTCATTTGCCACTGATTGGCCAGAACCTCACTCTTTTCCTTGTGCTAGTGCAAGCAACGTATTTCTGAAAGTGTCACAGCAAAAAGGAACACAGGCTAGCATAACTACTGCAGAAACAGCTGACTAAAGAGTTGGTTCTTCAAAGAGTTAAATATGAATCAAAATAAAATCACCAAATAAAAAGCAAAAAATCCAAAAGTTTTCAATGTAAAGTCTTGTGTTTCAGAGTCACATCTATCCCTTCTAGAACCTGTATGTGGCTCCCACTGGCTCCAGTGTGCTGGCTCCTAATCAGAACAGGCTGCAAACAATGGACTCCTCTGCTGGGGGTTTTTCTTTTCTCCTTCACAAATTCCCCACACATGGAGCAAGATAATTTTTTTTTTTTCTAAGTGTGTATGCTCTTTGTAATTGTTTGACTGATTGCTTTTATGAATATATTTGGGTTTACGGATTTTCCACCAATATTCATAATGACTGTTCTACAGGGCTTTTGCCATTTAGAATTCAAACCCCAGGTCGTGTGAGTGGTTATATATGTCACTTGGCACGCTGCTTCTCTCCTCACTGGATGACACCCCTTTTATAAAAGAATGGTAGCTTGAGAAATCTGAAGTGGACTGCATTTTCAAAAAATGAGGAGGGGTTTTAAGGGAGAAAGTGGTAAGTAGGATTACAAAAATTCTGATTGCACTTAAGGGGAAAATATTCCATAGTGAGAGTGGTTATGAATGGGAACAGGCTGCACAGAGAGGCTGTGCAATCTCTCCATCCTTGGAGGCGTTCAAAACACGGCTGGAAAGGTCCTGAGCGGCCTGATCTCATTTGGAAGTTAGGCCTGCTTGGGGCATGGGGCTGGACCACACGTCCCTCAAAGGTCCTTCCTGACCTCAATCTGTCCATGGCTTTAACGTGTGACTCTATGGCCTCAAAATTAATGGAGAAAGATTTGCCAAAAATTGACTAGGCCAAAAGCCTGATGTAGTTAACAGCAATGTCTACATTTTCCCACATATTCTCTCTGCTTTCCTAATAGCTGCCACACTCACTACAACATTTAAGCCAGTGACAACCAGAATGCATGCCCAGAGCAGAACTCAAGTGGTTTTGTGAGTAGCAAGTCTACTGTGTGTTGCACTTTTCTGTAGGTTATTACATTTATTATAGTAATTATAGCAGCTTGCCCTTTAAAGAGCTTTAGGAGAAGTGGAGCATGACCCCAGCTTCCAGTACATTAAAAAAAGCTTAATCATTCCCAATCACCACAGGAACAAGTAATGGTTAAGGTCAAATGCAGGTTTTGTATGCACTTTGCTCTCTAAAGACCCTCAAGAGTTTGGAAGTTATAATAAATTTTACACCTGTATTACCTCCATCTTTTTATGTTTATGATCACAGGGCAAAAAGAAAAAAAAAAAAAGGGAAGAAGAAAGAAAAGCCAGCTCAGCTCAAACTGTAAGGGCTCAAATTCCATCTGTTTTAGCTCATTTTTTCTCTGAGATGTCAGTATTTTTTTAAGCCTGACTGTGATAAAACTTATCTTTGATCAACAATTCTGAAAACACTGGCCCTTGGCCAAAACTCCTCTGTTTCTCAGTTTGGGATCAATTCAAAAGTCTCTGCTTTTTCATGAACTCTGCCATGAAACTCCTAAAGAACTGCAGCTCCAATGGGAAGGAACCATCCTGTCCAGGTGACAGGTAAATTGTGCTATCCTTCCTACCTATGTAAGCCCTTTCCTGAAATCAGTCATGGAGCCTCATCCTTCTGAGCATCCCAAATCCCACTCATTGGGATAAGAAAATCCTATTTGATTAACAGCGAGTTTTGGCCTTAGTAAAGGAGACATCCTAATCTTTTTTGATTTTAAACCAGAGAAATTCTGCCTGTAATACGGACATTTTGTTCCTCAGTTGCAGACTGAGAAGAAAGACTGTGGTAGCTGGTGTTTAACCAGCTGATGGGATTGTATCAGCAAGTTGCTATTTTCAATGAAAAGTCTGCGTACAGGCATTTAGCTGTGAGGAATGCAGGTGGTCTTTGTGCTGTTTTAGGACTGACAGTGGAACGTGTTCCAAAAAGTTTGGAATCACTGGTTAAAACAGCCATCATTACTACAAAGAGAAGGGGGTGTCCATTTAGCACTTCTTTTGAAGAACTCAACATCTGACCCAGAGGCCCAGCCATTAGTGTTTCACCACCATAATACTGAGTATGAGTCTAATTCCTGCTCATGCAACCTCAAATAAAGCAACAGAGCTACAAAAAAGGAAAAAATATCTATTCTTCCTATGCACTTTTGCCTTACCAGGACATAAATAGTAAGTATAATCTCCACTACCATTGGTCATCCGCAAAAAAAAAATCTGATAGAAGGCCATTGGGCAAGTAGCATAATCCCATACAGTATTGTACCAGGGCAGGGTAGCAGAAGAAGGGCTAGCTAGCTGTGAATATTCATTTAGAGACAGGTTATTAAAGCTATTTAAGCATCTAACCTCCCATTAGAAATAAGCTGTGAGGCACCTGAATTGGTGCATTCAAACCTCAGGAAAACATTGAATGCTTTAATTTATGGCCAGCTCCTTATAAACAGAATGGCAGAATTCAGTCTGCAAACATCATCATTAACTAAACCCTACAGAATTCTCACAATTATTACTATTAGGCCAAATAATCATATCCAAAGGTAAATGATGGAAGCACTGTTACTTGAGTTATTTAAAGCTAGATTAGATAGTTCTCCAGGGAATATTTTTGGGGGAGAAAGTGGGGACTTTGTTGCGATTAAACTGAGGCTATAAATAGGAAGACATTAATGCAGTGCAACATTACTGAAACAGCTATGCTGTTTTATGTGTTTTTTATAATCTGAAACTAGGGAAATTCTCACTTCCCACAGCAGTCTCCACCATCCCCAATTGCTCCTATTACATTGACCAGTAATAACACCCTGTGGCTTTTCATTCATTCTGCAATGCTGTAACTTCTACCCTTTTTCTCATCAGATGTCAGAAACAGGGAGATCTTGTGCCTGTCCCATGAGCCTGTGTGTGGCTTTTGATTCCAGCATTTACAGCCCACATGTATTCAGTTGATCCAGTAGGGCTTGGACCCTAAGGCAGAAGTCTCAGAGCAACATGGTAAAAATAAGGGGAGTTTGGCACCTCTCTGGTGTACCTCCAGAATGAGGAATGCCTAACAGAGTCTCTGGTCTCTGCAATAAGAAGCAGTTAAAGATATCTTACCCATACCTTTAAAAGTAGCAGCGTTTCAGTCCATACTTTAATAGTCTTTGGAAAGTGTCAGGGTTTCATTTGGGTGGCAACATATATTTTGATTCAACTATCTGGAAGAGTAAGGTCAAGGTTAACAAGATGGAGACCTGGAAATAGTGGGGTGTCTCCTCAGCTCCCTGTCATTGTAAGGACTTATCTGCATGCAAGTGAAGGCAAAGCAGAGGTAGAAAGTGTTTCCAGATCAGAAAAACCTGTGCTACATCCCTGCTACCTGAATATAAAGACGTGCATCATGTACAAAGCACAGGAAGGTCAGGCTTTTCAGGCAATATATGCGATCCACAAAAGCAGGATTTCAAGGGAACCCCTCTCAAGAGGAGAGTTTGATGAGTTGAGAAACCTGCTCACCTGTTTTTTTCTGTCTCTTGTTTTTTTTAATTTAGGGTGAGAACTTCTTTGCCTGACTTTTGCTTGTTTGTTTCAAGAATTACCTCTGCCTTGTCAGTTCAATGCAGAGGCAGTGGAGAGTGTGAAAGGTGCTTCTAATTCTGACCCATAGCATTGTTACAGGAACTAACAGACAGTACAGCTTATCATTAAAACAAGCCTTTTCTTCAAGTGCTTTCTCCAAATGGGGTTTGTGTTCCTGTCAACATGAGGTGCATATGTGCACCTCCTAGATCCATACGCTTGATTCTGAATTCACCAAGAAAACTTGATGAGACACCCAGCACTATGGGGATATTCAACCATCTCCAACCCACCTGCATGCTTGGCTTGTCAAGGCCATGTGACTGTGCTCTCCACCAGCAAGAGCCCCAGAAACAGCACTTGGGGTGAGAATTTGCTTTTTTCCCTTTAGACTTTTGTGTGTAGGTTTAAGACAAAGCTGAGGAAAATGTTCCATAGGCACATGCACCAGAGCTGGGCAGATTGCTTCAGTAGGCTGGGTGGCATGCACACATGCAAACAAACATACTTGAATGCACACAGGAAAACTTTTAGCTGGCCTGATTCCCATCCTGCTCTCACTCATCTTTCTTGTAATGTTGCCATGCTTGTCGCATTTTCCTGCAGGAATAGCGGGTGAGTTGTGTGGACAGGTATATGAAATACCTACAGGAGTGCTATCAAGAAAATCACTGTTCATGGAAATAAATAATAGTAGCACTTCCGCTCTCCCCATGAATGCACAAGGGGACACACTGTGAAACATGTCAAACCGTTTACTAGTTCTTGTCTCAGTTCTTGTCGTAAGTCCCCACTGCTTCTTACTGAATACTAGTCCTTTTTAAGAGTTATAAAAATCCTTGGTACTGTGGCATTCCAGAAAGCACAAGCCATGCTCAGACCCCTCTTCTAGTGCAGTCAACATCTTTCTTCTTCTGCCTGAGCAACAGTATTTTACTGCAGCTCACACAGAAGAAAAGCCCAGCACCCCCAGCACTGTGACAAGTAGACCTTCAGAGACCAAGGCCCACCCCTTCCTACCACTGCTGTGTGTGGCCTTTGGGCTTTAAAATGCTTTCCTTTTGCCGTAGTTACTATACGTCTTAAGCCAGAATTTTAGAGATTTTCAAAGGAAAATGTTCTTCTAATTATTGTTTGAGCACCCAGGGTGAGGCAGATTCACTGCACACAATGCTGCGGAAATCCTCTCTGCCCTGTTTCAGCCCCTTGCAGACATGGCATACAGACTGCTTGTGGCATCTCAGCAGAAGACAACAGGCAAGCCTGGGAATCACCCCAAGAGAAGAAATATGGACCTTTCCTTTTTTCCCATTCTGAAAGAAAACTTTTTAAATGCAAATACTTGCATTTCACTTCCCCTCAGTCTCATACACAGTCAAAGTTATTTCAGTAACTTGATTTTAAACGTAAGAATGCACAGAGCACTTCCTCCCCCTGACCTGCACATACAGACATGCCACAAGACATTTTCCAAATCCCTCCTGCTGAAGTTGGTTTAAAATCAACACACAGACAAACAGCAGAACACAGGCTACGGTTGCTGTCCGCATTAACAGCTTCTTGTTGAAGACAGAATTAGCAGAAAGGCATTTCCCTGTTGAAAAGAGGTTTAAAAAAATCACTGTTGCATCTTCTCTGACACAGGCTCTGAAACACCGCTGCATGCCCGCTCTGATTACTTTTATTTCAAGTGATTTATTTGAAGGATCGCTCTGCTCAGCCAAATACAGATCCGTAACAGAAAGCAAACTCAACCTATAAAAACAGAGAGTCAGCGGGTCCGTTCTTATCACAGCTTAGTCTCATCCAGTGAATTCATTTTTCCATTTCCATTCAGCTTTATGGCCACATATTGATTATTTCCCATAGTACTAATTACATACATTTGTAGCATGGATATTTTCAGAGCTGCAACTTCTGCCGGGACAATAGTACAAGGAAAAGAAATTCACATGACTGTCAGGTTAAAAACATTTAGGTCTCACAAGAACTTATTTAGCATTGGATATTGGTGTCAGTGTTCAGTGCCATTGCTATGCTAGGACTCTGATCAGAAAACTGTCTTACAGGAGGCTGCCTTTGTCAATATCATATGATCTGGCAAATTTTAAAGGTGGCCTTCCGAAGCCAAAAGTAGACATCCAAAAGACCATGTTAGAAAACTGAAGTTCTTCCTGAAGGCTGCCTAGCCTGGTTTATTGTACTGCTAACTCTCACCCCCCTCGGAGGATTTTCATTTGATGCTTCTCAGCTATTCACCTTTCTTCATCCCACAACTCCTGTACAAACATGAGATTATAAAGTAGGAAAAAAAAAATCTCTTGGGTCTATTTTGTAGTATTTTGTGGCTTAAAGTCTTTGTTTCTTTTCATGATACAGTGAAAATCTGTGTGATGGGTGACTCTTGTGACAGTTTCATTTTTTCACAGTGCTGAGCAGCCTAGAAACAAATGTGAGCTATAAACAAAAGTGCAGTAATTAAGCAAGTCCTAAACCCCTCTGGACTTTGAAATAATGTTTTCTACAAAAGCTGTATAGCAGAAGGTAAACTAACCTACAGGTGTCTGTCCCAACCAGAGCTGTAACAGCAAGGCTGCTTCTGCCACTCAAGCACCCTTCTATTCATTGCATTAAGTCTCTTCTCAGTATGTTTTGGATAAAACAATGCAATTTCAAAGCTGAAATTGAGAAATATGAACATAAATATCGAAAGGGTGCAAAAAGTCTTCTGTAATTACTGGCTGTTTTTATATTACAGTTATTCAAAATTTTTGCAGATCACAAGGCAGAGGAAAGTGCGAGGTGAATAAAAGGAACGTGATTGCTTCTGTTTATCCAAGAAGCCCAAAGTTCACACTAAACATTTTTTCTTAATTCTTTGAGAAACAAGTTATAATATATACGTAAGAGTGAACATACATCTCAGGTTAGGTTAAAAACATTAGGATACTTTTAGTCACTTTTTACACCAGTCTGCCAGTGTTTCGTTGGCGTGATGCTTATGTGTAATGCATTGAGTGAAAAGGGACCTGATTCACCACTTTTTCCTCTCCTGCAGACACTGATATCTAAGAAAAGCCCCATCAAGCCAGAAGGACAACATACAGTCCAAATAACTACTCGAAATGGCAGGCAGCATTAATGGGAGCTCAGGGAGAGATTCAGAGATGACATACATCAAAGTAATTAGGAATCTTTGTTTCTTGCAAGTTTTTTCCTCTACCACTTGCCTGGGACTTGCGGACAATATTTTTGCCCTTCCAGGTAAAAGGATTTAGAGTGGAAAAAAGTAAAGCAGATCATTGCATTTTTTCTCTGAAGCCCAGAGGGCTCTGTCTGGATCCAGAGAAATAAGTGTAACAAACTACCAGTGCAAAGACCAAGTTCAATATTATAATGTATTGAAATGCTGATTTAGGTACCCTATCAGTAGATTATACTGTCATCTAGTGGCAACTACTCAACTTGCATCCCAAAATACTGGAGACCAGCCTACAGACTGCAGATACCTGACATTGAATTTCTCTTGACCAGCTTTCTAAAACAGCCAAAACGTCCAAGAACACTTTCAAGGGATATCACCATAACAATAGAAGACAAAGACACACATTGTGGACTTGATCCTCCAGCATACATTGAAAACAGAAGGCCCCTAAAAAACTATCATCTCAGAAGATGCACAGCCCACCTAAACTTATCCTACCTCCTGAACAGTGGAAGGTAAAAAACATGAGTTGAAAGTTAGAGAAAAGCCAGAGCCCTCTATCATGATGCAAAGGCAAACATGCAAGTCCCTGACACATCAAATTAGGGACTAGCTGGTGCTATTTTACTCTTTTATAGGAATGCATTTTACTGGGATGTCACTGACATAAGAATGCATAAAGCCAAATATTAACTTGGAAATAGATTTAGCAATAAAGTCGAAGGAACTTCCAGATGTTCAGAGAACATAAGTTAATGGAAGAAAAGGACTAATTCATCACTAGCTGAATATGAGATGTGGTTTAAGCATGATTAAGAATCCACAGGCCTGTTTAAGAGCCACAAGTCTCAGTGTTCACCCCATTCTAACATAAAACTGCCCATAAAACATTTGATTAAAGGATTGTTAGAGTCAATCTGGTATTGACAGAGCCAGTCAAAATGAGTGCAGCGGCACTGAACAGTTAGGCTGAAGTACTGCCCAGTCTGTTCAGAGAAACACCAGATTTAAACATCAAAGAGCAAAATTCTATCCCCCATCAAAACAAAAAAAAAAAAACCCAAACAAAAAAAACCAAAAACCAAAACCAAAACAAATAAATAAAACAAAAAAACAAACCCGCAACACATTCTGGATTGCATTTGAGATTATTGTAAAAAACTAATGAATTCCTTTAAAGTACATTGAAGAAAACGGTGGTTTTCAATTTTCTTATGTCACCAACCAAAGCACATAGGCTGGAGTATTCTGCTGTCTCTTATTTTTCTGAAGGATGGTACAGGTATGAAAAAGAGCCATAAAATAAGTCCAAGGAGAAGGAGACAGAAAACAGCAAAGAAATAGTGGACTTAGCCTGAGCAAACAGTCATGGGTGGGCCTGAGGGGAAAATGGACAAGATCTGTGGGGTCAGATGCTGACTGAAAGTGAGGAGTGTGGACACAGATACCGTATACTGGTCTTTAGTTCCTTCTGGTGTCCAGAAACAGAGATGGGTAAAACTTAGGGAACGAAGGATGCACAGTCCTGTGGCTGTGTCCTTGTCCTGCAACAGAGACCCCCTGCATCCTTCTCCCATGGATATAGCTCTATGTGCCCAGGGAAACAAGTGTTTGTATATCCAGATTTGCACCCAAGAAGCAGCTGTTCCTATGCCTACAATACCACAGATTTAACCAACCCTTCTGGACCAGAAAAGTCTCATGGCTCTTACAGTCATGTTCTGCCTGCAGCGCTGTGCCAGTGTAACCATAGCTCATGTACAAAGTGTGTGTGTAAGAAAAAGCAGACATAAAAAAGTTATGTCTAGCCTGCACCAATAAGGCAGTCTTTCAGAAATGCTGCCGTTTTGGTTGTTATGTTGTTCGGTTTTTTTAAGGCAGATAGTTACTCTGTCTTTTCCAGCTATCTTGTAATCCATCTCTTGCATGTTCTGATGTATTGTTCGCTTTTGTGGATTGCTGTGGGAGAGATACTAATATTTGTTAGACTAGACCTTTGGGTTGGACTTGTGCAGATGTCCTGCTTGTGAAATCCTGCCATAGTCCATTATCCATTATCCACCTCCCAAGCCACCCAGTTCTCCAGTGAATTCTCTTTTTATGGCTGTAACAAGTAAATTTTCTGGCTTTCATAAATGATGAGGAAAGACAGTGCTCCCTAATTTATTTCTACTTACATTTTTGTAATTTGCACAAATGAAATGATCTACAGGAAGGGATTCTCAATAGTATAAATACATGTTATCACAAAGAACACATTTGTAACAGCATTAAAGAAACTTCAAAACTAAAAAGCATTTTGATTGCAGCAGGCCATTTAATATGCATACCCCTTGCTGAAATTAAGCTACATTAGCTAATGTGTAAAGAAATAAGAGAAGCAATATCTTGGTATGAATTAACAATGCTGGCTCTGAAAGACAGCTAATTGAGATCTGAAACACAGGGAATTACAAACAAGAGACCAAAATATTCAGAATTAGCACATGTACTGAAGTTTGACAGCGCTTCCACTTACAAATTTCTTATCTTTTAGGAAGAAAGGCATGACCAAAAAATCAAACACCAAGGGATGACCATTCATCTAAATGAGGCTGTAGCTCAGGTTTACAGAGGAGAAAAGCGAGGGCAAAAGGAGAGGCAATTTTTTTTTACGCTGTTGTTTCTAGACCTGCATTATCATACGGTTACTGCTACAAGAGCAGCAGTCCGGACCAAGAACCTCCTGTGCTAGGCACAGGAAAGAGAAGAGGAAGAGACAGGCCTGCCTTAGCTGCCATCAGGAGACAACAGATGGACAGAGACAGACCACTGACTGAGAGGACACAACAAGCAGGCAGGAGGGACCACAGCCCTGGAGCGTGGGCAGCCCAGCACCTCTCTATGCTTTGAGAACAGCACTTAGCAAGGATCCTAAAACCTTCCACAATGGAGTAGCTGGATTGTCTCCACTTCATAGATGGTAAGACAATCTCAGCAAAAACACACCCTGAACAAACACACCTTTTATATATACAGATGATGACTACTGTAGTGCTTTTGGGGACGCATGTCAGGGAAGCCTGTGGCACCCCACAAAGGCGCCTGCCTACCCACATATAATGAAGGAAACCAAAAGCCCTCCAGCATAAGCACGCACTTGTGCATACATACATCTCTCTCCATCTCTTTGCCCAGCTCGTGACAGAGCAGAGGACTGGCTTGAGTCCGCCCATTCTCAGCGCCTTGCTTTAACTAGTGAAGATGGTAACTGCAACACACACCCTTCTGCTATCAGCTTATAGTTTAAGACACCTTACTAGATAATTTCAGTTTTAACTGCTGTAACAGTACAAGAATTGTATTTCTATGGACCAACCTAATGTTCATTTGTATGCTCTTATCACCTTGTATTGATTACACTGCACTTTTTCACTATTATTTTCATTATATTGAACTTCCAATCAGCCAGGGCAATGGGG
Source organism: Falco biarmicus (assembly GCF_023638135.1). NCBI lineage: Eukaryota > Metazoa > Chordata > Aves > Falconiformes > Falconidae > Falco > Falco biarmicus. The sequence goes on along the minus strand of NC_079289.1, from coordinate 73,315,112 downwards.
GAGGCTGGAGACAGAATAACCCAGCTAAAGTAAGAACATGGGTAATAGAAAACAGATGTAAATTAGGTTGTAAGAACAGAGCAAATATGTTTAACTTTGCAAAAGTTGCTATGAAGAATGAGGCAGTAAACATAATGAAAATTAGGTGGCAGGGGGAAGTGGTTAATCCACAACTCAAATAATCTTCACACAGCTAATCAAAAGTTGATTGTGCATGTTTACACCTGCAGTAAGCCCCTCTGCTGCTCTTCTGACCAAAAACTGTAGGCCCTGGCTGGTGCAGGCCTGGGACTACAGCAGCTAGGGGGAAAAATTGAAGTCTGATCTGTCTTGATGAGGGAGATCCAGTCTCTCATGGATACAGACATTCTCAAACTATAATTAGTGAAGGTGGAAGTCATGGCTGGTACTTAATGTTTTGCAGACCACAGATTTCTAGCAGATCACAGACCTCTGGAGGTGGAAACTAATGGAAAGCAGCCCCCAGGCTCCACGGGCATGCTGCACTTTCTTCAAAGCATCCCCACCCATTGCTGGACTGCGACAAATTCAAGCATAAGCAGCCATTTTTGGTGCACTTCTGCAAAATCAAGATGTGTTTTAATCCCTCAGAACTTGTCAGGGAAAAAAAATAATCTTTAATTCTCCTGCCACGGCAAAAAATAAACTTCACCCCATCTCTTCTCAATGCAGGTATCAATTTCTTTGTGACAACAGTGCAGTCACAGATAGGTTTTTGTGCTCTGAGTTTTGCTCTAATAAAGAAGTAAAAGCCAGAAAATCAGAAAAGTCATGGAGATTTTATGACTTTTGAAATCTGCTCTGAAAATCTCCCATGCTAAAAAGACATTATGTCCCATCCAAACCCTGGTCCCCAAGGCCATACCAGAAACAACGCCAATGAAGAAATGACTGAAGAACATAGTGCCTGTTTTCAATACTGACTGAGGAAGGCAGGGAAAGAATGCCACAGGACCAGTGAGTCTGGAATATTTTAGAGTTGGAACTCCTGCTGCAACACAAACACTTAATTCAAGAGCTCCTTCTAGTTTCTGACAAAAAATCTTGTTTATTTCAAGAGGTTTTGGCTGTTCCTGAAGAATCAGGTTTATTTATTTGCATTGCTGTAAAGAGCTTCAGAGGAAAACTGGAAATGTGCCTGGTGTTGGATAAAATCTCAAAGAATTTACAATCAAAAATGGATGGGACAAATGCATTCCAATCTTGCAAATGTGAAACCAAAGCCTCAAATTACACTGAAAGCCCTTCGTAGAGCTCAACATTCAATTTACATTCCTGAACCTGATTTAATGCCTTACCTACAAATATCTTTGTCTTTTAATTGTGGCAATTTACTTTATAATTTGCCTCATTTACAAAGGTTATTAAAATTGACAACTGAAACTAGAAACTGACACAGTTTAAAGCATGAAATAGGAGAACAAGCAATGCAATCTTGTATCCAGCACAGATTCCTACAGCTCAACTTTTGCTGAAGTTCAGTGCAGGAGTTCCTCCTGTCTAGGTACCAGTGATGGCCTTCAGCCAGCCAAGGGTGACTAACTAGCACTCACTTGGTTAAGGCTGGTACAAAACTAATGTAACCACAACTGTGTGCCAATATATCAAGACTTGTCCTCATTTAGACAACCTTTCTCACAAGAATGAATGATCTTGAACAGAAATATCTTAGTTATGAGAAAATTAGTAATGGCAGAGGTGAAGCAGAACTACAGGTGACACTAATACTATCCATACATGTTTAAAATTTACTTCCTTAGTTTATGTGAACATATCATTTGCATTAGCAGTCTCAAAATGAGATGTCAACAAGTCTTTTCAAGTCCCATTACTTTCAGGAAACGCAGAAACAAAGACCTGTTCACCTTGTGAGTGACACACATCAAATTGTTGCTTGTAGCTTGGCTCCTTCTGCCCTTTTAACCTGAGTCTGCATTTGCATTGATTGCCTTTAGATCATAAGGCTACATCCATACAGAGCTGCCATCACTCCAGTACCATGTGTCACACAACCACCCCAGGTCAAGAATCATCTGAGCTGCACGTTGCTGAAGGCTGGGAGACCAAATCCCCCAGTATGGGTGCTTCTCTCACACTTCTGCTCAAGGACCCACCCCGGGCTTATCTGAGATCCCTTTTTTCAGCAGTGGCCATAAGCAGATCTTTAAAGGAGAGTAAGAGTGGGCCAAGGACATGTGATCCTTTCCCGCAAGCTCTTCCAACTGTTTTCAGTTCAGGGAATGTCAGCTTGATGTGGTTTGTCTGTCTGGTAACCCCAATAGATCTGTCTTCTGAGTACTTACTCAGTCTCCCCTGAAACTCATGTAAAATTTTGGTTCCCACTAAGTCTACTAACCATGGCATGAAGAACAACCTCTTTCCATTTGTTTTGAACCTTGCTATGGAGCTCCATTGACCAACAATCTCACCCAGTACAGCTGCTCTTATATTCTTGCACAGACATTTGGTTTGTGAAACAAAATCTGCAGCTCATACCTAATTTTACCATGAAATGCAGAGAGAAGATCTGACTGCTTCAAATGGGATTCTCAGCAGCCATCTGGCCCACAGTGTTATCAAAACTAACTGATGGGGAAAGCTGGAAGGAAGGGTGTTTAATAAAACCCCTGACTTTTCAGGCTAACGTTGCTAAGGCCCCAGGGAAACATCTATGTCAGGTGAGGATTCATAGCCCTTACACTTTTGCTCTCACACCACCTCTGTCATTCCTTTCCAAGCTGCAACAGGCATCAGTTCTCCTTGCTGCGTGCGGTACAAGCGGAGGAGCAATTTGGCAATATCACTGGAACCGGGATACTAGCCCAGGACAAAGGAAACATTCAAATTCCACCTTAAACTTCCATGACTCTGTCTCCCAAGACAGTGCTCCAGCCACCCAGCAGCAGATAGTTTTGGTGGCTAAGCACTCTCCACACATTCAGTCACTGCCCAGGCACCACAGCAGTGGGAACTCCAAAAAAATTGACATCTGGTAATGCAGGCGGCTGCTCTGGGCATTCCCTACCTGAGGGACGGAGAGACAGAACTCCAGACCCTCTTCCAAATGCTGCTTCTGTATTTTATGCTAAGCACCCTGGGCAAGGGCTCCCATCTCTAAAAATCCCGAAGTCTTAGTCAGAAGAGAGACGGAGAGAAGCAGATACACGCCAGGGTGGTTTCAGTCCTCTGCATTCACAGGAGCAGAAATTCAGGTGTTCATTGTCCACCTGTAAATACATAGTGTTACCTTGAGATGTCCCAGGGCATCTGGCCTAGCCTCCAGCTGTCTCTCCAGAGACAGCATGTCTGCCATAGGACCTGAGACACGATTGCCAGGCTTGTGCAGACATTTCTTTTATCCACTGAAATGTTTCAGATGGTATTCGATGCCTGGGTGTAGGCAACTGAGCTGAGCCCACCTATACCTTCCCCTGAGTCGGTGGAACTTCACAGTCTATATTGAACACCGTAAGATCAGGCGTAGGATCTGAGGTCTGTACGTTGCCTAAATACATGAATTCTCCTTTAAATGCTCTTTAGGAACCTGTATTCTTCCACAGAGCAAGACTTTGTCGGCTGCCACATGTCACATTGAGGGTGTAGGGTAGGTGTCCTGCGTTGCTGATGGACTTTCCCTTTCTCTGTTATGTGATGTCACTCTGCTAATGACAGGAACGTGGAAATCACTTTCTACCTGATGTGATATATAATGTTTAGGAGTCACAGACTGGTATGGCCATGAATCTCATGACACTGCTTTAATATTTCCCTTACTCTGATTGCAAGACATTTCCTTATTGTACTAATAAACTATATATCCTTAAAGTGAGTGCTTGGAGTAGATTTAGATACTAATGGTTAGTGCTCAGCAGAAGAGCACTATTTTTCTCTAGGGGACAGATCGACTAGAGAGATATGAAGTGATGTCCTCATGAAAATTTTGCTCTAATACATTTCCAGATTTTGGCAAAGTATATCTAAAGGATGGATCTCTGCAGTTTGTTCCTAACTGGAAATTGAGCCTGCCTGTGAAGGATGTGAGCTTTCCTGGGACTTAATTTGCTGTTCAGGATGTTCACAGAGATTTGCCTTTCAGGATCTTCACAGGGATTTGTTCTTACCTCAGAGCTCACAGCTTGATCTGGTCACTCCGAGGCATGGAGAAGATCTGAGCCAGGACCTTCTATTCAAACAATAATTTCCACAGCTACCTACATTTTAATAGTCACAAAAATCATGTCTTTTGCAGAATAGATCATATGATCTAGTTTTAGGTAGTCCTGCAAGGAGCAGGGAGTTGCACTCAATGATCCTGATGGGTCCCCTCCAACTTGAGATATTCTATGATTTTCATTACAAATAAAGCATCTGATATATCAATCATATTTCTTTGACTATGAACCAGCTCTTACTCCTACTGATGTCTTACAAGTTGCTACAAATAGGTTGGACAAACAGGAGGTGGTTTGCCTGGGTCATTTACTTTGAGTGATCCTCACCTTAGATCAATACTCAAGACATTTCTTCTCCTTGGTTCGATGACAAAATTTAATGAGAGAAAAAAAGTTACAAATAGATAATAAAGAATAAAACCTGTTTACATTAATATTGCATTACACATGTTACTTACCCCCAAACCCAGACATTAACAAATCCAATGTCAATGCAAGCCACAAACAGTTTACAGACATTGTCAGATGCAAGGGGAGTATAACCAAATTTTTTCCAAGTCCTTACATTGCAGCATCCAGGCAGCTCTAGCCTATACTGCTGTGGTGTCTCTTAAAAAAATAGGGTTATTTGTGTACACAATTGAGTGTTTTATAAGCCACAGGGGTACCATTTTTTAAGTCCCTTTTTTTCCTACCTCTTTTCCTTTCACCTAAAAATTACACTCATCCAGTATATTTCTGCAGAAACTTTACTCAAGATTTTTCTTAAGTACCTTTTTGAATAAGGGCCAAAGATCATAAAATTAAGAATTTAGGACTACAGAAATCAAACTAATAAGCTAGTGTGCCTGGGGGAGCATATAAGAAACCACCATAAAATAATAACAACATATGTACATAAGAATACAGGGGTGTGCACATGTATGTGTTTGTGTTTATACTTACAGCCTCTCTTCGAAAGGTGTATTACACAACGTAAGTTAGTAAAGCATCCATGAAAATTATTTATAGAAGACACAATAGGGACCATACAGGACACACTAATATTAAAAGTCATTAGTAATAGCTTCATGCATCAGGTATACTCTTTCTCATGTCATCGTGCATCTGATGGCAACGGCTTGCAGGACTAAACACCTAGGACATGATGGGCTTTTTGGCAGATACTTGCTGGTACAAAGACACCACATGAAGGAATCTTCACATTCCTGTGGAGCTAGTTAAAAGCGTCTTACAGGGAAACTTATTACAACCTCTGTTATGCATAATTTAAACTTACACACAAACACTCTTGGGGTCCTGATACAAAGTCTACCGAAACAGTGAAAAATATCCATTTCCTTTGATGAGGGTTGCATTGCTTCTCACTTTTTTGCTAAGTTCATGCCTTAGTTGGAAGTCCAGCTCAGCCATTCAATTGTATGATGGCAAACCCCAGCTTCACAAAAATTGTTCATGGCTTCCAGAAATTAATTTTCTAGCTAAAAATGGTAAGACTTCCAAATAGTCATGTTTGCCTTCTGATTTTTAGAGCCTATAGATCCAAATGTACTTGCATCCCATTTTAAAGTTGTTCCTACATCCCTGAGATTTAGAAATTCATTTTATTTTAATTTAATGAAAATGTCTCTTGCACAGACACTTGCTCTAAGTCTTTAACATAGACATATTTAATGAAAGCACAAGGGTTAGCTTGTGTTGACTTGTGGTTGTGTTAACTATGCTAAATAAGGCTGAACCATAGATCTGCGGGAAGTAGTATCACTGAACAGTAAATTGGGCAAAAACTGATTTTCTAAGGAGTGAGAATATTTGCCAAGTCAAATCAACTCTTACAGACGATTTTAGCCCCCCCCAAAATGAAGAAGTAATGCCAAAAATGTCAACACTTCTCAACATTTTTTGAGTGAAATGTTTTATTTCAGAAACATCGTCACCTTGTATCCTCATTTTCCAAATAAGACACTGAAATTTTCTATTTGGAAAGGCACTTTTTGCTTAAAAATTGAACTGAGCTTCAGAAAGGTGTTAGAATGGGCGAAATAACCTCATTATACACAAGGAATTGTCTCATGTCAGCGGGTCTTGGCATTGTTTTTTAAAACCAAAATCTTCAAATCCATTGTAACTAGTCGTGAGGAAACCTATAGCTTCTTAGCTGTGAGGAGATGGCTTAGTAGTTTGAAATGATTAGGAAGGACTTGTCTTCCTAAATTTGACTGCCAGTTTTGACAATGTTTCCGCAATGACCTTGAGTACATCACTCAATGTTCTGTGCTTTAGCTTCCTCGTCTATCTACTTGGATTTTACTAGGATTGAATCGAAATCATCTTGTGCCAAGAATATTCATTTACCAGTATGGATTGTCATTTACTTATCAGTTTATCTGTGACAAGGCTGTCCTGTAATGTCGTTGTCATCTTATTAACTGGGAAAGTAGAGCTTTAGGTGTATTTTTATCCCACTATGGATTCCAGGAGTTTGGTTGGTATGGTTATTTCCATTCCTCTAAGTAATCAAGTGATTTTTCTAGTGTGTCTGCATGCATTCCTAAATTGTTCCAGCTCACATTTGCCCCTCAGAAGTATTTCCTTCAAAAATAATTGTACTGAACTGCAGAAAATAACAAAGAGAAACATCATTGCAGACACAGTACAGCACACGATTCCTTCCCTGATGGGGGAAGGTTTCTCGCGTGACCTACTCCATGCTCACGGTTTTTGCTCTCCTCACAAGGAAATTAAATGAATTTCCATAACCAAGTTTAACTGCCAGTAAAATACCAACCCACTGGCACAGGCCATTACCAGCAAGGCAAAGCAGCTCACACTGAAACAAGTACTTGTGCCTAATTTGTGCTCTGGGACCTCTCAGAAGTTTTGCAATATCAGTTACTGGGACTAAGCCTCCGGGAAGGTATTTGCCTGCAGCAAGGTTCCAGATTCCCTTTTCCTTAGTATGCCACTCGGTGGGCCCCTGGACAGGGACAACGTGAGGCCTCTGCTCCCAGGGAACCCACGTGGGACATGGCATTGCTGCAGGGTGCAGTGGCAGCCCCAAGTAGTGCAGTTTCTCAAGCATTTGCTGACCAAAACTGTCTCTCTTCCAGCAACAAACCAGGAGCAAAAATACGGGACAATTCCCAGTACCATGAGTTTCATTACGTAGCAAATTGAAACATTTTGCTCCTGAACTGTAAGAACCTGAACAAATGTGTTTATCTAGATTGCACATGGATTATTTCCCACAGTGCAGATGGCCTCTGGCCACATTCACACTGTTCCTAGGACCAGGAAAACCCTCTGGCTTTGCCCTGCTGCGTTCTGCCTCAACTCCTAAATAAAACAGCCCAGGGACTATTCTCTCTCACATCCGCACCCTTAAACTCTCCCCCAGCCGGGTGGCCAAGTCCAAATTGCCTTGTGTGAGCAGTCCCAGGTGGGCACTGGGCTGCCCAGCAGAGCACCTGGCTTCCCTGGCCAAAACCCACACCCTGCCCCTCGCTGAGGCTCCAGCCCTCCTGCCGCTTCTGGGGCAGCTTGGGGACACTGAGGAATTTATCTGGGAGGGAAAGGCAGAATCGTACTGCTACAGTCTTGAGGATGGGATGCTGGCACTAGCAGAGCTAAATGATATGCCTGCGGTTGCAGGAGTTGCCAGTGGGACAGGCAGGCAGAGGGCCAGGGCACTGCCTGGCCACCCCAGCACTTTCGGCACAGAGCTGTCTTCTGAAAATGCAGATCCTCAGTACGCATCCTACAAGCTGTCCAGAGTACAAATGATCACAGCAACACTTCAAAAGCACGAAGGGGTAAATCTTCAGCTGGTGTGGATTCAATTAAGCTATGGCAAAGAGTACCAGGAGAGGGTGTGATCACACTCAGGAGCACACTCACTCGGGAGAAACCAAGGGGAAACTCAGGTCACCTGTGGGACCTACCATCTCTCTATGGAAAGCAGAATGGCTACTAGAGACTGGGGTTTAATAACCAATTTCATAGCTCAAGGACCATCTGTTTCACAGTTTTCCAGTTTGTGATGGTGAGCAACAAACAGAAAAAACTTCTTCCAAGCAGAAGTACATATATGTTTTTTGGGATGTTATTTGTTAAATATTTTAAATTAAATAATAAGTTTGGCTGAGGGTAATATTATATGTAGCTTCATGGGGTTTATTCAAAGCCAGCAATGATACCTCAGAAATTCTTAACTTTAACAGGACACAAGTACAGGCTTAACTGCTTTCCTGAACAGAAGTGGGCTTCATCATCCATCCAAAGATAAGCAAATGTTTCAGTCTTTGAATTCTCCCTGAACAAGAGGTCAGAAAAAGCATGTGCTTCCTTCTCAATCCTAATCCATATTCCTATTTTATTCATTTTTCTACTGGGATTAGTTCCAGATCTTTCTGTTACTTGATGAAACATTCATAGAATGTCTTCTATCATCTCATCCTCTTACAGAAATAAAAAGTATGCTTAACTCCATAAAATATGTGTTTAGCATTGAAACCTGTAAATTTGACTACCCATCGTTACGTTTGTTATACCTCTTTCAGTGCAGGAAGCTGTTTCTGGAAGACAGAATATGCCCAGGTTGCCAAACTAGTAATGCATATTTTTAACAGGGCATTGTATTTTTTTATAAGAGTTTTGTTTTCTAAGGATACCCTCTGCAGTAGTCATGTAAGCTTAGTTTTAAAGCTGCAGATTCAGTTCCTGTTGAAATCTACAGCAAAACTGTGGTTGAATTCTCTTGCTAAATGTTCAGCACCTGCCTCTTTTTACTGACTGCCAGCATGGACAACCTTTCATTCAAATACTTAAAACTGTGTTAAAACCTGCCATATTTTTTCTGAAGATACCACGGACGACTGAGAATTAGTTTATGTGCTACAGCCTTTTTTGGATCCCCATAGCTGCACATTGGATACTTGCAGGGTTGTTGTTTGTCACTGCTAGGTACCACCAGGTCTGCACGTACACTTGCTGGGCTCTGCCTGCTGTTGTGATATCCAGGTGTTTTTTAACATAAAAAGACCTTGGTTTTAAATAGATTAGGGGAAAGCATTTTGATCAAAAGACCAGGTTTTGTGTTGTACTTTCAAAGAAGTATGCATGGACAGAGCTTGCTAATTTGAAGCATGAAGTAGCCCTGATCGTCAGAGACTCCATTTCCTATGAAGGGATGTCTCCCAGAAGCAATCTTCCATTTCTGTTTATGGTCTGTGCCAGGAAAAATCCCAAAGAATTCAGCAGAAGCTCATCTTTATTGACACTAAGGCTTGTCCTCCACTGACTGGACCACGAGGACAATCGAACTATCGGAGACATCTAAGAAACATACACACAGTTGCTGATGCAGAATGGCAAAAGCAAGACACATTAACACCTATGCTGCCACTGCTGTGCACTACACAACCCAGCAGAGAAGATTCTTAAGCAAGAAGGATTTTTCTTTGAATGTTTTATCTGCCTCAGGCTGGCTTAAAGAACATTTTCTCAGAGCATATGGTTTTTTTTTTAAAAAATGGTAATTTTTAAAAAATTACCAGAACAGTACCTCTGAAGGTAAAAAAAAAACCGAAAACGCAGCAAGAAAAAAAGACACCTGAAAATTTGTTTTCAGAAATTCTGTGTTCTCCAGCACCGATGCTGATTTTCTTATTGACCTTGAGGAAGAACTGCTACATGCATTTTGGTTGGTCAGCAAAACCAAGCAAGAGTGACTGCCGGGTGTTCCAAATGCCTGCGCATCTTTTCCATTACATCAAGATTAATGCTGCTTTCTGTTACAAATGCAGGGTCTGGCCACATTGCCATCAGAGGGAAATTTCCCATTGGCTTTAACAGTGCAACACAGGGCCTTTACAAAACAGACAGGGCACCTTTGTATTTCCTACTGAATATGAAAAAGAAAAACCTGTGTACCAAAGTCTTTGATCAAAAAGAAAACAAACACATCTTATGGGCTTTTTAATAACTTTTTTCCCAATAAAAAGAGTAAAGTTGGTCTGAAAATATTATACCTGTTTGAACAGAAAGCATACTTTCTTCCTAGCTGGGCATTATATCATTCAATCTGTGAACAGAGAGATGTAATATAAAGTAATAAAGAGGAAATACAACATAAAGTAAGATTCAAACATATTAAATTGCTTAATGAAAACACAAGAGAAAAAGAGTGAGTAGAAAATACGGTTTCCTTTATTGAGAAAAATTCCTTTTCAAGTGCTTAATCAATAATAAGGTTCATATTTCCTGACTTGAGATACTTTTTACATTTAGTTTTTTAGAAAATTATTAAATATCTCTAATGAATATAGATTGTCATTTTTTTGCAGCCCAGCCTGGCAGCATCCTGGATAGATTGTTCTCTGCTTACTCGGTTTCCCTTCTGCAGCTGACTGTTCCAAGTAATGCATTTCATAATTTCATTTCAGATCATTCTTGTCACTGAATTCTATTGCATAAATGTAAATACACATTTGCAAATGCACCTGGGGAAGAGGAAATCCTGTAGGATCATGCTGCTGGTAATCTGGAGATGAGTCAAATCAACATTTGTTACCACTTAATGTTTTTATGTTCTTGCACTGCAGAGCAGATTTAGGCTGTAAGAATGTTGTAGTCAAACCACCAATATTCCTGTTTCCATATTCTTTGACTCTAATTCACCGTCCACAGATTATTTAAAAATATCTGGAGTCTAGTGACCAGGATGTAAGAATGTAAGACTCCCAACAGTGTGTGAGGCCTTAAACCCGCCTACTTCACCATCTTCTGCCCAAGTGAGTATCTGTTGTACGGTACGCCTCTGAACCTTCTCACACCACAGGGTGGAATATCAGAATTATCACTTAAAGTAACTGTCACCCATGGAAAGCTATGGAGCACTCATCTTCTCTCAGGATCCTGTGGGAACTTTATATTTCCCACTCAGCATGGTCAGATTTCTCCCAGTTATGGGACTGCAAGCACCCAGTGCAGTACAGTGTATTTGGGTAAAACCCAAACCTCTGCATGTAGTTCCCAAATTACAAGGAGGAGGGGGGAAAGTCATGGCAAATCTGTAAGATGACCTTAGCTGTGGTACCAGCAGGTTTGGAGCCTCCATGGTGCTGGCAGTCTTGCAGGATGCAGCTTCTGTGGCACAGGGACCTATGGAGATCATTGAGACAGAACAGAAAATTCCCAGTGCCTAGGGAAGATGGGATGGAGAAGGAGGCCCAAGGTATCTGCAGCGATGGTGGAGGAAAAGAGATGTGGTTTGAGGAGTTCTAAGAGGTAGGTGTGTAGATAGGCAGTAGTCAGGTGTGTGGGAGACAAGAAGTCCCAGCAGGAGTACCCTCTGGGGCAGCGGTGGTGGGCACAGAGAGGGAAAGGTGCCGGTGGCTTTTAGCCATATGAAGATGTCAAAAAATTTGATTGCTCCTGGACTAGCCCATTTCTTCTCTATTTGTTCTACGATCTGATGTCAAGACAGCAATCTGGTTCCTACACATATGTGAGAACTGCTGTTTTGGATAGCAGGTATCCAAAAAATTAGTTCAGGGCCAGAAGACAAAACAGAGAACTTCTGAAAGGTGGAAGTCCTTCTGGATTGGGACCTGATTGCCAGCTGGGAGGCTTCCATGGCATCTATGCTTAGGTTGGAAATAACAATGTGCCGAGTGTGGTGCCTGGTTCAAGCTGCGGCCATGGCCCAAAGGCAGGCAGGTCAGGAGGGCTGGAGCACCCTATGGACTGCACATGCCATGCAGCGCTGGATACAGGGGAGGAGCAGCTCCTGGCGATGCTTTGGACGATTGCGCTGGGGGGAAGGAAGTCACAGAAAGGGGTCAGGCAGGCAGACAGTAATACACCATAGTGTATTGACAGAATCTTATTTACATATCCAAGTTAAATTTGGCTAGTTTCTAAGGAGTATCAATATAGGCAGTATGCACCCATCACCTGGAGCATCATCTCCTTCCGTTATAAACCTCTAATGATGGTTTATAAACAGAAATGCGGTCAAGCTAGAAATAACCTGTCACGCAAAATGCTGACATGTCCAAATACCAACAGTATCCGAGATATATTTTTTCTCATTAAAATATTGTATTTGTTTTTCTCAAAGGAAGTAGAAGTCATAAGAAAAATCAACATTAAATTACCTAATCTTTCTCATTTTCATTTTTAATTCCCCCAGCATGGGGCTGGGATAGCTCTGCTCCTTTGCACCGACTGCCATGACAACCAACAGATCCATCAGGTATCTGCATAGCCATTCGGCTTTTTACCTGGGGAAAAATGTACGCACCAAACGCTCAGACTCTTTTTAAACCTATTAAAAATAAATTACTAATATGATATGACCTAGATAGCTGAATGTAATGTATCATAACATCCCAATATATAAAAAAATCACACCCCTAAGTGTAAAGGCATTTATATACATTATGGAGACTAAGTAAAGTTGCTATGAGTACACCACTTGTATTATGTTTTAAGACAAGCTTTCTTTAAATGAAATGCTTTCAAAGTGAAAAATTTTTGTATGGTATTCGAGACGTGAGGTACTAATTCTATGCTATAAATACACATGTCCACGAACAGACAGTGTAGTTGAAGCACTTTGAACATATGTACTTTTATAAATTATACACACGGCAAATCTGGATAATTAGTATCCCCAAACAAAAATGTTTTTCAAGTTGCCCTTAGAGCTCTAGATTTCGCACCTTAATGGAACCAAAAGCGCACAGGTAAAATACCACAACTTTTAGCAGTATTCGTCTATGAAACAAGCTGTAGTTACATACACGTTCAAACACAAGTAAGCAAAACAAAGATATATGAATTCTTGCCACTAGCCATTACACAAACACCACTCATGAATAGAAGCACCTAACTCAACTGCTGGTCTTGCATTTCTCTTTCATCTTGCATTTAATTGATATATGCTAGAAATGTTATGCAATACCAACATGCAGTTTGCATTTGATGTGCAAACACCTACAATATATCCAGATTTACTGCTTGTCCTTCTAAATTATGTTATCATTTTCACAGATAATGTATAAAAATGTCCTAATGTTTTCCTTAAGAAGCACCATCATTCTGGCAGCCTGCCTTTACAGAAAAACATAATATTGGCATCTGAAAAATGATAAAAAGCTGTAAGACCAAACCTGACACTCTTGAGCTGACTCAAGGCTTTCATTTAGCACACCTTTATCTCAGCCAAATTTAAAGGAATGCATTTCTTGGTAATAGAGGGAAAAGGCCTAGTACTTGCACCCTATGACCTAGGTAAAGAAATTGCTTTAATGATGAAGGTTTTGGGGTTATCTGGCTGATTTTAACTTTATTCAGTTTAATTCTCCTCTTCTCTAAGCAGTATCATCTCATTCTACTGCAGTTTCCTCAAACATCTTTCCACTTTTCTTCCCTCATATCAATGAATTCCTAAAACCTTTATTTTGTATTTGATTTTATTTTCTTCCCTTAAATGTCTTTCCAAACACTTAATCGCTTTTTCAGTTTCCCAGATAACATCCAGAGATGCTCAAACATTAATGGCTTTGGTTCTAGCTACTGACCAGCCATATAAATCTGATCACACACAATCCTCTTTTTGAAAATTGGGCTCAACTCTGTCCCAAACTTCAATACAAAATCTGTTTGAAATCCACTGACTTAAAGCAGCATGCCACTAAAAATGCAGTTGTTGATGCAAAACAAACACTTCCATGACCCTAATGTTTTGACACATTTGAATCTGTCAGGAAGTCAAAACAAATGAATTTCGTTTGTAGCTGGGAGACAGATAAAATTCATTTGGGTGGAGGTTTCCCCATAAACTGATTCCATTAAGACTCACCACTGCCTTTCATCTGGTACCACACTCATTCATCTTTTGCTCAGAAACAGGAAGAGGAGGCTGCTTCTTCTGCCATCCCTGATTCAGACCACATGAGCTCCACTGAAGATGCACAAATTGGCTTCAGGCTGCAATTGGGCCCACAGGAGCTGGTGAAATTACTGTTTCTCTGCTGAGACCAAACACCACTCACAGAAGCGCAGCAGAAAGATGGACTGTAGGAAAACACAAACTGCTTGTACATGTTGTCTATAATCTATTAAGTTCTTATTCCTCTGCTTCGTGACAGTCTAAGTGGGGAAAAAATAGATAAAAAGTTAACTAACATGTGAAAATACTCCTCAAAGTCACCCCAATTACTTATTGTTGAGACTTTTTTTTTTTTTTTTTTTGGTTTGCAGTTGTTGCAAGAGAATTCCTTTCACTGAAGTATCCCCTGGCTGCAGGAAAACCTGTTAACTGGAATTGAATATCAAGACTACCAGGTATGCACAGCTGCACTACAGAAATTATGTTATCTGATCAACTCTTGCATGTTATTCCACTTTTTTAAAGTTTAAATGAGTGTTGGAAAGAGATTTAGAGATTTGAGACAAAAAATATGTAAAAACAAAAGCATCAAATAATCCCTGCTGAAGGTATTTCTTACAAAAAAAGAGAACCAGAGAAATGAAGGCCTATATATGACCCAGGGCTAAGTGTACTCAGCTATCTATGAAATATATGTACATTTCTATGAGCAGAAAGAAAAGAGTGAGAAATGTGTTCTCAGCAAATGAGGAAGACTAACTGAATGATGTACAAGCACCACTTGTCACAGCCCTTGGAGACCCAAGCCAAACAGATCACTGTTCATATGAGAACAGGCAGGTAAATAGACATTCCAGGAGATAATAAGCAAAAGCAAACAATGACAGTAAGTGATGTCAAGGGTAGAGAAATCAGCTGCACGACATGCACAGACAGAGGTACCAAGTTCTGGGAATTCTGTGTTTTGGGACTAACTGGGAGCTATTTTGCTGAACTAGTGGCTACTGGCTCTGGACTGGTGTTACCTTCATAGGCTGGCAACGTTGTTGAAAACCAGTTTTGGGGTTCAGTTGGAGGTGTTGGCAAAAACTGACATGTAGGTAATGTAGAGTCCTCTTCTGGCTGCCAGCTACCTGCTGCCAAACTCCTGCCAGCCCATACAGCTCCAGCTCTGCATACAGTAGTAACTATGGTATCTCTACAACAAATCCTTTCCAGTTCTTCAGCACCTGGCAAAATACTTGCTTCTCCTTCATGTGCACAGTGCTAAAGTTACAAACAGAAGTTACTTTAACTTATTCAACATGCTGTCCCCTCTCCTACGTTGCCGTTGCACTGGATTGCCCTAAGCCCAGGATCACTCTGCATTTCCCAGCTGGTCAGCCATTGGAGTTAGGCCAGGCTTCAAGCCCTGTTTTACACCTGCTCCTTTAGATAAGACAACCTTGTGAGGATAACATGAAAATAACTGAATAAGAATCTCCTCGCCCTCCTTTGGACACACAAAACTGGACTTTTGATCAGAACAATTCCAGGGAGAGGACACCTCAGGGACTGTTTCAGTGTGTGAGAAGTCCTGAGCCAGGCTCTTGGAAGCACATGAAGGGACAGATGCACCAGCCAAGCTTCCCAAACCTTTCAGTCCCAGGTGGACATCAAAGGAATCCAAGGCACTGTTGTGCCATGTTTGCATTTCAAACACCGACCACATGTATCCCACTCCCTTCTTCAGTGAATGCAGCCCACAGGAAACCAAGATATCGACAGAGCTGTTCTCTTGCACTACAGCAGGCCAACGTTAAGAGCTTCTCTGTCTCTTACCTTCAGCAAAGCATTCAGTTTACCAGCAAGAACCCTCATTCCGGTTCAAATAAGGGAAAAAGGCAGCTTGCTCTGGTATTTGCTGAGTACAATGTATGTGTGAGAAAGAAAAGTGTGTCCGTTTCTGCTGCATTTAAGGATATAAACTTTGGCATCTGAATTTTCTTCCTCCATCAGCCCAATGCTGCTTTTAAACATGTTGTTTTCTGGCTGTCTTCATTTTCAGTGCACTATTTCTGTCACTCTCACCATCACAAGAATCAATAGATACTAATACCATGACATGGGTGGGGGTGTTAGCCTTGCAATAACTTCTGGAGACACAGACATGTGGTTTATTAATTTATGATATATCTTTGATGGCTTTTTTCCCCTTTGCCCTCTTATCTCTTCCATGGCCTCATGCTAAGACTGCACAGCCCTGTATAATGCACACCTTTGTTTTACTTAGGTC
Source organism: Falco biarmicus (assembly GCF_023638135.1). Classification (NCBI taxonomy): domain Eukaryota; kingdom Metazoa; phylum Chordata; class Aves; order Falconiformes; family Falconidae; genus Falco; species Falco biarmicus. The sequence continues at coordinate 73,298,746 of NC_079289.1, read as the reverse complement.
AAGTGATCAGGAACAAGTTTTCTGTTCCTACAAATATAAAATCACCTATGCTAGATATTACACTAACTTGTACAAGCTCTAGGAATGACAAAACTTGCTCCCTGGTTTGTGAGACAGATATGTATGTGATAACATTTCTGCTCAAAAATTGAACTAAAACCACTATGACATTGAGAGTTTTGCCACATGGAAAATGGAAGATTACTAGTTCCCCAGTGAGTGTCAGTTCTTTCTCCTAGCCCTGGAAGAAGCCAACAAAAATGCTGAGAAACTATTTACAACCATATTTACAGTATTTTATTCTGCCTTACAGCACAATGCAGTTAGAAGCAGGGGGGATACACATAACTCTATTACCTTCTTACATGATAAAACAGATGGACCAAAAAGGCAAAAATCAAAGAAGATATGTTACTTGACTTTCACGTAGTAATATTTCACGAGCAACAGTTTCTGACATTCAGAAGTATGGACCTTCCTGTCACAAATGTCTGTGTAAATGAAACCAGCTTATACCAGGAACCACTGACCAGGAACACCTGCTACTCCTAACAGCAATCCCTGTTGTATATGCAGTTTACTGACCTATTCCATAAACTGCATTTATTTCTGTTTATCAGTGTTGTTTATGTGAAACTAATTAAAAACATCAAGATCATTGTTTCATAGTCACTAATATATAGACAACAGAAATGTCATTTTAATGACGTGTTAAATAAAACACTGGTTTGCTTTTTCAGCTCTGGCTGCCTAAATCTGCACTTACCGTAAGGGTACAGGATCAGGCAGACTTGTCAGTACTGCATACCAGTGACAATGAATATAGTCAACCTCTGAGCTGCCACCAGCAACAACAAAGGACACAGAATGACAACAAGCCTTCCACATAGATACCCGTTTTATTTTTGCTGAAATCTAGATTTCTTGTTTCATAGCAATTTTATAGACTAGACTTCATATGCATTACATTACAGGAAGCATTTATGATGCAAGAATGTTGTTACACTCCCTTTTATAGTTGTATTATGAAATAGTGCAAAATGAAAGGAAAACACTGCTTCAGTAGCCCACTGAGGCAGCACTGTACTTCAGGAGAAAAAAATAGTCCAGACCTCTGTACCATTCAAAAATCTTTCCTCTGCACAATCGCAGGTTTCATTTAGATATTCAGAGTAAGATATACTCTGCTGTAAGAGACATAGATGCCATTTGTTACTGGGAGAAAAGTCTTTTATGAATGCTTGTATAAGACAGCTTTATGTGCTCTGACATATCATTTACCTGATCTGCCATAAATATATTGCTTCTTCAACTACCTTGAAAACAGCAACAAAAACTAGAGGCACAGTCAGTCAGTCACGAGAGTACACACTTGTTACTGCCTCACTAGTTGCTGGAAGGCTGAAGTTTCTGTTAAACAGAAAATAATTAAAGCAACAGATTGGAATTGCTAATTTTAACTCTGCCTAGCCCATCCCAAATAATACCAAATTTCCCCTGTGATTTGGAAATTACTACACATTTTAAGTGAATGAAAAAGGTGGTGAAATGTTACAAGGAGACAGAGAGGCAGGCACATGCCTTTTTATATGATAGAAGAATATTTATACCATGTCATTATCATTTGAGAAAGAGAGATATCTACCTGATGCATTGGTTTTGATTAAGGAGAGAGGGTTTTCTTCCTTCAGTGGATAGATAACATGGATATACACATATTTTTCTTAATTTACAGCTGCAAATACAGTTGCAAGTCTTCTCATACTTTGTGATGCAATTTATAAGTTCAAATACAGAAAGAGCAAGTCTAATATTTCCAGTAAATGTTCAGGAATTTTGTAGTGCTGATGACATAACATATCGCTACAAATATGACTTAGAGTCACTGCAGCGGCAGTACGGGAGACACAATATGTGCACAGCCTCCAGCATGTGCAGGTGCCGAAGAGGAGAAGCAGCACAAAAATCCTTTCCCTTTTGTATGTTCTCGTTGTTCCCATTTCCTAAAAGACAGGATTAGGTATGTGCCAGTTACACCAGCTCCTGCAAGGTAGGGAAACAAAATAGATCCTTTAGCTGCAGCAGTAACAGAAAATTCTTGATATTTTTCTTAGAGGAACATTTTGGAAGAGCTGTCTTGCAACTGAGATCAGGTTGTATGTGAGGTTAATACAAGTTTCCACCTGTGTTAAGAAATGAAGATTCATGCGAAATGGAAAATAATGTTCTTAATTCCCTTCCAAAATAAAATTCACCTGAGAAGACTTCAGAGACTCTAGACAAGGACTACTGCTTCACTCCTTTAATATGGCTAGAGGTATCCCATCTTGTTTCTACAGCATGAGGAGGAACAGGTACCACGGTAACACACACAGATCCTTTACATCTTAAGTTATTTAGAACAAATGAATTTGAGGCTTCCTTACGCATCCTCAGAGGAGTTGTCAAAGGAGTTCAATATTCACAGTTATGTATTTTTAAGCAAAACATTTAAAATTGTATCAGTAGCATACCAGCTGATGGGTGTTTTATGCCCTGTTCATATAAAAGCCCGTTCAACTGACTGTGTTTCAGCCTTCGGGGATAGTAGGAAGGGAGGCTTTAGTTGATGAACTGCACAGAGTTACTACTGAGGAATCCCTGTGCACACCTCTAGCAATGTAATTTTCATGATCTTTCTTCAGCAGAAAACAACATGGTTATTAGAGAATATAAGAAAGTTTCCCAAAGCCTAATAGGCTTTTCCTTTCTACATCTAGCAGTAACATGCCCACAGTAAGCCTTTGTACTTGACTATGGACCCACCAGTATGGGTTTGGTCTACTTACACTTTTTATGTCCCAAGAAGATGCTTTGAAAGTCCTACCCTGTACAACATCATCTAAAGCTCAAAACCCAAGAGTTTTCACCTGCTACTTGATTTTTCCTATTCACTTTCTCCAACCAGAATCTCCCTTCCCATCAGGAAAGGCTAGCCAGTCCTTCATCACACATACGTACTACTCTCAGCTGAACTGTGTCTTTGGCAATCAGATTGTGGTAAATAAAAGGTACGGCCTAAGAGGAGTCTGCTTTGGTTCTTTCTTGCTTGTGAAGCAGAGAAGAAGGAAATGTGTTTCTTCTCCCTTTGTAAGACCCAGGTACCAAAAGAAATTATTAAGTGTGGAAATTCTATATGTACCAATCTGATATACTTTCTAAGAACGATTATACTGTAATACACTTATGTAACTCAATTACATGATTTGGTTTATCTTTTTAGGTTTATTTCTTTCTCCCTGATGGCAAGCTAATCATTACACTTTGCACTTATGCAAAGCCACCTCTTGGACAAATTGTGCTTGAGAATTTTACCAAATGATGACCATATTTTAATAAAGCCTATGATCCAACAGACAACAAAAGTACACAGGAAAAGCTCTGCTGGAGCCAGGCTCTCTCCGGGCTTTTCAGCTGTTTCTGTATGTGAAACAATTAGTACATGTGTACATATTCATGTACAGGAGAGAACAAGTTCAGATTTAACTATCAATATGCCATATGTGCATACCACATTATGCACTTTGTTGTTAATAAAAACAGCTAATAAACAATGCTTTGTGAGTTTACTTTTCATTAGAAAAGATCAATAAACACAAGTGCTGGCTTTCCTCAACATAACTTATTCTACCCACTGAAAATTTTCACTGTTTATCAGTTTAAAATTGATCACTCTTTTCTTGTTTACTGTTGCAATAACAGCTCTGCAGCTGAAAGAGAAGTGTTTTATTCTTATAAATAAAAGGAACAGAGTCATATTCACGTTAAGACATTTCCCTTGTATTGTAGAGTTATAAAAATGGAGGAGGAAACTGTTGAAGGGAGGGGGCTGCCACTCTGTAAATTTCTATTAAATGGAAGAAACAATTCCAGGGAGTATGGCTACCCAGTTCTGGCAGTCTCTGCCTGCTTTTATTCCACTTACATTTTACTGAATGAAACTGTCTTTTACTACACCTGCATCTCTATTGGTCCTACTAAAGCAGTATCCTGCTAGCTGCAACATCAAGCTTCACTGAGATCCTTGATAGCTGAGGGTGTTCAACATCTCACTTAGATTCTGATCTAAAATATACTGAGATAACTGATGCACTCTTCTTACATTTCACATCACAGTTCTGTGGGCAGGCCCTTTTTCCACTAAGTGGTCTGTTAACACTTTACACCATTTGCACACTTGACTCTTCAGAAACTGTGTTGTTGACATGTGTGTAGGAAATTCCCTTATACCTGAGGTGTACACAACGGCATGCTGCTAGCTAAGACCATGGCCCCTTAATGTCAGAGATGACTACTTCCAGCAGTATTGATGGGAGCCAGAATGGATCCTTTGGTCAGCATACCATGACCCACAAAACCGACAGTATTTGTAAGATGCTAACGTTGGAAACTTCAGAAGGAACAAAAGATATGTATGGGCTGGCACAGTCATAAAAAAAATATCACCTACTCAAGTGAGCTCCCTCCAGCTGTCCCTCTCCAAAAGTATGTCTTCTCTTTGTGGAGTTTTCTAAATATCTTGGTAAAACAGCAGCAAATTTAAGAACAGCATTAGAAAGGGCAGTCCCCTACTATTAAGCATTTCATGCTTATTTTCCTTGAGTCCAGCAGGGGTCATATGAGGGACAGGGACTTTTTTGATACTTTTTAACCTCCATTCCCTCACTTCTCCAGGGGCACAACCACAGGGGACAAGGTGGGAGCTCGAATAACTCCAAGGAGGCTGGCTCATCCCCTTGGCTGCCATCCATGATGCGGAGTGGTAAAATGTGCACCATCCCTTCGCCAGCATACAAGCCTTGCTGCAATTTGGCTCTAATGATGCCAGCCCAGGACCTCAGGGACGTGGAATTCCACACTGGCATGCTGCTCTAGCCAAGTACCTTGTCTTCCTGTTCCATCTGTGTAGTATTTTTCCCATGGTGAAATACAATAGGGCTGAGCTTACTGCCTTGCCCGTTGGGAACTCCTGACTATTGAATGCTTGATGTCATAATCTTAACACTATGTGGAAAAAAGGGGTTTATATTTAAAAGGTCTTCCCAAAAGTATTTAGGTAGGCCAGTATCTTATCTAAATGACGTATTTCCTTCACCCTACTATGCAGCAGTCATTAGGCTGCACTTTCAAGCAGTGTTTTACCATTTAAGTGATTTGCTTGCATTAAGCTGACACGCACATGCATGGCCTTTAACTGTTTACCTCTGGCCTTCTGCATCCTTGGTTTGGCCTTGCAAGCGCAAGCTGGTACCTGGCCTCAGCTCCCTTTGAGTTCAGCTCAGAGCTGAGGATCTCCAGCATCTTACAAAAGACACACAGTGCAAATCACCCATAGGCCCTTCGTATAATCCTCATCCTTCTTTGTTGCCTATACCTCCTGGCCCCTCTGTTCTTAAGGTGATACCTCTGAAGGGAAAGGAAAGTCTTCTATTATATCTCAACGCATTCACAATATATGTGTAGTTCTGCTTAACACTCATCTCTGCCTCACTGATGTTTTACTGCATGACCTCTATTTTGCTATTTTCCAGCAGTCCACAGTCCATCCAAGTTAGTAAAAAAAATGAATCTCCTCTCTACAGTCCAGGTTTTACTTCCCTTTCCCAGATCTTAGGACTTAATCATCAAATTTCTACAGAAGGCCTACCCCATGAAAATTTATTCCCAAACACTGAGGCATAAGTTTGCTTTGAAACATCAAGTGCACTTTTTTTTTTTTATATTTATTTTGATATTATTTTATATAATTTATTTTAATTTTAATAATCACTTGGTTTAATTTTCTGCATTGTATATATTTTCTTTTTGTTCCCATCATCCAAGTAGTTGTTTAACAGTTAGCTATAAATTTGCATTTGTTTGATCTCAGGTGTATTTCTGCCTAAAGAATTAATGGTGCTTTTGATAATATATACTCCAAAGGTATATTGTTCTGAACAACTCTTTTGACCTACTTGTTTCCATAATGTTTGAGGTTTCTGTCAATGTGATTTCTCTTTATCATTTTTCTTCCTTTCCTTTTACCAGAGGCTGATTTTTTTCTAACATCCTATTTCATTTCAGTTCAGTAAAACTCCCTTTATTTTTTAATTTTCTTAGGTTATTGAAGTCCCCAGATTCCAAAAACATTAATTTTACATTTTGTCAAATAGAAGGAAGTTCAGTAGATTTAAATAGAACCAGACTGAATAATCTTACCTATGTAATGTCCTTTTTCGTTCACTTTGAAAAATTCACCAACCGTGGATGAAATTCTTGTTCCTGTGATAGGTTGAAAAGAAAATTAAAGTAAGTCTTATTTCATTAGACTTGAAATATAAAACTCTTTGTCACTTTTCAAAAAAATTAAAATTATTCAAATCTCTATGTAAGTAACATGCAGACACTTCTGATCCATCTAGTAGGAATTTTATTTTACAAAGACCCCAATCTTGCCATCCCATCTGAACAGAAAAGCCCTTTCACTTCCACTGAAAGCCAGTGAATCTGTTAGGCACTAGGCTTACATAGGTGTTCTGGCACTTAAAAATACAGGCAGGTGCATAGCAAGACCTTTAAAAATGTACAGAAAGTGAATTCCCACTGAAATAATTTAATTTCAGCTCATTTCATTGTCTTTAACACAACCTGTTATTCTTAAACATGCCAACATTTTGTTTTACAAACAAAATCCAAGAATTAAGATTTCTGTCCCATGGAACAAGAAAAGGTTGCTTTGGGGCAGATTCAGGCCATGAGTTCTAAAGGGCCTATGAATTTGGAGGAAAATAATTCATCTCTGTGGACTCTGACACACGTTCAAATATGTACCGAGTACCACATCATTGTTTCTGCTTCCTAACAATACTGAGTGCACATGCTCACAAAGCAGCAAAAGGACTAATTTCACATCTGTACATACAATCCTTGCACCAACAGAGAATGAAGGCTGTGATTGCTAATTTCAGGTTTTTTAAAAAGAGGCTATTTTGTTGAAAGGCAGAAGAATTCCATAGTCAATGTAACATGCTTTTAATTATTACACAGCATTACAAATACACCAAAAAGGCAATGTTCAGATTCATGTTATTACACTTAGTTTGGAGATATGCTTTCCAGGTTGAATGTCAGAGATGACTGCATTTGGCTTCAAGAGTAACACTTTCAAATTACTTCTCATAGAATAACAGAAAAGTTTCACGAAGTTCTAGCCAATACTGGATCCAGCTCAGAACTGGTGCTGCTTAGAATTAAAATATATTTGAAAGTTTGGTTGCATATGGTACCATCTATTCTAACTAGACAGATTATAAATGGTACTACTAAAAACAATCACTTACCAAATACAGAAAGTTTTCTATAAATACCAGTGATTTTGTCTTTGGAAGAACAAATGTTTAGGAAAAGACTGCATTCAAAATGGAAAAGCACAAACACAGAATAAGAATTCCTGAGCTACCTCAAGCTAATTTGTTAAATCACCGTGTAATTTCTTAAATTTAGGAAGTTGCTAAATTAGCATTCAAGGATCTCACTGGAAATCTTCTCTAAACCTTACCCTCAGCATTAGCTCAAATGCCTTTAACAAGAGGAAACCTCATGCAGTCACAGGTGTACTGGCAGCAGCAACACCAGTCATGCAGCTGAGACCTGAGCAAGCACAGCAACTCTGCTAAATCACAGCCTGTATCTGTAATCGCTAATGTTTCAGAGGTGGCTACATTGGACAGGATCTGGTTTATTTTCTGAGTTCTTGGTATCTGCACTAAAATTAAAAAATAAACTAAAAAATTTAAAGAGAAACACTAATATAAATAAAGGGAAAAGCAAACATTTTTATGGCATAACACCATCGTGCTTTGACAATTATTTTGAACATTTATCATTTAACATTATGAGTTAAGGAGGGAAAACAACAGAAATTGTTGTCACAAGCTGTCCTAGAGGGCAAACTGATTATAAATATTTGAGAATTGTTCTTTCCTACAAGACAATTTTATCCATATAAATTGTTGCAATTACGTATTCATTATCTCTCCTGCATTACTGATTAATAAGCTAAAACTGCAATGGTTACGGCTATGAAGAACTGGACACTCCATGTCCATATGGATTTTTACTATCTCTTTATAACTGATTGAGAATGTTTTCTGGTTTATATTTAAGGAAAAAAAAGTTGAAACTGCTTGACAAATATTTCATTGTCCTCATACAGCCCACTGCTGCCACTTGTTTGGGAAAATGAAAGGTAAGTTGAAAAATGCACCTTTTCCATTTTCATCTCTAATTGAATTCTCTCTTGACCCCCTTATTCCCCATGGCTGTATTTCAGGTTTTGATGATAAGAAAAAGAATTTTGTATTTGGATAATACAATTTTCTCACTTGCCTTCAGCGACCTTCAGCTCAATTTCCTCTCCCCAGAGACACTGTATATTACAGAATTGAATCAAATTCCTTATTCATAGAAAAAAAGTTCCAATTTAATCTGAATATTCAGCATTTTACACTGGTCAGGGTGATGGATGGCAAATTGAAATGCTTTTGGTTCAGGTAATCAAATGGTAGAATTCAGACTTGTATTGAAAAAAATAATGAAGTCTATTCAATATTCTCATAAGGTGCAAAAAATGCACATTACACGGTAGAACTGGGGCTTTTTCTTATTACCTAACCAATAACATCTCCATTGCAAAAAGTATAGTAAAACATTAAGAATTTATGTAGGTTAGAAAATGTGAAAAGCAGACACCATTGAGGGAAAGTACGGGCATCTTCCTAAGAGCACTCAAACGAACGAATACAAAACTAGGGGAAAACCAGGTCTGTTCCAGTATGTACCTGCATTGTTCAGTGCTAGCCTACTGAAGCCTTCTAATATGTTTTAAAATGCTTTTAGAGAAAGAAACACAACCTTTTTAATCACTTCAAGTAGTTTGATATACTAAACTACTGTAACGCTTCATTTCCACCCCCAAAAGTTTTGTCAAGTAACATTATCAGGTATCTCATTATTTCCAAAGGACTACTGGTTTCACTTTGGAAAACTGTCTTGCTGCTTTCGAAGTTCAACCCCACATATTGATGCAGCATGCTTGGACACTTGGACAAGATGTCTCCAGGAAAACAAGAAGATAATGATGCTGTGTAAACATGGTTTGGTTTGAAAACTTCATCAACAGCTCCTTTTTTTCCTTCTAGAGATGCATGGAGTTACCCGGTTTGGTTTTTAAATACTGTATTAAAGTTATGTCTTTTCTACTTATTTAGAATATTCAAGCCACAAGGAATGCTTAACTGTAGGCACCACTAGCATTTAATTAGAATTGCAATACAGCAACCTAAATGTTAGGGCACTGTGTTAAAAATGTAGTCCTTGCCTGCCTTTCCTGACTGTACTGTAACTTGTGCGAAGGGGGAAGCCTCCTCCATGTTTATGCTCTCGCCTCACACATAGGTGCCTGGTGCACAGCTGTTATCTGGGCCAGGCTGATAAGGGGAACTCCCCTTCAGAGCAACTTCCCCATACCTGGCAGATGGGACGTGGCCTTCACAAGCAGGGGAGAACATTTTTCCTCCCTCCACATCACAAGCAGCTCACAGGGATGGCACACAGACTGAAGCTTCCTACAAGGAAACAGAGATCTCTGTGTGATGCTGGGTGTGCTCACTGTGCATTTATTTTCTGTGAGTAACCTGTCGATGGAGTTTACCTTAACAGCTTGTACAGTTTCACAGCCAAGGAAAAAGATGGGCTATGAGGCATGTGGAAAAAGTATGCACAGAAGCACTCTCAGGAAGAGGGGAAGTGCTCAGACCATCAAGGATAACGGCTACATTAGAAACATTTAAAAGTAGAAGCTCTTAATATTGAACTAACTCTTCCAAAATAAGAAACATTGGCAGGAAATGGTGAATGCTAGCAAAAACAGTAACATGTGATCAACCAGCAGAGTCATGGGAGAAGAGCTGAACCTAGAGAGCCACACAAATATATTAATTTCAGTCAACCCTCAGATTAAAAAAAAAAGATTGCATTTTTCCAATTTCACCCTGCAAGAGCAATTTAGGAACCAAACATTACACAGCATCAGTGTATTAAGGGCAGCGCTGCAGCGGAAGCCACAAACAGGTACACCGATGACTAAGAAAATAGAGCCCAATTACTGTTCCCAGATCTCTTACCTCTTCAGGACTAGCAGGAATAAAGTCACTAAAATGCATTATTTTATAGGTTAAAGTGAACAGACACCAAATAGATACACAAAGGAGTAAAGTGTGGGGTGTCTTACATAATCAGAAACACAAAAATGAACTTAAGATTTCATAGAACAGGATTTAAGCATGTGACCTTGAAATAATTCAAGTAGAAGCTTGCACTCTGTACTGAATGGGATGGGAAATAAGCGCACGCTTCTGACTAACATGTTAGCTGCATTTCAGGGTCCAGAACACTAAGAACATTTGCTGCATGCACTCACTTCTGCTGACATTTATTTGGAACTTTTTTAGTGAACACCTCTGTGGGAATATAAAAAGTGTAGGACACATATATGACTGAAATCTGTACGATAGAGTACAAAAGGAAATTAGAAAAATGTTTTAATTTTGTTAAAAAGTTGCATTCAGATCTTTATCCTTTCAGAAGAAGAGTTCTTAGTGTCCTTCCTTGTAGAAGGGCTAGGTATGGAGTCAGGACAGTAAGGCTACGTGAGGAGGCACTTAAAAGTCAGGAAACGGCAGCATTAAAATACTAATAAAATCTGGTTTCATGTTACCATGGGGACTATTCCCAAAGGCTGTATTAGCCTGTGGACACTAAGCCCCACAGGAGAACTTTCACAACCAAGGGATACCAACAGGCTCTTCTGGAGGACAGTTCAGATCAGGAACTCAGCTCACACACAGAGAAGTCTGCATCACCCAGATAAATTTAGCCTCTGTGAATGCTCCCCATACATTCAAATTATAGTCTTTAGCCTCAATTATTTTCCCCAGGATCATGTGGGACATTATGCAAGCTTTGTCTTCTTTCGCCTTGCACTTTTCTCATTTCCATAATAGTCCAGTATTGGATCTATATCTTGGCAGTTGCTGACTGCTGTCACATTCACTTCTCTTTTCAGCTGATAATATTAAAAGCTAAACATTAATTACAGGGACTATTTCTCTAACCTTGTCTCTGGGACAGAATATTTAGTTGGGAACAGTATAGTCCATCACAGCTGCAGTCTATTTGATAAGTGCTTCTTAAAAGCCAGACTACTTGTCTGCTGGGTATGCTGTCTCACTGACAACTGGGGGAGTTGGGGGCTCTTAAAAGGAGTAACTTGGCTCAAGGTAGCCATTTGGTAGTGCGCCTCCAGTGCCTTCTTCAGAGAGGACAAAATATCATTGTGACAGTGTGCAAAATACACTGGCCTGGCATTACAAAGGGATTTTGTTCTTCCTCTGTACGCTAACCCCAATGAACATGGAGGGGAGCTGAGGTTCCCATGTTAGCTGGCACACCACGGCATTAGTTGCTGATATGCCGTGTCTTGTTCACTGTGACTGTAAGCCAGCTTGGGTAGCAATTTAATAAAGCAGCTGAAGCTAATGCCATTTTTTGGCACCACATAAGAGAATTTGTTGTAGGGTCACATATATGCATATAAGGGGTCATGTACCAGCAAATTTTCAGGAAATAGTAGACAAGCACATTATTAGACTGAATTGCTGTCTGGCTCCAATATCTAAAATATGTAACCAACTCTTAACCCCAAGTCTCAGCACTCTGATGCATTTAAATCACAAAAACATGTCAGTTTTTTGTGTCTTAATACATTTCTAGAGTAGGAAAAGAATATAAAAAATGTAGCACCAGATTCTATACAGAAATACTTGAAGACCAATACTTCTGGAATTAGTGCCACTACTAACACAATATTTAGATTAATAAACACTTCTGAAAATCTGCAATTGCTTCTAAAAGCTTGATTTTAAAGAAATTAATCTGGGGCTCATACTTTTTTTTTTAATTAGAGTTTTTGAGCCATTAATTTTATATTTCCAAGACTTTCTTTGCAACCACAAGGGCTCTTTTTAACATACACATTTAATGGAAGATAATATTATTTCATAATCATGGGACTCTGGAGCTGGAGCTTTATAAGAAAAACACTAAATCTTATTAAACTTGTGATAAAATTATTGGTGTTGGCAACCTTGCAGACATATGCCTAGAGCTGCACAGCATTTTCCTCCTCTAACTACTGCAACTAAAAGGATTTTAATGAGAGCAAAAGAATGTGGCTCTGTCTGCCCAGAATCTTTTGGAATTTTCACTTTTCCCTAATGAAAATGAAAACAAATACTTTTTTTTTTTTCCATAAGTTTTTATGGACATCTGAACTGACTTCTGTAATGAAGAAGGATTAAACAAACTCAGGGAAATTATAAATGTGGTTTGTATTAGTGTACTAATTAGCTCATAAATTTAGAAATAGTTAATCTTTTAGATTTGCTGAATGAAAATAGCGGTCAAATCGCAGATCAAATCTTGGAACTGGAATAATGCAGTGGTGAGCTAAAACCCCCTGAGCATAAGTGTCTGATCCCATAGCATTATGAAGACTGAAAATTTTGCTACTGGCTTTGAAGAGCAGAAGGTGAATTTAACCTAAGTTGTAAAATATTACTCAAGCAACCAGATACTTAACAGATAATAATTAAAAAATGTGATTGATTAGGTGTGTGCTTCTCATTGTGTTATAACCCAAAGATTAACTATGTTAATTATTTCCAGTTCAGTAAGCTAATTAGAGCATTGGTAGCTAGCATAATCCTGTGGTTTACTGCAGTTTTAATTTAATGTATATATGTATGTACATAGACATTCAAAGGCCATCACTTAGAAATATACATATTATTTCAGAAAGAGCTCTGGGTGCCAAGTCATAAAAATGTACTTGCCCATTACATGATTGACATTTCTTTAGAACTGTCAAAGTAGAAACAGGGTACGGGCACTATCTGTCTTACACTTTCCCCTTGATAATCTGATGAAGACTGCTCTGATGAACCACAGAGAAATGTGTTTTCTATCCCAAAACAACAAGTTTAGGTCTCAGTTCTTCAGACTGAGCCCTGGCCAGGTGGTGGAGATGCAAGAGCCAAGCACCCGGGCATGGTTTGCAGTATGGTAGCAGACAAGTAACTGGCAGACATTGCAGGCTGCTGAACAAAACAGCTCAAGAGTCTCCTCTCCCCTTTAATGGTTGCACCAGGACAAGGTTAGAAGAGAAGTGGGCTCAGTAACACTCAATGTGGAGAATAAATAGACTCCCATTCTCACACCCCATAAACATCCTCATGCACACCTTGTTAAACACCACCCTAGAGACTGCATTTCAAGCAGTTTTCCATAAACTCCATGTGACCTGGATACAATGCTAGATAAAACCATCGGATAAAGTACAGCACTACAAGTATGTGAACCTGGGATTAGAAGATCAGGGTGACTTAACGTGGAACCAGCCTTCACATCTGGACTGCTGTAAACATTGCCCAATCCAAGCCCCCTGTGGAAAAAACCCACACCAACAGCAATTCAGTAAAATGTACAAGGAATGCTCATTGGTAGCCCTGCAGTGATATGCAATAGGAATTCATCTAAATTTGATGGCAAACAACTGCTGAACCAATTTTCTCCTTTGGCTTGTAGTGCACCTGCTCTTACAGTATCTGCATTTTATATTCACTTTTTTTCTTGCAGAAATGTAAATATTCCCACATTAAACCAACTGCTCGTGTAAAGAGAGAGCCAGTGACAAGGCCTTACTCTAACTACACAGTGTAATAAGGAGGAGATGAAATGTGTTTGCGAGTACCAAATGTTTAAATGCCTGTTACTTGTGACACAAGCTGGCAAGTTACAAAGCAATTTGTAATTATACCTCCAACTTGCTCTTAAGAAGCTGGGCAGCAAGCTATTAACCAGATCATATATTACTGCAGCATTCCAACTCAAAGTGGTAGGAGACGGAGAAAATTTAAGCCTCACATCTCAGAATTGGGCTCTGCTGAAAACATTGCTGGCTGCTGAACATGTGCATCAAGTCAGCATTGCTGACATTTTTTTGTCTGCATATGATGCTACTTCTGGAGGCCATATGACCTGTAGTTCACCATCTCAGCTCTATTTTTGGTAAGCTGCTGCAAGAAAGGATGAAGTGGCATGCTTAGCTGGTATGGATGCATAGTCTAAGGGATTCCCAGTTATCACCATTTTCTTAGCCTTTCCCTACAGTTTAAGTGAGGATGCATAAGGCACCCAAAGTCCTCCCCATTCCCCTCCAAAACAGTACCAGGACAAGCAATTTTTTTTGGAGGGACAAAATGCTAGACTTTACTTTTCACTAAGTGGAAAGCAACATTTATACTCTACTGAAGTCTCCCTGATTGCATCCATAAGCAGGTTTACAAGGAATATCACCTTGGCAGTGCAATCTCAGTGATCCCTTCTGGCCAAAACTTTCAATTGCAGTGACTTAAATAAAAGTGACCGGCTTGTCAGAGATATTCAACACACTTGCTTCCAACTAAGTTAGCACATTAGCAAATCAGGACACAGTTATTTTAGTGATTATATATAGGTTAGAACTGAACTTCAGATGCCTAAATTTGAAATTTGTGAAATGTGTCAGCAAAAGCATTATAAGAAGCCTGATCAAAACGAAATATTCTCCTTAAAGCAATGTTCTAAGGATGTAATGTAGTTCTCTATATGACAGGCACATGAAAAGCTCTAGAAAAAGGCCTTATAAAGATCCTGCAGTGCACTGCATTTTGATCTCAGGCACATGTTCCACCTCAACCTCACACTCTGGAACAATGACAACACTACTTTTGAGACTGGGTGAGACCACACCTAACACAACCCTGTGCAACCAGATAAATGTAATACTGCAAACACATTTATCCTACCTAACTTTAGGCTTTGAAAATGTTGTGTATACCTCAGATACTAACTGAGATTCTTATTAACTAGTGGAGAGGAACAGGCACTACTAAGTCAGGATACATCTAACCTAGGTTAGATGTCTACCTCAGGATAAAATTAACCAGGCCTTAGAAATGCTGCTTTACTCCCACCAAGTACAGAGGGAGTGGAAACACCTCTTACATACTCATATGTCTAAGTTGTACATATCCAAGGTTATCAGGGAAGAAGTCTAGGCCTCGCTGCAAAATGCTGGTTGGAAACAGGAATATTCCCAATGAACACTGCTGCCCTGTGTCACCATAGCAATGACAAATAAAGGCAAAGAAGGACTTCGGCATTTAGCCATTAGTGTATATTAGCAGAACTGCTAATATCACCTTGTATGTCAAGACCAGTAAAACAAAGTCAGAAATGAGCTGTATGTAACGGGGCCAACAAGAACTGGAAGCTAGTGTGGCTCTTCAGTTTCTGCAGCAGGGTTAGTACCTCCACGCACTACATGGAGGGAGATACTGTGCTACATGGACATACTTGCTTGGGAGTACTAACTCCACTGCACTGTGTTGTTAGGTCCAAGCACTCCTATTAATTGGCATGAGTTACACCAATACACCACTCTCCTGCACTTGTTAAACAGACCTCTGACTTACCTAAAATGTAGTCTGCAACTTTTACAATACTAAGTGTGACCCCATGGCTCTAATCTTCAGATATCAGTCGGATATTGCACACTCAGTACTTTCATATTTAATAATTATTCAATGGACTTTTAAAGGAGCCCATCCTTAAACCAGGCAGGTACATTACACGTAAATTGTAACATACTAGAAAGGATTTCTGATTTCCATACATTGAAAGCAACATAGAAAAGGCGCAGCTTCTGTACTTACCGTGCCAGCAAAACCAGGGAAATTGGGGTCAGAAAGGAATTCCAAGTTTCAATTCTTGGTGGAAGATCTGAACAAAGAGGTTCAATTTAAGTATTTTTTAACTTTTGGTCAAGTTTGGGCTCCTATATCTCTACAAACACACATCCCTAGCAGTAGATACAGTGTGGAGTAGACCCGATTCATTTAGAGACATGTTCAAAATATCGCTGTCAATTGCAAGTATCAGTACAACCTGGTGATAATGCCCAAAGCACTTTATCAGAAGACACATGGAATTGATTTCTCTCTCATACCAATGTTAATCATGACAAACTCTAATAAAGCCAGAACTAGAATTGCTTTGAATATACACTAGCATGCACAAGAGAATACTGCAACTGTGTGTTTTTCTGATTTTTTCTTTTTTCTTATTTCTCATATTCCTCTGGGAGATCTCATTGCCAGCTTCAACAAAGAGCATCATCTCTATGCAGATGATATCCAACTCTACAACTCTGTCAACTCACTCTCTGATCCCCTTCTTGCCACCTGTCTTCAACATGTCAATCAACAGATGGTTACACCATCACTAAGGAATGCTTCAAAGGCATTCAAAATGTTTTTTTAAAGTCCCCTTTGTTCCATGTCTGTGGCTGTGCTATCAGTCTTCTTAATTCAGCCCTTCAGTTCTTGGCCAAAAATCTTGCTGCTATCCATAACACTGTGTTTTCATTTTCTTTTCCCTGGCTTTAAAGCTACTTCCACACTATTTACCATCTACTTCCTCTGTGTTATGTTGAATGCTTTATTCCAGTTTAAAATAATGCCATTTTGTCCACTTCAGTTTTCTAAAAACATACTTTCTAAACTTCACCAACCAATGGGCAGGAAACAGAGAACTACTCTGCTTCAAAAATGGAGACTCCCTCAAGAATTTTCAACACACTATAGGTTTTCTTGAATGCTGAATTTTATTGTAAGACTTGTGAAAACATGTTTCAGTGTCTACAGTAGTAAGTCAAAGCCCTCTGACACACTTAAAAGAATAACACTTTTCTTACCAGATGATAATGTTTAATATTATGAAAATATAATTGTGTTGACTGTACCAGATCTCTCTCACAGAGTCTAACCTTTTGCTTCTCCTCTGCCCTTTCTTACCTCCATGTCCTCTGAGGCCCCAGAAATGAGAAAGAAAGCCCATTCCTTCATTCACTTATCCTATTTTTATTGTCTGCATTTTTAGGCCTTCTCTTCAAACCACTGTAACATGCAAAATGGTATCATCTCAGGTACTCCCTCAGTTCCACAGTAGTAACATTCCAATGATCCGTGGATAACAACACACCACACATCTGGAGTGTCTTTTGCAGTAAAGGAAGCGGAATAACATAAAATGAATAAGCAAAAGTGAAATGTACCCACATGAGGAAAACACAGCGTAGTGGAAGCAAGCATCTGACATAAAAACACAGCTTACTCAGTGTTAGACAAAATGCCAAGGAAAAGAACTATGTGGGGCAAGGTTCAGCTAACACTCCATTGACAAGTGCACCTATGGAGCCTCACGGGAGCACCCACAGAGGCTAGAAGTTACCAGCGTATGCTACCCAATGCAAAACGTGGCTGTAAACAGATTGGCACACATAGTTCTCTTAATGAGTGAATTACCTTCATACTCGCTACTGCCTCCACTTCCCCTTTCATCCTGTGATTTGTAATACTGTAACATTAGCGGCAGCCACAGCACTTGTGTAAAAATAGCATTTTGTTTATTTCTTTAACAGCATTTAGCAGCTGTTGCCAGCTCACATACTTTGCCAGCTCCTGGCAGAAAGCCAGTGAGGAGCAACCTGCAAGCCGCCCGTCAGAAAATTCCGTCCTGTCACAGCTACCCTGTAAATTCCATACACTGGAGAGGCCCTGGGACCACGGTGACACAGGCAGGCGGTACTGCAGCAACTCACCAACCCACATGCCCCAAGCCGGACAGCAGGCCACCTGTCTCGTAACTGACTACCCCGGGCAGGAGGTCCGCGCACTTCACACTCCCCCAGCCCGCCCCTAGTTAACGGCACGGCGCTGCTGCTGGGCTCTGAGAGGGGCTGCGAGGCAGAGGCCGACCTGGCCGCGGCAGCGCCCCAGCGCCGTGGGGAGAAGGCGGCCCGCGCCCCCGAGCCCCCGCTCCCCGCTAACAGCGACACCGCCCCAGCAGCCCGCCGCAAAGGCTGCTGGGAGAGCAGGCGACGAGGCGGTAGTAAAACCGCCGGAACGCTCCGCCGTGACGCCACGACGCACGCAGCAAGCGCCGCATGCCCCTCCCCCGCCCCGCCCCTTCCGTTACCATAGTGACCGCCCGGCGCGTCTCCGGCGGGGCGGAACGGGAGAGTTCTCGCGAGGTGTCGGCGGGAGGGGCGGGCCGGAAGGAGGTGCGGATTTGAAGGCAGCGGCGGGAGGGGAGGGGTGGGGCGGTGCTGCGCGGCGTGGGTGAGTGGTTGCGGCCGGTTCCCGCGTGGCGCGTGACCCGTCGTGCCCGTCGCTCAGGGGGCGCGGGGCCGCGGCGCCTCAGCTGCTGGGCGGGAAGGGACGGCGCCGCCCGCCACCCAGCCCCCTCCCCGGCGAGCAAGCGTGTGGCGGCGGCGGGTCCCTCACCGCTCCCGGGACGGTGCCGCCCTCTGCCCGCCCCGGCCCCTGCGGCGCTGCCGCTCCGGGCCGCCCTTCCTCCGGAACCGTCCGCCCCGCGGGGGTGGCTCCGGCGCAGAGGCGGTCGCTGCTGCCGTGCATTGTGCCCGCGACCGGCTCCGTGCCCGCCGCTTTTGGGCGGCCGGCGGGAGGCCTTCCTATCCTGACCAGCCCCCCCCGGCCCGGCGGCGGGGCGGTGCGCTCCGGCCAGGCCCGGCCCGTGCTGCGCGGGGAGCGCTGTGGGGGTGTTGGGCCCAAAGACCAGTGAAACAACTTGACCTTCAGTTTCAGCAACCGAATAACTTGACCGTTAGGTTATTAGACACGAAAGTTTAAAATATTTATCCGGTGCAGTATTAAAAAGTTTATAGTTCTGCCCGGGGATGAAGGCAGAGCTTTAATTTTAATAGTACGTTTGTTTGCTAGGTGTTGCGCCTTTCCAAATCTGAGTGCTTATTTTAAGGCTTTTTCAGCAAGGTATTTGCATATCTTTGCCTTCTACATGAAATATTTATAAAGTGGTTTGTTTTTTTTTAAATGAGGCAGAAGTACAAGGCTTAGTTAAACTGTATCAGATCATGAGGTAATTTGATAGCAGAGATGCCAACAGTAACTTGGGTTCTGTTCTCAGGATTTAGTTCTCTAAAAAAAACTTACTCTTTGTTTAAGGTGAGCAACTGAACCTGAAATTGTATGATCCCAATTCTTGAATCATGGTGCATTTCATATTCCCTTTAAAAAAAAAAAACAAACAAAAAAACCCCCCACAATAAAAGCAAATGTCAAATAGATCAGTTCTTAAAATACCAAATGACTGTGTGACACCGAGTGGGCAGGCAAATCAAATCCTGAGGAAGGATCTCTGGGAATTCAGTTCGGTATCCCTCATATGGGAATGCATCTTGCACTGCAGTATGCAATGCAAGATTTTAAATCAGAAGCACAGACTTCAGAATGAAATTGGAGCCTTCAGCCTTAGCTCTAAAACCCTTGACTGAAAGGTTTGCTTCTTAAATCTTGATTCTATTATTACCAAGGCTTTCCCTAAACTACCGAAACATTTATTTCCTAGCAGGTTTGATTGTGAGTCTTTTCAAGGTGGTTTGTCATAAGTGTGGTTTTTAACACGTGTTCTGGGAGAACATTTGTTAGATAGCGTTTTGAGAAAGTCTATGTGCAGCCTCTGACCAGTCTCCATCATTTAAACAGTATTCTTTAAAAAGAAATTATCCCTTGGATTTGATTGTGGCTGATTAATGGCTTATACTTACAAAATGTTGTAGTCACATGGTAGTGTGTATGTCACAACTCCTGTTGGTTTCTTGAGGGAATAAATAGCAACACTTTGCTAAAACTGTACGATTAAATAATAATATTTTTCTTAACAGGAACCCTGGAGTCTGTGAAACACTTAAAGTCAAGTGGAATAAGTAGATAATTGCCAAATCTTTATTTTGAATTTGGTCCAACAGAAAAAGTAGAAAATGTCACCTGGGAGCGTTCTGCAACCTGTACTGAAAATGAAGGTGGATGAACTTTTTTTGTGCTGGTTGAGTCAGCCTGCAACTCAGCTGACACTAAAGGACTGCTTGAGAAGCATCAAGAATGAGGAGAGATTTGAGATTGGCAATGAAGATTCAGGAAATGGTAAAAATGAGAGGTTCGCTAGTAAAAATTCCAATCCCAAGCAGTGTGTGTTAGGAGATACCAGGTTGCCTTTGATGTCTTTCAGTCCTCCACAACTTTCTACTACTCTTCCACTGGCAACTCCAGCCAGCCCAAGGAACGTTTCTAACATTAGAGCAACACGTCGACCCTCAGGAACCAGAGTAGTAAGTTTGTTTCTTACTTACTAGACATATTTGTTTAAATGGAAGTGAGTTTTGTGTTTGTGGTATTGGCAAATTATGCAAGTAATTTATTGCCCCACAGGAGGTGTCGGGAATGGAGTGAAGCAGTAGTACTGAACATAAAACGTCTATGTTTTTGTGGCATTAGCACTAATGGCTACTTGGCTCCTTGCATCTCTTGCAGCCATACGTGTCTGGCACAGTGAAAAATTAATTGTTTTCTATTTCCAGTATTTTTTCTGTCAAGAGAAATATTGCCCTTTAAAACTGCAGAGTGGAAGGCATCTTAAAAATTCCATTATCTAGTACAGCTCATATTTGGTGTATCTACCCTGGTTTTCTTATAATTGCAAACATCATGCAACACTGATCTTTGGAACTAGTTTACATGTTGTGTTTGCTTCGGTGTGTGCAGCTTAGGTAAAGAAAAGTCATAATAAATGCTTCTTGCTTTCTGTATTATTGCCTGTCCTGCGCAGTAAGGTTAGGGCTAGTATCTGTATTCTTGCATTTCTTAACAGGCATGAACAAACTAGAAGTGGTGGAAAAGCCAGAAATAGCCTTATAATTAAAAAGTAGTTTTCAGTAATGTCCTTGCGTCCACTGAGCAGTGTCCAGTGTGGGGGAGGACCCATATTTAGAGTCAGAGAATGAAAGAAATAATTGTAAAAGCCAGAACTTGGGATACATAGTCAGATAGCCATGACTAAGCTGGTGTCATTCGCAAAATAAATCTCACACTTTATATTAAAAGAAACCTCTAGCATTCTATCAGATGTGGTAGTTTACAAAGTCTATTTAGTTCACTAAATGGATTGCAGGCACTGGGTACCTTTTGTTCACTTTTGCCAGGGGTAACCCAAACCAGGTGTTGATGCTTCAGATGCTATGCTTTCAGTAACAGGCCCTTCTACTGATAAATACAATCCCATTGTGGTTAAGTGTAAGCCCCTGTGTTTGTCTGTAGTGTTACTTTTATAACATACTGCCTTGACTGCAGATATTCCTTTGTCTAATGATGCTAGGCACTATTGTTAGTACAAGACTCAAATTTGGCTCCACTGAATCTGCATATTAATAAAGTAATTGTTTTGGTACTGCATGGTACACTCGGTGCTTCCTTTGTAAGGAGGTCTTGATTTACAATAGACAATGCCCTCTGTGCAAGGATAACACCCCTGCCCCCAACCTGCATCTAATTTCTAGCCCTTTTAATAAATTGTAAAAACAAGACTGGCTAGAAAATTATGTGGTGACTGATAGAACTAAGCATTGCATATATGATGTGCCTTATATTAAGGGAGTTAAGAGGCATGCTGTTTCTGCTATAGGACTATAAATTCATATCACTTAATAATACTGGTAAGTTGTAAGTGGTCATCACTCCCCATCACTCTATGTACTTTGGTATCTCAATACGCTGGACAAACCTCCTGGTGTCCCAGGGAAGCCTGCTCAGGGTGGTAGGGGTGGAGATGTTAGAGCTGAGGATGTTGAAGAGTATCAGTTAACTTCTTGTCTGTTACTGGTGTGTATTGAATGTGTATACTTACATTTTGACCCACAGGAGTAACAAAATTACTACTGTTTTGCGCTAAAACATTAATCTGAAGTGTTACCTTGCTTTCATAAATACTGATCTTTCAAATTTAGCTTGACAAGTTGAAGTCTCAACTTCTTGATTTCAAGACATCGCACTTCCAATCTAGTTTGTCTAGATTGACTTTATAATAATAGGGACTAGTATTTTATGTGTGTTCACTAGCCAGACAGCAGGGCATGATTTATTTATAATGGTGTGAACATAAAGAAAAAAAATGTTTTCTGTTCTAGTGAAATATAGAAAGCTATTAGATGCTCTGTTTATTCTTGTATCAGATAAAATGTAAAGGGAGAATTTCTATTAAAAGCCACTGTTATTTGATGTACTTGATTACTAACGTGTACTGTAATTTCTCTGTGTGTCTCAGTTGATCACTTTAAGTAAATCCCATAAAGAAGAACTAGAAGAGATTAATGAAGAGTAACATTCTTTACTTAATTGGAATTGTTTGTGTAGTGCTGAGAGAGAACCTAGAGGGTTAGGTTGTTGGTGTTTTTTTTCCCCAAGGACTTGGGCAGGGGGGAGTTTCCAAGCAATGAGAAATTTATTTATGGCTTTATTATTTGGTTGAATTGAAGCTTCATCCAAAAGTTTCCTGATCTTTAAGAAGTATAAATTACATTTGGAGCAAGCATCAGATCTTAAATTACCACCAGGAGATGCATAATTGCATGTTCTGCCATGAGTGTATTTTCTCACAGAAAGCAAAATATACCCTTTTGGTTCTCATACATCCATTAACTACTTGCTGCAGTGTAAAAAGTAATGCACCTGGGTTTGTGTACTTAATCATGGTTCACAAATTGAGCCACAATGGTTTTACCTACGTTATTTGAGTTTAAGTAAGTTTGAGGTCCTAGTCTCATTTCTATAAATGGAAGAAAATGTTTCAGACAGCTTTTTAAAAAAGAAAGCTTGTATTGTAGGTCCAGTAATACAGATTTAAGTTCTAAATAGCAGTCCTGGAAAATGGTAGAAGTTATGTGCTTAACTCTGTGTGCCTGAGGGTGATATTAAGAAAGGGCTTTTACATCCAGCCATGAAGACCTAGAGAATTTCTTTTAGGACTATATAAGTTAGCTCAGGTGGCATCTTATTAAACTTTTTCTTAACTGTATACAGGAATTCTCATAATGCAGCATACAAGCAGTAAACTCATTTTGGAAGGATATGTTTTCAGTATTACTGAGCTGAATCACTACATTTGATTATGGCTAAGGTTTCTGTACACCTTTTCTTGTTTCTTAGAATGTTCCTGCAACTTTTTTGAAGGACACCAAACAATAAAGCTGATAACAGAAACCTGCATCCTCAGGTTATTACTAGGTAGTAAGTATGAATTAATAGGAAACCACATATTCATGCTATAGGTTTCTGTACTTGTTAGAAAAAGAGGTTTTGCAGAGTGGGAAGCATTCTTGGAAGACCAGGCTTGAAACTAATATTTAACACCTTAAACTGTAGCATATGAGCAAAACATGTTGGTGCTCTAATGGCAACTGTTAAATAGCATTAAAAGTACTGTAGCTGACAGCTATTGTATTCAAGGAGATGTTTTATCTTTTCCAGCAGTTAACTTGTAATTGAGATTTGAGGTTTGTATTTTTTATCCAAATTTAGATATTTTTATCCAAAATTCAGAAGTTACCATGTGTTTTTGCTGAAACACTGATGTCTTGTCAGAGGAGAATTTGTCTTTCAAGATAGTTGAAGCCCTCCGCTGATTAGCAAGTCCAAAGTACTTTCTCAGATAATGAAAGAACCTACGTGGTCTTTATGTTAAAGATGAAGAAAACCTGAGGTACCTCAAACAGAAGTTTGTTCATCTGGACAAGGCAGTTAAAGCCAGGTTCTAAAGTTCAGAATAAAATGTGTCTTAATCCACATGCATGTTTTGAAATCTAGATAGAGCTCTACCATGAAAGTTCACTTTATAATGTGTTTTTGTGCAAGTGAAAACAAAACAATGTTTGTTTAGTGGTGTGGTTTTTTTCTTTAGGGGAGGTACTTCACTTGCATGGTATTCACAGGGAGATCAGTGTCTGACTGCATCCATTGTGCAAACACTGTAATTGCAAAGTTCTGGTCATCTTTGTTATGTGATGGAAGTTCTTGCTAGCAGTTATTATCCTGCAAGTAGGCCTGTGATTTGTATGTAGTATATGTATTAAAATAAGATCAGAGGCATAGAAAAATCAATGTTTAGGTCTTGAATATTTTATGAGGGTATTGTTGTGAAGAAAGGAAATTCTACGGCTGTAACTTTCAAACTGAAGAATAGCTGTTGTAGCTTTCTTCTGACTGTTATCACTACTGTACATGGATTTAACAGTGTTTCTGGCACTCTAGATTATCTTAAACATATGGGGTATACACAATCGTACACTGTTCATCACATTGTCAAAAATGCCAGGCCTCAAGGCCTAAAAGGTGCCGCAGGCAAGATGTTTAATCCTAACCAGCTGGTGTGCAAGGCATCTGGGGAAACAATTCACAGAATTCCCTGTGGGCATTTTTTGGGGGGGTGGGGTGCAAAGAGAATGTGATATGAAGTACTTCGAAGTTATTTTCCATTTCTCCGCAGTGTCAACCTTTGATATGAAGGCATCTCTTGGACTGGTTTCTGTATATCCTTTGCTTGATAAGCATACTCTTCCTGCTTGCTATGCTGTGACAATTGTTAAAGCTCATTGTCCTGTATTTCTGTAATTGTGATTTTTTTAAATACTTTATTTTCGTTCCGCATAGCTTTTTTCATCACTACCATTCTTGCCAAATTTTTGTTATCAGTTGATTTAAATGGAGTGGTACTACTAGAATCCATTTTAGTTTAACGGAGACCAGAATGAAACCTTTTAAAATCGACAGAAGTTTGAAAATAGTAACACTTAGCAGTTGCTTTTTGGAACAAATAAGTTCTGAGGACTTAAGTTAAAGGGTAGCTAGGCTTATACCTGCATCTGTTAGACTGGTGGTGGACTGTATCCATGTTCTGCAGGTGTGCTGTAACCACCTTCTACTAGCAAGGAGAGAACTTATGTTTGTAAAACACCAGAAAAGTAAGAGGAATGACAGTGTTTGAATTCTGCTAGCTTTTCAGTTAAGTATTTATTAGTCTTTGAAGTTCGCCATGACTTTTCAGGTGTCTAGTCTTATGTGTGGTCTGCGTGTGAATTGCTGCCTAGTATATACCTCAATACTAGAAGCAATGTTAACTACTGAGTCTGTGTTATGTATTAGCATTGCACTGCACGCCAGATTACGCTGTGCAGGACTCGGTGTAGTCTAGAACATACACTCCCTAACTCTGTGTTATGCAAAGCTACTGTTAATAGTGCCATGTCCCATTGCTAAGTGGGGAGGATGGTGGACTTGGCTTCCAGCGTGAGCCCGTGACTTGAAGGAAGACTGTAAATAACCCAGTATCAAACTAATGTACTTTTATGATGATAACAGGGTACTATGACAGATGTCAGCACTAATGTGTTCACAATAAAGCTCCTTCTATGGTGCCAACAGAGGAAGGGCAGCCAGAAGTTCATATTAAGGTCTGGAAGAGTGCAGCTATAGGTGTTCCTAGAAAATCATTATTAGTTTCAAGTGTGGTGAAATAATAGTAGCCAGCATAAGCAACGCTGGTAGTATGTTGTGTTATTCTTAAGCTTTGCTGTACTGAATAGCTTGGAATAGAAGAATCATTATCCCTATTAGAGAACCAGCTATTCATTTTATGTATAAATGAGAAACTGAAAGTTATTCACTGTTGTAGCTTTTTGGTAGTGCTCCTCATTCTAACTGCGTCGTGTACCCTGGGATATAATGTTACACTTAGCAGTAGTATTAATTGTGTTTACTTTGTTAGAAGAAATAATGGTCTTTGGTCTGCTTTCAAAGTGGTTAGAAGAGAAGATATTTCTGTTCTAGTGGAAACTCATAAATATTTCTTATATGCTGAATTCATTCTTAAGATGTTTTGGCATTACTAGTGCTGAAAAATTGAATTCAGAATTATACTTCGGCTTTTTTCAAATTTAAAATTCACCTGAATCCTGACACAAGACAAACTCAAATATTTGGATTAAATTTATTAATCGCAGGCACTCTCTCCTGTGTGAGTAACTATAACTTAAAAGCAAAAGTTCATAGCTGTATGAGATCATTACTTCCAGTTGCTTCTCTCTGCCCAGTCTTTCAAAACATTTAAGCTTAATTATAGCTTTACATCAGTCACTTAAACCATTCATTCTTTTAACAGGTGGTCCGCCTGGGAGGAAATTAGATATTGATGTAGAGGAGATAGCTTTCTTTTTTTCCTTCAGTGATGCTTGAGAACCCATCTTATATTTTTGACAACCTCTCCATATGCCCTACACTTACGCTGTCAGCAAGAAAAAAACCTTAGGCCAAAAGTATGGGCTTCAGTACAAAATGGTTAATGCAGTTCATCCAGTGAACTAGTTTGTCCACTGATAGACCTAATTGATGACTGCACAAAATTTTTCAGCAAGCAATGTTAAGAGAAAAATCTACAAAATGCTAATGGTTATATTATATGGCTAAGTCTTGCATATATAGAGGCTTTGCACACACAACTGTCTTGAAAAATACAATGAAAGTTAGGCAAGTAGTTGCATTGATTCAGGAAGATACCAGTTCAGCGCTCTTGTTGTCTTCTCTAGTCCACACAAGTCGTTACTAAATTCAATGTTCTAACTGTGACATAATATATAAATAACTCCTTTGTGTTGGGTTGGATTAGTGTGGTGTTTATTCATGAACTGTTAACCAGCTGGTACCTATGTCTGTCTTGGTAGATAAGATTAGTTTGTATTTTGTGAACAACAAATAAGTCTTAAAATGGGTCCATAAAAAGCTAACCAGTGATATTTTAAAAATTTGTTCTTGTACTTCATGTTAGATATACTCCTTTTGAATATCAATCACTATTCCATATAAAAAATGGCTAGAATGTATAGAGCC
The DNA here is from genome assembly GCF_023638135.1 of Falco biarmicus. NCBI lineage: Eukaryota > Metazoa > Chordata > Aves > Falconiformes > Falconidae > Falco > Falco biarmicus. The sequence goes on along the minus strand of NC_079289.1, from coordinate 73,271,759 downwards.
ACCCATCCATGTACTGTGTCTTGACCACAGTTACTTGGAGGGTTAATGGACTCTTAAGGCTCTTGGGGTATGTGCTTAAATAACCTTGTGCATACTGCTTAGTTTCATTTCTTACGGAATTAGTCTTACATATTTGTTCTGTGCAGTTCTTTGTAGAATCTGGCTGATTTCATGCAACGAATGAGATGAGTTGGAAGACTACAAGGAGACTTTAACAATGTTTGTAAAAATCTACATGCAAGGAGAATACAGGGGAAGACCTCGTGAGTGGGTGATGAGGGAAACATTTGCAAAACATCTAAAATTGAGTTCTAAATGTGCCCACCGCGAACAAGGTTTGATTGGATCTTCTTGGCATAGTCTTGACAATAACAAGGCTTTTAGAGCTTATGAAATGGCTTGACTTGATCTGCTTTTGGAATTCAGCAGAACCAAGGGAACAGTTTCTAAACAGTTTTATTCCTCTAGAAGCTAGATTTGTATTGATAAACAATTAATATTCTCAATTATGTAAACTTTTCTATTACATATGATCATCACTGACATACTGTAAATAGTCATCCTTGTGGCATATTTCATTGGCTAAGAAAACAAACTATTTGAAATTATGTTGAAAATTCTTAACGGCTAGATTATTCTTTCATCTATTAATAGTCTTCATGAATACCATCATTTACAGCAAATACTTTTTAAGTCTTCTGTCGTAACTTAAGATTTTAAACAAAACATCAATTTTGTTGTCTTTCGTGTTGTTAACACACTAAAGAATGCCTCCTTAATTTTGTACTACTTGCTTATTTATCAGGTAGTAACTTTAAGCTTAGTATTGTAGAAAGATCTTCTAGAATGTTTGAAAAAATATTTAGACTTCACATCAAGGCTTCCAGTGATGGAGAATGGAGGAAACTGCTAGTCAAGAGTACTGTTGCTAGTCTGGCAGTGTATTTGTGGTATACCTATGTAAGTTGTCTTATTTCTTCATGGTAATGTTTGCCCCTTTGGTTATCATACTGGCAGCTGAAATTCAGTTGGTTACCAGTGACCAGCTTCTTTGCTCAGTCTTCTTTATTTACTTTGTCCTTTACCACTGTACCCTGCTTGCACATTTGGAAGTGCGTGACTTTTCATTGAGCTCTGTAGAAACCAGTATAGTTTCTGCTGCCTCTGTTTCCTGTATCAGCAATGATTTCATACCAATACATGATCAAAACAGTAGTTAGTTCAAGAGGAATTATCTACAGAAGTTCTAACAGAAATCCCATTGATGGTTGGTAAATTACAATTTGCAATCTTTCTGACTTGTAGATCAAGGTCTGTATCTTAAAATTCCTGATTTGTTGGTTTTGCTTTAAGATCTTGGGGAGGGAAATCTCAAGTGAATGCATAAGCAAGAAGCTGTCCTGCAGCTGTCACTGACTCAAAATTATTGTCTTGTGATTTCAGGGACTAAATTACATGTCATGTTAGCCTGTGATGCTGGAATTAAAAGTAGTGGTTATACTTTCATACACCAGTCATTCTAGTTTTGGAAATGATGAAATTTGAAGATGTAAATGTGTTTGAGAGGATTAATTGAAAATTCAGTTCATGTCAAAATGATGAAGTACTGAACAGCTGGTGCAATGTTTAAATAAGTTTCTGGACAGTTATAAAACATTGTCAATCATGATCTTTATACCAGATTACTCTGTCAGCTTCTAAATTAAGGTGACACAAGGTAAATAATAGCAATCTAGAAGTGACTAAATATCCAGAATGGCCTGTGTGACTTTGAAAAGTTGCATAATGCATAATATTAGACTCCATTATAAAAGCTGCTGTCTCCTGTAGGAAAATCTCAGTGGCATTCCAAATCAGCCTGAACTGATTATTTGTTTCAACCTATTCTGCTATTCAGAGGCTTATCTTCGTAAAGTTAACGTTGTGGGCTGTAGCTTCCTCTGTGGATAGACTTTATAGCATCATGGTTCATCTAAAATGTAAAAACCCAGCATCTTATTAGAGCAAGTGTCACTTTAATTTGTACAATCCATACTAGATGTCTTGCTTATGTCTTTCTCTGTTTAATAGCCACCTCAGCAGCATCAATTCGGGTGTAACTGGTTTTCGTGATCCAATGAACAAGGTCATCTGAAGAGCATGTATAGTAAGGCTTCATCTGTAGAAGACTATTCCAACAAACTGTTTCCATTAAAACTCCAGTTATGCTATACAGAAATAAATAAAATGTAAACTCATAATGTTTTCTTAAGATGGCAGAGAATATGAGAATTGTTCTGAAAGGAATATGAACGATCCAGTAACTGTCAGGCTTGGTTTTATAGTATCTAGTGTTGATGCTTGCTGAAGTTAGTCTGCCAGACAGAGTTAGCAATCTAGTAAGGGCCATGCAATGTCTTTGGAGTCCAGGCAGTGTAATCATAGCAAGGTGACATGTATCTTGTCTTGCTTATAATCTGGTAACAGCTTGTGGTGTGGTGTACATACATGGCATTCTTCTGGTAATGTGCAGAGAATCTGATCAGCCCATCCTTCCTGGGCTACCAAAATGACTATATATCTATCTCACTTTTAACTGGTGTCTATTTATTCACTGTCTTGCCTCAAAAAAATTCGGGATTCTCCCAGCAAGTGTGGGAAGAACTTCCAGGCATTGCTCTGCCTAATCCAAGAGTACTGGAAAATGTAAATAATCATTAGAGAAGGCTGACACATGCAAGACTCATGGTTTTTAATTGTCTGTGTGTTCTATGGGGGAGGCATTGCATCCTCCAAGAAAAGAAAAAAAAACACAAAAAACCAACCCCCCCCAAAAAACCAAAAAAAACCCACCCTACATCTAGACCCAGATTCACTTGAACTTCCTTCTAAAGCCAAAGGATTAGTTTCTCCCTGTGAAGGTGGATTTCTTAACTACACATCTAGCAGTTCATCGGTGCAACACACCATATTCAAAACACTGTCCCTAACTTTAAAGCAATCAGTTTGGGTAGCTGGTAGCTGGGTATGAGCATAATAACTTGATTCCTTCTGTGATCTAGACCTTGTAGTCTTCATCTTCCTTGGGTTTTCTCAGGGGTCACTCAGCCAAAGGAGAGTTAGGGATGGATAGTTAATAGTTCATGATTCTGTTCAGCTCACAAGTGCATTGTCCTCTTGTTCTCTTCCCATACAGAGCAGTTAGAAATGGAAAGTTACTAGCAAGAAACAAGTTGGATAAGCATCTGAAGAACTGGGAAAATGATCTTTTTTGATCCTATTAAACCCCTTTCCTTATCCATCAGCATAATGATAGATAGGTTTCAACCTTGTGCATCCTTATTTCAGGATAGTCAGGGAGGTTGAGAAATGAAGAAAAAAAAATAATCAGTATTTGTGAATTCAGTATTGAAAAGTCAGTATCAGTGCCCCCCCCCCCCCACACACACACAGAGTGGGTCATCTTGTTAATAGATGTTAATATTCTTAATTGTTTAGGCATTTATATGGATAAAACAGAATTTTCTTTGCTACTTCCCATTTAGTCATGTAATTTCCCTTTGTCTAGACTTTTAATGTTTTACAGTACCTGCTCTGCTAAAATTCGAAGTCAGTAAGTCTTGCTATGTGCTATAGTCTCCTGAGAAGGGAATTTTTTGTTTATTGATCATAATAACATAAAATAACGCACTTGGACAACTGAGACTTTAGTCTGTTGCTATAAAGAGGTTTTCCTCTGCAAGGGCCTTTTTGAAGACTTCAGAGGGAGTTTGTCCTGGTTTCAGCTGGGATAGAGTTAATTTTATTCTTAGTAGCTGGTCCAGTGCTGTGTTTTGGATTTGGTGTGAGAACAATGTTGATAGCACACAGATTATTTTGGTTATTGCTGGGTAATGTTTATACTATGTCAAGGACTTTTCAGTTTCTCAGGCCTTGCCAGTGAGGGGGCTGGAGGGGCACGGGAAACTGGGAGGGGACACAGCCAGGACTGCTGACCTGAACTAGCCAAAGGGATATTCCATACCATATGGCTGAGTATATAAGCATAAGGGGGAAGAAGAAGATGGGGAACACATAGAGTATTATGGCATTTGTCTTCCCAAGTAACCATTTTGTATGATGGAGCCCGGCTTTCCTGGACACGGCTGTACACCTGCCTGCCCATGGGAAGTAGTGAATGAACTCCTTGGTTTGTTTTGCTTGCATGCATGGTTTTTGCTTTACCTGTTAAACTATCTCAACCCATGAATTTTCTCACTTTTTCCTCTTCCAATCCTCCTCCCGCATCCCACTGTGGGGGGAGTGAGCGGGAGGCTGCATGGTGCTTGGTTGCCAGCTGGGGTTAAACGATGACAGAGTTTTGGAATTCTTTCCACAGAGAAGCACTATCATTCTTCATTCATTTATTTAGGCTATGTCAATGCCGAGCATCATTCTGTATAGTGTTAAGCAGAAAGGTACTGCAGGTACTACCAAGCCTGCCTAAGTAGTGTTTTCTCACTTGGTAAATCATAAAATCAAATCTGAAATGGACATTACTTTCTAATATTTCCCCTCAGTTTTTGCTTAGTACCTTGAGAACTGCTGTTACAGTAATGATCCACAGGCTACCACTGGTCTGCAGTAGTAAGTTAAAGATCTACAGACTAATGTAAATAATGCATCTACTCAATGAGCATTTTGTTTACTGAAGTGCAGTATCACTTGCATCTACTGTTACACAACACATTTTGCAGAACTTGGGTTAGGTTTGTTAGAAGTTCAGTCTGACTGTGGAGCTTTGCTTTAAGGAGTTAGGAACCAATTAATTAATGCCTTCTATTTATGTAAACAATGGGGTGTATCTAGTTCCAGCACCTTTCAGTATATGGAAGGGTATGGACTGTCTGGTCTAGACTTAACTCATGATAATAGTAAATAATTTAGGTCATAGTCTAGTTAGAATCTTTTGTGAAGACTGGGGTGGGAAGAACCCTGCATTCTAGGGGGTTTTCTATTGTTTGCGTGTTTTCTTTGTCTAGCAAAGAATTGCTGCTTTCCTTTGTCTGTCTTGTAACACATTTCTGTAATTTCTTCCTTGTCATTCCTGCCCCATAGTAGCTGTAGCTGCCTGCCTGTTTGTTTTTTTATATATCTTCCTAAACTATTTGATTGTACTAGTAGTGCCTTTTTTCCACTTTAAACATCTGAAATACCTCTTTAGTAATATTGAGAAAGATGCTACCTTGCCTTAGTTATCTTAACTGTGCTGTTCCACCACTCACTAATCAGTTACTTTTGGAAAGGGTTACACTAGTTGCATAACTCTTTATATTGGCTGTTGGGGCCATACGACAGTTTTCTTCCCAGAGTTAACCTAGGAGCCGCTCTGAATTCCTACAGCATCGCTGGCTGAGGGGTTCTGTTAGGTTGCACACTGTTGCCACTGGGATTGCTCATTCAGCCTTATTTAAACTGTCTCCAAAGGCCAAGCAGGCTTTCTTCATCCTGGTTCACATTTTACTGGATTGAAGACTAGACCTCAGCAACTAAAGGTTTTGTATGGCTGAATACATCTTATTACATATTTAACTTATTTTCTTGGAAGCCTCCTGTAATGCTGGGATGCTTTTTTCAAAGACTTGAGGTCAGTTCCTCATAACCTCTTAACACTTTAAATCCACTGTCAGTATATGCTTCTGACAAGAAACTGCATTTCTGTAAGCAAATGCTTAAAGTTTTTTGAGATATTCTTCAGGTTTCTATTTCCTCCAAATTACCAAAAATATTAGTGATCCTCATCTTTGTCTCACTTAAATACTTTTATGTTACTTTTGTGTGTGTTCAGATCTCTTTTGAAGTGGTAAACTCTTTAGCCACAGTCCCTTGAGTCAGATCCATTCATAGTGTGTATCTTTAGCTTTGGAAGGAAGCTCTGAGCATGCATCTTCCCCTCTGTTTGTTTATCTAGCTAATAATAAGCTGCCGGGGTACTTGAACAGCTTTTATGGCTGGCATCCAGCCCTTCACCCAGAAAAGGATTTTACCTTAGCTTTCACTGGAGAGAATTCAGGTTTAGAATAAATGTCACACTATACCTGAACACTCCTACTTCAATCTAGATGGAAGCTGACTTCCCCTTTCCCCTGTGGCTAATTCATGACTGAAAATGTTAAAACAGATCTTAGGGGGTTCTGGACCACATTGCTTTACAAATGCTTAGTCTCCTTAAATGTGGCAATACAAAACCCATTTCTGTTCAGATGGTGAAACAGAGATGATTGATAGCTGCCAGTGTACTTACCTTTCACAATGTATTGCAACTAAATGCTCAATTGCATGTAGATTCTTCATATATTGCAACCTGTGAACTTTTGACAACTATACTGCATACAGGCAAGTAAGCAAGTGCAAGGCTTGAAACCAGACTAGTGACAATAGTACTAAAATAATACTAGGCTAACAGTGGGATTGACTTAAATCTGCCTCAAGCAGTGAAGTAATATTATGACAACAAAATACAGAACATTCAAAATACTGGACATACTATGACAGACTTGGCTCCATTTGAAAAAAGGAGAGAAATATGCAGCTTTTTCCAAAATGGAGTTCAGAACACTCATTTCTTAGTGAGGCTCCTTGAGAAGGCTGAGGTGAACTGGAGCTCCAGTCTTTTAGGTTAGCTTTCCATGTGGCAGTCAATCATCTCAGTGACATACTACAGCCACCGCAAACAAGACTGTGAATGTAGTAGTGAATGGGAGTCCATCACCCCAGGTGAAAAGGGTTGAAAACAGCAATTTAGGTGAGAAGATAAGTTTCCTTACTTTGCGAAAGGCCTATTTTGCCCTAACCTGAAATGCAGTCTGCCTTGCAATACAACCTTCCTGACCTTCCTCAAACATCTTGGTCTAGAATGGGTATCTGTTGCCAGAGTGGGATTCTTCTCCTACTCTTAACACCTCAGTTGTTCATCTCAAGTTCCAAGCATGCTGCTGTTGTGTGCTGTGTGCCCAGCTTCCTGCTGGCTTCCCTGTGGCCCGAGAGTTATCATAGGTTAGTTGATTTGATCTTACTAAGACAGCGAGTAGCAGCCAGTTCTGCTCAATGCAGTTTGATAGCCTAGTCATGCCAACCACAACATGTCTGACTCTTGCCTCCTCAATTCCTTTCTTGTTCTCCCACTTCCGAAAGGGATAAATACTTCACAGCAAGTCACAATAAAGAAGGGGGACGACGATGATGATGACTGGATATTAAATTAAAAAACAGAAAAGCAGGGGTTTTGTCATCATTGACTTTCTAACAGTGTGTGATAAGCTAAAAAGAATCCAATTAAGACAAATCATGTTTTGCTAGTACTTTTTCATAATTTCCTTTTCTTAATCTTACAAGGATATTTACTGTGGGGTTTTAACATATTGTTACATGACAGAATGGCCATGAACAGATAAATAGGGCTAGAAATTATAGATTAGACTGCATGGGGGGTAAAATAATGCTGTCCAGTAAGAGAAATCTTGAACTTAGTGATAAAAGTGTTTCTTGGGCTGTGTACATCTTTGTGAGATCAAGAAAGGGGTCTTATTTAAAGCATGAGGGATGAAAACGGAGTAAGAGCAGCCAGATCTTTCCTTTTATGCTGTTAGTTAGTAAACTTGTGCGTGACAAGGTACAGATAATAAATGGGCAATATACCAATATCTTAAGAGAATTTGGGGATACTAAGAGTGTTCACAGCTGGAACGGAAATAACAAAGAGTTGCCACACCCATAGCTGTAATGGTGATATTTGAATAAAAGCTTCATCGAAATAGCATTTCCTAAAGATTGCTATGGTAAAGGTATACCCATTTAAAATGTGAAAACTTCACTAGTTACCAATTCATGTACCCAAAAAGCTGTAAAGGAGGAAGGACAGAAAGTCACTTTAATTTCCACAAAAGCTTATCAGATTTCTGTTTCTGTGAAGAATATTGCTGTGGACTAAAACATGGCCTCACCCCGCCCATAAAATGTATTCGAAATTCAATAAACTGAAAATAGAGTGGTAGCTGACGCTAGTGCTACTGAAATGTGACAGGTATGCAATTGAGTATGTGGATGTTAATGTTTATAAAATTCCTATGTAAGCAAAAAAAAAAAGTATCTTGTCAACTTTTTTCAGATTTTGTTACATCATTGATATTTCTAATGTAGCTTTTCTGTAAACATGATTTAAAGCAACACTTCATTGTGGTAACATTTACCTCATATCTGCTACTGCTTTCTGCCTTAGCATTTGAATGATTAGATTTGTGCATTACAGTAACTTAGACCTAGAGGAGTGTAAAAAAAAAAAAAAAAAATTTATTAAACTACGTGAGCTTTCTGGAAGTCTGCCTGTAGCTTTTTCTGTTGTTGCCTTCATTTTGCCAGTGTAATAGGGTTGCAGCTAAAGGACTGAAGAGTTTAAAAGGAATTTAATTGCTGTGTAATAAGCCTTATCCTTCAGTGTGGTACTTCATTGAAGCTAGACAGTGAGTGTTTTGTGACAGAAGGAAAAGCTGAGGGGGATGGGAGGAGCAGGAAGCTACAAAATGACCATGGCTGGCCTCTCTGCATTCCTGTAAGGCTTGCTTTTTTAAAATTGGAAGCTGCTTTTATAGATGCTCCTCCAAACAGGTTTGTTTTTTTCCATACTGTCCCATTTAGACTTTGGAATGCATGTACAAAAGGGCAGGCCCTCTAAGTGACTTTCCAATCTGTTTTTGTGATTCCAGCCAAGTTCCCTTTAATGTATGGAACAGGCGAAGTTGAGCTGACTCTTATAATATCACAGGACTCGGACGCAGCTGCTGCTGTAAGTGGCACTGTGTGATAATACAACAGCTCTGCTATTTACTGGGACTCAAGTGCCTGGACTGGCACACAGAGACATTATATGAAATCCGAAAGCATGAGGATAAAGGAGATTTCTTTGCGGCAAGATCCTGATCTAAGAAAGGAGTTGGCATTGCTAGCTCGAGGATGTGATTTTGTTTTGCCTTCTAGATTCAAGAAGAGACTGAAAGCTTTTCAGCAGGTCCAGGTTTGTCTTTCCGTTCTTATACAACTAAGTTATTGGTGTCAGTTGTACCTTCATAACCATGGCAACTGCAGGAAATACATGGAAGGCCTTCGTAAACTAGCAGGATTTGGACAGTCTGTTCCACGTATGATGATTTCTTCTGTGTTTTAGAAGACTGTGCAGGTAGTTTTCTGCAAACAAAAAAATGAGGGAGGGTTTACTGAAATGTGTAGCCTAGCTAAACTACAGTGTTTGCACAGAGGCATATGCAGTGGAAGCTTGGTGTGCTTAATGCTATTAGACTTTTAAAGATTATTTTCCTTAATCTGCATAATCATAATCTACATGCATTTCCCTGGGGATTTAATTTACCTGTTACTGAAACTGGGCATATAATACACTGAAATAGGCTGTAACTTTACTAACTCAAACTTAAAAGGTGCTTTTGTACTTGCACGATGATCCTGAATTTTCTTTAGAGTATGTTTATTTTAGACTTTGTATTTGGATGCAATCAGTTGTTGCTACATGGTTTACACATGTGCCTCTGCTGTTTTGCAGCAGTGAGTTAAATCCACCATTTTAAAGTGAGCTCCTAATTGAGAATGGAAACATTTGAACTGTTTAATTAGAAGGAAAACTACTTATAGAGTAAATGTTCAAAGAAAATACCTTAGGGTAGGGGAAAAAATGTGGAACTGTTTTACTGGAGTAACTGAAATTTGGTATTTCCTCAAACACACTTAACCTTAAGGCTTTTGGTGGTATGTGAAGGCATTCACTTTGTCCTTACCTCACCCTCACTTCCAATTCAGGTACTAAAGGTATATCAGTGGTGGCGTATGTGAGGTTTTTTTGACCCTTCTTTAATTAAGGAAAGTTTAGCAGTTGAATAAAAAAAGATTTCTGGCTTTTAAAATCATTCTAAATATAGCCTGCTACTTAATTTTGAATTCAGTGCACTAGTGTCCTTTTCATGTGACCTTCAAGAGAGGGCCATTGAGCCCTATGACCCTAAAAATGTCTTAGCCTTCTGTCTTCTACGTTATTATTTCAGAATTGTTTCAGCTGAGTTATATAGGCAATGTTTATTCTTTTGTGCAAAGCAGAATGCAAGTGCTGACCCTTCTGTTTTATGCCATTCAGCATAAAATTGTGAATGAAAGGATTTTATGACTTGTATTGTTTGTGCTGAACTGGAGTCAGAGAAGGAAACATTTACTAGAGACAGCAGGAATAGAAAATACTATTTTAATTACATCGAACTAGCAGTATCAGTTAATATTTAGGCACCTCAGAGCATGAGGCCAGTTTAGCCTAGTCATGGCATCCTGTTGTAAACAAACACGCTACTGCCTTGTGTGGTGGCCCTTAACTGGATCTGTCTTTCATGAAATGATAGTTGGATCACTTGCACTTTTACAGTGTCTTTTTATGTTGAGCTAGAAAACATGTCAATGTAGTATGGCCCTGCATACCTACAAGCAACTAAATACTTCAGGAAACAGTTTGTCTAGCTGTAGGGTTTTTTTCTGTTTTAGCATGCTGCTGGCCGTAAGCTTACAATGCAGACAATGAACACATATTTTTCAATTTTAACCAGACTTTCACTTCTTGGGCAAATAGGAACTGTAGAATAATGTATATTAAACCACTTAATCATATTACAGACAAAACTCTGTGGGCAAAACAGATTTAATAGGCATACAAAACTAAAATCTGATGGCTTTCTTTGCTCAATTTGATAGCAAGTATTTTATCTGAGGTTCCTTTTTGAAATGGTATTTTGCTTCAGCCTCATGATTTTAAGGAGACCTTTTTGGAAGTACCTTGAAAACCTGAAATACGAGTGCTAGTAACTGTTGATACAGAAGGAGATGGATATTCTTTGCTTGACACTTCATGTTTTTGTCAATTTCAGCTTGTCCTTGTAGGTTAGGTGCATTTCAAAGAATAACTATTCATCACGTACATAGTCATGGAAGAAATTTCATGTTGAAATTAAAAACTGCTTAGAGCTTTTGTAGAATAACTTGAAAAAAATTTCTCATTTCAGTTGCTAAGCATCATTGCCATTGTTACAACTTCCTATACCACTGTAATACTGGCCTTTCAGACAGAATAGGGCATGAATATGAAGTAAATTAGAATGCTAAACTCAAGCAGAAATGGAAGCCAGTTTTTCTGTACTTCTGCTACACTCTTAAAACTTCTTATATCCATGCAGATTCTCATAAAGAGGTTTAGTGCTATTAAACCTAGTCTCTTAAAATAAATGAGTAATGATGGTAGATGGTGAGAGAACATGTGGCTCAACATGTGCTCTGAGGTGGGTTGGAGTGACTGGATCTTCTGCTGGTTCTAGGAATTCTAGGGCAGTGGCATTTTGTATAGAGCCATGGAAGTAATCTTGTGTAGGTAATACCCTGTGTTTTAGAAGGGGTGGTCATTGGAGCATAGCAAGTCAGGCTTTGTGAAAATCTTTACATAGACAACCAGTAATGAGGTGGGTCACTCTGGAAAGTAGTGGAACAGGCTATTTCTCAGTGGTTGCATTTGTTAATGAAAATGGATAAAACTGCACAGAGTAGGGCTTTCTGGAAAGATTGGTTTCTGAAAAGAAAGGTAGAACAATATACAGCTGTTGAAATGTTCTCCATTACTTTGGGGAACTGAATATTTGAGTAGATAACTCCGCATAAAACTCAACAGAACTTCAGTTTGTCTACTCATGATGTTGATTGTAAGACCAAGACCTTCCTTAGGTAACTTAACACTGACAGAATATAGCAAACTGGAAAGGCAGCACTTGAAGGGCCACCGTGTCCATCGAGCTCATCAATTTCTCTGAAACTCTGGAGGGAGAAGAAACTATCACCATGTCAAATGTACTGGCAACTTAAAGATGTGAACTGAAAGGCTTATTACCTGCTGATAGCTGAGCAGAGTGTTTTAGCCAACAGCTGGTGACATCCCTACCTGTCAGAGCTGGAATAGAAGCAGCATCATTACCCAGGCTATGGGAGGAAAATGTATCTGAAGTTGGAAACAAAATGCTAACAGAATAAAATACATCTGTATACACTGATATGCTTATACCCATGTAACTCTCTCAGCTAAACTAAGAAAATAGGTATTTTTTGTTACTCAGAGGCCACACCACCTTATAAAGCATAGGAGTTCTAACTTTAAAACTAGACATTTTAAAAAATTGTATTAAAAAAATTTAAAGTTTTTTTCAAAATAAATTTGTGCTGAATGTGATGATTTAAAAGGGGGGTGGGGGGGAGCTGGCATGAATCTTATATTAATCCTTTGAATGTCAGTGCCAGAACTGAGTGCTGGCCTGTTTTCTGAAACTTTTAATGTATCATACCTTTATCTACTGTTACTACTCGGTGATTCCTGTTGTTGCATGTGTCACACCTCAGTGTGGAAATGGAGAACTACTTGTTCCATGACCACCTGTTAATGATATTAAATGCTGCTTACATGTGCTATTTCTGTCACCTGTATGCAAACTATTTCTTCAACTTCTGTAGAGCCTCAGAAGATTGGCTTTCCTTCTGAGTAAGTTTAGACATTAGGGCCTCTTGATCACTTTTGCACTCCTCTGTTACCAAAATGCTTTATAAATGCTTGTGGCATGTTCAAGACTACAAAAAATACATAGCCTGTGAGTTCTAATGTGTGCTGGGCTGGTGTGTGGTTGTGCTGTAGTGCACTGATTCTCCCGGTTATGAAGCTAACAGTCCCGTTTCTGAGGTAGAATGAATTTTAAAAAGTTTAAGTGAGGCAGTTGGGTTTACAGCTGTAGTCACAGAAGTAGATTGCGTAACAATGAGAGGCCTCTGGCAGGCCAGCTTTCCTGTGAGCATCTATTTCATATCATTTGGAGACCTTTTAACACCACAGAGGGAGGACCCGCTATCCATTTTTACATAGTAGTTATAAACCACACAAATTCCTTTTAAAGAACAAAACCCAAGTGTTTGAGGGGAGGGGCAGGAATACAAATCTCATTCTGACTGTAGCTAATAATTATACTTGATGCTAGTTTGCTGATATAATGCCAATTTTCTGGAGCAGATGTCAACATTTAAGATAGAATGACAACATGTAAGCTGCCTGCTGAGACTGGCTAGTTAAGAGGTTTTGCTTAAATGGTTCCTTGCTAAGGGATTGCCAGGTCTTAAGCTCTAACCTCTTAAAGGAAGCTGGAAGCAAACAGATAGGTTTTTTATCATTTCTGCAATGGAGACTCCTGGTTTGAACTTAGAAATGTATTGGCTGCCCTGTCTTAGCAGCTTCTTTACCTGCTTCTGGCTGGTAATAGGTTTATGCAAATGTATACTGTTTCTGTAGAAAAGCCAATATGGTGCAAGCTTATGTTATAGCTTACTTTAATTGCATGTGTGATTTAAGAGTCTAGATGTCAGTTTCCTCTGCAGCTAAGGTTTTTGACCCAATAATTCAGATGCCGAAAAGTTCTGATTTATATATTTTTTTCCCTTGGAATTAAAGTTTCACTAGCCTTTTCTCCATTTTAACATACTTCCCATACCTTTTTAATCACTAATGGTACTAACAGTAGATGTTCAGTGACTGTTGATGGTAGTACTTTGCATGCTAGAAAGTCTGAAACAGTTTGACACATTTTCATATAAAATATCCTTCAGCTTTTACAGGGTGAGAGGGATATGAGATTGTTCTTGCAGTTGTCAAAATCAGAATCTGTTGAGGCGTTGCCAGACAAGAAGTTGACAGAATACTTGCTCCAACTGTTGCTTCTGCAGCTCGGCAACAAAACTGAGCTTGTTGGTATTTTTCTTGTTTGAGAGGACGTTTCCAAAGCTCAATCACATTGAGTGATTGAAACTTGTTCTGCTGTAAACATCGAAGGATGAGAAGCTATTGCAGAGTTTAAGAATTAAGTGGATGTCTGTCTTAGCTCTGTTTGTTACTTTTGATGTTGAACTGATGGCCTGTCCTGACAAGGGCTGTTTTCTGTAGGCAAATGTTAGAGTTGCCTCAGATGTAACTGTCTGTCAGGTTTTTTTCCCATTAAAATGATGTTTACGCAGTCATGACTCCTTTGCAGGTAGCGAGTCCCAGTGTGGCCCACTGGCTGTGTACAATCAAAATGATCGCGTACTAGGAGGATCTTGCCAGCTTGTCTCCTGCAATCAGCTGAGGTAACAGAATATACTGGTAAAGAATAGGAGTACTTATTCAACAACCAGAGTATTTTCTGAGCAAGCTGCAATTATGTGACAAACCGGATATATTAGTGACTGGGGTGCTTCATTTGATGTAATTCATGAAATGGCAGCTGTTCGACATCAAGTCACAGTCAATGAGTAATTTGAACCATTTCTGTCTTACCGCAAAAGGTGGTAGAAGTTGCCTTTCCAAGGGTAGATTTTTCTGAAGAATCTTGCTTTTTCTTCCATTTTATAATTAGTATCTTTTTGCTTTTGTAAATTAGCTGGGCATGTGGAGGAGACAAAAAGTATTTTCACTGGTCAGCTACACCAAACTGTTAGAGGACCCTACTTCTAAAGCCTTTGGTAAAAGTTTTGTCAGCAAATAAGGTTACTGATGGACATGCATGTAATATGCAAAGGTCTCCTGTGCTCATTGCATTGCAGGGGAGGTAGCTACCTCTTCCTTTTCCCATTCCATCCCCACCCCAGGGCATTTCTGAATAAACCATTAAACTCTTTCTAACGGCGTAACTGAACTTTTTTGATGCTGAAACTCTATGTGGCTGTACAAAAAACCAAACATAGGCAGTCATGTCTGGAGGTGTTTCTGCAGCAATAATGCATTTGCAATAGCATCCTCCAGTTACTAGCAGGACTGCATGATTTATGTATGTTCGCTATACCAAGCTGCAAATCAGGAGAATCCTGGTATTTCCGAAATGAGACTTGTAGAACTTGGGTAAGAGATCTGTTAGCACAGCATATGTATTACTGAAAGCAAGGAGATCGGGAAGTGTGTGCTATAATGGTTAGGTATCATGCAGAAAAGTGATGATAATTCATCTCAGATGGAGAGTTCAGTCTTCACTGAACTAGGGAAGATGAGGGGTTGACCATCAGAAAGTTTTCCAGTATTTGCTTGCTTATTGCATGCTACTCCTGTATGTGTGCATGTAATATGACTTGTCTCTGGTGACTAATTACACATACTATTTTAATACGCACGATGGTGTGTATGGAATGTATTTCATAGCTTTGGGTGGAAGCTTTTCCTGGATGTCACGACCTATAGTCTGCTTTATGAGAATTAACACACTATCCCAGAGAGGTTTGTGTAGATTGTCCAAAGTTTGCATGCTCTGCTGAAATACTGAGGCTTCGGTGGACTTTTTCTTGAGGCTCATTTTGGCTGTTTCAATATGGCTTAAGTTAAAGGAGAAAAGAATTACTAATAGTTTTGCCACTATCAAAAAATTTTGAAATATTTTTTTAAATTTTAGTAAGACTTTCAAGAGTATCCCATGATGGCCTCTGCCATAGCAATTTCAAACTGGGTGAGGTGCTTCTTTCCCTGGCTATCACTGAATGACTGTTACTGGGCTGTTTGGAGACTTCAAAGGAGAAATTATCTTCTGTTACAACTAACAAAATCTCTTTTTACCTCAGAATCAGAGGTTACCATACAAACAGCGTTTCACTGACAAAATAGACCTGAATTCTAGTTTGCTAATAAGCTGAATTTTCCAATGTCAAATTGTAAAATGAATGTAGATTCTTATCCCTGCCACTTGGTAGCCAGGGGCACTCTAGAAGGATTGATATTTTGCTGTTGAAGTTGAGTTTGCTCTCAACGTGGACCACATTAGTGGTGAGTTACTGCACTAAAGGTACAGTAAAATTTGATACTGAGTGATTAAAAAAAACCAGAAACCACGCAAATCAACTAACTTCTGAGCTTTCTAGTTGTAGTTTGGCCACCAGTTGCCAAACCAGGAAAGGTTTTTGCATGACTCAGGTTGTCAGTGGACCGAAGAGGGAACAGATCAATTACGTTCATCGTTTGTTTTATCTGAACTTAACAGTAACAGTGTCTGCACAATGAACTTCTGAACACAATGAGCTTGACAGATAGTTAAACCAAATATACAAAAGGTTATCCATTCTTAGAGCTGGTTTTTATATGCTTATAGCAAATAAATTCAATATCTTTTTAGGCCATGAAACTCTAGTTTCTCAGTCATATTCCTCCTTCCTTCTGCAAGTTGTAGTGCAAGTTCAGGGTTTTCCTTAGACTTCATTTTTACTGTTGTCCAGGATCCTTCTTCACATTACTCCTAACTGCTCCAAGCCTCACTGGATCTCCTTTGATTTACTTATGGAATTGCTGCTTGGCTGGAGCATGTCAATCTGAAAAAACTCAGGGCACTTTAATTACACCAAATGGGGCAGAGCAGTGTATGGCCCTGTCTATAGGGTAAAGTTGGTTTAGCATTGGGGGTTATCATTTCCATTGAATCACGAGACCAAATGACCATAGGCCTTTGTACAGAAATAGGCTTGAGAGTAAACTGCCAAGAACGTGCATAGATGACCTGAGAATGGTAGCAGTCAGTTTGTGTAAAACTGAGTTGCGTGCACAACCTGGCATGCAGGCAGGAGCCTCCCAACGTTTGTCTGGTTGGAATTTGAAGGTGAACATGGAATTACTAACTGAAACACAGACTACATTGTGGGGTTTGCTGAACCCTGCTGCCATCTGTTAATTCAGGTAACCATTATCTATAAAATCAGAAACAGTGTAGTCTGAAGTACTTTTTTTCTTATAATAGTATATGGCTAGAACTTTATGGAAAAGCATATTAATTTTTCCGTTTCCTTCCCCTTATTTCAGCACAAATTTTAAGTGACTATACACCAAACTGGATCAGGTAAACGATCTGAGTTAAGACTAACAGCAAAAGTGAGCTAGTCTAAAACTGCATCAGAGTTATAATTAATAATGCTTACCTTTTACATGCTCCTCTTTCCACAGTATGACAAAATTAGTTTCTATGGTACATGCAAAAACAGCTGCCAGACTGTGACTGAAGGATAGCAAACTGAAGTCTGGGATGGGAAGAAGCAACTGGGACTAAAACGTTTGTTGCCAGAGGAAGAACTTTCGCATAGATACCCAACACCTGTTTCTGGCATAGGTTCATTGTCTGTAGGTGTCTCTCTGAGCTTAATCATTCACATATGTCTTGTCTTTCTGATGAAGTCAAGCAAAATGAATCACAATCTTAGCATGGTTTTAAGCCTAAGGTAAGCTTATTTCAAATAATACTGCCACAGTATTCTTCTAATCTTCCTTATGTTAGCATCAGAACCATGTTGCTTCTAAGTGGACCCAACTGTGTGAGGTTGGTTGAGGACAAATAGAGGGTTTTTAACTTTGCTCTTTAGCTGTCTCGGTGACCTGAGGTAACTCACCATTCTGCTTTACTATCACTAGTACTGACACATGGGTCAGTAAACTGTGTCTGGGAGTGGGGGAAGGTGCAGGTCTACTGTGGTGTAGCTTGTTTTTTGCTGTGCTGTGAAACTTCATTAATAAGCTTTCAGATTAACTTACTCTTTTCAAGCTATTTTTCAGGGCATTGGCTAGATTCTAGAGAAATATTTAGCTTGAAAAAAACCAGATTTCGAAAGCTTTAAGTTGTTAGAGCATCATCTTTCACAGAGGAAATAGTACTGTTAAGCTTATCAAGTTGAATGGGAAGTGGTACAGTCAGTGAACTCTTGCAGTAATAAGTCTGTCTTTTTAGGTTGGCTAGAAAGATGCCAGTGAAGAGGATACGGAGAACTTAATGATAACATTTTCTTACATTCACAATTACCATTTAACTTTGATAGACTGTAGTACACCTTGTATTCTGTAAGACCTTACTGAATTTAATAAAGGAGGGACTTGTCATTAAAAAAAAAAAAAAGGTAGCATAAGCTTAGAATTCTCAAATTTCTATGCTAAACAGCATTTGGGTCTCTGTGTTGACTTCTATTTCCTACAGTGTATTGCTGAACTTCATGCAACATCTGCTTTTGTTGTTGGGTGATTATAAGCATTGTACGTGGGTAGTTGCAGGGATGTTAGGATTTAAAAGGCTGAATAGCATACCTCTGCAGAAAATCCTCTTAGCTCATTATGCACTTCGTTTTATCCAGGTAAGTTTATCATAAACTGTGATACAGAAGAATAAAAGACCCAGTCTGTTGAATGCATTAACTTATGCATTGCACATTTGAAAATTATTGCAACGTTCCTTCCTTTTTTTTTTTTAATTCCTGAGTTAAAAATACTAAGGATTTGTACCAAACTTTTATTTATTTGATAGGTAAAAATCTCTTTATAGTATTTGTAGTACTTAATGTAATTTTTTGTTTGGGATTGTGGGCTACCACTTCTTACTAGAAACTTAATAGGCATAAATGTGAGGTAGAATTTTGGGGGGTCCTATTGCCTTGACCCTGTTGTATGTATTGCATTGAGTTTTTTCTAATATGGATAGCCTTATGGAAATTCATGTCAAATAATACAGCAAGAGCTGAACACTAAGTCTGTAAATGTTTAAAATGTGGGGTTTTTTTTCAGAGAAACAGGTGTAAGAAGTGTTGGTGTCTGTTAGATGCTAAAAGGCCGCAGCATTTCTGAATGGAGTTATCTTTTTCTGTACTCATGTCAAAACAATGCAAATACCACATCAATTCAGTGAGCTTGTGTATTAATCAGTAAGCTGTCTAAGAAATACTACATTCATAAACATATTTACCTTGTCTCCTTTTCCAGCAAGTCCTTTTCAAGTGAGGTTTCACTTAATTGCATTTGAATCCCCATATTCAACCCCTTTGTGGGGTTCAGTACTTCTGGTTGCAGGTGTAGATCTAGGCTTTACTGACTGTACAGTGTTAAAATATCTGGGAAAAAGCACCCTTTCCTTTTTACTTCAGAAATACATCCTGCCATTGAATGGCTCCATCATAGCATCAGCTCTTTCTTTCAGTTGAGAGAGAGGGGAAAATGGCACCTCATTTTAAAATCCCCGCTGTCTTCAATTTTGCTTATAACAAAGTTAACTGCCAAGTGCAACTCGTGTTGGTAGATAAAAGACTGTCTATGAAGAACGCTAGACTTCTCTCTTTGGAATGAGGTGTATCCATGTTCTCTGTTATTTACTAACATGTTACTATATAGTAATTATAATAGTGGTATTATACCATTATTATAAACAGCTGCTGGAAAACAGTTAGCAAAGGATCTGGAGAGCTGCAAAATAAAAGGGGGAGTCTGTCCTTTGAACAGTGACCCCAGTGGGATATTAACTTCCACTTCTTCCTTTGTAAGGCAAGTCAGTTGGATAGCTGTGGACAGTCCTTTTTGTTCTGTATGTCAGGAATGAAAACTGGTTATGTGTTAAAGGTTTTCTTGAGTTCTGTTACAGACAAATCTTACATGGGTTGTGTTTACATTATTACAAATAAGGAATTTTCAAGGAATCGACACTTCTCATCTTTTACATTAAAAAAAACCCTGCAGTGGCAACTTTACAAAATGATTACAGATTCTGGACTTGACATGTACTTACTGCAAAGGCTAATGCACCATTTGGTCCTGACACTGCAGCACACATCTGCTTGTATGAGTTATTTGCAAGCTTGTACAGCGGTTATTGTTAACTCCAAGTATGTTATTGTTTGTGCTGTTTCTTCATTTGCCAAACCAGTCTCTTTTGTCAGTTTAGCTTACTGGTACCAGTATTAAAAATTTTAACTTAAAGCCGTAAGAAAACTTTCTAAATGTTAAATTGACCACTGAAATTGAATAAATATGTAAAAAGAATAAAGGACCATTGCTGCAGATCTTCCAGTCAAAGATTTGGTGTTAGCAGACTTCTAGCAGTTCTTGTTCATGAAGAAATTCCCTGGTTAAAGTTATAATTAGTTTTAGAACAGCTTAATCTCACACAATTAGTGCGTTTTGATTGCCCTGAAATAACAGAACTGACTCTTTCCATCAGCTATACAATATGTGCATCTACAGAAGTAACTAGCTGAAATTATAGAAAGTAGTAAAGCTTTTGGAGACATTTAGTATCACATAGAGCAGAGCAGCCTCAGTTGTACAAGGAGCCTTTCGAGTTTTGGATGGGACTCAGGCTGAGAGAAGAGGAATTCCTGGCCCTTCTTGGGAAGGCAAGGAGAGAGAGAAAGGAGATGCAATACTAACTTTGTAGTACATTACTTGGAGCTAATAGTTTTGGATGACCTATTTCTTTCCTTGTTACAGGCTGTTAGCCCTATGTTGATTGACATTAACGGTGCAATTCAGTTGTCCAATTACAAGTTGCTGTGGCATTTAAGAAGCTCACATAGTGTGCCCAGAACATCTGCATGGCAGATATAGAGCCAGAGCTGTGCTCTGAACTGGCCACTGGATACCACGTGGAACATTCAAGGTCATTTTGGTTTGTGCCCTAGATGGTATTCTGTCTCAATGCCTATATGTAGGCACCAAACAAATCGATCAGAAATGATTGTGATGTGATCATCCACTTTCTAATGCATTTTTATAGTTTCTTCTTTATAGTTTTTTTGTTTCACTGACTGAGAAACTAGCATGTAAAAATAGGCAATATCTTTCAATATGGGGAGCGTTATTTTGTCTTGCAGTAAGAAGTTTGTATTCTATACTTGGATTTAGGGTTTAATAAATACATAATATTTAATCTAGAAGACAGTATATTTTTATACTAAGCATGCTGAATTCAAAGTCATGCTCAAACATAACATTTTCATCTTAGAAAAATCAGTTTTCTTCCCCTGTATGTCTTATCTTCAGCTCTGAATATTTTGCTTAACTTCCTTATAATCATGGTCTGGAACATGTTTACATGGAACATGAAAAATAAATAAATTAAAAACCATTTTTGTGTAATGCTTTTAATTAACATCCAAGGAAGTTACTTGTACTAGGATAGGTCTTACTACAAATCCTAAACTGAGAACTACACGTACATTTAAGAACAGCTTTTGCCTTGAACTAATGAAAATCATTTATTGTGTACTCTGAGGTATCTGAAGTAAATTAGTAGTTTCTGAAAAAAATATGAAGTTTCCAATGAACAAATAGTTCTGTTGATAGCCTTTCTTCTTCTCTTGGGACCTACTTTTCCTTTAAAAGAAACTTGTTAATCTGAGGCTCCAAATTTTCCTAGCTGTGGATTTTAAATATGCTTTGTCTGTACTAGGTTTTCTTGAAATAGTGATTTACCTTGTGTTACCCCACACATTTGGAGGATGTTAGTAGTCTGTAACTGACACCCTTTTCTCAGATGAGGCACACCTCATCAGGCATCTCTGAAGAACTGCAACTCCTGCCGCTTTGGTAGCAATTTGGGCTCATGTTGGGAGTGCCTATCCAGGCAGATCTTGTGAATAGGTAAAAGGGGAAAAAATAAAAATAACATTGCTGTTTGGAATGAACATAACAGTTTGATTTTGTTAAATAAAAGACAGTTTGATTGCCAGAGCTCAAAAGCACATTAGCTCTCTGGCTGTGGGGTACCAGTCCAAGGAATAGGTCTTTAGTCC
The DNA here is from genome assembly GCF_023638135.1 of Falco biarmicus. Taxonomy (NCBI): domain Eukaryota; kingdom Metazoa; phylum Chordata; class Aves; order Falconiformes; family Falconidae; genus Falco; species Falco biarmicus. The sequence goes on along the minus strand of NC_079289.1, from coordinate 73,250,138 downwards.
ACGGAGGGTAACTACTAGGGCTCAAAGTGCCGATATGTAGACCTGGGTTGCTAGAATGAAACAAGATGTTAATCCAATTATACACGTTATTTGTAGTGCTGGTGGCCGTGTTACTTACAGAATAAAATGCAGCTATCTTTATAATTCCTAAAAGTTTGGAAGGCCTATGGTTGGAACGGATTTTTGATGCCCTGTGGCACTCTTGTTCTAAGCTGATGCCCCGTTAGCTGGACCACTGCACTAATGGCAAGGCATCAAAAGCTGTAATTTACAGGATTCTTAGAAAATTACAGACACTGACTGTAGGTGTCACAGATTTAAGGTAAGGTTTTCCTCTGTGAAATAAAACTTGTAACTTAGCTGAGGTAATTCTGCAGCTGGGAACAGGAATTCTAGCTGAAATGCAGAGGAGGGGAAGGAAAGGTTAATTCAGGCTTTTTTTAGCGTCTGTAGCATGAAGGCTTCTGGGTTGGAACCCTGCAAATTAAAATCTGTTGTCCATAAGCACCTAGTTCTTTCACTGATTTAAGGAAGGACTTTGATTGTGGTAGGAAAGCTGGGTATCCTTACAAGCACTTTGTCAAAGGCGGTAAGGAGTAAAATGAGGGTTGGAGGTTTTGGGAGGGGTTTGGATTCTACCCCCTAGTTCTGGTTGGAAATGCGAGATGGGATTCAGGATCTTGAACATTTAACAATAGGATGAGCCACCAAGTAGCATTAACCATTATTTTTACATTTGACTAGTGGCTTTGGGATGAAAGACTTCATGTTTATTTGCTAATTTTGAGTTGCCATGTAACTCTGTTATTGTGCTTGTTATCTTTGTTTCTCTGCCTTATTGGACTTCCTTTTGGAAATTAAGTACAAGGTAAAGTCTTCTTTAATGAAGTTAAATAAATTTAAATAAATTATTTCTTTTGTTACTGGTTGTTGGGGGGGTAGTAGCACAGTATATCACAAATTCTTCAGAAACACAATTTCTAAGCTCTCATGCCATAATTATGTATATTTTACAGAAGAAAAAAAATCATTCTGCAGGAGTCATTTACTACCTTTATAAAATCAAGCATTTTTAGGATAAAAAAAAAATCTTCACTGTAACTAAATTAAACAGGTTGGTCATTTGTAACAAAGTTTTCATGGTAATTTCAAAAGTTTGAAGCTGTAAAACTAGAAATATTTTAAAAGCAAATTGTTTCATGACCTGTCTGTTAAGCTAGAAATTGGGTTTTTTTCTTCTGAAACTCATAATATAACCTGAGTTATTTCTGATGTCTCCAAGAAGCTGCCTAGTGTATTAATTCTGAAGTGAATTAATTGATATGTTGAAGACTGAAGTTATTTTTATTAAAATTTTAACATCCTAGAAATCTTTCCTAAATGACAGGTTTTGGAAATACTCATTAATTTTTCCAATGTGCTCTCATTCTTAAATAGCTTATTCAACCTATGATCACAAATCTTTGTGAAGGTGTGTTGTAACATATAATACCACGACATTCAAGTCATCTGAGGATAACTAATATATGTGATTTCATTGTACCTGACTGTCAAATGTGTATTTCTTTATTTAGGTTCAGACAAAGAAGGAAGAAACTTTGCCACCATCACTTAGTCAAAACATTCCAACTTTCTATTTTCCTCGAGGATGTCCTAAGGAAAAAGTGAATATAGATGCTGTGATTGCCAAAATTGAGAGAACTTTCTCTGAGTTTCCAAATGAGAGGGCAACGTTAGAAGACATGGGGAAGGTTGCAAAGGTGAGAACTTACTGGCTGTCCGCTTTTAGTACTGTACACCTATGGAAAGGAAACGAGTTCTGTGTGCTTTGTGTTCTTGGATTATGCATTTTCATCTCCTACAAGGTAGTACCAGTAAGACATCATATTCAGCATTGTTGATAGCAGAGTTATGTGTGGAAATCTTTGCATTAACTGTCTCAAATGCCCCTACATTTTGCTTACAAAAAGAAACAACATTAAAACAAAACTTGAACTATTTTTTTAGTTGCGTAAACCACCAGATACTGAGGGGCACATTGTATGTTGTTCTGTCTTACGTTTTGACCAACAGACTTAAGGCAAAAACACTGTTAGTATGCATTTTATTTTCAGGAGTCCACACTGGTTTCTCTCATTCATCAGTGTCATGAATCTCCATTGTAAAGACACTGAAAGACAGAATGGTTTGGTAACTTGACATTATAGGCCTCGAGTTATTACTGAAGAGCTAATTTAGAGTTATGGCACAGTGACAAAATACTGAGCTTAGAAAGCAGCCAATATTTTTCAACTTGTGTGTAATGGACAATAAGCTAGTTAAATTAAACTTGAATCTCCATTTTGTTATATTGAATGAATGCTTGAAATATCACTGCAAGTCATGGTCTTGGTTATGAGTCTCAGATTCTCATCCCCCTTCCTTTCACTTTGCATTTAAAGTCCAGAGTCTAGAAAATAGAAACAAAGACTTCTCACAAGAGCAAGACTGGACGTTCAGAAACTCCTTGGTTGCCTCACCAGAAGTGTGTACCTGCTAAGCTGGGTGGTGAGATTTCCTGCCTTCCACAGCTCCTTTCCACACAGAAGTGGGAGGATGTGGAAGAGACCCTTCCCTCTCAGCAGGAAAGGTGGAAGGGTCCAGTCACATACAGTTCAGTGATGAAAGGCTCCCTCCTGAAGGCTCTCAGTCTGAGAAGTATTTGTCAAACTCACTTTTTATTATTTTTTTGAAGTACTGAACAAACTATTGCATGAGAAGTAACTGGCCTTTTGCTCCAGAGACCTTATACATCTTGCAGTATTCAGTCTTACTTGAGATCCACATGGGTCTCAGAGGTGCTGGCATGTCTGACTACTCCAAATCATAGTCAGTTTTAGGCAAGAGATAGGTACTTAGCTGTTACGACTGAGGAAGCTTGGAGCAGACACAAGCAGCGCTGTAGGGATATGTGGGAGCAGTGAAGTTGTGAAGGTGTAACTGCTGGGTATCCTGAAGCAAGATAGCTGCTGCTCAGGGCAGGCTGGCCTACTACTTAAAATTGGATAGGTGACGTGCCACGCATGGATGCAAGGATGCAGATGAGTTGAGCCATCCTCTGAACCAGACAAATGTAAATTTGCTCCAGTTCAGAAGCTGTGTAACTGTGCTGTCTTGAGCTTAGCTTAGAGACACCCAGCCCTTTAGCAGAGCTTATTAGCCTGGACGCTGTTCAGCTAATTGGAGAGTGGACAGAGCAATGAGACTGCATTCATCTATTAGGAATGCCGCGAGTTGCCCTATGTTTTGCTTTCCACTTCCGGATTTCAGCCTAAAGCAGTCGCTTAAAATTAATTATTTTGGAAGGTGCAGTTGGTTTCAGAAACAGTTTACAAAAAAATTGGTGCCTTAATGTTTCTTTCTTAACACTTGTAAAATTAATTTTTGAAAGATAAATAAGAGAGTAACCCTCAGATAAGCAATCAATAAATTGACTTGATGTATACTTTAATTCTAGGCTTGTGAATGCCCACTTTACTGGAAAGGTCCTTTGTTTTATTGTGCTGGAGGTGAGCGAACAGGATACGTGTCAGTTCATAAATTTGTTGCAATGTGGCGGAAGTAAGTAGATTACTTTTTTAGAAGTACTGCATTTTTTTAATTGAAATGTGATATTTTAACCTCTGAATGAGATCCAGTCTGTAAAGGGGAATAAAACACTTTCCCATAATCAGCCATTGATGGCAAACTTGTACCTGGGAAAATGTAACTAAATCATCACTTTTAACATAAACAAACAAACAAATCTTTTTTTTACAGGGTTTATAGTTTTTAAAATGTTTGGTAAATGACTGGCTGTTAATGGGAAAAGTGAAAACCATGGCCCTAACTTGCAGATGCCAGTTCTGGACAAAATGCTTTTTATTCTTTTAGTTTTCCTTCCCGTTCTAACTTTAAAATGTCCTTCTGTGTAATCAATTACATGGTGTACCCACATCCTTTAACATAAATGTGTGAGACATACAGTTCTGATAAGTTCACTTGGAGTGTGCTTTGACATTTGTAATTAGCTTTTGAATTAAATGTTGTGGTTGCAGTTTCATAAACCTTGCTCTAGCCTGCCTGTAGAAGGTAGCACAAGCAGTTTTCTGGGTAGAGTATTAAATGGAAATACTTACATTTCAGAATACTTCAGACCTGCTATGATGATGCTGCAAAGTTTGTTCATCTTCTAATGAACCCTGGATGCAACTACTTGGTGCAAGACGACTTCATTCCTTTTTTACAGGTAAATGGCAACTGAAACTAGTTCTGGAAACACAACAAAATGATGAGCTGGCAAAGCCCTGAATTTTTTGAGCTAAACGTACCTTTTCATGGTCTTCATTAGAGTTTATTGATAACATTTAGTGTAATTTGCTTTGTATAGTCCACTGAGATGCTAGTGAGTGACTTCTTTTACAGTTAATAATTTTGTATAAGGTGAGGTCTTTAAGAGCTACAGTAAGGTGCATGGATTTAAAATTGCGTGCAGGAATAGCACATTTATCAGAGAACCCTTACTGTTTAGAAAGGCAGTTGAAGTTAAGGAGGGCATTTGGAGAGCAAAGGAAAAGTAGCGTATGAATTCAAGACCTAATACATCTTCTCTCAAACTGCAGCAGACACCACCTTTGCTAATGAATGAATAAAACCCAAATTGACTTTTACTGAATCAGTCAGCCACAGAATTACAAGCTACAGGACTCAGCAACATTCAAAAATCTTTAGCCCATCTAAAAACAGGAAAGCTTTTGTTTATCTGGCTTCTTTAAAAGATAATTTTATTTTTTAAAAGTTAGCAGTGTTATTAGCATGAAGCATGTTGTAAATGAAGTTAACATTAATGATTGTGGTACTGAATTTGCACTGTTTTGGTTAAGGAAGCAGATGTGCTGTCCTGTGCTAATATTTTTATATGGTCACTAATGAATGCTGTTTGGGATGTTGTTACTGCTTTTGTTTTGGTAGGATGTGGTGAATAGTCATCCCGGCCTATCGTTTTTAAAAGAAGCATCTGAATTTCATTCTCGGTACATTACCACAGTAAGTGATTTTTATTTGGAAAAGCTATTTTTTGTTAGCTAAGTAGGAAAATCAGAATTGTTAAGGTTAGTCAATATATGTAAGTATCTTTGCCCCTTGAGAAAAGTTGAGTATGCTGTCAGTCTTCATTTCTATGTAACTAGAAATCTTGTGAAGAATGACTCAGTTTCCTAAGCATCATAGCTTTTCTTACCATTTATAAGAAATTGTTGAACTTCATACTAGTATGAAGAGAAACACTGCATTGTAATAGTGTAGAATAAGTTAATGAACATTAAATGAAGAGCAGACTGTTATCTTAAGCACTTGATTGTGGCTATAGACTGCACTTGTTAGAATCCTGACCTTACTCTGGGATTAATTAAATGGAATTTTGAATGGAAGTTCTATATTAATGTGATTATGTTCAGTATTAAGTAAAATAACGATAATATTGAAGCTGCTTGCCACATTCCTCTCTGGGGATTTTTCTTTCTAAGCAGGTTTTATACATAAAAAGTTCCATTTCTCTCTTCCTACAGTTATGCGACTGAAGTATTCTTTCTGTACCCAAGGGAAAAAATCAGTGACATTAAATTTTCTGAACTATAGGCTAGACAGCCGATTCCACTGAAGTCTCAGAAGATGAAAATTCTTCAAAATGACATTCAGTTCACTTCTTTGTGCATGTGAAAAATAGCTTAATGAATATTCTCCAACAAAAACATGGAGAGCTGATCAGCTTATAGTTTGACCCAGACCAAAACTATGGAAGCTTTTTTGAAAGCATTTGGTTTTGGTTCCTCATATCCTTCTTATAGAGACTCGCCAGCCTATCAAGTATGCCCTGCTGCATTAGGGTTTGCTTCTTGTTATAATGATTATGTGAGCTCCCAGAACTTTCTTGTCAGATGTTACTGAAAGCAGTGTTCTGCCCATGAGTAGTTTTCTTTCTTAATGGATTCTGGGTGGTAGCCAAGACTGCTCTGCTCTAAAATTGTGAAAGCTTGCTGCTTGTCCTGAAGGACTGTAGGAGGTAAAAGGTCCTGCCATTTCCAGTTACTTTTCTTTGGAGGAACAGCTCATTCAGGTAGGCCTGAGTCTAACAATATTGAATAAATCAGAGCTGGCAGTACTTTACGAACAAAATTTAGTGTAGTCTTCAGTAGAAATCAGTGTTTAATCAAAAATCTTAGAATTAAACTAGCAATGCTATGAATATAGCAACAATATTTAGAATGCTATTTTGCAGAACAAGAAATGGCAAGAGAACTCTTCCCTTTCTTGTTATATTTTAGGATGGAATAACAGTTGCTCAATACAATCTTCTAAAATTCTGTCCTGCAAGTTATTATTAATAATTATAGATTATTTTCTCTAAGGTGAAATAAGGCATTTCATGCCTGTATTCACTTTGCTTTACCTTGCCTACGTGAAGTTTTATCTAAAGGACTTTGTAAGCACTGCGGCTGAAATTTAACGTCTGTTCGTGCTAACTTCCAGTTACAGATTAAATGATCCATTCTTCTGCTGCGTGTATTTGTATACATATATGCGTATATATATGTGTATGCATATATGCATTGCATACATCTCTTCAGCGGAGCAAGTGTCTTGTAAGTGTTGTTCAACCATGGAAGCAAAGAGTTCTGTCTGCTAAGGTATAGTGTAGGCTGGTTGGTCAGTCTAGTGGTGAAGTTGGGGACACCCATCCAAGATAAAGGTGTAATATGTTAAAAATGTTTGCCCTGACAAATCAGATACTATATTTAATCTGCAAGTACATTATGTATTCATCTGAACTGCGAATTCTTGAAATTGTAATCCCTGCATTGCACCATTTCCTCTCCCTTCTGACAAACCACTGTTCAACACAGTAAAGAAGGCAGTTCTCTGACAGTTTGCTTATACTCTGCTTTGATTCACTTTAGAAAACTTTAAGTCTGTTCCCAGTTGTCTTTAGCAAATATCCAATTTTGTTTTTATTTTTAGACCACTTAAATGTGTAACAGATGAGATAATGACATGCAGATGGATTAAGTTGCAAAGCTAAGGCAAACCTTTTTAGAAAAAATTGCTTTGTAGTATAAGCCAAAAATGGGCCTTCCTTAAACTCACAATTAGAATTAAGTTAATTAAATTTCAGAAGCAGGCTAATCTATTCTCCTTTCTGGATTTATTGAACCAGCTGTTCTTGTTAAAAGTAAGAGCTGTAGAGCTTGCTGCATGCTACAGTTTAAGCTTTATTTTTAAATGTTATGAATATATTACTCTTCTATTTGTAATTTAGAAATTATTGGTTTGTTTAAAATGTTGATTTACTGCAACTAAAGTCTGAAGTGATAAAAAATTAAAGTCTTTAGTTGGGAAGAGGTTTTATTTGGGGGAAGAGGGTTCCTAAAGAGATGGGGGGTTTTAGCTAGTAACTACTGTGTTGCAAATTAAACGCTACACATGCAGTATTTAGTCTTGCTAATTAGCAGGTATAATCAATCTCCAATTAAGCACTTACAGTTCATAATACGTTAAGGGTTTTTGTCTGTTTTTGTTAGTGGTTAATGACTGACTTGAAATGTGTATCTGGTTGACTTAAACTAATTGAGGTGAATACTGAGTTCAGTTAAGAAACAGAAAAAAACATATTTTAACCTCTTACGTTTGTAAACTAAAACTAAGAAAATTATGCAGAATGCATGAGTTGAGCAAAATAATGTATGTGTAAAATTGATTTAAACAAAGTGTTGGATAATTAACTGAATTGATTTGTTTCTGGTTCCGATAACCCATCATGGCACAAGAACTACTCATCATTCTTGCATAGATATTTTTGTTCTTCAGTTATAAAACACTTATGTACTACTTTTAATACTGTTAACAAGTTTCTTTCAAGTAACTTTAAATAGAGTAAAATTAAATGGGGAAAAACATATTCTTTCTGCACCCGCAGGAAGTATTTCTGTCAAGTGTTGATTTGTTGTATTTGTGGACTTCAGAAGTAGTAACATCTCCCCTGTACTCTGATCCTTAAACAGTCCCAATTCTGTTTCTGTAACTTTATTTATGAAGTAAAATAATATTGTAGTAAATGTAGGTCTTTAAATCTGGAGCAATGTGATATATTAATAGGTTTATCAGAGAGTATCTTGTAGATCTGGAGGACTGGGAGGTGGTGAAATTGCCAATAGACATATTCTAGATTGCATACAAGTAGTTAGCAGCTTTACTGTGAGAGTTACGGGTACTGCAGCATTGAAATAAGACTTGCCATGATGAGTTTAGATACAGATTTAGAAATGGTTTGGTAATACAACATACAAGAGAAGCATCAACCTGCTAAGTAGAAAGAATATAGAAACGGGAAAGATGGAGTCCTGTAATGCAGCTGAGCTGTAAGACTTATCTCTGACAAACGTTTGGGAGGGTATTTAGTTGGCATACCTAACATGACCTTTCCATTTTCTGTTTCTTGCAGGTTATACAGAGAATATTTTATACAGTAAATAGGTCTTGGTCTGGGAAAATAACTTGTAACGAGCTCAGGAAAAGCAACTTTTTGCAGGTACATAATATCTAAAATTTTGCAAGACAGATGTTTCTACAAGTTTTAAAACTGCATTAACTAAATGCTTAAGGGACTAACATAAGCAGCATGTCTTCCTTTTCCAAAAACTAGTGAAGGCTCGATTGCCTTAATTCTTATACACAAGAATACGTTCAAATGTGATCTTTTAACTAGAGCTGTGTATATATGCATATTTGTTTAGCAGAAGTCTGACTGATCTCATTCTTCTGCGGATGCATTAATTTTCTACCTTGTGTTCAGTCCTTGCTGTCATGCTGCATGGTCTGCACTGTCTCTAGAGATAAAAATTGTTCCACTGAAATAGCATTAGATATTAACTTGGTTATGAGAACTCAGATGATTCAACAAATGTCTTACAAATTTTTTAATGTGTTCTATTTATCCTTCTGATAATAGAATGTGGCATTATTGGAAGAGGAAGCTGATATTAACCAGCTGACAGAGTACTTCTCATATGAACATTTTTATGTTATCTATTGCAAATTTTGGGAGCTGGATACAGACCATGACCTCTATATTGATCGGAAGGATTTAGCTCGACATAATGATCATGGTATGACTAATGAAGCGCCTTTGTTTATATGTATAAAATTACCTGTAGACTTTCAACTGAGGAAGTGGTTAACTGCCAAGTCCTGTGTTCATGAGTCTGTTGGTATAGCTGATCCTGCTGACTCAGTGAAATAAAGCAGAACATGTAATCTGCAGTGCTGCTTTGTGTCTATCAATACCAAATTTGAGGAAAATTCTGAATTTGACTTCTGATCTTGGCAAAGAAGTAGAGGAAAAAAATCATTTAAGTCTTGGTATATTATAAATGGCTGCATTTGGTGATTTGGGCTTGTTATCTTGGAAACTATCTTACTGATACTATTCAAGTAGCATGGCTCTTATAGCAAGGTATGAAAAGAGCAGAAAAAGAGAAACTCATGTGCGGGTAGTTCGCTTATTTTGAAGTTTTGCTAACTCAGCTGGCAGTACATTTTGGTTTAATACTACTTAGTAGCTTTACATTTTCTGCGTTCACAGTATACAATGACTGATTCTGTAGTCTTGTGCACTTGTACCTATTTCAAATATTCTTGTAGCTTGTATGGAAATGTTGGAGTTTTTTAGATGCTTTGTGTCCCTTGTCATCTTAAAAGCATTCCCTTCAGGACTGGAAAGCTTACTTAAGCACAAAGTGATTATGGAATATTATCGCACATTAGGAAGAATAAACACAATTCTAATTGATTACTTCCGAAAACATGCCTGCTGAAGTCTGACTACACTTTAGGACACTGAGGAAGGAAAGCTTCTTTCATTTAAGTGGTTGCTCTGCCGGGTTAGTACACCGTAGAATGGAAGCAGAACTGATATGATGTCACTTGCAATTTAGTTTTGCATCCTTTAAAACATGGAATATTCATTAAAGCTCAACAGCTGCTGCTTAATGATAACTAGGCTAAATAAGGGCATAAAAAGGATTTGGTAATCCAGCTTTAGTTTAAAACATCTTATTTTTGCATGTCAAAATTGCATAACCTTGTTTCATCAATCCTGTCCTTTCGTACTGTCACTGGTCTAAAATTAGGCTAGATCAAACACTTAAATGGAGTAAGAAAATACTAAAGTAGCTGTTGTTGAGAAGGTTGAACAACTTAATTGTAGATGAGAAGCAGCAGCAGCACATATGTCTGAAACAAATTGACTACCCTATGCTTCTGGGGATAAATACTAAGTGTAGGGACTAGTGTCCTTAGTAGAATAATACAGTGATAGCATCACCATAAGTACATAAAAAAGATTAATTATTTCAATGGTTAACCACCTGCTTTAATTATCGGTATTTCTGCAATGCTGAAAAAATATTTCGGAGGTAGAATAGTGAGAAGTAATTCTCCTTCTGTGAGAACAGTATCATGTGCTGCTTTCAGTACCACCTACAAATTCTTCAGGATAAATTGAATATTCTTTACAGCAGTAGTGCTCAGTTAAGACATTTCTACAATCCCTGAAATGCTTTCAAAATAGAAGCACTGATCAGAACCATGTCAGAAATAGACCCGTGTCAGAATCAGTTAGGTATGCTTATTGTGCATTAACATGCCAATTCTACTTTGGCTCTATGCCAAGGTTGTATGAAATGTAATGGCACTGGAAAACATGATTTACTTGTCAAAGAACTGGTAAATGCTGTCTTATTGATCGGCCATTTTATTACTTTTATTACATTACTACTTTTGTATTAAGTCTCAATTCAAAGCTGGTTGATTTCTGGCTTTGCTTTGGAGACTTCATGTTAACTGATCCTCTCTAAGAGTACTCAAAGGGGTTGAGGAGCACTACACTTGATCTTTCTCACAGACGTGTATATGTAAGAGGGTTCCAGTAAACTCTTCAACTAGACAGTGCAAAGCAAAAATGACTTACGTATATAAGTGACACTATTTTAAACCTTTTTTTCACAGCAATTTCAAATAGAATGATAGAGCGGATCTTCTCAGGAGCAGTAACAAGGTACTTATTCTGTATGCTGATCTAAATCCAAATTGGTGTTTGCTTGTTAAATTGTGTGATATTCCCAGAAAAAAATGCCTTCCCCTTGAAATGGAGCCATGAATGTCAAGATTTAGTGTTGTAGTTTACTCTAGTAGTACTAGAGTGCTCTTGGAACCTTTGGCTCAGTTGAGTTCTTTACTTTACCCATACGAACAGCTGCCATTGGATATTGTATACTTTAGCAGGGATGGGAGTGAGGAAGGGAAGAAATGTTGGCATTGTTGTCTTTCCATCCCTCAAACCTATAAAATTTTCAAAGGGAATTGGGCTTTTCAGTACTACTTGTAAAATCCATGCTTATTGCATCAACAAATTTACAAAAATGCCTCCAGTTGAGTTAATTCACATTTTTTTTACAGTCATTCTTCATTTTTCTCACTTGGATTGACTTCCTCTTGGGTACTTACAGCATTTTACTCATTTTTGAAACTTTTTGCTAGCACGATATCTGCAGCTAGAGAGCAGCTGATAAACAGAAATAACAAAAGCTGAAATGAGTGAAATGAGACTTGGCAGACATGTCTAGAGATACTCCTTTTGCAAGTTTTTTGGGCAAGACAAAACATACACCATATTTTTCTAGAAATCTTGAGGATAAAACAGCAAAAATGGATTTTAGGAAAGAAATGTAGAATGTCTAGGAAATGCCTGCCTGACTCTTCATTAGACAGGTTAACCATGTGTCTTCAGAACATATTTGGATGCTGTGGTATGGGAGTGGAAAGGGGCAATTATGTTCTTGCCACTTACTTCATGAATGTTTTTATTTCATTTTAATCTTCATATTTTCATTTCAACACTTTTAGCTGTGGAGTTCTGTACAGCTTTGAGTTCTCATCACTTCGACCTGAATTGGAAGTGTTATGTCTAAAAGGCATGTGTATTTGTATATTTATTTATTTATTAATTAATTGAGATATCTCTTTTGTTAATGCTGAAGCAGTGGTATTGCTGCCCAGGAAGGAAAGCGGTATGTCCTGGACAGCATGCTGCCTTACTTTTTACCAAATGGAACAGAGCATGCAAGCTCCTTATCCTGAACGAGCAAAGTATTCCGTGACAGGTCACCTTACAAACACTGCATCACTTAGGAGTAAATAAACAGTTAACAGCACCAAGGAAAATAATTCTTAATTTTGGTTAGTAAAAGCTAGGTGGTTTAATATAAATCTTCTCTTTCCTCATTCACCTTCAAGAGGCAGAAAAGCACAAAAAGATGGGAAAATTAGCTATGCTGATTTTGTCTGGTTTTTGATATCTGAAGAGGACAAGAAGACACCAACTAGGTAAGAATGAATTTATGTTTTAACAAAAATAAAGACTGACTTTATTGGTTTTTCAGTCCTTACATGGGGATCACTGATGCTCAGCAGGAACTGTGATGGAAGGAGCTAGACTATAAAAACAGGAGTGGAAAACTAGCCTAGTTCATTGCATCATTCTTATTTATCTCCTGATGTTGATGCTGTAGAAGTCTATTTTAATGACTTTTAAGAGGCTAAATATATGTTATTGTTCTTACATACAGGGTCATAGATAAAGGGAACTGCAGTTTTTGCATGATGCCAGTGACTTTGTGAAACTATACAGCTAGCATTAGCTGTAGCGTATTCATAAGAAACCTATTGCGTGACATATTGCTGTCTTGTTCAATATGAAAAAAAAGAACTTGTGGCCTGATGCACAATCCATTTTGATGCACAACCCTACACAGCACTACAGGCTGGGGGGAGAGTGACTGGAAAGCTGCCTGACGGAAGGGTACTAGGGGCCCTAGTCAGCAGCCAGCTGAACACGAGCCAGCAGTGTGCCCAGGTGGCCAAGAAGGCCAACAGCATCCTGGCTTGTGTCCCAAACAGCATGGCCAACAGGACAAGGGAAGCGACTGTCCCCCTGTACTGGGCACTGGTGAGGCCGCACCTGGAATGCCGTGTTCAGGGTTGGGCCCCTCACTGCAAGGGGACGTGGAGGTGCTGGAGCGTGTCCAGAGAAGGGCAACGCAGCTGGTGGAGGGTCTGGAGCACGAGGCTTATGAGCAGTAGCTGAGGGAACTGGGGGTGTTTAGCCTGGAGAGGAGGAGGCTCAGGGGGGACCTTACTAGTAGCCCCCTACAGCTGCCTGGCAGGAGGCTGTGGGCAGGTGGGGGTCGGTCTCTTCTCCCAAATAGCTAGTGACCGGACAAGAGGAAACTGTCTCAGGGTATACCAGGGGCAGTTTAGATTGGATATTGGGAAAAACTTCTTCGCTGAAAGGGTGGTGAAGCATTGGAACAGGCTGCACAGGGAGGTGGTAGAATCACCATCCCTGGAGGTATTTAAAAAAAGCCTAGATGGGGTACACAGTAGCATGGTTTAGTAGTGGACTCTGCAGTCCTGAGTTAACAGTTGGACTTTATGATCTCCAAGGTCTTTTCCAACCTAAACAATTCTATGATTCTAATTTGATTTTTCATTGGCTCCCTTGAGTTTCTGTGTAAAACCACATGTTCTAATCCTTTCCTCCTTCACCCACTCAATTAACAAGTGTGTTTTAAAATGAAGTAATGTGTGCCATGGCAAATGCCAGCAACTTACCACAATAGATGGTGTTAAAAGACTTTCTATGGCATTATGGAATGTAGTCTTCAGTCTAGTTTTGCATCTGTAAGTAGTGTAGCCTTAAAAACGGGCAACATCCATTCTTGAAATTCTATAATAACTTTGTGTAAGCAGTTCTTTGCTCTTAATTACTGAATTTCAGCATTGAATACTGGTTTCGCTGCATGGATCTTGATGGGGACGGTGCTTTGTCTATGTATGAATTGGAATATTTTTATGAAGAACAGTGCCAAAAATTAGATAACATGGCCATAGAACCTTTGCCATTTGAAGACTGTTTGTGCCAGATGCTGGATCTCGTGAAGCCACAATGTGAAGGTAAAATCCTTTTCCATCTGTAACTTCTGTTTTTCTGGATTAGGAGTTTAGTGCACCCTTAAGAGCATTCAATTACCTTTAAAAGAATATGCCTTTAGGTTGACTTTTCTCTGAAGTCTGTTAGAGCTTAATAATCGGATGGTCTTCCAATGGCATGCATAATTTTCATAGTAAAAATTAATATGGTGCTTTAAAATTCCTTGTAAGCTTTTATTTTGGGCTTGTAGCCGTTTTGTCACTATGTGGCTAAGGTGATGTTCTCAAGAAAAGCTGTTGACTGTTCTGTTCACTGGCCTCTTACCTGTTCCAGTACTCATTTAATTGAGATTTCTTCAGAGGCAACAGTTTTTAAACAATGTTTGTCTCTAGATCAGTAATGACTTTTTTAGTTTAGAAGCTTAAGCTGCCCTTAGGAAGTTCATGCCAGTGGGCTTAAAAATAACTGAATCCTAAACTGGTCGTAGGTTTTTGGCTGTTTTCTACATTCATTTGAACCTTCATCCACCTGAATTCTGCTCTCCTGCATTTGACGTATACGATTTTTAGCTGATGAAAATTCAGCTTACATTTTACACTGGAAAAAACCTTAGGAAGCGAGCATCATGCTCACTTCACATTTGCCCTTCTGTGCTGCTCAATACTGAAAATATTTTTGTATGCCTTAGTAGACATTTTACTGAGTGGTATCTTGTATGTTCATGACCCCTGTGCTGTTCCTGGTATTTGTCTTAAGTTGATAAAACTGTTGTAACCATGATGGATTAGTCTCTTCAGGGATTTGTTGAACTTGACACAACTGAGGTCAGCTTGTATCTACACTTAATGTCTCAACACTTGACCACAGTTAGCACTAATAACCCTTGTTATGGCTACACTTTTTAGTACGAATTTCAGTGTGTAAGAGGACTTGGAATACCATTGGTTGCTATTATTATGCAGACTCTGCATTGCAGTAAATTTAGAACTCGCCTATTTGCTCTTGAAGAGTTTGATAGCAGTAGCAACCTCTATCACATATACTAATGTTTGCTCTTTTTTGTGGTAGAAGATTGTTGACCATCTCTTTTTAATGCTTTTGCTTAGTGACTGTGGGACTGTGCTAGTGTTTCACACTTAAGACACTTCCAGATGTAGCACTGAGTTTTTCCTAGTTGAATGTCAAGTGTCACTATAGTTCCGTGTGTAAGATGGTGCTTCTGTTTACTGTCTGTACAATTATGGTTAGAGAATCAATTAGTAATAGTCTTATTGCCCACCTTCTTTCTAGTATTAAGAATATTTATGTTACAATAAAATCGATTTTATTTTAAAAAGGTAGTTGTCTCTTGTCTCTTACTGAGACATAATTGTTTGCATGCTGAGGGAATTGAAATAGCTGAAAACTAGAACTTAAAGCTTCATGCTCTTATTTAACCCAGGCTAAAATGTATTTTCTAGGTGACAACATGCAGATAAAAAAAAATTGTAAATGAAAAATTAGTATTAAGTATATGTAAACTGGAAACTCAATCCGAGGTATCAGTGGAATGAAGTCCCAGGCCAACACTATGATTGGTGATTTCCCACCCTGGGTGGTGGGAAACATTTCAGGACAAGTGAAGCAAGCTGTGAGGAACATACTTAGGTTATGTGGTTGCCTACAATAGCCTCCTGAACTCGGAGGTTCCCTTCCAGTCTTGTACGTTAGCTTCTGAAAGGCAGACATTTTCAATAATGTTTCTGTTCTGCATTTCAGATGGAACAAGACTGATGTATCTGTTCTGTGTCATGAAGATGATAAAAGGAGGCAGGGGAACACACCAAGATGAGAGTTACTCAGGGCAACAAAAATGAAAGCCAGTTGTGAAGCGTTGTTTGTTTATTATAAAAACTGAGTGATATTTAAAAGGTGGATTAAGAAAAAATTCTTCTGTTTTCCTAATGCAAAACTCAGCACCATAAAATGACATTTCAGCTGGTAGATTTGAAACAAAGAAGGTGTTTTCATACAGTTACAGCTAAACTGTGGTATAGTGTGCTACAGGATGCTCTGTGTACCAAAAAGCAAATCCTTTAATTTGTGGACACCCGAGTTAATTATCTCAGTTTTATTCTGGTTTTTTGTTGGCCTTTGAGAGACAATGGTAGGCATCTATGTGAGTGTTACATACCTATGCTCTCATTGCATTAAGTGGAAACCTGAGAGCAAATCGCTGAACCAAATTTAGGTGCCAAACTTAAATTGGGAACTTATATAACTAGGACTGAAATCGTTTGCTTGGTTGTGAGTTGCTGCCACTTGAGATGGCCCAGCACATCAGACATCTGTGTGGGTCTGACAGATACAACACAGGTGTCATGAGGGATTTGCGTCGTTCTGGAGCATCAGCTGTAAGCCAGGCAGAATACACTAAGGCCCTTCACATGGCAACAGACACAAGCGTGGCAACCATTTCCAAATGGGATTCAGATTTTGCTTCCCTCTGATGTCCTTGAGTTATACCTCGTTAGAGGCTGGGAAAGTATGCTGAGGAAATGTTCTAAGTCTGTCTTTTATTGAACTCTTCCGTAACACCTGCAGTTAGCCCCTCTCTGATTGACAACAGCAGATTTGCCATGTTTCAGGTGAATCAATAAAGGGGAGTTTTAAGGATAGTCATCTGTCTTTCCCTGTATATCAGGTATTTTTCAGTCTTTCTGCAGTAGCTTAATATTCAGCTTTGAAATAAGGTAATGTTTCTGAGAAACCTGACAAATACTTCTAACACTTAACAGATCTGTTGATTTGAGTCTTTAAAGTATCACTTTATAAAAAAACAAATGAAACACCACTAAACGTTTAGCTTTCCTCTCGAGCAGTAAATATTGATCAGGCTGGACAAGTGTGCAAACTGATTTCTACAAAAAATTCATCTTTATGAAGTATAGTCACACACTGTCATCTCTGTCATAGATTTTCAAGTCAGGGAAGAGAAAGGGCCACTGCCAGAGGAGATACCTACCTGCTACCCAAGCAGTTCCTGGGAAGGAATGGCTAGCTCACTGGAGAGACTTCAGTCTCTTGAGGAAGCTTAGACAATTCTCTTAATTGATATTTAATAGCTAAGCGAGGTAGACTGCATCTCACTCCAGCGTATTGAAGGGCAGTAGGATGACAGTTAAAGCAAGTAACAAATCTGAAAAATTCCAAAGTTTTGTCCACTTTGAAGGACGCATCTCTAGGTGTGTATTTCATCTATTCACTTTTTTCCCATTGCATTGAGCACTGGTGACAAATGTTCTTGAGCATAATGATGACTTAACTTTTGAATAAAATTCCTCCTCTTTGGACAAAAGATAATTCCAGCTCTAAATATCTCGTCTCATAATCTTCTTTACAGGAAAAATTACTCTGCATGATTTAAAACGATGTAAGTTGACAAATGTGTTTTTTGATACTTTTTTCAACATTGAAAAATACCTTGACCATGAACAGAAGGATCAGTTTTCTATGATGCGGGTGAGTATGAAGCTTTAAAAGTCTTTTTAGCAACGTGCTTACAATTAATGCGGTTTTGTATAACTTGCAATGTGATTGTTTAGGATGGTGAAGGTGAAAGCCAAGAGATCTCTGACTGGGAAAAGTATGCTGCTGAAGAGTACGATATCTTGGTAGCAGAAGAGGCAGCAAGTGACCAGTGGAATGACGGGTAAGAATGTAGCGGGATGGTTGGTACAAATCCTCTCTACTAATGTAGAGCCTCACTGTCACTGCCATCCTTGATGCTATTTTTGTAGAACGTTGCTGTTTGTCATGTTTAGCCATGTGCTCCGTGAGGGGAAGAACCTTTCATTTATCTCAGATTAAATATTCCTTAACAGTTTGTGATCACATTGGTTTTGTAAAAGAAAAGGTCCTACTTCAAATTTTGGGAAGAAGTAAGACTTGAAAAAGCTTCAACTTTGAACAGAATACAACTATTTTTGTAGCTGCTTGTTAAATGAATTAAGAGCTTCATTAAGAGCTTTGGGAGGCAAATACCTCGCTTCTGAATTCCATTGTATCAGCTTAGAAGTATTTTCTCACAGTTCTCTAGGAGTAAATAAGATAATTGATCTTGCTGTTTCAAAATCACACTTTTACTTTTCCCAGAACCTCTTGGAATCCCAAGTCCTGTATTTGCCATTCATTGTTTTCATTATTTAAAAAGACAAGGAAAACAAGTACAAATGTAACTTAGTTTAGGCCTTAAGTTGATGGATCAGTTTAGAGAAAATATTTTCCTGCATTTCATGCATCGATATTCCATTTTAAAATATCTGGTTCTTGCCATGCATTGAGAGAATGACTAGCTTGATATTTAAGAGTGCTTTAAAGCCTGAGAAAGTAAAATCCTCTTAGCACATGGATTTCAAGAAACTTTGTCAAAGAAAGCACATGAGGAAAGAGAGAGGAGAGGGAGAGAATCGTTATCATCGCCCGGCCTCTTCAGCTTTAAGGGGGATCATGCTCTTTAACTTTTCATGGAATCCTCTGCTAGAATTGATTAATATTACAGAATTAACAAGCCAAAAATAACTGAAGCTTTGCTGTGCTGTAAGTTAGGCAATATTAAACCTTCAATGTTTTTTATCTTGTTTAATCTCTTAAGGTCATAAGCTAAGTTTGGGGAAGGTACAGCATAGGTATGTGCATTTTTGACTCTTGTTTGAGATGCTTTAATGCTGAGTATAATAGTTAAATGTGAGGGATCAGAGAAACGAACAGCTTCTTCAGTCTGGCTGGCAGCAAAATGCTATGTATTTGGAACTCGGTTGACAAAACAGGTGGGGTTCTTCTAAACCAGTGAAGAATTCAGATTTTTGGCCCTTCTGAAATTAACACATTTAAACCATCAGGAGTCAACATTTTAAAAAAGTTACTGGTGGACTTAAGCTGCTCCTGACAGGGTCAGACCAGCCCCTACAGTGCCTGCCACCCCTACAGCGTCTGCCGTCATCTCCGTGTGTCAGAGGGGCTCCCTTAATGTAACACAGTAAATCAGTGCATCAGCAGGTCAGCCTGAGAGTCTAAGCTTGACACAGAAATTAATGGCATTTGGAAGCCTTCAGGTACTAACGTCTTAAATCTTACCTAGAACCACTTACACCTTTATTTTAGGCTTGTTTTTTCTCTCTCCTGCTGGTCCGTCTGCTTCTATAGCAGAAGTTGTGTCTCCACCTTTCTGTTTTATAATTCTGCTGCTGATGCGACTTTATAGAATTTAAGTGGCAAGCCCATTTTTCCCATTTTCAGATATGAAGTTGTCAAATTCAGATGGTTTTTGACTGAATTTGTCTCAAGCTCACCTGAAAGTTGGTAGTTAAACGCAGATCTCCTGGATTCCGTTAAGATCCTATTTCTCTGTCTTACAGCTCTTAAGGTCTCTTCTAGCTTTGCTGTGGAATACCCAGAGAAGCTAGGGTTGTTGTCACTTAAGACGTGCTCAGGGTTCAGTCGTATACTGTATAGTTTGTAGAAGCTAGGTGGCCAAGGAAGGGTTTCAACTTTTCCTCTAGCTTTCCCTCCTAAGACCGTATGCGGTATCTGAACTATATGCACCTGGAACTCATCTGAGGCAAAATATCCTTTTGACATTAGTAGTAAGGGACCTGCAGGTCAGGAAGTCATGTTACTCAGCACCTCTGATTAAAGGTTTGAAATTGCTGGGCTGTAGTAGACAAGTGAAATTTTGTAAAGTTCTAAGATAAACTTTGGGCACGATTTCACTCATGAGTGCAGATGAAATATAAAGAGCCTCGAGGTGCTTTTATTCTGACTCAGTTATGAGCTCGTTGACTACAGCTGTTTCTGAGCTAAGCACAGTTTTGTGATTATTGTTCAGGATAAATTTGGGGGGGGTTTATGCATTTCCCATCCCCCTCCCCTCCCCCCAAGATATCTGCTCTTGATGAAAATAAAAGCTGCAAAATTCACAGCCAGTATCCTTTGGGTCAAATCACTTCTTTTCCACAAAAAAAATGTATGCAAGGTGTACCTGACACCATGGTTTTATGGCTTTACACAGGAAGTGGACAAAATGAGAAACATTTTGTATTTTAGTTTCTAAGTTAAACTTTCGCATTATATTTAAAAATTTACCTTAAATTTTCACTCTTCAGTAAACAGAATTCTAACAGGTCTTAGACACTTAGTTTTTCTGGTACTTCTATCAAGTTCATTCTCTCCGTGGTATAGGCACAGCTGCCTTTATACGTCCATGTAATTACAGCTTAAGTAATACAGACAATGTTATGGAACTTATGGTATATAAAGCAGAATCCTAGTAACTCTAAAACTTGAAAATACGCTCCTTCACTGTGTAAATACACTCCTTAAAGAAAACAGTTTGGTGTTAAAAGAGTAGTGTAGTGCAGTACACTGGGATTTGGAGGAGAAAAGATGCATGATGCTGAAACATCCAGTTTCTCATTTCTTTTGAGCCTGGTGTTTGTAAACTCAAGCAACTTTTTGGTTGCATGTTGCCTCTGTTTCTGGCATTACTGGATTTGACACAGATCTTGTAGGAAAAAAAGCTGACAAAGAAAAAATATTGCATGCTCTGGAAGCACTGCCCAAAAAATCATGCATTTAACTAATTCCTTTCTGTATCCTTAGTTGGGTTTGACCATGGCTTAACTGTTGGCCCTCCACAGAGATGGATAAAAGTTGTTGGTTTTTTATCTAAGTGCTCCTGAAGTTTTGCTGCTTTGTTTCCTTGGAGTATAGATAGTAATGCTCATTGTCTCCATTACCTACCACTTCATAATTTGTCAAAGTGCCTCAAGTATCACATACACAACCGCGTGTAAGATGTATTTGGATTGACTAAATAGAAACAAGTATTACGCTTCATCTTAGCGATTTCTGCCTACCCTTAGGTCAGAAGCTTGTGAAAACTAAGTCACCATCCCTGCAGTTATTTTACAGATGTGTGGATGTGGTGCTTAGGGACATGCTTTAGCGATGAACTTGGCAGTGCTAGGTTAATGGTTGGACTCTGATCTTGAAGGTCTTTTCCAACCTAAAAAATTCTGTGATTTTACGATTTAAACTGCTGAATTGAGATTCTTTATTAAAAAAGAGCAAAGTTAGGATACTTTCCAAACTGTGTATCAAACACACAACTGAATTTAAGTTGTGAGCAAATACATAAAAATCTAGAGAGGAAAAGCATTCTGATCTGGCTCAGGGACGCATTGTCAAGTCTGACTTGGTTTGAATGCTTTCTAAAAGTGAAGGTTAGCAAAAGTGTCTTCAAAACTGAATACCAAAGCAGGACTGTCTGATCTATCTTGGGTTTTTTATACAATTGTCCTGCAATATGAAGCTTATTTTCTATTGCTGAATGTGAGAGGAAACACAAGACTACTAAAAGTTTCCTTGCCCCTGTTAGGAGAGTTTAATGAACAAAAACATTAACAAAAACTTATTATGAGCATCTTAAGTTATTGTGTTGTACAAAGACTTCCTTAAAATCACTCACTGTCCTTAAAAGGTTGTAATGCCTGCCTGAACTGAAGTGACTGTTTGACAAGCCAGTATAACCTTTTCATTTTATTACATCCTACAGTAAATATTTTCCTGGCATTCATATTAAAACAGTTGATCTGAAACTTGAGGGTGGTACACAGAAGTCTAGAAATAGGCTGTTTTCTTTACATTCTATGAGCTTTATAAATGTGAGGAGGGGGAAAAATTACTTTTTAGAGGTGTTGTCGATGTATGGTTGTATTTTTATAAAAACTTCTGTGCTGGGAAGTGGCAATAGACTTTCTAGTGCTGTGAGAAGTAACTCAAATAATTTCAGTGCCCAGATGTGTAACACTGGGACAGTGTTTCTAAATTACATCAACTTAAATGTCTTGGAAAGGAGTAGAAGTGATGTTCCACAAGGCCACCAAAGCCTTGGAAGAGAGTGGGATTTTAATTTGGTCCACTAATGTCTGAATAACAGTCTTCTGAGTACAGGATGGATAGAACCTGCAAATAGTATCTGAGAGATGCTCACGCTGCCATTTTTAATGACTGGAAAAGCTGCTGTCACCTCTCTGTATCACTATGCAATAAACAAATCCAAAAGGTACATTCAGGATGTTTTCCCTGTAAAAAAGAAAAAAAAAAGTCCTTCTAAAAAGTAGGAATTAATGGTGTAGAAGACTATAAGTTACAGGTGTGTGAGCCAAAACTGGTGTTAACGACAGAATATGCATCTTTCTTCCAAATCCTTTTCAAATGTGTAACTCAGTAACGTAATTCTTAAGATGACTTTTGTTTCCTGTGTAAATCAGTGGTGAGCTTGTGGGAGAAAGCCAAGGTATTCTGTTCACTGCCTAAGCACTGACTGATGCTCATGTAATTGAGACTTTAATACCTGTGGGAAGGATGAAGTAACAGAAAAGAAGGAAAGAAAATCAGGAACTAATTTTACTCACTGCTTAATCGTTACCTGATGTTGCTGAAGCATAATTTTTTATTTTTTTTTACTGAAAATGGTGGTGAAGCCAGCTTAAGATGTTTCATAGTTCATCGATGAAGTGTTTTAACAGAATTGCATTTGCAACTGAAAATGTTGTTCTGCTTCCCGCCACTGTTATTAATGCTACTCTATTATATTGGTCATAATGGATCCTTAGTACTTAACTCTTTGGGGTTTGCGGTTTTTTGGGGCGGGGGTTGGGGTTTTTTTGACCTGTCTTTCTCTGAAAGAACTCTTCTACTCACCATGTAATGCCATTATAAAGTCACATTTGAAGAAGATACTGCAACATCTAAAGCTCGTCCTTTGCCTAGTCCTGTGAAGTAGATGGAAATAATCATGTGCTGAGATAAGGTTCAGTAGCACTGGGGAGGGTGTACGTGAACCTGAGTCAGCCTAGCCCACGAAAGGGTTGCTGCTTTAATCTGACAAATCTCTGCAGAGATGTATATTTACTTTTTTTAAACAGCTATCAATTAGAGATTGATCCCACCTAAACAGTGCTGAAGCTGATCTTTTTTAAATATTAGCCTTCACTGACCTGAGTTAGTTAGACATTACATTTTGTTATCTGTCCGTTCATTTTCAACAGCAGCATGTGGTTATCAGTAATTTCTGGGTAAACAGTTGGCTTTTGCTTTCTAGCATTTGCTTTCAGTACATGGTTACTCTTGGTTCTTTGTACTCGGGCACATTGTAATAAGACTTTCAGTCCAGTATTTGTTCTCTTCTGTTGTATCTACTGTGGTTTGTTTAGTTTGTTCTTCCTAATTGAGCCTAATTTCAGCTTTCTTGAGAAGAAATTGAGGGCTTTCTGTCAAGTACTTAAGGTCTTGCATTGGGCCATTTCTAACTTGCTCCAGCGGACTACTTGCAGCGCGTGCTTCGAATCCTTTCCGTAAAGCTGCGTATCTCAATGAGTTCTGCACGTGGCAAGAGTAAGCTAGCTTAAATTTAATTATTACAGAAACGTAGTGCTGCTGGCCGGTTACATTTTTCTTTACTGTAAATATAAAATATTGGAAATTATGTTCTTCCTGCAGGTACCTTGTTAGCGTTCTAATTTTTAGGCACTTCCTGACATAGCTAGACTCTTTATCTCTTTTTGCTCACTCCTAGGTATGAAGCAGAACTGAATCCCATAGACCATCAGAAGGCCAATGTCCTAAAGTATCAAATGGAAAAAAGACCATTTTTTGAAATGCCTTCCCATCTGGCTGATGTAGACTTGGATGAGTATGACTATGAAGAGGACTTTGAGTAGTGGTTACCGATGGTCAGCACTTGCAGAAGAGAAGGGACAGTCTGCAGCAGGTCTGCTACACACCTATACATTTCAGTGGGGTTTGTTTCCAAGAAGTCAGCTTAGTTTTGTGCTAAAAATATTTAATCGCTACACTACCTTTTAAATAGAAGAAGCGCATTTGTATGGAATGATGAAACTTTTTGTATTTATTCAATAATCTATAGTTTGTAAAATAATTAAAATATTTATTTACAGATGTTGCGTAATTCCTTTTTGCAAGAATAACAATATTTGACTTTAGAGAAAAATAATCTACTGTTTTTAAGAGAACTGTATAATTCTCAAGTTGATGTGTGGTGCACTGACCATCTCCATGCCACCCGTGAGCAGGTATTCCTGTCCTGGTATGGGAGGTAAGGAGACAATTTATACCTGGCCTGCAGCGCTTACATGCTCACAGGCAGCCCTAGGGGTTTTATGCCTTGGCAAGGAAGGGACGCGACTGTGAGTGCGTGGCTCAGCTCGCATTGACAAGCCGAGTGTCTTAGTGCACGAGGAAAGTGAACACCTGAGACAAGCTGCTTCACTTCTTTGTGTAGTCCTTGTCTGCCACAACTTTCATTTTGCTTGCCCTTTTAAACTTCAGTGTTTGATTATTTAAAAATGAAGTCTGTTTTAGTGTTCATACTTGATCCAAAATGAGTGTGTTAATTCATGTAGAAGGAACCAATTTTTTTAAAATCCCTTGTATAAATGTTACTTGATCAGTGATGTGCACTAATTTGTTGTGGGCATTCATTGCTTTTGTCTGTCCCTCCCTTCAGTTGTTTGCTATTGACACATTCCATGGCTATTCATCGGTGTCACAGCAGCTTGAAATTGTTGCCTCACTCTTGCTGTTAAACAGATTTTGTTGGGGAAAAAAAAATGTACAAAAAGATGTAAGTTATTTTTTGGTTGCAGTGTAGATCTGTTTAAAATGTTTAAAGGTCATGTTTGTATTTTCAAATAAAGATTTTCATACATGTAATTTAACACTTCTAATTATTATGGTATGTACTGCATACAATTCATTTCTTACTAGTAATGAACTTAAGATATGATAGCTGAGACATATACGCAGTCTGGTCGGCTAATTACACCAAGCTGCATATTCAAAGCAATCGAGGTCTAGCAGGGTTTTCTTCATCCAAAAGACAGTGTTGCTAAGCAGCTGGAAGTGGTACAGAGAAATCTGT
The DNA here is from genome assembly GCF_023638135.1 of Falco biarmicus. NCBI lineage: Eukaryota > Metazoa > Chordata > Aves > Falconiformes > Falconidae > Falco > Falco biarmicus. The sequence continues at coordinate 73,225,092 of NC_079289.1, read as the reverse complement.
TCCACTCAACTCATCACACAATCTCATGTAGAGACTTACAAACCTCATTGTCTGCTGGGGAGCTTTACAAAGGAAAACAAGTCCTTTTAATACCCTTCAAAGGATTCTTAAAAAGAAAATCAGGGTTGATGATTCCAGTTTTAATGGAAACCCATCAATATAAAATTTCTCTGTTGGTCAGGTGGATACCTTTTACTACTCAACCATGGTTTGGGGTTTTTAAATGGTGAAGACACACAGAGCGTTTATGTTATGCTCTGTTCCCTAAGGTGCTGTGGGAAAGGATGACCAGCTGGCTCTCTGGAGGATCATCCTGAACTGCCCGTGCCGTTAAGAGATGGTGGCCTGCTGCTTTTCCGTGCCTGAAACCTTTCAGCTGGAACCCCTTTTTTTGAAAAAAAGGGGGCTTGAAAACAGGCAAGGGCTTTCTCATCACACAGTGACATTCCACCACTGAACAGAGCTGCAGTGCTGGGTGGCTGTCTTCCGCAGAGCTGGCAGCTGCTGTTGCCACTCTGTGTTTAACAAAGTGCCTGTCAAACCCTGCTCTCTATTATACTATCTCTATATATATGCTAGCCAAGTCCCTTTAGGAAAAAAGGATTTGCACAGGGCGAGTAGAGCAAACGATGGTGTTATTGTGGAAATGCCTTTTCTCACAATACACAAACTCTAATGATTACTGTACCTTTCCCCAGAAGGATAATTTCCATCCCTAGGCCTTTGTTACAAAAATTAAAGCATCCACATTTGATGGGGTCCTAGGTCTGACTGTTTGCCTAGTCCAGCTGTATCCTGCCTCCCTGCTACAGTTTAGGCCTGGATTCACAAATCTAGACGGCTGAGGGAAACACCGCTATCGCAGTCCAGGCGTACAGGGGGTTACTGACCAAGGCACAGGGGAACTGTGAGAGAAGTGGCGTTACCATATGGCGTCCTACCTGTCCCCTTGCATTAGCCTACCGCACACTTAGCTACGCAGACTGAAACGTAATCGTCTCACTCTTGCCCCTTCAGGACGGACGATACATGGGAGACAGCCGTGGCTTTCGCTTCTCAGTCTGCTTAATAACAGGGAAGACTAGAAGGCCGACAGCACTGCTGCTGTTCTTTCTCCGGGTTTAGTGTGGGAATAGCACTTGCACCTTCCATACTAATGGATAGCAATAGTTCTGTAGTTTATTTTACAGTGTTATCATCCAAAATATATATATATATATATAAAAAAAATGAAAGCTGATGATAGGATTAATGCAACGTACAATTCCATGGAGCAGTGCCAAAGGGTCAGCGAAAGCAGCCAGGACTCCCAAGCCTACTGCCTCTGAAATACTGAGTGAAGATCATTTGCAAATTCTTAACGGAAAAAAAACTATTTCGAAGGGCCGTATTTACAGTCTATTTACATTGTCTTTTCAGGTTTTCTGTTTTCCAAGTAAATACCATGTGATCACTGCATGAAGGATTTCTTCCAGAGGAAAATACTAAGTCAACCGGTCTGCTGTTTCTTTCTTTCTTACTTAGAAGCCGTGATGCAAGCCTCCTGGGAACACATCCTCATCCCTGCAGACCTCTAACCGTGTCTCTGTAAGCACTAGGATGTAGAAATACTTCCAGATGATTTGTTCCAGGGTTTCCATTTTACAGGCAGGAAATGGCACTGCCAAGTGCCACTGCATCTCCCAGCAGGTCACAGCGTTCACATCTGGGCCGGGCTCCTTCCTCCCTGGCATCAGGTACAAGGAAACAAGTAGACAGACACCCATCTTGGTCCTCTCAAACGGTAAAGAATCCCTCCAGCAGGGCACTGCCCCTGCGCCGATGTCAGCAAGCTTGTCTCATCAGAGGTTTTGACTCTGTATTTGTCAATACTCTGATTCCAGTCCTTAGGTTGGGAATTTTTCCAAGGCGGAATCAAGGACCAGGATACAGTTGAGTAACGACGTTCATAATGCCCACAGCCTTAGAAGCACAACAGCCAAGTCAGCAACCCCCACGCACAGCAGTGTGGAGAAAGCAGTGCTAGTAACTGGTTCTGGGTGGGTGCCTACAGGCAGAGATCTGCCTTGATACACGTCTCCTGCTGCCTTGGTTGATGCCGCCACAACCCCACTTTCAGTTAAACAATTTGCAGAAAAAAAATCGGTAGCGTGTTCTTCACTTCCATTTATCCTATCGGTGTCTTAACTGTCCTATACCACAAGAAAAAAGATTTAAGTCAGTCTCATTCTATGAAGAAAACACCATGTAAGAGCACATAAGCATTCAGAGTGTAGCATCTGACCATCTAGCAGCTTGGCCGTAGCTGCCTCTTGGACAGCACTATATTTAGCTTCCCCAAAAGGGAAGAACCATTTCTATACCACAAGGAGCCCAGAAAAGGCACTGCAGGGAACAGCCACAAGCTAGGTAAGTAGTGCACTTTCTGTATGGCCTCGATCTTGGTCCATGGGTTTGAATTCTTTTATTATCTATCTTCAATAGGAGCTGCTCCCAGCACATGGTCCCAACGGTCTACATTTTAACAGGCATATGACTGGGAAAAAAGGTAGAAGTCTCTTTTCCTTCTAGTCCTCTTTAAAAATACCAAAAAAGCACACACCCCCTCAAATATGAAAAAGAAACCGTTTGCACAACTTTACAGGAAAAACTCATTTAAAAATAAGTCGGAAATCATATAAGGTCTTTGAATGTGGCTGTTAGATCCCAGAAAACCAGAGCCACTGGAAATCAAGGGGTTGCCTGACTCACTGCAAAAAAAAAAAAAAAAACAAAACTGTCTGCCAAACACTGGGTTTAACATTCTACTAGAAGTTCAGAAAGCAGGGGGAAATACAGAAGGAAAACCTGAAGGAACCACTCAGCCCCTTCCAGTGGCTGACAGTGCAAACCCTGAGAGGATGGGAGGGTTGCGATTAGCTGCAGCACAGGAAACCTCATGGCCTCTTTCATTTTCCCTCCCTTTCAGTACAGTCGCCGCTGCGAGACCCCTGGTGCCCACCACCTTATCTGAGTCCTTGCACTCCACTGGCCCAAAGGGCTAAAAGTCTTTCCCTGCTGCAAGTATCCATTCCAGGGCTGAGCTGACACCCAGGCAGACAGCTGCAGTTTTGCCAAACTTTTATCTGCTCCTAAGGGCAATCAGCGCCCACAAGACAACCCTCAGGCTACACTGGCTGCCACTCCAAGCCCACAGCCTTCGCATGCTTCCCTTCAAATCCCCAGCTGGTTTGCAGACTTTAATCTCCTCAAAAGCCTTGACTGGAAAAGGACAAGAAACAAGGGATACTCCAGCAAGAGCCCTGGGCTGACCAGTGCTCAGATACGTTCCGAGCCTCTCAGTCTGAAGAGCACAATGCAAATGCCATGTCTGAAGCAGACATTCCCTGCAGGCTGTGCAGCAGTGCCATCTCTGAAATGTGTCAGTAACATGAAGCAACTGCAGCAAATGGCTCTTAATCAAGAAGCTTCACAGTACGGGGCAAAAAGGAAACTGGATCCTCCTCTTAATGTGTCCTAGCTGGTGTTCGAGTACCCAAGGATGTCTCAATGCTACAGTAAGAATTGCCTTAAAAATGCAGATCAAGCTGAAGGAGACTGCAGCTGCAGCTGGGAAGGGAAGGGAAGAGGGGGAAACCCCTTTTCTCAGCCTGAAACGGACCACAGAAGACCAGCCCCTTCGCTGCTAGGTGGGTACGCGTAAGATCCTGAACTCGCACTCACCCACCGCAACTACAGCTGTCCTCAGAGCTGGGAAACCCGAGCCAGAATTACCTGGTCTGGACCAACCACATCAACATCGACATCTTCAGCTGTGTCTTCTGCTTGACTCTCCTTTGAGACAGCTTCTGTCTTAATCTCATCTTTGCTGGTGGGGGGCGGGGGAGGAATAAAAAAAAGCTAAGTCTTGAGAAACTTGTAACAGAGGTTGCACTTTGCACAAGTGTGCTTAAGGCAGAGTTGTTCACCTATTAATATCTGCTGCTGAGATATGCATGTAAGGTAGTTCGAAGTTTCTGGCCCAGTACTTCCCAGGTATGGAAGATATTATACTCTGAGGAATTTCCAATAAAGCAGTTCAGAAACAAAACGTTCATTTAAAAGGGGCTAACTTCATGTTTAATATGTTTTTGTTCTATTTTACTTGTATTCACCAGGTCTATTCAACAGGTGTCCAAAACTTGAAAAACTGGGATTTGCGTTTCATCTTTTAACCTACCAATATGGGAACTGGCAGCTAAGACCTCAATAAATGAACGGTGTTAAAAGGAAAATATCCCAGCTGAGCACCCACGGTGCTTCATTTGCAGAGCTCAAAAGCAGACTCCAGCCTCCATATTTCTGCACTACCTCTCCTGCATGCAAGTTCTGTGGGGTTTCGCTCAGATGTGTGCGCCTGCTGGACAGACATGCACCTCTCTAAAAGAAAGCCACCAGTTACACAGTAGTTAAGAGCAGATCTGCAGAGACACGAATCCTCTTTCATTTCCACAGATGCAGACAACACTCCTCATCCAGCTGCAGCAAACAGCCAGGTTCTAACAACTACCACAGCCCTGTAATCGGGACCAGAGACAAGAGAAATGGGACAGGGAACCTTCCTCCTTCCTTGTCTTTTTCTCCACACACTTGGTATTAAGTCCAAGAAGGCTTGGAAGCCCTGTGACAATGGGGGACAATGAGGCTAAAGCAGCAAATGTAGGTATTGGACTGAGGAAACAGAAAACCCAAGCTATCCTTGGAACACAGCCCATAACAGACAGGAGGGGCACACACCCTTTGCCCATGGAAGTATTACAAAAAGCAGAAACAGAGGTGGACAGAGGCCCCAACTGTCAATACCAGGACAAGTGAAGCAGCTTGTAAGACATAAAACTCTCACCAGTATTTTCTCTGCAGCCCTCCTGGACAAAGGAATGGCAAATGTTCCTGCAAGTGCATCTCCTGAGATTTCAGCCTCTTTCTGCTTTTGCCTGCTGCAGAGGCCAGCTGGGAAGCACACTGCAGCTCTGGAGCTTTGCTTGTTGCTTCAGTCTGGCTGGTTTCAGGCAAAGACCCTGTAACAGACAGTGAACAAGCTCACTCTTCAGCCTCACCCTCAGAGGTCTGGAGATGGACACTTCCAACACGTACCCCACAGCAGTGAAGCAATGAGGCCAAGCTCAAAGGGAGATTTGTAGCAAAGCATTCATTTATTGCAGGAGCCAGCTAAAAGCCATATAGAAGAAAATCCATTTAATTTGCCCACTGGTCACCTTTGTAACCTAGATTTATGATCTTGGCCCCAGTCTGTAAGTGCTATCAGTACTGCTGAGTCTATATAACCCTCAAGAAAGGAGGGCCTTTGGGACACAAAGGAACAAACTTTCTGAAGGCAAGTCATTGAAAAGAAAATTTCTGAGGAAGGGTGAGAAAGAAACCAAAGGATGCTCTAGAAAAATTCCCTTTCCTCCACATACCAGTGCACATGTCCTCAGCACTTAGCACTTGTACTGGGAATTGTTTTCGTAATGGCTTGACTACATTTAACTGAGTCCCACCATATCCATACAGTGAATACCTCATTACGGATTAGAAGTCCATGACAGCTACTAAAGCCTGGATGCAGCCCACCTAACTATAACTCTTTAAGTCAGGAGTATAATCTTACAGGCACCCTAGAAATTCAACAGAGAGAAGGACCCTAGAAGATGATTTGTCCCAGATCACCTGGGCTGAAGATCTGAATCAGCTTCTGGAAATACATCTCCTGTCTCAATTATTTACAGGGCCTCAAGCAACACCACCTGTAACAACTGAAAGTGATGAGCCAAGTCTCCATGGCACAAACACCAGAGCTCAGTACAAAGCAGAATTCAAGATTACCTGAATTCGGCTTACTCAAAGTCTCCAGACAAATCTTACCGCTACCGAGTGACAAAGAGACTTTTAACAGCAACAAAGCTGAAGGAAAAAAAACACTGTTCAAACTGGAAAGTCTACAATATCCAGCATACTGTGGTACTGCTAATTCAAAGCGTGAAGTGCCTTTTAGCTGGGACAAAGCAAATACAGCTGATTCAGAATAGGAAAGCGGTCATACCACTGGAGAATTTCCTTTTAAAAGATGTCCTGGATGTGCCCGCAGGGGACCATTCTCCTGAACTGCTAAGGACAGAGCTCTCCTCATCTTCATTTGCCAATAAAGAGTTTCTGTACCAAATCAGTGGCTGCCATTCATCTCCTCTGCAAGGCAGTGGTTCTGCTATGTACCTCTGTAAGTAGGCATACCTGGAGAGAACCAAAAGCAAGCATAAGAAAACTCAGTATCTTTCCCCTCAATATCTAGGGAAGGTATTGTTAGAAAGGTATTTTCCCTTTGCTCTCCGAGGGTGCAGGCAGACCTGTTAAAGAAAAAGAAAGGGCATCCCTTTTCTCAGAAATATCTGACATCTCTGAATATTTAAAACGCAAATGCCTTTGAAGCTAACAGAGTGCTTGATTTTTAGCATTAGAAACAACACTAGATCCACAGGAATTACAGAATTACATCAGTCTCTAGAAAGAATTTCCTGTGCAGAAGTCACTGCCAATTGCTGCTGCCAGGAGCAGTCTGGAGAGCGCAGAACTCCGCGAATATGCACGCCTTCTCCTGGTGGCCCTTTTCTGCCTCGTGGACTGCAACACAAAGGAGATCCCAGGCAAGAGATGCTCCTTGTGATTCAGTAGTACAGCAGGTCAGGAAATGGGATATTTATGCCATGAGTGCCTGTTTTGTCAAAATTAAAACCAAGAACAACCAATTAAACCACTTTTCTGTAATATCATCTCAAACTCAATCCAATTCTCTCAGGTTGCCAGTAAAATTTCAAGTGTCTGCAAGAAGCAGTTAACAGCTCTGCAGTTACGACAACACACAGGATGTGGGAACCATTGGTACAAATCCCTGCTCTGCCCGATTCAATCCAGAGACTTGACACCAGGCCTCCCCGATTCTCAGGTGAAGCAAAGAGGTCTCCTTCAAACATCCTTTTTGAAAAACAGGACATTTCTGACAAAGTCTTTCTGACCTATTCCTACTGCGTAACAATAAGAAAAGAAAACCGGTGTCTGACTCGGGATTAGAAACTGAATATTCACCACATTTCAGGTACAGCTCGTCACTTTAAAATCAAGCCCAGTGTTGTTAAAACAGACCTCGCCTTAGCAAACACCAGAAGTGACAGTTTTAACACCAGCCTGTACAGTATATTATTCATTCTTTGATTAGGAGTGTGGCCTGGAAAATATCAGACATTTCATTTGCTTTGCAAAGCAAGAAAACCCATGCTGGGAGGAGGTTAGGGTAAGCACCGACTCTCGAACAGTCAGAGTCCTGGACTCTGGGGGCCCCAGGGATCAAGAAATCCTGGTAATGGAATTTGTTGGTTTCAAAAAAGCGTGTATTATAACTACTGTTTTAGGGTCTGATCCAACTGCTATCAGTGTCAATGGAAAGACTCCTACCGATTCAGGAATCAGGCCCTTCATGCTGCTTGTTATTCAATAATTCATATATTGTGTGCATTTTGTGGCACAGAGCAATTGACAAGTCAGATATTTTACTGCTACAGCCTGGGCAATTACAGGGGAGGAGGTTAAAATCCATATACTTCGATGGTGTTGAAATATACTCCTTTCTAACAAATGCCCATATTCTGTATCTCATCTGTTACAGGTACATTCACATATGTTAACATACAGACCTGGACATCAATCCTACGATTAATAATAAAAATGAAAATAACCAGATGTTTATTTCTAAAAGTTCATGTTGACCTAAAACATTCCATCCAGTAATTTATGATGGAGCTAAAGCTAAATATTTCTAAGAGGAAATATAATCTCCAGCCCCTGCAAAGCATTTTAGGCCTCCCGGAATAGAAACTGTTACTCTAGAAACATCGTCTGAATGTAGTTGCGGATAAAACTGCAATTTCCCCCCTTGTGATTTCTATTGTTTCCCATTTGTTCTCAGCAGCAGTGGGAAGGTCCAAAGCAGTAGGAACAGAAGTCAAAGTGCATTCCCTGCTAGGTTCTGTACTTCCCGCAAATGTTTGCAATGAATAAACCTACCTGAATGTATCTAATACATTCAGGAACATACTTCTGGAATACATCCTCTGGTCAAAAAGTTAAATATAGTCCTAAGAAAAAAATTATCAGGGTTTAGCTTGAAATCTGCCCACGTTAATGATGAAATATTTTTCTCTTTAAAAACTGATCATTGGAGGTAAGTGAAGTGACAAAGTTTTTCAAGGATAGATTAACAAAAATCTGCTTGTTGCGCAAGTGTCACCACACAGATAGTAACGCCTCTAAAATCCAGACAACATGGACAGAGTTGTACAGAAACTGTATAAAAGAGGGCCTGGAGTACATCCCCTGTGAAGAGAGGCTGAGAGAGTTGGGGAGAACAGAAGGCTCTGGGGAGACTTTATTGTGGACTTTCAGTACTTAAAGGGGGTCTACAGGAAAGACGGGGAGGGCCTCTTTACGAAGGACTGTAGTGATAGGACATGGGGTAATGGTTTTAAACTGAAAGAGGGTAGACTTAGATTAGACACTAGGAAGAAATTCTTCACTCTGAGGGTGGTGAGGCACTGGCACGGGTTGCCCAGAGAAGCTGTGGCTGCCCCATCCCCGCAAGTATCTAAGGCCGGGCTCGATGGGGCTTGGAGCAACCTGGTCTGGTGGAAAGTGTCCCTGCCCATGGCAGGGGGTTGGACTAGGTGATCTTTAAGGTCCTTTCCAACCCAAACCATTCTGTGATTCTATGATTCTATGAAAACCAATTCTAGTCATAGATCTCAAAGATTCTCTCCCAGGAAAAATGCAAGAATAGAAGTTACCACTACTCATGGATTATCCACTTGAAATTTACCAGGAGTTGTAATCAGTTTATGTAAAACATTTTTCTTCTGTATTTTGCATTTTGGGTTTGAATGCATTTTTTAAAATACTTTGTATGAGTATCTGGCAATCATTAATAAGTCATGTAAAGTAACAGGAAAGCAGACATTTTGCCACTCTTGACCCTTGTTACACAAAAACTGGTTGGTAATCCCCATGGAAGTTATCCTCCGATTTAAGACAAAGTAACACAAGAGCAAACAAGTTACACAGGGCTGAGCAAGATGTGATGGTTGGGTTTTTTCTTCCATTTCTGCTGACCTCTTCTCCGAAAGGAAACTTTTGCTGTCAGGTACAGGAGTGATTTGCTCGGAAATTCAAAAAGGCAGCTATGTCCTAATGTTTCATCTTACACTCCCATGTCTTCAAATATGCTCTCAGGAAAATGGAAATACCTGTTACATATTTTGCAATAGTTTTTACAGTATCTGTAAATAGAAGACTGAAGTGCAGAGATCCGGATCCCAAATAAACAGCACTGAACAGAGAACTAATGACAAAGGTCACACAGAAGGAAGAACATTACTTCCTTCTCAAAAATGACTGGAGTTGAGACAGGTGAAGAAAGGAGTAAGAGACACAATCATAAATCTCTCTGTTCAGATGCATACTGCCCCATGATGCCAAAATAAGGTTATCACTCTTGTATTATTAAATGTAAACATTTAAACCACTGTAAAACACAGGCCCAACTGGACCACAACATATTCCCCTGTAAACAGTAAATTCTTGAATTTGAATATCCATTATGAATACAGTCATGTATATTTCTATTCCACGTATATTCCATGGAACTCATGTAACTGAATCGTGAAGCTGTGGAATTAGATCATTACCAAATAATGAATGATCCAGGCACTCTCTCAGTCTTTTCTGCCTTACTTTTCTGTTCAGAAAAGCATTCTAGCCAGTCAAGTTGCAAATTCCTTTCACCAAATTAACACTCCCTTTCCTTTAGAAGAATTGCCGTATGTGGCCACAGCTATGTCTAGAAAAGATCTAGAATGCATACTGCACATACAATCCAAAATTACTACTACTACAAAATTCAACAAGTGTTTCTTCAAGCTAACAACCTCAGGTGGGGGTTGATTTTAAAGGTTCTCTGAAAAGCTCTTGAGCAACTTCTGCAACACTGACGGTCAAGAGTCCCACGTACAGCGATACACGAAACACAAACTGTGTATGACAGTGTACAAGAACTTAACTTACACTAGTCTTTTGTCTGACTTTAGCAGCTTGTTGGAAAATTCACTGATGATTAACAGAAAGCTCAAGTTAGGAGGCAAGCATTTTCCTTCTACTCCAGTAGCTCCTTGAAAAGCAAATTCAATCCCTTCCCTGTTGGAAGAAAAAAAACAACAAAAGAACAGAGTAATAAAACAGACAACTAACAAAAGCAATGACCACGGACAGTGACGTTACATGACACATACTTGTGTATCATGGCTACAGATTCTCTGGATTTCACTTGGTCCCAGCCAAACGTTAGTGAAAAGCGACGAGCAAGTTCTTTCATGTTTGTGAAGGAAGCAGAAGAGAAGTCCACACTGCTGCTGCTGTCTTGGCTTTCTGCATGTTTCTGAAACAGCTGCAAAAGAAGTCTCAGATAAGCCACCGTATGTAATCCTACAGGTAAACAAAGCACCAGGAGGACACAGAGACATGCACAGCAAGCAACAGTTAGCTTACACAGACAGAAGCCTTGCATGAGAGCAGGTAAGCCATGTGCTTCAGAAGCACACAACTGCAACAAGAAAGAACTGACACAATGGACACTGCTGTGCTTAACAGACAGGGACAAATAAAAAAATGGAAAAAGAAATGGTGTGCATAAACACAGAACCGATTCCTGAAGATGATGGCCCCAGTGACCCCATCTCCTGTTGGGACTTCTGAATCAAACCCCAGAGGCCTAATCTGCCTGAGAGACTTTCAGACTATCAGAATGCAGATATAAAGCAGCAAGTCTGGCAGCAGCGTAGTCCAATTTCTGAGAGTGAGACTAGGTCAAAAGCACATCTTGAGCCCAATTAACTATGTTCTGGGTTTTTCTCCTAACAGAACATGGAGGTAGCTTGTTCTCTTCAACCTGTTAACTTTCAAGGTCAAGCAAAGGCCAAAAAGGGCCTGTTGTCTATGTGATACCTAAACACAAAGTCCTGACCGTGTCAGCAGAATATATGTAGCCAAATGCTGTTTAGCCTCATCTAAGCTCAGATTTCAGAGGCTAGCTCGCAGATCTAAGCCCTCGGCAATGTGTGTGAAATAAGCGAAGCTCATGTATCAGTACCCCCTGGGAGGAGCCTGCTCTGTGACTTACAGCACGACTCCAAGCTAGAAGCAGCTCCAGTCATGGCCTGAGCCGGCAAAAGCAGCTGCTGAAATAGCTAACTGGCCTCATCAGTCAGCAGCTGCAAGCCCCAGCAACTTGAGACCCTTCAGAAGAGCTGCAACCCACTTCCAGTAAAAAATACTGGGGATTAGAGCTGGCCAGCCAGAGACACATTTGTGGTTCCTCAAATTCAGTAGGAATTGAGATAGTCCATAACCCACAGAATAATATCCTTAACCTTTGTTAAGGTGAAGGGGCACCTACCACGTCCCAAGAAATACTCCATAATCTCCCATCAGTCCTAACACACTATGCATTTAAAGATTAAAAACAAGACAAAAAAATGTGCACAAAATTACATTTTAAAACAGATTTAAGGATTTGAAAGGAGTTTTAATTATGACATGCAAAACCAACATACACATAGAAAGTACAGGCAAGGAATCGATTTATTCCACTAGGTTTTTAAATGAACGTGCATAATTATGGCAAGGTAGGTAAAAACCTCCACTATGAATAAAGCTGTCACAAGAGCCCCTAGCCTCGTGTTTTAATCTTAACCTTACCTGCTGCAGACAGAGAATCAGTGTCTTGGCACTCTGAATTTTGTTGTTGTGCCTTGTCTTGCTTAATGTTTCTTTAATTATGTCTCCAAAATCATTGTAGGTCTAATAACAGAAACAAAACAAATGAGGATTATCATTCCCCTTTTTTAGCTCTGGGAGTACACAAAGTACATGATTTGTGTTCATGTGACACAAGAAGTTCATAAAACACTCCCAATATCAGAACACCCAAGCTAAAAGATGAAAACTAGACTTTTTATATTCTTTTGTATGTAAAGCAATGGTATGCACCTTTAAAAGTAATGTGAAGATTAAAGTTGCACTGAAATTAAGTATTTATTATAACAAAAGAACAAAGCCTCCTCAGGAGAGAAATAGAGAGTTTTCTATATTTAACCAGTGTCTGCCTTGAGCCCAATGAAGTAAAGAACAAGATCCATATTCAGGTATTTCCAAAGTCCTGTTAGTTGGCTCAGGGAAACTTCCCACTCTGCTGAAACCCACTTCAGAGTAGCTGGAAATCTATCAGTTGTCTAAAACCAGGACTCATGTGAAAACAAGGCCATCTCCATATGGAGAGACTGTGGAGCTGCATGAAGCTGTATAAAGTAAGCTGACCACTAGTTAAAAACTTCTCCCAGCCATAAACCGCTTCTCTGCAATGGCCTCCCTAGAGATGCTGAGGAGCAGCTGTTCAGACAGACATACCCTCTGTTCTCAGTTACTTTGTCTGCTGTGAGGTACCTTTGCGGAGCAGAGAGATTTGTCCCACTCTTCCTTGATTTTATAGCCCTTTTGTGATTATACAAGGATTCTGAGCCGTAAGACTATTAACGACACCATTTTCGCAAACGCAAAGCAACCTTATCTAAAACATTACCTTCACATAATACTTATAGATCTCAGCAGCCGCAGTCATCTTTACCACATTATACACTATTAACTTGCAATATGCTGCAAGAAGGCTCCGCTTTTTGTGCAAGTCATCAAGTTTGCAACTTTCATCCTTTCTCTCCTTCTCTTCTGTCAGGTCTAGGGAAACAAAAGCAATGAAGCTTTGTTCTACACTTTATTCAAGGTATCTCAATTTTAATGACCAACTTTCATCCAAATAGCACAGACTCAGCTGTTCAGTCAACATGCTAAGGAACAGATGCTAAGCGCTCGTTCCTGTGTATATCAGAAAACACATGTTTATTTCCATTTCAAAGCTTGCAGCTCATGACAGTGAAAATGAGTTATTTCCACAGTCTTCTGCTCTGATCTTCATAGGGCTTTTGCATTTCTGCTAGTCAGAATCTCCTTGTACAACACTGCTCACAGCTACAGAACAGAACCAGAGTGCAGAATAAAAGGCACGAACACACCAAATGGAAAAGACCAGACAAATTGCAACCACATTTTTTTCCTAGAATAATACAGATGCTAGAAAACCAGCATAATATAATTCATCAGAAACCCTAAAAAAAACTTGTCATACACAGTCTAACAAGAGTTCAAATTAAACTCTTCAAAATGGTTATCAACAAAAGTGAAAGAAAAAAGTAATTTCATATCATTAAGAACATGTTACATCTCTGGAACATGGGTTAATTACTAGCGGGATAACTTGTGGAAAACAAACACTCTCGAGAGTCTTCCAACACAGCTATGAAGGTGGTTGGGGAGAGCTTCCTGCAGCAGGAAAGCTGATACACACTCTTTCCCGCTGTGAATGTAATCCACCTAATGCCAAAAGGCTTCAGGCTTTGACCTGTAATTTTGATACGGACTGTTTCTGCTTCTAGCACTACTGTGGGCCTGGATGCAAACATAAGGTAAATGACAGGTCAGAAGTATCTGCAAATTAGAGTTAAAACTAAAACAGAGCAGCTGCCAGCTGTGCATGCAGACAAGCACACCCATAGCATGAAAAAATCAGTCGTTTAGGAAGGAATCTGCAATGGGATGACAAGGATCCTTTTTGGGGAGAACTGAGAAATTCAAAGCATCACACAAAACTGGTTTGAAACAGATCGCAGGCTATCTAACCCAAACCAGGATCAGTTTTATTGGTTTCAGATACATAATATATGCAACCTGAAACATACCCTGTTTCAAAAACTCCCACAACTAGGATACTACAATCTTGACTTGAGCAATCTTTTCCATCGTGCCTCTACCTTTACCAATAAGGGTTCTCTTCTACTATCTCCCTGTGGCAATTTAGGCCCATCACTTCTTGTATATACACTGTGACTTGAAGTGTGGTGCCCAAAACTGAACACAGAATCCCATCTGAACAGCTGAAGGACAAGAGTTTGACACAGTGATCTAGAACAGTGCTTGGTTTTTCAAAGCATGAGACTGGAACTCAGCCTCAAAACCACAATGAACTAACATCTATTTTCAAAATGCTTCCAAAAGAAACAGCCTTCACAACAGCCTCAATACGGCGTCTGAATGTATTTGAAAAAGGCTATAGAGCAACAAGCACTATTTCCAATTGGACTGAGAGCAGCCCTGAGAAGGACTTGAGGGTTTTGGTTGATGAGAAGCTCAACATGGCTCAGCAATGTGCACTTGAGGCCCAGAAAGCCGACCGCATCCCTGACTGCGTCAAAAGAAGCGTGACCAGCACTCTGAGGGAGGTGATTCTCCCCCTCTCCCCCACTCTTTTGAGACCCCGCTGTGGAGCACTGCCTTCAGCTCTGGGGCCTCCAACATAAGAAGGACACGGACCTGTTGGAGCAGGTCCAGAGGATGGCCATGAAGATGATCAGAGAGCTAGAGCACCTCTCCTATAGAGACAGGCTGAGAGAGTTGGGGTTGTTCAGCCTAGAAAAGAGAAAGCTCCAGGGAAACCTTATAGCAGCCTTCTAGCACCCAAAGGGGGCCTACAAGAAAGCTCAAGAGGGGCAGGGTATGGGGGTAATGGCTTTAAACTGAAAGAGGGTAGATTTAGGTTAGGTATTAGGAAGAAATTCTTCACTCTGAGGGTGGTGAGGCACTGGAACAGGTTGCCCAGAGAAGCTGTGATGCCCCATCCCTGGGAGTGTTCAAGGCCAGGCTGGATGGGGCTCTGAGCAACCTGGTCTGGTGGAAGGTGCCCCTGCCCATGGCAGGGAATTGGAACTAAGGTCCCTTCCAACCCAAACCATTCCATGAATTATGATTCTATGAAATCTGCCCCACACCCCCCAAATGAAAATCCACTAGGCCTTTACTCTCATGACTTAGAAGTGTCCATGCATTGACAGAGCCACACTTTAACACTGCAAGGCCTTCCTCTAACACCATCCTCTCTACCATGAAAGTCAGTTCACCAAATACGTTTACATTCTCACCCATCCCTGCATTACATCAGCCCTTTTCATCCTACAAGTAAATTAGCAGCTACTTCCTGTGGTTGATCCACAGTGGATACACATCAGTGAATAACAGGTCTGCCACTTTGTTTGTAAAGGGGCCCAACAACAATAAGAAAATCAAAAAAACAACAAGAAAAAGACCAGCCTCTTTTCCCAATAGGTTCAGTGGAGATGACAAATGACAGCAAAAGTGGTAGATTCGATATCTAACCTTTGCTTTCCTCTTCTTCCACCATGAAAACATGTTCCTGGATAAACAAAAGCAGTTTTTCCTGAAGTGATGTGCTAAGATGATAATCTGGAAGTCCAACTGCTTCTGTGTTATTATTTGAATCCTGATGACTCAAAATCAGCAACCAGTCACAGAGTATCATGAAAGCCTGTATCAAGCAAAGCCAAAGAACGATTTAGAGACCATGTTACTCTTCACGACAACTCTACTTTGCATCTCCATCAAACACTGCAAGTCACAATCTAGTTTCTATCCCATTTCTTCGTTGCAAGCTGAAGATTTCTGTTTGCCCCAACATGTAGTAACATGCCACAGCTAAGCCCTTCCAGAACTTGTAACTTAGGATACAGTATATACAAGTATCATGCATGAATACCACCTAAAGATTTTCAAACTTCCATGGGAAGAAGAGCTCTATTATGCTAGAAAATCTCTCTTTAGCACATGAATCACCGGACAATTTTTCCAATTCTTTTTTTTTTTTTTAAGTAATATTCATAGCAAGGCATTAATAAAGCAATAGTAGCAACCAGTACGCTGATTAGTCTAATCAGAAAATGACAATGATTATCAACAGGCAAACTAAGTCATTCAGATTCAGGTCTTGATTCTGCAGATGCGCCCATGCAGACACATATCTATGTTTGATTAAAGCACTGACTTCTGTAGCATTTTAACTAACATAATTTTAATTTGCCTTTAAAATAATTAGTTGAAAACAGGGTTTTCTAGAGTTCCTTCTCTGCTAAGAGTTAAACAATAGCAAAAAATCAGTAGAAGAAAATACTAGTATGAAAAGAAGGGCAGGCATTTAAAAGGAGAACTGAGCATGAACACTAGCTAAGTGACAGAGCAACACAAACCTTTTCTCTTACATCTTTTTCCTTATGGTGGAGGAAGCACATGCAAATCTGACTGAAACATCTCAGCTCTCCTCTTAGTGCAAAAAGAGTCTCCTAAAAATGATTTTAGGAAAAGTGACAGGACAAATATGTTAGGGGCTATGATTCAGTAGAGAATTACAAAACAAACAACAGTTGCATCTTTCTTCCACTGATATTACTCATTTAAGATAGCACAGCCGATGGCATTACGAAAGGTGACATCTCACAGTAGCAACAGCTTATAGCTATGAACAACTTTAAACCCATCTCTTGTTTTCAGGTGCAACATCTGGGATATAAGGTCAACCCACAGAAATATGTACTTCCTCCCACACTCTGGTGCAGAAATATGACAAACAGTAGTAGGACGCGTGCATGTCACACTTGCTGAGGCTAGTGGTACTCAGCAAGTCACAAACTCTTCGCTTCTCCATCTGTAGTAAGGACAGCTCTCATAGCTTGTATTCCCTTACTTACTTCAGCTTATTTTTACAAAGCACAACGATAATTATTTCCACTTTAAACATGGAAGTCATAAAAACTCTGGTCCATCCCATCTAATTCTCAATGTGTACTGCCTTCTGGAGTTGCTCTTCTCTCTCCCTCTATCGACTACGGAGGCAATGCAGTTTAACTGCACTGCTAACTCTGGCACTCAGACTTAGACACCTCCATTAAGATGAATCCAGCAAGACAGACCATTTGATTTGCCCACAGCCACATAAAAGACTTTCTGATCCTTCACCAGGTCGCAGCTGTTGCACTGCACAGAGCTTTGAGCAGTCAACAGAAGAGGAACGCCCTTACAGGAGGGCTCAATTTCATGCTATGCAACTGCACATTTATAAGAAAGGGGATCCATCCCAGGGCACGCTGAAATGCAGCAGAGGGGGAGGCAAAACACTGCCTTGACATTATTGGGGGGGAGGGGAGAAACAATCCTAGAGCTGCTGTCCAGGAAATGCTCTTTTTTGCACTTGGAACTTCTCTCTCTGCCAACACCCAGATTTGGCCCTGCAGAGTGGGTTGTAGCACTGTGCTTCCAATCAAAATCTGCTCCCATATGAAAGGCCAAATTAAAAAATGTGCTGCCCCAACATCAGTCAAGCTAACCGTGCCTGGGCTGAAAGACAGAACATACTAGAGCAGTCAGAGATGCGGACATCCACACAGGAATGGAACAAGATGGGAATAGATATTGAATCAGTCACCAAACGGGTAACCTCCCAGCTAGCATTTCTCACACAAAACAAATGTCCATGTCACCGTCCTGTTCTGTACACACAGGAGCACCAGGGGAAAGGGGCAGAACAACAGAAGCAGCAGCACTTGGTGTAGTCAGAAATCACCACAAAGAGAAGCCACACAGGTACACATTCACACATGAATCAAAGCATAAAAGAGTTTTCCTCTCTGGTGTCTTAAACTAGACTGTCTTCTGAAATACCTGTCAGAGCTTGGCATTTTATAAAACCAATTAATAAAGTAAATAGTCAGCTGATGAGAAAATTACCACTTTCCTCAAATTTTGTGCCAGAAACATGTAAGTAAAACGAGAAAATAAAAATGAAACAAAGCATCAAGACTTCCTGGAATTTTCATTGAATATTCTTTGTTGCTTAAAACTAGAAAACAACGAACTGTTTTGGCACTTGAGCAAGTTCCTTATCTCCATCAAGCCCCAGGAATTCAATGCACATGTTTTGCAATAAAAACAGAGGTGAACTATTGTTCACTCATTCTCTTGCACACTGAAAAAATATAAATGCTTTTTGAAAAGAAAAAAAAAAAAAAAAAGAGGGCAAGACAGAGAGAAAATGCCTCAGCTCAATTTGGTTTCCTCAAGAAAACACACAAAGCTTGTTTTTTTCTGGCAATCTGAGAACAGAAAAGCAACTTAAACTTCCAGAAGTACAACTCCAAGTTTCAGAATTATGTGAAATGGCCAACCTTGGGAGAATTTTCCGGAACTGCAGCTAGTTGCCACAGGAGAGAAAAATACATGCACTGGAGAGCTGGCAGGATAATCTGCAAATAAAAACACATGTTCTTTATTTACATGAAAGGGTCAAGAGCAAAAAGCTTAAGACTAAACAAAGCATCCAAGCCTGACATTCTGCATGTTGTTTGCATGACCATTTCTGCACTGTACAGTATTTAGACCCTCAAAATAAACTTAACAGGTTTACATAGAAGGAAACGTTGCCTCCTGAGAAGCTTCATTACTAAGGTGCTGCTTCTGCAGAACTCTGACGTCTTGATGAGTTCAGTGGAAACTAACCCTGTACTAAAAAGGGTGTTCACAGAGACTAACTTTAGCTTAGCTTCTCGGGATTTCTCTTCGGTGAAAGGCAGGCTCCTTCAAAGGGCAATTCAGAGCAGAAGTCAAACCTTGGTCCCGTGATGCTCCATCTAAAGGAGGCCACCTCTACCCACTGACTGCAGGCTCTCTCTATTCAACTAAATTTCAACCTTTCCCAAATAACCTCAAGTTCTCTCCTAAAAACAGGGGCTGATTAACATGCACGACTGCTAAAATACTTCACCTTGTAATCCCAAGATATACACCTCCCATCTTGGAACAGCCAATGTTACAGTTGAGACAACCAGACAACCAAAAAGCTGCAGTTGAGGCAGCTGGTAATTACAAACCATCTTCACCAAGAGTCACTATGCAAGCAACAGGTCCAAAGTATTCCAGTTTCTGGTTACATGCTATCTAGAAGGGGCTCCTCAGGGTCCCAACAATTTCGTAAGTACTGAGGGCAAGACTATGCAATCAATGGGAAGTACAAAGCATGACAAAGGATCAATCCAGATGCCAGATGATTATCATAGTTTCGGACAATCTCCAAAAATAAATGAATCTATGGCACGAATTTACCGGTTCAAATAACGTTATACCAAAGACAGCTTCAGTTTCCCACACTGAGAAATGGAAACAGTATCTTCCTGCCTCATAGGACATTGATATACAAGTTTATTTAGTATTTCCTAATTTCCTGCTTGCAACAAGAAAAACCTCTTTCAGTGTTAAATATTCACAACTCACCAGAACAGGCAATCTCCCATGTTCCATTTCAAACACCAGCAACCTTGAAGTCTTGTCATACAGATTCCACTTGGTGAGATCATGGGCACTGCAAGTGAAAAAAATAATGATACACTAAGGAAGAAATGAAATTTCACCTGACCAAACAGATTAAGTGCATCCTATTTTTACCTTCATTTGATGTACAGCAGTAACGTTAAACAACTAATTATTAATTATAAGCAGGGGAAAAATGAAATTAAGTTTTTCATGATCTAATACTGCAACCTTTACAGCCTGCATTCCTACCACAGACTGCAGTGTCTTGAGGAGAGGAAAAAGCAGCTCTGTACCCTTTCCTGTACTCTATCCACACTCCCTAAGTGCTCCAAAAGATTTAAAGAACCTTTCCCCACCCCACTTTAAAATGCTGCTTCTAATACTCTTTTAGTGTTTGCACCTCAACATTAGACTTCTTCTTGCAAAAACAGAGCAGCCCTAGCACAAAGGGTAGGTAAAAGACACTGAAGAAGGCGGCCCAACTGCCCTACCCTCTACTATCTTGCATTACACTTTACTTGGTGAACAATCCCTGGAGAACCAAGCTTTTGAGAAATCCATCTTTTAACAAAAGATGATCAAATTAACTAAAACAAACAAAGCAGATCTGCTGGGAAAAAAGACTGCATTCACTATACTCTCTTCAGACTGACCACCAGCGTTGACAGTAACGTAGCGCAAAAGCCTCCAGCTAGGAGGTAGGCACCACAGACAGGACCTCTGTGTCCACTCTGACATCCCAGCTCTGTAGCACACACTTCTCAGCCACATTAAAACTGATGCTCCAACCTCAGTAATGAGTCAAAAACAACCCCATATCCAAGAGTACAGCTCTGTTAAGAGGAAACTAAACCTTGCAGCACCTCTCATAGGGATCATTTTCATTCTCTTGTGAAAAATCTTACTAAACCCAACAAATGAGCAATTCTCACTTGGCACCTGTTAGGCTGACACTTAAGTATATGGGAAAGTAAATTGTGTAAATAAAGATCTCACTTATGAAAAGCTGCTACTCTTCTCAAAGCAGAGTGCATCTGGGAAATTTCTCCTGCTTCCATACAAAAACCTTCTTCCTAAATTATGAAAGTTTGGGAAAAAGAAAGGAATTAGACAGTGTGGGGCAAGGCAACTGCCACGTTCTCTTCCCAACCAACCCACAAGCTTGAACTACTCTCCGCCAGCCCTGCCCAGTCCCTTCATCTTTAACAATGCTGTTCATGTCTTCCTCTAGAGTAAAAAGAAAACAGCATGTTAACTGCACAGAAATTTTGTATACAGAAATGTCCCTGTCATTAATAAACCCACGGCAGTCTCCCTAGATTACAGTATTGCTAACACTGTAAGACTGAAAACCAGCAATTAGGCTAACACAGAAGCGCTAACCCTCAGACTCACAGGCCTCACACAGTTGTTAAGGATCTCTGGAAAGCTAACTGTTCACATGGTGCTGACTCTCCTTGCTTCCAGCTGCCAGATCACATTCAAAGATAGCTAAAAATATATTAAATACTTTCCCATAGATGCAATTGCTGTAGTTTCCACAAGTATACTACGTGATTATGGGAGACGGTATATACAATCAGGAATTAGAAGGGAGGGGTTCCAGAAGAAAATCTCTTTATTTAGACGTGGATCACACTACGAAGGAGTTGAAGAATCCCTGGTCTAGCACTTATCTTGTTTCTCGTAAGTTCACATTCTCCCACATTGACACAGATATCTATTTAAGACCAACAAAATAAATCCAATCTGTGGTTAGGGGACTTTTTGGCTTGACACATTTTACAATATCCCAGTGTCCAATAAAAACCTGACTGTTAACTCTCATGCCATGGCATGACACCTGTTCATGACGGCACAGTTGATCAGATCAGCTGCAGGCTTCTGTTGTTTAGTTCAGCCAGCAAGCTATTCATATCACCATCAGCTGTTTCTGCTTTTTAGAACTAATGAAAAACTTTGAGGGAGACTCTGCAGTCCTCCTTCAAGGGGAAAGTCATCACTTCAAAGACCCCAAATCTATACAATCTGTGTTACAGATTGCTGGCTTGGTTTTTTCCTAGTACTACCTCTACAGCCAAAGTGGCAGTACAAAGGATATCTTGTGTACAGACAAATATGTCAAAGTACAGAACTATACCTTTTCGGGAACAGTCTCGTCACCTACAGATCCACAGCACTTATTAGCTGATCTTTCACACCGTATCTTTGGCACAGTAATGAAGCGACTATGGAGAAACTACGGAGCTTAGGTCCAGAATATTCAGAAGACATAAAATGCCCTGGTGCTGGTGTGGACTACCTCATTTATTTTTTTCCCCATTCTGTTCCTGCCAAAATACATCTGCTTCATTAAAATGTAAACTGTCGATCTTTTCAGAGGCAAAAACCCATCTTCAAAAGCTCTGCTCCCCTCAAGGAGAAACAGCAGGCAAATAAAAGTTCCATATCCCCCTCAATTTTTTTGTCTTCTTTTTTCATAGGGAAACAGTCTGTTTCTCTCTACAATGTCACACACCTTTTGCCAGAAGCCATCTAGTAGCTGGTTAAGCTGTCCCATCAACTCATCTATCAGCTGAGTTCGGGCACGATCCACCTGGCTATAGATGGCAATTTCTTCATTGCAGAGGATATAATAAGTCCTGGAGGAAGCCTCAAGGACAGATGTGTCGGAGTGTTTGGCCACAATGTCTTTTACCTCTCTCAGCAAAGCATCCAGATGCTGCAGGTGATAAAAAGGGTATTATAGGTAAATTGCGCAAAAATCCTCTTATGCTTTACATACATTTCACTAGGCCCATATATCTCTATAGGTCATATAACCAACATGAAATAAATGCCAGTCTAAGGAGCAGAAGGGTAGGATTAGAGGATACAAATTTTTTTCTGGGTTTATAGCTCTTTTTCATTCTTATCGTCTCTGGATCTTCCTAAAGAATGAAGCAACTGCTTTAAGTTCTACTTCAGTAATACACATTTGGCACTACATAAAAATTAAGACGAAGGTAGGGAATAAATGCCTTTCCAAAGGACAACTGTGTCTTCAAACAATGGAAGCTGTCTCCCTCAGCAGCAGAGGATGGAGAATGTATCAGATCATGTCAGCAACTGGGGTCTTCACTCTTAGTGGCAGGAGGTAACTTCTGCCATTCTGCTGACTCTCCCTCTTCCAGTCAACGTTTTGTGCTGAAATTAACCTAGGAGTGTTTGCCTACCATTACCTCCCTGTAAATATCCCTGCTTAAGAATACATTAAGCCATTTCAAGGATTTCATCTATTTGTTTCTGACCATTCCTCTCCCGTCAGCAGATATACTATCTCCATTCTTATCTTTCAGTTACTATCATTCCCCAGCAGCTGGGAGTCAGCCTTCAAGGAGAATGAAACCTATTCTGTAGTAAACTCCTGGGAAGCACCAGCTTAGATACACGGCATAACCCACCCTCTCTCCACCCAGCAATGAAAAACCCAGGGCCGGGCCTACTACATGAAACCACAAATCGTTACCCACCAGGGCCAGTCACAGCACATCAGAAGTGACAAGCACTAAGGCTTTTCTTTGGCAGCACTACATCAAAAAGTAAAGCCTGAATAAGACCACTTCGCTCAAGGTATAAGACCATTTCTTTACTTTTCTTTATATATTTTCCTTATATTGTTCCAAGTCCCACTAAACTCTGTACATTGTCACATAAAACTAGCACATTCCACATGAACCGACTACCCCAATTCTTATTCACCTTTGTTAGATGTCCTGTACTGTAAACATCTAAATCGTAATACTGAGGAATCTGCAGAAGATTTGCCACTTTTTGTGCATCTGTTGAGTACTGCAGAGAAAAAACAGGATATGAGTACACCGCAAGAATTTTAATGAAAGATTTAACATGCATTCACAGAGCAGCTGTTAGGTACCTTTGCCAAGAGCTGAGGAAGCACCATAATAAAGTGTTCCGTAATTTTGGTACAATCTTCCAATTGTATTTTCTTCTCTTTTACTGACAGAATCTGCAGATAAAGCATTTTGTATCAATTACAAAATCTCTTAGATTTGAGTGGAATTTTACATGTAACCCAAGGTTAACTCACATACCTTTGTCTAAACCATATCAAGCTCAGATAAAGATACTTTTTCATGAAGATGCTTCATTACTTTTTTTTTTGTTAACCTTAAACTAGATGTAAATTGCTAAACAGCTATATCTCACGGACAAAATGCTGACCGTTTGTCAATAACATGCTTCAACTGGCTTTCCTCTTATGCTCATCTCCTTCAACATCCACTACTAATAAGATCTAGAGGTCAAAAGACACTGTGTCATTTCATGAAAACAAGCCTTTTTTAAAAAACAAGCTTAAGATACACCTACCACTAGGAACACACTGTATGGCAAAGCATATAAGGCAAAGAGAATGTGATTACAGGACAATAAATAAGATTAAGATGCACTGACTTTTTTGGCTGCACCTCTGCCCACTGGAGGATGACCTTCAGCTGCTTCTCTAACCGTTGCGAGGATAATTTCAATGAGAGCACTTTCATGGGCATCACTCAGTGCTGTAAGTAAATCAGTCTCCTTTCAGCATCACACAAAAGAAAAATGAAGATGCAGCAACAGCTAATGTAAAGCCTACTCATTAATCTGAGCAACTGTGGAAGGACACTACAGAAAGATGCAGTGTTGCTAAATAAACACCTAGAGAATGTTTGATTTAATTTGAAGAAAATTATTTACTGAACACAAAACTAATTATTCCTCTCATGGCTAAACCTTTTAGGACAGTTAGGCTCCCAAAAACACAGGCAAGGTTAACAAGGCCTACTCCTACTGATTATTTTCACATTTCTCATACTTCTTTGAGTAACAAAATACTTTAACTCACTGGGTCTACAACTTTGATTTCAATCACACAACCACCTCCAGTTCCACTACAACAACTGTTCATAGAATCATAGAAAGGTTTGGGTTGGAAGGGACCTTAAAGATTTAAGTTCCTTTTAAAATAATTCCACAAAACATTCATCCTCTAGAGTGTTAGATGTTAATGAACTCAACATAGTACTTATTTTCTTTTCAGGCATAAACAGTAGCCCAACAATACTGCACTTCAATCAATTAACTCTTTTAGATTCTTAAGTTGTGGACAAACAAAAAAATTAATTCTGTGTAACAATTATGGCTTATTTATGCAAGTATTCTTGCAATGTTTCTAAACTACCATTACATAAATACAGAATACTGGATAAAACAAATATGTTGATATAAATATCACATTGGCAGTGCATTGAGTTGCATCTGCTTTGTGGCCCTTGGGGACCACAGTTTGGGATCAAGGGGTACTGCAATATGGAATGAACCTAAACTAGCTGAAGGCAAAGTTCAAAAAACAGTACCAAGAGATTCATTCAGACAAAACTAAGCTCTTTCCTTACCCACCTTCTCCATCTTCTTCGGCATTTTTTAATAGAAGAGTGGTCATGCACTCCCAGTCCTTCAGGAATTTGCCTGCCCAGTCCCACAAGCTGTCGATGAGGTATGCAACATGTTTGTGTAGCTAGGGATTAAAAACACAAGCTCATAGAAGCAAACATATCACTAAAAGAAACAGAGCTTCACATGTGCCTCTCCCTTTTTCCAATTACAAAGCTTTGTCATTCACACATAGATTCACACACAGTATTCCAACATATTTAGTTTGGAGCTAATCAACAACTCCATGCCTTCAATCTGATACAAATCAGGGAAGTGGGGGGAAAAGCAGGAAAAGCATGAAAAAAGCTTTTTCTCTTTTTAGGATACTTTCCCTTTGTAATTTAAGTAATCTCTTTAAAACTAGCTTCAGTATTGCTTTTATATTGCTGACCATAACAGCTGAAAATACAACCTTGGGACTAGAAACGAGTCAACAATTTAAGCAATGCCTCTGAAATTCTTTGCAGAAAGATTCGAAACTGCTGTGCCTAAGACACTTTGGCCAGATGTAGGTCTGCACCACTGCAAAAGCAAATAATGAAGTACAGCACTTTAGCTGATAAAACTCTCAGTAGAACTACGCAGTTCTTACTCAGCATACAGCCATGGCACAGCAACCCATATCTGGCTGCAGAACGACACACACATACCAAAACCTCCTCACTCAGTGGCATTAATCTTTCAGGATGTTTTCAGAAGCTGCTTCAGCACTGATTCTCTCCATTAGCACAGTTATAAATTAGTTTTAATACAACAGAACAAAATGTTCTCATTAAAAACTCATCCTAGAGAGCAAAAACATCCCAAACACCAAACATTTCAGAGTTCACCAGCAGGAATAGTTTTCAAAAGCAAGCCAATACATAACATGCAATGCTGGATTTGAAAGACTTACTGCAGGGGCTGTTCTCCTCACCTCACTCTCCAGGAAAAAACCTATTAATCTTTTCAACTGGTCAGTACTTGCCCCAAACTTCCCTCCTCCTTTGGGCTGAACTTCTTCATCTCCCTCATGACTAAGCAACCTGCCAACAGAAAAGAAAGTCACTCCAGTTCTGCCACATTCTCCTTATACTCGTTTGCCAACGTACCACTAATTCTGTCAAGATCCCAAGGACTGTATTTCTTCTAAATGCCTACTTATTTACTCCAAATCATATTAGACATTTTTATCAGGTGAAAGGGAAAGAGATTCGGTTGTTTTCCATTGTGAGAGATCTGCTATCCCTGTGGATGCAGAGACTATTTCTGACAGTTTCACAGGTATCCTGCCAGCTTTCTGGACAACAGATGCAGATTCTACAGATTTGAACATACAATGAGGTAGGTATTTGCTCATGCTTGAAAAAGGGCTTGCTCTAAGCTGAATTTAAACCTTAACAATAGAGTAGAGATACTACTACCCAACCAGTATTCACATCATGGTATACATCTTGGAACTGAAACTTTTTAAAGAAAACACACTATCTTGTATTTCTAAAAGACAATTTAGTCAGCTTCACAAATATAGTGGAAAAACTGTTATTCCTCATCTGAAGTATGATGAAGCACAATACAACGCTTCAATTTCCCTTTCCCTCTTTATCCAAAATGAGTGTGACTGTACTGCTCATCAAAAGTGCTAATCCCAGGATAAATACAGGAAGGCCATCCCCACAGATTAATGTAAGGCCCAAATGGCCTGGATTTAAGAGCAGGACCACACTTACTCAATGTCAGTAAAAGCTTATGCTTTCAGAAAGTGCTTCTACTGGTGTAATTTACGCCAGCTAAGTAAGTAACCTAAGCTAAAAATGCAGACATTGAGGAGATTTCATGCAAACCAAGAAGGGAGTGGGGGAGCCAGAAAGCATAAACTTTTATACTAAAACTTTTATAGTATGAGCAGGGAAACAGGGCGTCACTAACATCTCTACCACACTAGAACAAAGATATCTATACTGTCAGAAGTGCTGGTGACAAGAACTGGGCGAAGAAGAACAAGGATGAGATTTACAGGGTCAGCATCCACACTGCACTGGCAAGCTGGGTAGAAAAAGTAAAGTTATCAGGGCAATCACGTCAACGGCAAAAAGTAGCAGTGTTCCGAGAGCAGAAACACCTGATTTATGAAAGAATATTAGGGCCAACACAAAAGATTAAGTAAGACTAGCAGATATGATAGAAGACTCATCAAAACAGAAATTTATCTTCATTTGTCTTTCTATTGGACTTGGCTCCACAAACCCAAGAATGTCAGTAATTCAGCTAGACAGGAAAAGACAACTAGGAGGAGATTCTGCATATGTGGAAACACAAATCATTATTATTTCTGAACTTTTCCCCACAAAACTCTTGCCAAAATATTTTTATTTTCATTCCTCTTTGTGAGGCAAAATTATTTCTCAGCCACAGAGACAGAAAATTTATTTCTTCTCTTTTTAGCACGCCAACTCCATTCACTTCATGCAACCATTGTTCTAAGAAGCCCATTTATAAGAGTTACTCCTGGGGAAGATAAACCCTGTACTTCATTAACCTGACAGAAAATTGGGAGGGCTTTTTAATCTGCTGCATCTCTCATTATTCAAAGCCTTTACAATGTATAAGGCAACTTCCAAAGGGAGAAGAGGGGGCCATTTTTGTGATTAATCACCAAAGCTATGGAAATCCAGCAGATGCCAGGTGATGAATGAGCTCGTAAGAAGTAAAGCAACAGGAAAAGAAAGAAGAAAGGAAGTATGCTTTCAACATAGCATGGCATCTGTGGATCAGTCAATTGTTTCATATTCTCTGTGTTAGTCTTGCAACTTTTCTCATGCTTATTGTGCCAGGGCTGTGCAGGGGAACAAATGATTACCCCCAGACAGCATTTCTCTTCTGATTCAGCAGAAGAAAGCACATCTACTACCCTCATGGTACACACTTCCAACAGAAAAATGAATGCTTAATGTCCCTCTTAAATAAATCCACCTTCATTCTGAAACAAATGAGAACATGCAAGAAGTAGGCATGCAGGCAGGCAGGCAGAGATACCTTTTATAAAGGAATTCCCCAGCTGCTACTGCAAGCGGACGGTGTGTGGTATAAACAAACTGGTATAACATTTCACAGTCTTCAGCTGATAACACATCCTCACAGTTCCTAGGCAAAAATAACAACGGAAGTTATAGTTCAGGTTTATCTGCAAAGAATATTATGAATGCTATGTCCAGCTTTTAGTAGACCTGATTCTCCACAGCCATGCAACTTGTTTACACAGCTAAACTTTTGTAGCACATATCTAAACTGCTAACAAAATTGGCAGCATTCTTTTACTCACTGTGCAGAGAAACAGAGGTCTGTGCAAGCCATGATGAATCAGGCCAACTGCATGGACATGAACATTAATTTAAAGTACAACTAAGATTGATTAGTGGTCATGGATACAAAAAGTAACAGTAATAGAATAGGAAAATCATGCCTCTACTTTATGCTTAGATGTTCACCATAGAAGATAATAAACAGGAAGATGCTTTATTTTGCAGTACAAATTATTTTTAAAGTATTTATTACAGTATTTTAAAACTTATATTATATTACACTAAGCTTATACAGAGTCACATGTAAAAAGAAATCAAAACACGTTCTTGATAGTGTGCTTATGACTGTGACCTTTCTGTGCAAACACACTCAAAGTCACAATTTTTTTCATTCAGCTACACATCTTGAGAATACCACATGCCAACTAGTAAACTTAAAATCCTCTATGAGCGCTAGAAATGGCATTAATATCAACCTTTTTTAAAAAGGAAACTGAAGCATCAGGGTTGAATAACCCACCAGAGAGATACCAGAAGAATGAAGCCCAAAGGATTACAGTTTCAAAATGCCTGCTTCTTACTGCCATAGCAACATCATTGGACTAAGCTGCTTCAGAGAACGAAAAAGCAACATACAAGAACCTTACACTCGCTACAGCCAGATAAGGGGAAAGGGTGTGTGTTTTTTTTTATTACTGCACTCAATTCTCAGGTAGTAACAGTTTAGAACCATCTATCTACAACTCTGGGTCTCTAAAACTGAGGATTTATGCTCTTCACTTGCTAGGTGTGATGTCTTACAAAAATTAGCAGCCCTTCCTGTGCTTGCCCATTTGCCTCCAAACCCACCACATCCTTTAGCACTCTCACAAGTTCACAAAGCTCCAGAACATCCTCCAACCTGTCTGCAAAAAAGTGAGCTCACATTAGGCGAGCGTTATCGC
This sequence comes from Falco biarmicus, assembly GCF_023638135.1. Classification (NCBI taxonomy): domain Eukaryota; kingdom Metazoa; phylum Chordata; class Aves; order Falconiformes; family Falconidae; genus Falco; species Falco biarmicus. The sequence goes on along the minus strand of NC_079289.1, from coordinate 73,196,003 downwards.
TGAAGTGACCATTGCAAAATATATTTTAGCACTGCCAGAGATTTAAGATCATTAGGGGGAAAAAAAAAAAAGAAGAAAAAAAACAACAACAACAAAAAGAAAAGACTGCACTCATTTCTCAAAGCCTCTCATTTATAGAAGTTGATACACCATGAATTTTAGCTTTACAATGTATTTACTCATGTCTGTCTTGAATTTTTCCCATTTTTTCCATGGCTGCTTGCAATGGTCACTGGAACAATAAAAAGGTCCTTAAATGGAAGTGCTGATAGTATGTCTCCAAAAGCGATGGGTCAAATCTTGCAAGATAATGCTTGTCCTCAACCAAAAAGAAAAGCTGCCTTACATACTTCAGGCAGGCTTTGATGGCCTCTTTTAACATGAAATTCCCTTGAGTATATATTTGCAGTAACAGGACATACAGAAAGAACTCTGAGTATATATATCATGAAATCACCATAAAGAAAAATATTTATGCAACTCTTATTCAGCCATCTACAGAACTGAGGAAATAGAGTAAAAATGTGTTTATTGAGGTTAAACAGCAAGAAATTGAAAGAGGTAACATGGTGCATTAGAGTATATGAATAAACACCGGTGCCTCCTGTGAAGCCATAAATGAAGTATCAAATTTATTAAACTACTACAAGTTTAACAACTGAGAATAAAACAAAGACTGACAACAAATTGCACTTACAGGAGTAAAAATACATGACATAGCAAGTCTTTATATTAAAAGGCTATGGAGAATTTATTGAAATAAACTAGCAGTCTGCTGACAAGGTTTCTTTCATTCTTTTTATTGTCAATTTATTATTTAGTTCTTTTAATGCAGTCATTTCTATGAAGTTGCCCTTATTTTCTGTGGGTTTTTTTAAAAAACAACTGTGGACAGCCTGAAGAAGAAGAAAGTTCTATACAAACACGTCCTGATCTAGAGTGGGCCAACACAGAATCACAGAACAGCTGAGGATGGGCATCCCTGGAGATCATCTAGTCCAAGCCCCTGCTCAGAGAAGGTTGCTGAGGGTTGTGTCCCTGATTGGTTTTGAATATCGACAAGTCAGAGACTCCACAACTTGTGACAACTTGTCCTAGTATTAGACCACTCCCACAGTAAAAAACTCTTTTCTTATGCTTAAATGGAATTTCCTGTGTGAACATGCCAGTCAAATGTACATTTTTTTATATCTGAATTTTTTATTACTTGCATTTCAGGTTTTCTCTTCTTAGCATACTTACAGAAATAGCGAACGCAACACCTGCATGCCTCTTATAAAAAAAATTCCTTGCCTAAATTGTTGATAGCTTGAAGAGCTCAGCAACATGCCTGCCATCTCTTTGGATAGAAAATAAGGGCTCTGCCTTTCTAATACAAATGAAACTGCCTTTCCTTAGGCAAGGACCTGGTAGTGCTGGTGGGCACCAAGTTGAACAAGAGACACCAATGTGCCCCTGCAGCAAAGAAAGCTAATGGTATCCACGGCTGACTTAGGAGTGCTGCCAGCGGGGTGAAGAGAGGTGATATGCAACATACGCAGACATGGACATACTGGAGAAAGTCCAATGAAAGGCCAGAAAGATTATTAAGGGAACACCTCTCCCATGAGGGAAGGCTCAAAAAGCTAGGACTGTTCAGCCTGGAGAAGACTCAGAAGGGACCTTAATGTGTGTAAGTACCCAAAGGGAGGGTGAAAAGAAGATGGACCCAGGGTCTGATCAGTGACAGGACCAGAAGCAACGGGCACAAACTGAAATACAGGAGGTTCCCTCTGAAAATCAGAAAACATGTTTTCACTATGAGGGTGACCGAGCAGTGGTACAGGCCACCCAGAAGGTTGTGGAGTCTCCCTCCATGGAGATATTCAAAAGTCATTTGAACATGGTTCTGGGCAAGTGTCTCTACATGGCCCTGCTTGAGCAGGGGGCTTGGACCAGGTGACCTCCAGAGACATCTTCTAAACTCAGCCAATTCTGTGGTTCTGAAATCCCCAAACTCCTTGTTCTCAAGTCTTCAGAGATTCTAGGAATCTGCCCCAATTACATTACTCCACAGCATTGTTATTTCCTACCTCCTCAGGAAAAGAGTAGGTCAGATACAACAGCTCCAGCCATGTATGAAGCACTCCCTAATAGCACAAAAGCAAAGGAGGGGAAAACAACCCGTTTTCTTTGCAGCACGGGCTGACAGACGCCAATTACACCATCTAGCATCTGATCCTTTTTTTTTTTTTTTCCTTGAATGGGAAGGAATACCTGTATGTACAACTACTACTACTACTATTCACATACTGCTCACAGTACTCTATATGATACATGAGGTTTATACTCGTAACTTGCCCTTAAATGAGTGCTTAGGGGTTTTACTTGCCTCTGGAAGTAGCAGCACTTGACTACACCTGCTGCCACACACTACCACAGTAAAGGGTGCTTGTCTTTTCTACTTACATTCATAAGCCAATCACCAAACATTCACAGAATACTTCAAATACAGCAATAATACTGCTGCAAATTTACAGCCCTCAGAATGACAAGCAACAGATAAAGGTTAAGCCAGAAGTGTCTGACAGCGTTTAGGAGCCTAAAAATAAACAGGCATGGCCTTCCACATACCAATGTCATGACATACCATTTTCTCTGCACTTCAGAGTGAACATATCGTGAAGAAGTTGGGTTATTCTAGGGGGCAGATCATAGACCCATTTTGTCCTGCATATGGCACCAGATGAAAGACTTCATATCTTGCTTTTTGTTGCATTTTACTGTATACAAGAGTGACTGCTGGAGTTGCGTCTCTTGGTCTGTGCTATTGTTTATACCAAGGATAAACATCAAAATCACAACAATAAAATTATACCTCATGCACTTTTTTAAAAAGGTTTTGCCACCTTATTCTTTTTGTTTAAATGGCTGCGCAAGGAAAGATCTGGCACACATTGTGGGAACATTGGTAATCCAATGTATAGCATCTCAATCAAAAAAATTCTGTTAATTTTGCATTTAAAATTAAAGTTAAACATCCAAATCTTCATATAAATTGTAAAACTATTATTCGTGCACTGAGCACTATCAACCAAAAATATATGTTGGAAGTATTTTAATGTCTGAGATAATAATTTTAAGTAGAAATACCAACTAATCTGTTGTATTACCTCAATTTCTACCCTGCTGTCATTGCAGATATTTCCAGACGATACTTCAGTGATCAGTGAGATAACATGGTTGCCACTACAATATAACAAGAGTCCTTTCCAATTCACTTTAAAATAGGATTAGCATATTGCAATACACTGTGCTTCTATGATTATGCTCTGACAGAATGCAGGAAGATACACATTGGACAGATGCTGTATGGTATGCTTTGGTTAAAAAACATAAGCCTAGGAGACATGCAATTCCTGTTTTTTCTTATTAACTCTGCAGACAGGAAAGATCAGAATTCAGAATAGATCTCGAGGTTTTTGACTAGAGGTGCATGATGACAGTAAATTGCTGAAGGTAGCTTCCAAAAAAAGCATGAACCTGAGAGGATGCAGAAGAGGATAAGATAGAGGAAAACATACATGCCCTTGTTCCATTTTGGTCTTTCACTTTCCTTTTGTTTGGAACAGGCTTGATAAAGCACTACCATAACTCCACGTGAATAGGGGTGTGGTGGACCTGAAGGAATCATAAAGGAGCTGCAAGGAGCTCCATGCCATTCTCTTTTGATAGTATCTGATCTGTGACAAGACAAGCAAGTTACTGATGCAAGAAATCAGAACTGTGTAGTACAATTTGCTTCACATGCTACTTCTATCAACTTCAAGATAACCGTTTCTTAATTTTTCTGAAAAGCCACTAAACAAAGGTGGATGGTTTCTTTATTTGTATGCAAAGCATGTCTCTCCACCTTATTTTTTACAATCACATGAAAACACTTCTTATACCAGCATTGAAGCCTTCAATAAACTTAACTGGTTTTCTGCACAATGTCTTGTCTGAATAACCTTGCTATATACAGTGCATTTGTCTAACAAACGTCAATTTCTACTCTGAAGTCCACGGCTTAGCTATGAAACAACAGTACAGAATCACCGAGTTCAGCTCTCTGATGACACTGAATTACCTGTCATGGGCCATCTACAACTAGAACTAGTAATATATATTATTTGCCATGGCATCCTTTGCCAAATGCAGTTTTCAAGTTTCTCATACGGTGTAGCCCCTCCCTCTCCAAACTAAAATATCCTTCAGCCTAGCTGAGAATCAAAAGGAAGATTAAGATTATTTTTTTTTTAAGCACAACATTGATGTACCCCTACTTGACTTGGGCCTCCCATGCTAAGCAAGACACTTGAAAGTCAAGAAACTGAGGTTGTAAACTGGATTAACTCTACTGACCAATCTATGCCAAACCACAGTGGCAAGAACTAATACATTTATCAGCTCCATTAAATAGTTTTAAAACTATTTATGTGAAGTCCTCAATGAGTGTAATATACTCACAGTTCTCACTAAGGTGGCTCTTCCAGATTTCAAACTTGAGTTTTGTGTTCAAAACTCAGTTTAATTTCTAGTTACATTTAACTAATGTAATACAAAGTCATATTCGCCTGTGCTATTTACATATTCAAGCTATTTGTAGATTTGTGCCCCTACCTGCACCACTTGTAACCATTCCTCATTCATCTGCTACAGTTACTTAATTACTTTTGCTGCTCTTTTCCAAAATCCCTCTACTCTTTTAGTTAAGTTAAGCACAAAAAATGAACAGAATTGTCTGGCAGTAAGCACACTAAACTAATCTGCCTCCTAATGGCCAATGTTTTCAATAAGATTCCTTGGTCTCCCGTCACTCAGGTTTTCTCCCTCTTTATTTCCTTCCTATTTCTATTCCCTCTCAGATCATTTGCAACATTAATGCTAACAATTATGCATAATTCAGTAGCATTAATAATTTCTATTATGCTAAACCTCATAGGCTCATTTCAGTTTCGGGATCACACCATGCTGTGTGAAAAATAGAAATCTACCACCCAAAGACCTTGGCATTCAACTGAGACAACATGCCACAAACGAGAAGAAAAATTCTCAGCTTAAAGAGATAGACAAGATGAAAATACAAATATGGATTTGAAAAAAGCAGGTATATGCATAGCAAGAGGGTTTTAAATTAGCACTGGATTATTTTTTTTAATAATGCAACACATCAAAGTGAATTGAAAACATCAGTGTTTTCACTGCCTCTCTAGCTAGTAACAGAGAGAAAGTGAAGGGCAGCACAGCAGTAGGCAGAGTAGTCAATGTATATTCCACAAGACTGGAACACAGTGACAGTTAAGACATGGTCAAAGCTGTTACATACATGGAGCACAGCTTCACTGCGATCATAAAACACCACAAAAATAATTAACTGGAAACCAGGACTTTCTTCTATACTCACCTAAAAGACAACTATGGAAAACAGTAAGAGATGTTACTGATACAGTAAATTTTCCAAAGAAAGTCACAGAGCACCCAACAGACTAACTGGAGGAAAAAAGTTACTCCTGGCCTTGCTTCTTCCCAACACATGTTGTGAAACAACAAAAGATTTCTTCCAAGATTAGAGACATGTTTATATTATTTGTTAAAAATAATCCATGATTCCAAATCAAATGTAGGGAGTTCATGAGATAGAGGTTCTTGCCAGTAGCTTTAAAAATAGAAACTTGATCTGAAAGGTCTTTCATGTCTCACTAAAAATGCAAGTTGGGCAATTAGAAATCAGTTGCCAGATTTGTGGATGACAAAATTGAGCCATCCACAGAGAAACCAATACAGCTTGACAAAAGCGGCAAAAAGTTTGATTGCATCTATGCATACAAGTAGAACTGCCATTTATGCAGACTGTTGTTTATTATTCTTTAAAGGCAGGAGAGTTGTTGTCTCCAGCCCCATTTCATGCTTTACTGCACGTATCAAGCACCATTACTGTTCAATATCCAGATACTGGTTTTGAGCCGAGTTGCACCTATTTGAGACACAATAGCCCTGAAATTTCTTTGCTTCTGCAACGACAGCAGCATGTCCTCTATGACACTATTGTAGATACTGAGGCATAAGCTTTTCCCCTGCTAGAAAAGCATCTTGATGCCAGGCTCTTGTTAAGAAGTCTGTACATGTGACTGTCTAATTGTCTGCACGGTCTTCACACAGGTTTTATAGACTGGTCAGTACTAGTCCTATCAAAGAGCTGTCACTGAATTTGCTTATTGAGTCCCCAATTCCCACTTTCATCACTCCAATAATTAAGCCAAATCAGCAGGGCTCAGAGCAACTTGGGGAGGAGGGGGGCAGAAAGGAGTATGGCTATGCAACAGATGAGCGAAAAGAAAGAAGCACATACTTCCTAGGCCTCCACACAGCCTAATTAAAAACAATTTCAAAATGTATTCATTTGTCTTATAAAAACTACATTTTATGATGGAAAAAATGTCTTTCAGAAAACTTTAGAAGGCATTTCTTCACACTGGAAATCATATTTAAGAAAAACTAAGAAAAAATTGCTTCAGGGAAAAAGAAACATTGATCAAACTTTTATAGCTGCAGTTTGCATTAATGAGAACATGATCTCTTATAATACAGCCAGAGATGATAAACAGCTGCAGTGCCAATATAGCACTTGTTAGTTCAGATACAGAATAAGGGCAGCCATAACTGGTGTACAGAATCTTTGTACTTCAACAATGGTGTGCTGCTCCTCCTAGCACAGGGACATGTTACCCACATAGACACAGCATTGTGCTTTGTTCCAATAGCTAGGCACCACGGAGAACCAAGGGATACAGAAACGGACATTGTAAACACAGAAACAATGTAACCCTAGCTACTACTAGTGAGGCCCAAACAATGGTACTCCCTTCAGAAAAGCATACTATGTTCACAGCATCATGTGCTGCTCTGATGCATATGTTGAAACAGGCCTAGAGAAATGCCGCTCAAATCAACGGAGTGTGAAGCGACACAGGAGACCAGACTATAAAGCAGCACTTCAATATACAAATGTACTTGAAATTTCATGTAAATAACTACAATGCCATATGATTTGGTCCATTAAGGTCTACAACCTCATCTAGCAACGACCAAGAGCTCTGGCTTAAACGGAAAAGCAAATCCCACAAGGCTATTGGACAATGCTCCATGCTGTACGTGGAAGTACGCATCTGCAGAATTCAACTTACACTGAGACAGAAAAGACACTTACTGAGTCCTAACATCTCAACCGCATTAACAATGAAATGCAGTGGGGTTTTTATTCTCATTTTGCATTGAAAAAGAAGGACAGAGAACTTATTCTTCACATGTTTTGCAAATAAAGTCATTTCTAAAATAAACATGCTGCTTAAGGACATGTCAGAATAGTTTTCATATACTTCTGCAACATTAAGTCTAGTTTTTCCTCACACTTTCACCTTGCCATTAACCTACCAAATTTATGGCTGGCAGGTAATTCCCAAGAAAACTCTTCTGTTAGCTTTCCACTTCAGCAGGACCAAGATATCACTTGCTCATTTCCTGTCAGGCAGCCTGCTGTGGGCTCAACAGCCCACAGGTTCTCTGCCATGGAGCCAAGAATCTGGAAGTCCAAATTCCAGCAACAGCCTCAAAGCTCAAGGCTTCTTGTGTCAGGTGGGGAGACAGGGAAGATGGCAGAGTTCCCTGAACTCCTGGTCAAGGCCTGGCAACCCTGGGACAGAAGATGGAGCGGAAACCCCATCTTTGGTGGGGACCTCCCCTGAAACAGGCAGATGCTCTATTTGAGAAAAGCCAAAATATGTGGAATTTCCTTTCAGAGGGAAGTATAAAGATATAAAAACATAGTTTTCATACTGAATCTCAGCAGCACAAGGGTTTTCTTAATATTGATACTTCCCACAGAAAGAAAATGCCATGTCTTGAGCAGCTTTAACTGTAACTCGTATCTTGCCAGGAGCAACTGTTTCCCAGCATGTAACTGATTACAGGAAGATTCATCAGGACTGTATCTGGATCTTGTTGCCATTCAAACAATACAGTAAATTAAAAAAGAAATTATTTACTGTGACATAAGCATCAAGAGTTTCATGGCTTGAACTGCTACTTCATGGTCCTTGTCCAGAGGCATGGACACAATTCGATCCTAATGGATGTAAAATGACAATAAAAAGATGTAACATGGTTTGTTCTCAATAAACACATATTTTTGCTACAGCTAGATCATCTACACTAGTAGAGCAGAGATTTACTTTTATTTCAGCAGCTATTTCCTAAGAGACATAAGGCAACTTGATTACTATCAAGTAGTTCCCCAGCCCCTGAAAATTAACAGCATGTTAATTTTTTAACTGAATTAATCATGCAGTAATATGATATTTTTTATAGATGTAATGTATGCGTTCACAGGAAATCAACTACAGTCTACAAATTAAAAGTGACTGACAACTTGTTTCTAAAATGTTACTACTGGCACTTCAGTATGCTAGATGAAGGTAAGCCTCAAATTACAAACATTATATAACCAGTTTCTCCCATCAACAACTAAGTACGTGTACCTACATGTTACAGAAGCCAGTGTCTTGCTGGAAAGACAATTAGGACTTGAGTCATAACAGTGCTTCATGGAATAGCAGCAATATCCCTGATCTCCAGAACTCACACTACTGTAACTTGGTACACATGCAAACACCTCAGAAAACAATGGAAATTTTCCTGTTCTGTGTACCCAAGCACTTACACTCCTCAGTGTGGCCCACATCTTTAAGGTACATTAAACCTTTGGACTTGCTTGTTTTGGGACTAACAGCTTTCTCACTTAACATGTGTCTCCGAAACAGCATGGCCAACAGGACAAGGGAAGCGACTGTCCCCCTGTACTGGGCACTGGTGAGGCCGCACCTGGAATGTCATGTTCAGGGTTGGGCCCCTCACTGCAAGGGGACGTGGAGGTGCTGGAGCGTGTCCAGAGAAGGGCAACGCAGCTGGTGGAGGGTCTGGAGCACGAGGCTTATGAGCAGTAGCTGAGGGAACTGGGGGTGTTTAGCCTGGAGAGGAGGAGGCTCAGGGGGGACCTTACTAGTAGCCCCCTACAGCTGCCTGAGAGGAGGCTGTGGGCAGGTGGGGGTCAGTCTCTTCTCCCAAATAGCTAGTGACCGGACAAGAGGAAACTGTCTCAGGGTATACCAGGGGCAGTTTAGATTGGATATTGGGAAAAACTTCTTTGCTGAAAAAGGTGTCAAGCATTGAAGCAGGCTGCACAGGGAGGTGGCAGAACCACCATCCCTGGAGGTAATTAAAAAATGCATAGATGCAGTGCTTAGTGACATGGTTTAGTGATGGACTCTGCAGTTCTGGGTTAACGACTGGAACTGATGATTTCAAAGGCCTTTTCCAACCTAAATGATTCTATGATTCTATTATATCATTTCTAAATCTCTAGACCAATTTTACTTTGCACCTTCCTTTTTCTCACAACCCAGCTGCAAGCTGTGGAAGACCATGAATCCTGAGTTTGAATACTCAAGGGTAAAAGAGGGAGCATCTGAAACCCCCACTTCTGGGAAATGTATTGATGGTTATATGATTACATTTCCCACCACTGAGAAAGCATGATTTAAACTGTGAAAGATTCCAGATCAGTCCATGTTCTGTGTGTCACTGTTTGGGTTTCTTCTGTTTAGAGGGTTTTGGGTTGGTTTTTTTTTTTTGATTGGGGGATGGAGTTTGCAATAATCGATTTATATAGCATCCTCCACACAGAGGGAAATTGCAGTACAGACTGGAGCTATTTCATCAGTCTCTGAATACCAGTCCTGCAGTTGGTTACACAGCTTACAGCAAGCAACCTTCTTTTAGAAAGAAAGATGTGGGACTACCACGTAACAGTTTAGAACAGGTTAATTTTAGATAGTCAAGTTTCAGTCTGAATAATTTATTCTTAAGATACCAATATTAATCTATTTCTTGTTCTTTGAGGATGTGCTACAGGTGTTTTTTAGTATTAGCAACTGCTTTGGTATACAGGTAAGCCCTGCACCTCTTGCAAAAAGAACATGATTACCACCACATGCAGGCACTGATTATGTACTGATTCAGAGGAACTGAAATACCACTAAAGCATCTTGAGCTTTCCTACTCAAATACTGAAAAGGTGCTGCCCCACTGGGATAAGAGTAGCTGACAAAACCATTAGCAAGGACAGGATTAAATAAAGGAAAGGGCTTACTTCCTCAATGAGTCAGGGTGCTGGAATATGATAAAGGCAGTGTACAGGGTCAGTGCGGTCACAGAATAAGCTCTCAAAACTACAGCATATCACCTGACTTGTTCAGAAAGGAGATAAGGGATCCTTCTTCAAGATTCATACTGACATGGTAGATCAACAGAGAGCCATTCCCACATCAGTGTGATACATGGTTAGCCAATCCGGTATCTACAAGGTTAACCCATTAACAGGAGCAGGAAAAAAAAAAAAAACAGGGACCTTTAGAGTATGAAATTCTTTGTCATCTGCCAAAGACCCATAAAAAACATCTGGGCCATACCGGATGAACGGTGGAGATAACTGACCACAGTACATGCTAACACCATTTTGTGCACGAACTAAAGTGAAACAGAAAGTTCCATGGAAACAGAGGGAAACATCTCTGCAAAACTCCTTCATCCACTCAGTCAAACAGTTTCTGCAGTACTCTAAGCTCCTGTCAGTCAGGACAGTGGGGAGATACCTCTAATTAAAGCATCAGACCCTGTGTATACACCCATCCCAGACTTAACAAATAGCAAACAGTAATCTATTTACCTTGAATCTGCTAGTAAAGAGATCCATCCTGGAAACAAGTTCTTTTTGGCTATAAATTCCCTGCAGTCCCAGAAGACATTTCAACCGCACTTCAGCTTGCTACAAGACAAAGAGAAATCAGCTAACAGTATAAAACACGTATTTTTGATGTTATTCGCTATTGGCACTTATAATATGTAAATAAGAGTTCTTTGTGAGTGCCTATAGCAGACTACCCAAACACTGCCTCATCTTCTTTATTAGTGGTACCAGCCCCATTTTGTTTGTGTGCACATGCATCTCACACACACACAGAAGCAGCCTGCAGTCAGCCAAAGTTAAAGGTGACATCAAAGGTTGTGGTAGGATCCCTAGGAGTCAAAAGAAACTCTCACAGACCCTACAGCTAATAAAAGCAACAGAATGCAAAAGATTCAGGAATTGTGCTATTCACCTGGTAAATATACAAAGACAAGAGTACAGATGACCTACTTAATACAACCAGCACTCTTCCGTACATCACTTTGCTTGCTTCCTCTCAACATCTGATTCAGGGAATCGTTAAAACACTGACAAGAACTCCAAGAAATTCTGGATCATTTCCAGAGGAAGAGGTACACCTTTAGATAAGAACTCTAAATGGTAAGCGAGTGCCTACAGAGTTAAATTCTATGCCTTCTCCTTGTTTTACACTAGAATGCTGTATTTTAAGTGTTCTAAGAAGAAAAGGGTTGCTTTGAATTTGGCCTAATTAGTTAATTTAGGCAAAACATATTTATCATGCAAGGTGTTATTTCATATTATTAGTACTGCTGCTTCATAGATGACTCAAAAAAGGAGTCTTTTGCTTATCCAGCTTTTAAATTATCTCATTCATATTGCTACACCTTTCAAATGACAAAGCTTTAAATGGCACTAGGAAAATCATTTTGAGGATCTAACACAAAAATCACTGTGTTCTATAAACTTGCAAAGCTAAGGATACCAGCAGAGACGTTTAAATGAACTGCAGGCTTTGAATCGGTCTCTTCATATTTCTTCCTTAATTCCTCTTGCTAACAATAGCAGTAAGAATAATCAAGGAAACCCAAGAAAGGAGACCACCTACACACAGCCTATCCATTACTACAAGTTCCTGTTCAACTGCTTAAATGGAAAGCAAAGGGTGATAACCAGGAACAGGCTTTGACCAACAGATAGCTTTTTGCTAGAAATACAAAGTTAAAGATCAACAGGTAACAATGAGTACTGCTCTCTAATCTGCCCATGACACACCAGTAGTACATACTCTACATTGTACTTGAAAATTAAAGGCCTTGTCTGAGAAGGAGACTGTTGCCTGCATCTGCTGCTTCCTACAGCCACTCGTGGCTCCACAGCACAGAACTCACTCACAAATGGCCCCAGCTTGCTACCCATCACTGCACACTGGCACAGACTCAGTTCAGCCAATGCACTGCCATCTTTGCTTCAGCTGCCCTCAGTATTCTAGCACAAGGCTTTGCTTGTGAATAGGGACTGCATTTGTGCTTGGGGAAAAGGAAAAAAAAAGGAAAAAAGTTAGTGATGGTTTTTTGGATGGTCATATAGCCCTTAGCACACAGCTAGTAGTGTCATTTCCATTTGTCAGTCAGGTGGCATTCAAGCATAGGTCTGGTGATAAAGTTTAATATGTTAAACTGCACCACCTGCCTCCAAAGGTGTCCCGTTCTCACCCAAAAGCTCTCAGTCATTACCCTACATGTTTGCTTATTTCAAGAGTTGAAAAAATTAACTTTACTGACTATGAACAAATTACTTCTACTATGACTAATTCTGCTGTTTTCCTGTGTTTTCAGTTGCATTTTCTCCTTCTCAGTCACCTCTCCTTTTCTAGATTCGTCACTCCTCATAGCTTCTTGATCATTCAAAACTACTTCACATCCTTCTAAAACTATCTCTCTACTTCAGCTCCTTTCAACAGTAACATAGGCTAGTACGAACATCCAGCCATCAACTCCCCTCACCAGAACTACTAACACCTGCCTGTTTGGTCTTTCAAAGCTGTGAGAGCGAAGGGGAGCAAGCACATTTTCAGAACACTGAACACACGCTGTCCCTCAGCTGTATCATAGCATATTTCAACCCTAACTTGCAAACAGACTGGCAAAAAACATCAGTAAGATGGTGGGCAGCTCTAGTGACTTCAAAGAACTCTGCATGGGCTCCAGCACCACTTAGACATTTTCAGTTATGAGACTACAGCCTCACCATTATCACAGAGGTGGGGCCATTCAATAAGCCTTACAAATACAGGCTGGGACTGGGATGGTTTGATGGGGTCATTGGGTCATTTTTTTCTCCTCACCCCACCCCAGATAATAAACTGGGAAAACTAGGTCTACTTCTGAATTACTCCTGAAGAGCAAAGACAATTCAACTTACCTGCCCTGTTGAGGTAAAACAATTCAAAAAACTGCCCTCCCCCCAAAAAAACTTGGTACATACGCACAGAGATGACCTATGGAACAGAAACCCACTATACTAACATGACCATTTGAAGAAAGAAGTATTTCAGAAGTAGCCGCAACGGGACCAGTTTCTATAGCCATGCTGAAAACGAGGCAAAACTAAAAACCCTTTCAATTTCCTGAAATTTCCCAGGAGGATCACATGGTCAGGACACAGAAGTTCATTTTAGTGCAAGTTCCTGTTTCCACAGGATTTCTTTGGGTGTTTATCAGTCTAGTGAGAAAACCTCAACAACCTGCCTGAAGTTCCAGACAAAGCTAGTCTAACATGGTAGGAGGTCCCAAGTGTGTATCTCCACTGTCTTTGCCTTCCTGTCTCCTTTTACTTTCCCTATCCTTATTCTTCATTGTCTTTATTTTTCTGGCCTTTAACTCTGAACTTTTTACACAGCACTTCCCTTCAACACCTGCTGCTCAGATCAGCACTGTTTGACTAGATCTGGATGTTGATTTACTAGCTATATATTCCCTTGGTAGAACACTAGCGCCTTTGAGCACAAGTTAGGTGCCTAGGTTTCACAAATGCACCGACAGGGGACTCTGCTTACATAGGACATTGTTCAACGGCACACAGCTGTCAGACTTAGTATCAACTGTTGTTTGGTCTACAAACATAAGTTGAATTATTTCTAGCAGGTGAACATAAACTACTCGAAAATGTGTCTGTTCCACAACTCTTACTGGGCCAAAGAGAGATCCTCATATGCAATTTTGAGCATATTACCACTGAATCTGCAGCATCTTCTTGCACCTAGGATACAGCCTTTCACATAAAAACATAATGTTTCATATCAAGGTATAATGGAAAAATGGTATCTCATGGGAAAGAAAGAATGATTATATTCAAATAAAAGACTGTGAAGACAAAATGTTAATTTTATACTTACTTCCCCCTTGCCTCTCCACTTTAAAGCCTCCAGACTGACTGAACTTAATCTCTGTTTACAGCACTGCAGAGGATCCTGGCCAGGTTTTCCCCCACTGTTAGAATACTTTTGTGGTCGTTCCACTCTGGGGCCTAAATGATTTGGCAAACTTCTCCACGTTATATTCTAAAAGAAAATTGGCTCTGGGAGATATCATTTTCTTGCCACCCACCCCCAAAAAGATGGGATGGAAACGCTTATTAAGGAGGAGTAGTGGGAAATAACATGCAGATGTATATAAAAGTACTGCTGCCCCTGCTGCTGCCAAAAATGCGCTGCTCTCATTTTGGAATCAGGCAATTTAACAGTGGCTGCAAATCACAAAGCACAGCCGGGACTGCAACCACCAGTAGTGGCACACTACCAGGTCTTGGTCAAATATGAAATGTGGAAGACTTTTCACTTTATCTCACTCTGTTTGCATCTGCATTGCTTTCAAATAATAAGCTTTAGAAAAACAACCATTTCCAGTTCCCAATAAATGACACTGGATGAGCTATATGCATTAATCTGAGACACCAGCTGTTAATTTTCACCGTACAGCACTGGGAATGAAGACACATCATCTTCAAAAATGACTTTTTCTTTGGCAAGTTCTCCCAACTGAACATATACAAAAAAGATATTTTGATCAGATAAATTTTATGCAGGAAAAGACGACAGTTTTTGATAGATTTGTTGTTCTAAAAATCTAAACACTACCTTCACAGCAACGGCACGATGCAGGGAAGAGGCTTTGTGCTCCCCCTCCTGGCTTTGTGGTTAAACTACAATTTTATTCACAGAACACAAATGTAACCTAAAGCTGACAAAATCGAGGATGTTTCAAAATTTATACCGAAGCTATATACCCCTGCAGAGTGGCGTGCAGAATTACAGCGTGCCAATTTTGTTAATCAGCCATTCATGATAAATATTCCTATCCCTTTAAAATCTCTTACACATTTTAGAAACATGAGAAAAAGCGAATTTTTGAGTTACTTTTTTCTTTTGGCTTTTTGTTATTGTTGTAGTTGTTTGGTGGGTGGGGGGTGTTTGTTTGTTTGTTTTTTTTTTAAATGTGCCTCTACTCAAGAAGAAAAAACAAACCTCCCATAAGGAAAAGGAGAATAACCTTTGGAAAATGACTAGACTTCTGTAAATATTTTCTGTATCAGTGTAATTCCAAATGAGAAGTGCAATATTAAAGACTAATTTTACTATAGACAAAATTTGTTCATTTTTATAAAATGAAACAAAATTTTAAATGTAGCCATCAAATCTAAAAGCAGAATTTTACTCAACATTTAACGCTGCATGTGCTCAAAGTGTATAGGCCATTTTGCAATTTAGTAATAGTTCCCAATTCAGTAACATATAAAAATAACTACACACACAGGAACACACTGCTAACAGAACTGGAAAAAATGTTCTGCTATTTAGTGCTGCAATGGCTTTATAAATAAAACCTGAAATGGGGAAGAAAGTAAATTCTTTTTTGTAACACCACAGTCTTAAATATCTACTCTCAAGAATTTAAACATTAGGATTCTTTAAAAAAATATTCAAAAATTTCCACCTACTGCCCCCAGTAAGGAAAAAAAACAAACCAACTCTACCTTGTCATACAGCATCCACCCCATGTATTTTAAGTAGCTATCATTTAGAAAAGCATCTGGGTATGTTTTAATCCAGCTGCCAATTTCTTCAATACAAGTTGCTCGGATCTCGGGGATCACATCACTGTGGAATTATAAAATTGTGATATTAATATATTTTAAAAGCCTAATATATACTAATTACATTATTTGCAATATTTTTATTTTCTTGAATTTCAGAAATATGTATAATCCAAAAATATTACAAGTATCTTCATATTCATGTCCTAAGTTAGTCTTCAACGACAGTTAGGCCACTTTTAGCTACAAATGTTTCATGCAATAATTACTTGTAATTCTGGATATCTTCTCAATCACAAAGGCACTGCTCTATAGCCAGCAAAAAGAACTTAAGAAAGGTTCTTTTGTAAGTACAAATTGTTTAAAATAATCAAACTGCTACACCTTTCTTGACATCATTAGTGCGTTTAGGATGTCTACCTTGATTCAGGTATCTGTTACCTCGACAATTTGAGCAAGAGTTTCTTGGGCATGCAGATACACACCACAGCTTTATTTTTATTCTTACCGGTAACGGTTTAGAAATGTCCTTTTGAAAATAGCATTCATCATGTTCTGTATCTCTAGAAGCTTATGCTCATACTGAAATACAAAGAGAACTGAACGTTAACATTGGTTCCACAATTCATTACACAAAAAATTTGCATCAGTACTCACAATACTACTGTGGTGCAAATTGCTAGCATTTACACATGGCACCAACATACAAGCGGTCTGTAATGACATTTTTGATGAAAGGTTTACCAGATACCAACTGCTAACTTGGATAACAAGGTACTTGTTTGACATAGTAAGTCTTGATCTATCAATACACAGAAACATACAGAACAACTATTAAATAATCTTCACATATAGGTCAGGTCCAAATTCTCTTTTTATGCACTTAAACAGACATGGAAGAAAGGCATACAAGGGAATTTTCAAAATGCACCTATTCCACAATGAGCATGTATTTTAACCAAGCCCTGAAAATCTAGTTAGGAACTTCTGCAAACCCAAGTCACTTACTAAAAACATTCTCTCATCAACATCATCAGGAAGGGTGACCAGTTTGGGTTTTTCCCCCAAGCACACATTTCCTCTGTCCTTCCCGTAAGATCAGCCTTACAATAATACTAAAAAACCCTGTCTCATCCAAACACGGCCTTCCACAAAAAAAGGGGTTGTTTCTAAGAGAGTCCATGGGCATCCAAAGCTCAGAACAGAGATAACCGATTCTAAGGTCAAGAGAAGGATGTCCTGGTTTCAGGTGGGAAAGAGTTCATTTTCTTCCTGATAACTGGTACAGTGCTGTGGTTTGGATTTAGTATGGCAATAGTGTTGGTAACACACTGATGGTTTAGTTGTTGCTAAGTAGTGCTTACTCTAAATCAAGGACTTTTCAAGTTTCCCGTGCTCTGCCAGTGAGGAGGGGCACAAGAAGCCAGAAGGGAGCAGAGCCAGGACAGCTGACCTGAACTAGCCAAAGGGATATTCCATCCCATAGAATGTCACGCTCAGTATATACACTGGTGGAGTTAGCTGGGAAGCACTGATCACTGCTCGAGGACTGGCTGAGCATCAGTCAGTGGGTAGTAAGCAACTGTGTTGTGCATCACTTGTCTTTCTTGGGTTTTATTTCTGTCTCTCTCTTTTTGTTGTCTCCTTTTTCATTACAATTATTATTATTATTATTATTATTTTTATTTCAAACTGTTCTTATCTCAAGCCATGAGTTTTACCTTCCTTCCAAGTCTCCTCCCACCACAGGGTCGGAGGCAGGGTGTATGATGAGCAAGCAGCTGCGTGGTACTTACTTGCTAGCTGGGGTTAAACCACAACAAGTGTGACTATGCTTGATGTTCATGCATAGTCACCTCCACCCTCAAGCCAGAATTATTTCTTACATACATATATAGGCCTGTCTCTGTATGTTGATAAGAAGCTGTCTGGCTGAGCAGGGAAGAAATGACAGAAACTGAACAGCAAGAAAGATACAGGTCATACCTGAAGCTAGGAATATTTTTACAATGCATTACTTATCTGGAGATGACAGCTATCCTGGATCCTTTTGCATTCATTGAAATCCAGTTCTTGAACTAACATTTTGGCTTGTAATTTGTATAAACATATGCAAAGCTGCACTCCCACAACACTAGAGCTACCAATGAAACTACCTGTGAGTGTAAATCCATATTTGTGTAGAGGTCAAGGGCTAATGAAGCCAATTTAAAGCAGCAATTAGTAGGACAGACATCACACGTTAACAGTACATAGGGCAGATACTACCTTAGTCATTTCTGTACCACTTAATCTAGCCAGTCATAACTGCTCTGCACCATGCATTAGATAAACATATAAACCTCAAAGAACTGCAGCGACCCAAAAGCAAGCTGTCACTAATCCCTCTATTCCATCTTCATACATCTCCCATACAAGACACCTGCCTAACCTCTTTCCTTTTTTTCTCTAGCTGGTCAAGTCTGTAATTTGTTCTCTTGCCACTTATCCTCTTCTTCTCCACCTCATATAACCTTTGAGCATTGTGCTTGTTGACATCAAGGTTCAGATGTACACTAACAACCGCTGTCAGAAGCTTCATTGCTAAAAAGAAAACAAAGCCAACATATTTAGCTTAGCTGAGCGATATGAGCATAAATATATTCATCACTTTACCACAAAAAGGATATGGTTAGCCAAATCCAGTTTGTTATCCAAAATATGAACATTACTAGATTATAGTAATTTATTTCAAAATACAGTATTTATTTTAAAGGCAGAAAAGGAGCAAAAAAGGAAAATGCAGCGATACTACTGGTGATTTACAGCTTTTGGCCAGAGTTCTAGTCAGAGAAGTAATTTACTGGGCAACTCTTCTCAGTTTACGTACTTTGATTTTTCTGCAAAAGAATCTAGAGTTGTAGAACTGGTGATTTCCAGTGACAATAAAAAACAAAACAAAGAACACACACACCCCAACAAAAAAAACCCCCACACCATCCACAACAGTGAAGCTGGCCAATAAAAGCCTGGCAATCTTAATATTTTACTTGAAGTGGCAAAAATGCACATTCCTCTAAGGATCACTAGATGGTTTGCACAGATGTCAAGTGGGGGTTTTGAGCCTTCAAAGCAAACAGTGTACTTCAGAACAAGTTATATTTTAAGTGCTCTTTGTATGGCAAAGAACTTATTAGCTGGCTTTGGGGGGGGGCGGTGGGGAGGGAGGGGGGAATGTAGTAGCTTTAGTATCATCATGCTGCATGGAACAAAAATGTGTAACAAGCAATGTTCTTTCTAGCACAAATACCACAAGAGTAGCAGCTTTCCAAAGGAAGCTTTTTTAGGTGAAGCATTTAATGCAACTTCATCAGATTAATTAGTGGAGGGAGGAAAATAACAGAATATAAAATTGACCGTGAAAAATCAGTTACTGGAAAAAAAAAAAAAAAAAAAGAATCTGAACGCAACAAAATTCTAAAGTTAGTCATGTCAGGCATTAAAGAAAACATAAAGGAAAAAAAAAATCATATCTATCCTATCTGAAGCATCCAAATTCCATTCAGATACACATAGGAACAAGTAATTTATATTACAGTAACATATATTAGGAGGAATGCACTGTCAATGCATAAAATAGCAAGTTCTCCAGTAAAGAGAGCTTTTCAATTTTGAGCAGTTTTGTTTGTACACATCAACAAAACTCACAATCTACAGCAGCTCTGTGAGTTACTTTACCTGCCAGAGTACTTGTGTGTCTAAACGCTCTGACCATGGAGTCCGCTAAGCCTGTAAGCAGTGAAATGACAGTGTCCATCAAGTAGCTATCATACAGGATGCTGCACTGGCACTGTTGGACAAACACTGCAATAAATTCACAGAAATTGGCCTTGAACTTCTTCCAATAGGGTCCTGTTCTGATCAGTGGGTAGTCTTCATTGTCCTGCACAGGAAAGAAAAGGCAAGAGAAAACACCCCAATTAGTTTTGTTTGTGCACACCATTTACGTCTCTCTCACTGAATATCAGAGTTTTGCTGCCAGCTTCACCTCGGCCCATCCATAACTTTTTTCACGATTATTAATACGAAGTAGGGACACGCAGCTAGGTTACAAGCAAGCACAGAGACTAACTAGCTTCATTAGAGCTACCCCGTCATGCTAGCCCACATCTGAAAGCAACGTGTGTGAGGTAGCTGTGAATGGACAGGGGAGAGGGCATATGAAGCCTCAACATCATAAATAACTTTCACTTGCATCAATCATGAGCCCCTCCTGGACTCTTTTACTTCCTCACAGATAGCAGTGCTTCCCCACTTCCCTGTCCTTCCTGTTCCTGCAAGTGCATGGTAAAATCCAGGAGGAAACTGAAGGGACTGAAAGGTGAAAACAAACTGTGATGTGAGCAGGATGGGACCATTTTGCTCAGCAGCACTGCCAGTTTAAGGAGTTTATCAGGTTGCAGCTTAATGACAAATAGTGAGTCAGTCATTCACCTATACCACCAGCACCTGTGTCTGATAACCTCCGCAGAAACAGTAAGTAGGCAATACCTTTGACATTATGCAAAAAGCAAGTTACAATAAAACCACGAGAATATTCACAGTACAGTTGATACTGCCAGCAAGAAAGCAGACAGATGGCAGTTCAAATGATTTCTCACACAAAACGGTGCACCTCATGTGAAGAGCGTACTAGGAAGACTTCATAGATGGCAACCTCAGGCAGCATGAACATTTATTTCATTCGCACCTCACAGATGCCAGCAATGGCTCTGAATATGAATTTGCACCTTGATGGTTTCCAGGTGTGAATGGCTTTGGGGAACTCCAAAACTTCACTCACTATGGAAAACTTCATCCCGAAGGCAGGCCACTACTCAGCTGTTGGTCATACACCTTCTCAGATGTATTCTACCATGCAGCTTCACACCCAGAATAACCTTGTGTACTTATAAAGCGCACTTTATGCTCTCCTATTGTAACTTTGCCTCCAAAACACAGGACCCACTGCTCTCTTGAAATATAAATGCAAATACAGACTGGCCTCAGAGATGCCCACAACCTAAAGCACATTGGGAATATAGAATGTATTTCTGATTGTAAGAGTAATTTCAGAGCCTAACCATAGTAGCAAGTACTAAGACAGAAACATGAGTCCCCAGCAGGCCCTGTTTAATGCTCCTTGATCATGACAGAAACTATAGAAAGACAACCTACAGCTTCAGGAAATATGTACTTTATCACCACAGCTTACCCCTCAATCTGAAAAGCAGCACAAATACAGGAAGACATTTAAGAGCATTTCTACTGTCCACATTTATTACATTGGGATACTGTTTAATGGTATACTGTAAATATAGTAAAGCATACATAGGCACACCAGCACAACAGGCACACCACCTAAATTTAAGAACCTAACCTGGGATTCCCTTAGATTCCCTCCATAACAAGAGAAGCAACTCTGCTTCCAGAAACCAAGTCAGATAACACAAGGTTCTTCCAGAGAACTATTCAAATCACTCAGCTGAGGCTCCTGCTCTGACTCATCCTGCAAATGTTTCTTTCTTTCATAGAGTCTATGGAAAGAGAGGAAAGTGAAGTGCCAACAAGGAGCCAAGACTAATTCCCCACAATGCTGCAAGTGTTGTATGGGAAGAAGCATTACAGAAAAGATGTTTCTGTTCTCAAAATATTCTCCCAATCAAAAATTTATATTTGCAAGAGAATGTTTTGATGAAAAAAGCCTTTGAACAAATCTGCCAAAACATCTGTGTGCAGACATGTGTGTGTGCACATATGCATGCAGGCACATGTGTGTGTAGAGCTCACTGGAAGGGATGGGAAATGAATTTGAGCACCACTGCAACTTGACATACATCAGTCTGTTCAAAATGCTGATGGCCCTTTGTCCTAGTTTCAGCTGGCGTAGTTAATTTTCTACTTAGTAGTTGGTACAGTGCTGTGTTTTGGATTTAGTATGGCAATAATGTTGGTAACACACTGATGGTTTAGTTGTTGCTAAGTAGTGCTTACTCTAAATCAAGGACTTTTCAAGTTTCCCGTGATCTGACAGTGAGGAGGGGCACAAGAAGCTGGGAAGGAGCAGAGCCAGGACAGCTGACCTGAACTAGCCAAAGGAATATTCCATCCCATAGAATGTCACGCTCAGTATATACACTGATGAAGTTGGCTGGGAGTGGCTGATCACTGGTCAGGAACTGGCAGGGTATCGGTAAGTGGGTGGTGAGCAACTGTTGTACATCACTTGAGGTTTTTTTCCTTCTTTTTTTTTCCCTTGGGTTTAATTCATCTCTCTCCCTCCCCCCCCTTTTCATTACACTTGTTGTTATTGTTATTATTAGTAATTATATTTTACTTTATTTTGATTATTAAATTTCTCTCATCTCCACCCACGAGTTTTACCTTTTTCCAGTCCTCCTTCCCATCCCACTGCAGGGAGGTGGGGGCAGATTAAGCAAGCATCTGTGTGGTACCTAGTTGCTAGCTGGGGTTAAACCACAACACCCTTTGACATCAACAGCAAGAAACAGACACTTCAAAAGCATGAGTGTGGTCATCCAAACCAGATCACATGAGGCAGACCTCAGAAGTGCATGATGAGCTCCATTCACTAATGCACAGTTTAAGATGACGAGTTCTGAGGTATTCACCTACCATGGAAATGGGAAATACAGCCACAGAAAATGCTATACTACAATCGCAGAGAACTACAAGAGTCCTACCATGTCCACCGGCCAAGTAACTGTCAGGATCCAAGGATAGGCCATGAATTTCTTATACTGCAACCCAGTTTCCTGTAACGCAGGAGACAAAAATTTAGAAGATTTTTGATGAAATGGCACAGTTAATTCGTAAAGACAAAAGCATCACAAATCATGCATCATATTTAAAAGGCTATTAAAACTTAAGACATTGTGTATACAGGTGGCTCATGCTCATACAATCCAATGCATTAAACAAAATCCAGTTCCTTCTCATCTCGGTATTTTTAATTTATAACTAATGATAGAAGAAAAACACACTTTTATATAAAATCTGAGTTTTCTTGCTACAAGAGACAGCTTGTTTTTAAAATCTATAAGCAAACATATACAAGGTATAATCCTCATTATTAATTCTAAGATACGGCTCCTCAGCTATTCTAAGTATATATCCCTTCCCAACATTTAGTAACTGGATACTGTAAAACATCCAAACTCAAAAAAAAAACCATTCCAAGCTTTTTGAATTATAGAGAAATGTTTTCAGCACTAGTGTGACTTGATTCAGAGATGTTTCCTCAACTCTGCAATTATTCCAAGACAAAAGGCATAAAATCAAACTTTCTTATTAGGATCAGTGAAGCACAACAAGTATTTCTATCCCCATCTGGCTGTACAGTATCAAATTTAACTCTTCCATTGCTAAACATTTCAGCAACAAAACAGGAAAGGGAAGGAAACCTACAAAAGAATGAAAAATTGCAAGAAATAAAATGCCACATACAGGAAGAAAAGCAGGAGAGAAAAACTGAATAGTTTAAGAAAGAGGGAAAACAAAAAGCAGTGGTCCTGAAGTCAAGCCTGTCTCTCTACTGAGGAATACCACAGCCCACAAAGAGGAAATAAATGCCTCAGTGACCCTATTAAACCCATTCTCTGCTTCCAACACCAGTATGAGTTTTCACAGAAACTGAGAGGGACTCTGTGAGATCATCTAATCCAATCCCACCTGCTCAAGCAGGGTCAGCCAGAGCAGGCTGCCCAGTGACATGTGTGATCAGTAACCCCTGTTCCCAACACCATTAACGTGATTAGCATGACTAACACCATTTTATGGGGCAAACAGCCATTCTCTGTGAGACACCAGGTCATGTATTTGTTCCCTTTCCCTCATTATCAGGCCCTGAAGGTCCTGTGAACCAAGACAAAACAAAACAGACTTCTTCCCCTCCCTACCGTCTGAAGATTCCTAGGCGCCAGGCCGATTACTCCCTTGCTTACTGGCCTTGAAGGTCCCAGGCACCCAGCCAGCCAGGTGGTGGTGACAACCCCATCACAGAGAAGCTTCACAACACCCAGAGCACAGTCCATAAAATCAAGTGGTTGCAAGACCTATGTGGGGAACTTGAACAAGAGCTACTGCTAGACAGAGAGACCCGTGACCTGCCCAATGGCAGGGACACCTCCACCATCATCTGTTTCCTCTGAGGACTGACTTGTATTCTTTTATATGATTTTTCAAATCTAAATTATGATTGTTATTTTGATACAGCAAACCATGTATTACGAGTTGACCCCACCTACAGAAGGTCTAGATGATGAGAAATAGTATTATAATTGTACTACAAATTCTGTATCACTTAGGTGATTAGAAATCGTAAGTTAAATTGTATTAAAAATTCTGTATTATGCTACTATATTGATTCTACTTGTAGAAATCTTGTGCCATTATAAAATCTGTGCTACACTAATAATATCCTGTTAAGAAAATAAAGCTTTAATTGTAACTACAACTAGTGCCATCATCATTCTGCCAGGGATCCCCTAAAAGAACCTGCCTGTCCCCTCAGTGTCAGGTGACATCATGTGCAGTCAGCTTTGTAGTATCTTCACATATGGAGATTCCATAAGCTCTCTGGACAATCTGTTCCACTGTTTGACCACCCACATAATAAAGTGTTTTCTTGCATTCAGGTGAAATTTCATAACTTCAGTTTGTGCCTATAGCCCATCTTGGCTTGCCTTTGTGCTCACTGTCTCACCGGACACCACTGAATAGGCTTCCTCTTCCTCATTCTGTCCCACTGGGTATTTTTACACATAGATTAGATCCCTCTGAGCTACTTCTTTCCAGACTGAATAGGCTCAAGGTTCTCAGCTTCTTCTCATTTGAAAGATCATTAATCATCTTTGTGGCCCTTTGCTGGACTCACTCCAGTAAATCCACCTCTCATACCAGAAACCCCAGGACTTGACTCAGCACTCCAGATGTGGTCTCACTAGTGCAAGCAGAGAGCAAGGATCACCTCCCATGCCCTGTGG
Organism: Falco biarmicus; assembly: GCF_023638135.1. Lineage (NCBI taxonomy): Eukaryota > Metazoa > Chordata > Aves > Falconiformes > Falconidae > Falco > Falco biarmicus. The sequence continues at coordinate 73,171,106 of NC_079289.1, read as the reverse complement.
GCAATGCTTTCCCTAAATGCAGCCCAGGGGGTTGTTGACTGTCTCTGCTGCAAGGGCACACTGCTGGCTCACGTTCATCTTGTCATCCACACGGACACTGAGATTCTACCCTGCAGAGCTGCCTTCCAGCCAGTCAGCTCCCAGCGTGTACTGGTACATGGGGTTATTCCCCCTCAGGTTCATAGGGGTTTCCTGTTGCAGAACTTATGAGCTGAGGTCCCTCTGAACAGCAAACCAACCTCCTGGTCTAGCAGCTACTCTTCTCAGTTTTCTATCGTCTGCAAACTTGCTAACAGTACACTCTGCCCTACTGTCCAGGTCATTGTTAAAGATGTTAAACAGCATCAGCCTAAATATCAACCCTGGGGTACTCCACTAGTGATTAGCCTTCAGCTGGACTTTGTGCCACTGATCACTTCAGCATGGGCCTAGTTGTTCAGCCAGTTTTCAGTCCGCCTCACTGGCCACTTAACTGATAATTCATCAGCTTATCTGCACAGATTATACGGGAGACAGCGTTAAGTTTTACTGAAGTCAGGACAAACTCTGCTGCCCTCTCCTCATCCACCAAGCTAGTCACTTCATTATAGCAGGCCATCATGTTGATTAAGCACAATTTCTCCTTTTTAAATCCACACTGACCACTCCTGATCACCTTCTTGTCCTTCATGTGTTTGGACATTATTTCCAGAATTAGTTGCTTCATCACCTTCCCAGGGATCAAGGTAAGGCTGACCAGCTGGAGTTCCCCAGACCCTCTTTCCCACCCTTCTTGAATACAGGGGTGACATTTGCTTTGAGTCTTCCGGAATCTCTCCCAATCAATATGACCTTTAAAGATCATCAAAAGGGGTCTCGCAATGACACCAGCCAGCTCCCTCAGCACTCCTGGGTACATTCTGTCAGACTACATGGTCTTACCCATGTTCAGTTCATTTAGGTGTTCCCTAACCTGATCCTTGTCCACGGAGGGTAAGCAGTCTTTGCTCTGGACTTCCCTCTGGTCTCAGGAACCTCGTATTTCTGAAAGCCGGTCCTACCAGTACAGCCAGAGGCAAAGGCAGCATTGAGTACATCAGACTCTTCTTCGTCCTTTGCCAGCAGGGCCCCTGCCTCATTTAGCAGTGGGCCCATGTTTTTCTTGGTCTTCCTTTTGCTGTTGATGTATTTGTAGAATCATGTGCCCTCATTGCCCTTCACATTTCTTGCCAAACTCACCACCGCTAACATCTCCCACTACTACTAGTGAGAATTTTGGGAAGATGCACTGATTGGTACAAGGATACAGTGTTGCAATTAACTGAACAGTAATGCAATGGTTAAGTCACTGAAATGATCAAGAGCAAAGAACTATATATAACCCTGTAATTTTCCAATCTTCTGAATGCTAGAAACAAACAACATAAATCAAAAGGCAAAATGAGGTGCTCTGGCAGATACCTGGTAATATTTTCCACTCTCATTACTACTTTCACTACTATTATCATTTGTTTTCAAAAAATACTTTGAAATCACAGGAAGTCCTATATGGCACTACTTCTCAACTAAATTAATCGCTGTCACGTTTCCATCTTTATTTATGAAAACAATGAGTGAACTACATGTGAAAAGAAACACAAAGAAGAAACAACTCGACTTTAAAATAACAAACTACTTTGCTCTTACTCTTAAAGAAATTGGTTTAATCCTCTAGAATTTTTTCAATCACCTAATAACCATGGCTAACAAGTGGTTACTTCAGACATTTTTTTCTATATTAGTGCTGGTTTAATGCTAGGCATAACATATCAAGATTAAATTAAACAAGCTGACAGATATTGTCTTGAAAAATACCTAATTCTGTATAAATAATCTTAGGAGGTTTTTTAGAGTCCGTTTATCTAAAAACAGAAAAGAGAACTTCAGAATTCACCAGATTTAAAGAAAAAAAATACAAAAAAAAATACAGACACTGAGTGTTTATCACAAGGATTATCACTTGGTATTTTCATTGAAGCACAGAATGGTTTGGGTTGGAAGGGACCTTTAAAGGCCATCTAGTCCAATCCCCCCTGCAATGAGCAGGGACATCTTCATCTCATCCAGTCTGACCCTGACTGTTCCCCGGGATGGGGCATCTACCACCGCTCTGGGCAACCTGCTCCAGTGTTTCACCATCCTCATCACAAAAAATTTCTTCCTTATGTCTAGTCTGAATTTACCCTCTTTTAGTTCAAAACCATTACCCCTTGCCCTATTGCAACAGGCCCTATGTTGGGAGAGGTGTCCGCCGGAGTCAAGAAATTACTCAATATGAGTTATGCATCTTGCTCATCTTTATTGGCTTCTAACACTTCTTATATAGCCTCAATACACAACCATGCTCCCAAAGCAAGCATATAATTGGTTATTAGCCCCTAAGCACGCACTGCTCTCACACTACTAATTATCATGATTAGAACAAGCATTCTATCCATGCAGCTATTTGCGTTAGCTATGTTTTAGCCTTGCTGTTTGCTACTCCCTTTATTCCCATCCCGCTCCCTATCTCCCTTGGCCTTGCACATGTCTTCCCTAACAGCTGCAGCTTGTTACAGCCACGGCCTGTTAGTACAACAAAGTTACTTGGTCTCGGGATTCAAGAATAGATCAAGGCCACTTTCTTGTTAACTTCAGCACAACAACTTCAGCACAATTCTAATTCCAGGCCTATTCCAATTCCAGGCCTGGATTGTGCAGATACTTAGGGTTTCTGTGGCCACGCTTCTGCAGCCATTCTTCTACAGCCCTACTAAAAAGTTTGTCCCGGTCTTTCTTATAAGCCCCCTTTAAGTACTGAAAAGCCACAATATGGTCCCACCTGAGCTTTCTCTCCAGACTGAACAGCCCCAACTCTCTCAACCTGTCTCCACAGGAGAGGTGCTCCAGCCCCCTGATCATCTTCCTTGCCCTCCTCTGGACCCACTCCAACAGGTCCATGTCCTTCCTGTGCTGAGGAGCCCAGAGGCGGACACAGTAGTCCAAGTGGGTTCTCATGAGAGCAGAGTAGAGGGGGAGAATCACCTCCCTCGACCTGCTGACCACACTGCTTTTGAGGCAGCCCAGGATACGGTTGGCTTTCCAGGCTGTGAACACACATTGTCAACTAGTGTCCAGCTTTTCACGTGCCAGTACCCCCAGATCTTTCTCCTCAGGGCTCCTCTCAATCCCTTCAACCTCCAGCCTATATTGATAGTTGGGATTGCCCCGATCCAGGTGCAAGACTTGCATGTAGCCTTGTTGAACCTCATGAGGCTCACATGGACTCACTTCTCAAGCTTGTCCAGGCCCCCCTGGATGACATCCTGTCCCTCAGGCACATCAACTGCACCACTCAGCTCAGTGTCATCTGCAAACTTGCAAAGGTTGCACTCAATCCCACTCTGTTTCATTGATACTGGTCCTAATACAGACCCCTGAGGGACACCACTTGTCACCAGTCTCCATCTAGACATCGAGCTGTTCACCACCACACCCTGCATGCAACCACCCAACCAATTCCTCATCCACCAAACAGTCTACCCATCAAATCCATCTCTCTCCAATTCAGAGAGAAGGATATTGTGGAGGACCATGTCAAAGGCCTTCCAGAAGTCCAGGCAGACAACATCTGTAGCTCTTCCCTTGCCCACTGATGTAGCCACTCCATCATAGAAGGCCACTAGGCTGGTCAGGCAGGACTTGCCCTTGGTCAAGCCATACTGGCTGTCTTGAATCTCCCCCCTGTCCTCCATGTGCCTTAGCATAGCTTCCAGGAAGATCTGTTCCATGATCTTCCCAGGCTCAGAGGAGAGGCTGACAGGATGGTAGTTTCCAGGGTCCTCCTTTCTACCCTTTATAAAAAGGGGAGCAACATTTCCCTTTTTTCCAGACAGCAGGGACTTCACCTGACTTCCATGACTTTTCATGTATCATGGAGAATAGCTTGGCAGCTACATCAGCCAATTCCCTCAGGACTCCAAGATGCATCTCATTAGGTCCTATAGACTAACATATGTTCAGGTTCCTCAGGTGGTCATGAGTCTGATCTTCTGCTACATGGGAAGGACTTTACTCCCCCCCTACCTGTCTTGCAGTTCATCCACTTGAAGTCTAGGGAGAGGTTGCCAGTAAATACTGAGGCAAAACAGTTGTTGAGTATATCAGCCTTCTCCTCATCTGTTGTTACCCAGCTTGCCAGTCATGTTCATTGTGGGGGTATGCTTTCTTTGACAGTCCTCTTCTGGCTGACGTACTTATAGAAGCCCTTGTTGTTCTTTGCATCCCTTTTTTTCCATCAGCAAAATGTTTTGCTAGAGTAGCATGTTACTACACTGACCCAAAACCAAAGTGACTGTTTTTATAGCACGCGGAATACAGCTTCTAAGGCAACCCTAGAAGCTTTCTTTTGCCCCACCAGGACAGGTGAAAAGGTTACAGAGCTGTAACACATCCAGGCTGATAACAATAATCACATCTTTGTACTTTCCAGAGTGCCTACCCTATCATGAGTGCTATTCAGGGCTAATTAGTTGGGAAAGAAGTACCAGATTACTAATTCACATGGCCCAACACATATTGGTCCATTTCTATCAAAAATTAGGCCAAGTGCTACTACACTTCTAAAATGAAGAAAACCATGTTGGCAAATTCATCCTCTGTGGGAATCTCTAGAGCAGCTGGTCTTTGAGAGATGCTCAATTAAAACAAGGCTGATGGCTGCTGCTTGACAAATCAATTCAGAGGTGGCAAATACAGGGGGGAAAAAAGCACAGAAGCAACTGAGAGCACTGCAGAAAATTTGATGTTAGCATAATTAGTCAGGGAGCAGTCAAATGAGAAACAGTATTGTAAAGCTATGCATTTTTCTTAACAATCCTCAAGAAATGATATATTCAGTATTGTTTTGACAATTATCTAAAAACCAGAAATGCATATCTTCTTGCATATGAAATACAGTTATAAAAATTAACTATGTCAATAAAACAGAAAGAAAAGATTCAAATAAACTATCATCTAAAACATATCTTTGAATTAGCTCATCATTAATCCACAACAGTATTTTTAAAAGGACCTATCAATGAAATACCAAAGGAACCATTTACCTGCTGCAATGCCAGGTTATATTTACCTCAATATTAAGTCACTATCAAAAGAACTCCTAAGAGAAAGCCAGATTCAGGAAGACTGCAGTTAGATAGCCCTAATAAAACTCTGAAAAATAAATGTGACTTACAAAAAAAAAATCCTGCTGCTGCTAAAATAGGTCATTACAACACCAAGTTTCTTTTGTGAAAAATAGAATTATTTTCCTAAATTAAGGTAGTGGGACACAGCTCCTGAGAAGCAGCAGGAACTCTGTCCAGGTTGATTATTAAGTAGAGCCTGTTGTTTACATGAGAAAGGCATGCAAAGTCAAAGCTGTGCCTACCTCATCAAAGGTCTCTGTCATTTTTTGCATTACATCCTTCTTGTGCAAACTTTGAAACATCTCTGCTGTTACCATGCCTAGAAATGTTTTACACAAAAAAACAATTACCAACAACCTCATTACATTAACAAAGTCCAAACCACAGTAAAGATTTCGTTTTAATTTAGAAACACCAGAAAAGTGGGACTCTTATTTCCATTTACACTGGTAGGGGCAACATATACATAGGGAAACACATAAATCCATTCATACTAGAAAAAAAGTGGTGAAACAGAACTGAAATTCACATTAGAGAAATCTACCCTGTGCCCGTCTGGCATGACTATTTTCTCTGTCCATTCATTTACTTCAAGGATCTACTAAAATTCTGCCCACTGCTAGTCAAAGACTCCCAAAACATTTCCCATAAGAAAAGGCATATTAGCCAAAGACCTGGAAAAAAAAAATCTGAAGTATAGAAGGTACATTTTAACTGCTTAGATACACAGAGAAGTTTCAAACTAACAGAGCAGACTTCTTAAATGCTTACTTGACATCCTGAAGCATTTCGCTAGCAAGCTGTCCCCAAAAGTCACTGTGTCTCAGTGTTTGTTATGAAATAGACAGCTTCACGACCCTCTGGTAAAAGTAAAGGCAACAAGGCAAGAGACTGTTTTTCTAGCCACCAAAGCAGGGAGTTTAATTTTCTAGTTGCTTATTTTCAAACAGTGATACTAGCAAAACAAAAGATACTAGGAAATTACCAAATAAATGGCAATTGAAGCATAGGATTTTAATCAGCATGGTCATCAAAACCATCTTCCCTATGTGGGAATTCTGCAAAGCAATCTGACATGCCACTTCAAGAAACCTGACCTTGCAAACCATGTTCACATACAACTCTGTTGTATTTCTTTCAATTTCAAAAAAAAAAAAAATACAACTGTAAACACAGAGTGAACAAATGTAACCAGCAGCTTGCTTTACTATTAGCTCTGCCCATCTGGAGTTTGTCTTACACAGATTGTAAGTACATGATTTGCTGGAGAGAATAATTACATTTCAGAAAGCACACTTCAGACTACTCTCACATACAGACAATGGAAAAGGCTACTAACGAGGTAAATTACCTTGGCAGCCTGAGCACTGAATGAAGAAGTTGATCAGATCTAGAAGTGCCACGTTCCTGTCCTGTTTATAAGCTTCAACCCAGTCGTCTACTACAGACTAGAACAGATTAAAAGAAACTCATTAGCCAGGAGCTGAACACAGCATGCTGTACTCCACTGACAACATCCAACATAAAGACACAAACTAACACAGTTCCATCTCCACTGAATTACAAAAATTAGAATAAACTCCACACCATTTAGTTCCATTTCTAACAGCACATGCAAAAGACTCCTTCTGGAGCAAAATGAAGTCTTGAACTGCTTATTCACAGGTTCTGCTCTACGCAGTGTTGTCATTCACAGATGCTTTGCTCCCTGTTAACAGGGAAAATAACCACAGTTTTAATAAATTTAATACACAAAACCCAAAACATCGTCCTCCTGACTTCTTGACAGCACTGCAGTAATAGTTTCATTTTTAAAATAAAAAAAAAAAAACAACCCAACCCCACACACACATTTAACCTCTGTACCATCTAATAATTAGTATTAAATTAATAGCAGCAATTGTCCCTGGGAATTATCGTCTTCACTAGCACCCAGTTTGTGCAGTAGGCTGAAACAGTTCACATACTACACTTAAACTAAAAAACAACTCCAGATTTAATTTCTAGGTCAGTACAGCCCTGTCTATGTGACACAGGCCTGCTGGGACAAGCCATTCAGGCTTCAACCCACCTGTAGTGCCACACATGTCTAATGAATTCTAGCAGCAGCAGCCTGGACTCAAGCTGCTGCCTTTCCAAGTCCTTCACATCATGCTTTGCAAAGCAGAAACTGAGCTTAGCAGAGCTCCCTGAATAAGTTACCACAGCTGTAGCATGGCAAAAGTCCATCCACACAAGCATCTTTTAAAAACTAAGGTCTTGCATCCAAAATGTAAACGTACTTCTCATGTGTGCAGACACACACCTTGCTTAGAGGAACTGCATACTGGAGACTTGTATTAACTCTGTATAAAAATATCTGGGGCTCCTGATTTTAATCCCTCATACACATATACGAGCATAATATACATATATGCTCAGAGTATGAGGAGGTAGGCTTCCTCACACTGAATAAAGTTGGTAACTATATCGATGCACAGGGAACCTGACTATCCTTCAAACTGCTGTCAAACTGCATTGGAATGAAGGTAAAAGACAAATACCAAAAGGTAAGTTCGGGGGGGGGGGGGCGGGGGGGGAGAAGCCCCAATTTTCAGAATCCTGAGCAACAAAAAATTTCTACTGATGAACCTTTTCTGTATTTTTTAAAATAATTCTCCTTTTGTATGTTGAAGACATTGATTTAGGAACACTGGTTTAGGTACATATTTCCTTCCTCTTTTTAAATATCTGACAGCTACTTTTCCATTAATTTCTTGAAGATGCATGCTTTTTAAGAGCCATGCTCATAACAGTTTTCCAATCAAACTTGTTTCTTGCTCACCTATGCCAAAACAGAACAAAATTTCAATGCTCCAGAGTATAAATAACTGAAACGACCACTGTTTATCCCTTTTCCCTCTGCCAATTCTCAGAATTCAGAACTAGAAATACCTGCATGGCCCGCTTCCCCATGCTAACCACTTCAAACAACGTAACTGCCTCAACCACTTCGCCATTCTGCAGCTGGCTCACTCTTCTTCTACTGGAAGAATTCCTCCTTATGTTTTCACACTGTTCTCGGACCTTCCGTTTCTCTCTCTGAAATGAGTCAAGCAAAGAAAGTATGTGAAAAAATGCAACATGTAACAGCCATTCACAGATACTTGAATTATCCCCTAACAAGTTTTATTTTACTCTCATGGCAATAATCTCCCCAGGGCACTAACTCTTAATCTTCAAGGATAAAGCATTATCAAACATTACTGTACTAGAAGGGGATGAAAGAAAGGATTTACCAGTTTGAACATTTTCTCAGCAATGAGTGATGAGCATAGGAAGGTATAAGAGCCAAGAAGCTTCTGAGCAGTTAGTTGCATGCTACCCAGAAGGCATTTTTCAGTGACAGCTATAATTTCTGAAGAACAGACAGCAAGCACAGCAACTCTCCCACATCTTTTCACTCACAGGGTAAACACACAACCTGCAAACTAACACCAGCTGCACACAACACACAGCTAAGGAAGAGCACACACTGAAATGAACAGACTGTTCAAAAGCTAGCCTTGAGGCTCTGATGCCAGTGGAATTTGGGGGTCAAGCTGTATCCAGTGACTAGATTTTACATGTGCTGTATTGTGATTGTTTTATGTAATACTCAATTTTGTAACAACTGAACGAGACAGAAGATAAACTCCATAATTTAATTATTTTTACAAAAAAAACCCACAACTTACTGGTGTTTTCAGGTTGCCATTTCTCACACAGCTGCCATTCTGCACAGCAGACTCGGGCACAGTCTCATCATGAACAGCATTCTCTCTGAAGTGTAACAAACACATTGGGATTAGCAGTGAGAACACAGAACTACACACTTCAATACAAACAACAAAAGAAAATAAAAGCATATAAATGTATTTTAATATTTTTAGTGAATCATTTGGAAGTTTTGTCATTTTGTTACTAAAAGCCAAACAACTAAAAGTACAACAGAAATTTAGGGCCTTTTTGAAACTATTGGCTTTCCTGTAAGGTATACAGATAATTAGAAAACTAGCAAAACAATCAAAGATATCAAGGAAGTAGAAAGTAAGTAAATGAACCGGAAAGCTGATGTTGACTTAAGGCAGCCTTTGTTGACTTAAGAGCTTTGCACCATAAATCAATAACACAGGTATTCGTTCAGTTCGTGGGTGCTCTAAACAAAACAAGGCAATAACATTTGGTGGGTCTACAATTTAAAATGAGAGGAAGAAACTGTTCTACTTTGTCTATAAAACATGCTGAAGAAAAAAAGACACATAAGAAATTTCATTTGCAGGTCATTGCTAATACAACAAAGGAATAATTTTATAAATAAAAATGCACCTTCTGGGAGATCTGAAGCCATACATTTATCTGCAATGAAATCATGCCACTTTTCATCATTCCCAATGCTAACAATATGCTTTGCCAAAGGTCATGTTTGGGCGGACGAGCTGGATCCCACTTGTGCAGCAGGTCCAGTACTGGTAGCTGGCTGCTATGGCCTCCTTTTAAACTACTGTGGCCAGGACATGAAGCCAGTTGAGACTTGTACTATAAGAAGGCACAAAAAGAAAGTAAATATGAGACTATACAGTCACTTTTATTTTCGTGATACTGTTGCAACAAGAGAGTGTACTAACACAAGTGAACACTTTATGAACTAAAAAAAGCAGTGTATTACACTGTCAGATAGTCAGCTCTCCAATATCCAGTGTTCACTAACCCAGATGGAGAATTAACTATGAATGCAGAGCCAGCTCAACTTCAGCTAGGTTTATCAATGCCAGATAAGCACTGTGGTTGGTGTTCTTCCCGAGACTGTTTCAGACACTGCCTCTGCAAAGCAAATCCTGAGGATGAACAGCATCAACTACAGGACCAAGGTCCTGATGTTATTTTGTTACTGAAAGCAGACAGAAGTTTTTATTTAAACACAACTCTACGTACTTTTTTGACCTGTTGGGACACTTCACTATATGTCGAATTAGGCTTCCAAAACCTCCTATAAAAATCCTATATAAATATGAAATTCTATAAAAAGATATCAAATTGCTAAATACAAGTTATACAAATACTGAACTTCCCTACAGAAAAAAGTCCCATGAAAGTTAAATTAAATTAATGTCTTGTCATAGAAAAGTTCAAAACGCAGCACAGTGTTTGACAGATGGAAACCAAGAAAATATTTCAAGATAAACCAATCCTTACATTAGCTGTCTGCACTTCTGCATGTTACAGGGAAGAAAAAAAAAAAAAAAAAAAAAAAGGGATGAACTATATAGTCCACCACTGAGTCAGTATGCAATAAGCAACAGTTTGCAGAAGACTTCAAGTGTTTTCTTTGATTTGTAATTGCAAGCCACAGAGATTAAGTATCTCAAGCACCACCAGAGACTTCCTAGTTGAAAAGAACAAGCAGCGAGAAACAGCAGTATCTATCACTTTTCTGATGCCAGTTAGCTCTTCACAGATTCTTCTACAGACCACAAATAAACAAAAAGAATCCAAACATGTTTCTCAAGGAGCTGCTTCTCCTGTGTGATTAAATCCTTTCACTCTTGATTTCAAAGCAGAATTCAACATTATGGGGCTGGACTAACAAGTTCTTACTTGCATTGTTTCACTAGAACTGTAACTCAGATGCCAGCCAACATTCTGGCAATGTGCGTTACCTGTTTCTGCACTATACCTCAACATAATCCTCAACACACTCTCAAACAACTTTCCTGAATTGTTTGCTTGTACTATTTAGCAACTTGCTCCATCCCATAGCAAAAATAAATGCACTGCATTTGATTACAGCAACTACAATTGAGTCCAAGTTGAACTAAAACATTTAAGTAATAAAAAAAATCAGACCTGCTGGAGGATAGTACAGTCAAGTACTGATCATGTACTGCTTTTAGTATGTCTGTCTAGAATCTATGTCTTTGAAGCTTTAACTCATGCATCTTTTTCCCAAGAACATCCTGAAGGATGGCACCACAGATGGTATCTACTGGTCCTGTGCCACCTACTTTGTCAGCTTATGCCAGGCAACATGTACCTGTAGCAAAAGGGACTCAAAGTAAGTGAATGCCTGGTATATGAAACAGCACATGCTTACCAAAGCTCAGCAAAACCTGCAAGAATGAGAAGACTGTTGATATACATACAGCTTCCTCATGTTGAGCTAACAATGCCAAGTAAAACAACCTCTCTGTGATGAAACCAGTCAGCGTAACTTTCACACATGCACTAAACATCTGTCTTAAACACTCAACAAATGTAACTAAGCACTAAATACTAACATTAAAAAGCCATTCAGGTTCTGAATTGTTTTGGTTCTCAGTGCACCACAGCACGTAGCAATGTCACAAGACACACCGTGCTACAACAGACAACCTACACAAAAGTAAGATACTTTTTAAACCTAGATACTACAAATACTCACATTTCTTTGTTTGTTTGTTTTTGTTTTAATACTGATGTTTCCAGTAAGGCTATTCATAAGGCAGGTACTTAAACATTTGCAGGAACTAGACCACAGCCAAGAAACTGAACCCCATGAAACCACTTACAAACTAAACAAGGTATTTCAATGGAGTTTTTATTTGCACAGCTAAGTTTCTGTTGAAGAACCTGTTAAAAGAACATCCTCTTATCTTCTTGAGCAAAATAGGAACCACTGTACCTAGTTGAGGATAACATGTGATGACTTCTGCAGTGATCCTCATACATGTAACATCTTTTCAACTATAGAAGTTCAACAGTAGGTTTGACAAATTTTGAACTAGGTTGTTTTTCTTTTTGCTCCCCTCTGTTACTCTACACCATACTGAGTATTTTTGCATACCTAAATTCACTGCCGCACGCACTGGTAACCGTTTTCAGCCATTTACTTTGTTTCCACCAGCAATCAGTAAGAAATCACAGGCAGAATTCCATTCCTATCTCATGCTAACTTTCACCTTTATACCCTGTTCCACATGGCTCAGATGCATTTCTATCTCGCATTCCTGCCACTATATAGTCCTTTCACTAGCACCTGAAGTATTACTGATAAGATACAAACACTTGAAGTAGGAAGGAAGTAAAGTCCTTTGTCTAGTCTTCAAACAGACTACTACCGTGAGAATTTCCAAATTCCATTTTCTCATCTTAATAAAGATTTGGAGCAGATTTAATGATTCACACTTAAAAAAAAAAAAGCTCTTTCTTTAACAAAGAGATAACATATTACACTAGCTGTGTAAGAGGAACAAGAGGAACAATTATTCTATGTTACTGGATCTACTACCTGTAGATTCTTAAAATTGTAAATTTCAACAAAACTGCTTCATGTTTTAGAAGCAACATAAAAATCTCAGCTAAACAACTGCCAGGTGCCTTCCTGACACTTCTGAAACCAAGAGGCTGGCCTCAGATGAAACATAACCAGAAAGGACATATGGGAAGCTCTATTAGATGTCATCACAGACTATGAGGAACACATCTCTCAGCTTTTGTTAAAGCTTAACAAAGCAAAAGACCTGTAGCAGACTTTTTCAGAAGGTGGTAAGATCAAAAAATATTGGGCTGCAATAAGTTCAAAGCATGCCACACTGGACACCTAAGAAGCTTCACTCTTTGAAACTAGACAAGATATGCCCAAATGCTTTACCTTTTATTTTTTTGTATCTGCTCTAGTAGAGATAGAGCTTCTAAATCCCATTCTGTAAGCAATGACATGAACAAATTTGGTTTATAGATCATCTCAACTGATGACTGAAAAAATACATCACGAAAAAGAGGAGGCTTGATGCATCTCTGATAAAAACAGCTACAAAGAAGCAATGCTCCCTTTAGTGCCAATCGGGAGGCTACAGATTACTTAGCACTCCTCCCCCTCAGCATCCCCAAACTCACCACTAAAGTGAACACAAGTTGGCTATGAATTTGCCTTTTTTTTTTCCCAAAGTAGGTTCATTTGCACCGTAGCGAATAAGGCAGAGAAAAGCTTGTAAGGCTCTCTGTCAATCAGCATAAACTACTACATTTAAGAAAATGCTAAACAACACATAAAAGGGAATAAAATGAAGACATTAGTAACAAGACATAGTGCCCACCAAATCCTATTTTCCCCCCCTCCCATCCAAAATAACACATTGCAGACTGCCCCAGTATCTGCAGGGCACAAACTCAAGGGGCAGCACCCATTTACCAAAAAAATGTTACCGGCAACCTGTGCCACGTCTTACTTTCGGCCGGGAAGGTGAGTGGCTGCGTTGGGCTCGGCTATCATTTCAGCTGCATTATTTCAGCAGCACAGACAGCAGGCTAACATCACCGGCACCGCTCCCGAGGAAACTTCACCGAGATCGGTGGTGTTAGAAACCTAACAAAGCTTTGGCTCTTGCGGGCGAAGCAGCAGCCAAAAACTGTCGAGAAAAGAAAACAAAGCGAGTTAATTCTAGGCAGCTCCCTTCAAACAGGAAAGTCCCCCGCAACTCCAAGTCGCAGAAGGGGATGCAACTTCGAGAAAAAAATTAATTCGAAGAGGAGAACCGGGGGGCGGGAGCGCTGCACCTGGCGGGAGCGCCGAAGAGCCAGAGCGTACAAAGCCGCCGGCCGCCAGAGCCGCCAGGGCCGCAGGGCCCGCACCCGCCGCCCCTCGGGCTAGCGCCGGGACGCCGGCAGCACCGCGCCCCGCACAGGCCGGCCGCCTCAGGGGCGCCGCCGCCGGGAGGTGACGTGACCAGGCGGCGGGCCGGCCCGGGACCCCCAGCCACCCGCACAGACACGCACGCAGCCGTGCGGCGGCGGGCCGGCCGCGGAGGCGCTCGCTGCCGCGGCTGGGGGGGAGGCGGCGGCCGCGGCCCAGGCGGGGAGCGCGACGGCGGCCGCGCGCGCCACTCACCTGCCCCGCGGATGCCGCTACGCAGGGCCGTGCGCGCGCCCACACCGCCCCCCGCCGCAGGGGCCCTGGCTCCGGCTCCGGCCCCGCATCAATCACGGCCGGCCCCGGGCGCCGCCCGGCCTATCAGAGGCGGGATCGCTGTCACGTGGTCCACTAGCGGACCGGTGGGCGGGGCTGCGGCGCCGTGGGGCTTCCGTAGCGGCCGGGGCGAGGGCGGAGGGGCGGGCCCCGCGGCGGCCTCTCCCCGCAGCCTCTCCCGTGGCGGGGCTGGCGAGGTGCTGCCAGCAGCCGCGTGATGGGGCCCGGCCGCCTCTCGCAGTCGCTGCTGCTGCGCTGCTGGCGGGCGGCGGCGGCTCTCGGCGGGGCCCGCTGCCGCGCCGGGCCGTTGTGCACCCGCCCGCTCAGCGCCGTCGTTCGCCTGCGGGCTCCCCAGCGGCCGCCGGGCAGAGGCGGGCCACCGCGCAGAGGCGGGCCACCGCGGGCGGGCGGCGGAGGGTGGCGGAAGGGGGTGGCGGGGGCCAGCGAGGAGGAGGAGGTAGTGGATGAGCTCGATGAGGATGAGGATGAAGACGAGGAGGGTGTGGAGGAGCTGCTGGGCCCCTCCCCGCTGGCGCTGGGGCCCGGCGTGCAGCGCGTGGCCGTGGTGCACCCGGCTGTCAAGTGGGGCCCGAAGAAGTCGCCGCTCACCTCGGGTGCGTGGCGGCGCCGGGCTGCCGGCCGGTAACACCCCCGCCCCGACCCCCCGGGTCCCGGCAGCCAGCCGCCACACCCCGCCCGCCCCCCGCCCGCCTAGCTTCTGGGCTTCCCTCTGCGCTAGAGCCCCGCGGCCCGCGGGGTGGCGGGCAGGGCGTTGGTGCCGGTAGCGTGAGGTGGCCCCGGTCTAACGGCGGTAAGGCTGCGTGATGGCTGGGCGGTGGCGAGGAGCAGGCTCAGAGGAGCGCTCTAGGCCGCCGTGTTTGTTCTCTGATGACCCGTTACGAGGCGGTGTGCGCTCGGGCTTGGCAGCCCCGTGCTCTGACCCGTGTGTCTCGCTGACCGGGCTTGGGCAGCAGAACGGCTCGGCGCGGGGTGTTGGGGCTGCTGTAAGGACACGGCCGGGTTTCCTTGGGAGCCGCAGGGTAATGGCGTTCAGCCCTCAGCCCTGCGGCCCAGCCGGGCAGGCGGGAGCCCTGCGGCCTTAGGCCTGCGAAGGAGCTGGCTGAAGGAGCAGGAACTCCCTCCTGTCTAGAAAAGAGAGCGCAGTGAAGGTGAGGTCCTGTGTAAGTCCTCCCGTGGGCTTGAAGAAGTGCCTGTGTGCAGTTACTTAGCGATGCAGTCACCAGTAATTCCTCTGTAAGGACCTTGGTTAGCGTTGCTTTCAGATTTCTCTCAGAATTCCTTGTAGCTAGCTAGTATAGGTTTATTAATTATGTACAATTAAGATACAGGATGAACGTGACTTCGTGATTCTCCAAACACTTCTCTTAATTACAAAGTTGTGACAGAAAGAACAGAGCATCTTGTAAGTTAGCTTTTTGTAGACAGTTTGAACGCAACAGTAACTACCGTGTATGTATTTATTATGCCATGAACCTAAATCTCATTTAGTTTTATTAGTGCTGCTAATCATAAAAAATTACCACGTTGCAGAGTGAAGTTTGTAACTTTTTCAGAATTTACATAAGCACTCCATTTTACAACTGAAAAATAAGTATGAAGGCACCTTTCTGTCCAGGCATACAGAAGAATAGCAGAGATCCCTTTCCATTTATTTAGGCCCTCCAGATGAAGAGCCTGAAGTCTGAACAAATGTTTTGGAGTGCTTGTTGAAACACCACAGGTGCAACAGGAAATCTGTGCATTTTACAAGCAACACTAACAGTATGAGGAGAAAGAGGATCATGGTTATCTTTAGAAATATATTACCTTTTGGACCAAGGTAATCTATTTAATACACAAATCATGTTTTGCTATCCAGAGAAACTTGACAAATGTGTTACGAAAAGGGGGAAAGTTTGGCAAATTGAAACTAGATCTACTGATCTGATATTATGCTGGTGTAGTCTTCATGATTTCAAGTCCTCAAAAACCAATGCTTTGCCATGTAGATGTTTGAAAAAAAAAAAAAAAAACACCAAACTTGATGAACCAGAATACAGGATTGGAATATGCTGGTTTTAGCAAGTCATAAATCAGTGTAGGTCCTTTATGAATGAGTTGCAGTGAAGTTAGCAGCTGGATAAGCTGTATTAGTAATCCTTTAAAGCAGGGGTCCTCGAACGTTTTAAACGGTGCCAGCGCGTGGATGCAGTGGCAGGCAGTCATCTGCGGCTGCTTGGTATCCCCCCCCAACCCCTGGCAGGGATGGGGTGGGGGGCTTCTGTAAATACCGGGGGCCGGATTGAGGACCCTGGGGGCCATATCCGGCCCGTGGGCCGTAGTTTGAGGACTCCTGCTTTAAATATTGCCACAAAACAGCAAGGAATTAATCACATGGGTTTGTGCTCATCTGAAATAACAGTTTATTTTCCAGCTAGTTACTCATTTCACTTGTTGAGGCAAAAAGCTTGGTAATTTCTTTGCTGACAATGCAAATAAAAATTCTTCTAAATCAACAAGCAAGGAAATAATTTTTACTGGCAGAAAGATGCTTTGTGTGAGAAAGTTGCATCAAACTAGAAGTTTTGTTGCTCTGATTAGCAGTAAGACATTTTGCTCCTGGTGCTGGCGGTTGAAATCAATACCATAGTAGAATTTCAGTGTAGCTTAGTCTCTCTGTTATGCACATACCAGTTATTGGAAATCTGAACAAAGTTAATGATGGTATATTACAATATTTTTTTTTCTTTTGTGTGTGTGTTCCTAAAGCTGAATTACAGATTGCTGAAGCTGTTGCTCTTGTAGATACACTTCAGAACTGGACAGTTTTAGAGAAAATAATTATTCGTACAAAAAATCCTGACAAGAAATTTATTTTTGGCAAAGGAAACTTTCAGATTTTGACAGGTAAGGACTGAGATTTTTTTAGCAGTGCATGATTATGAATGGAAGACTTCTGTGGCTGAACTGTGTAAGGATAGGTATGAAAGCTGAAGAGAGTGACAGCTTTTTTAATCCATCATACAGGTTTGCAAACAGTCTTCAAAGAATATTTTAAGGTTACAAAAGCAAGAGAGAAATAACCCCTGCTCACTGAAAATGTGTGAGGCAACTTAATCCCAATGTTTATGTGATTGACATAAGTGAAACTGGCAGGTGTTCTTGACATAGTACTAAATTAGTGCAATTACAACTGTGAACAGAGAGAATGTGATGCCATTTGATATTTATGAGCATTCTGCTCACTGGAAAATCATGTTATAATCTGTGAATTTTAAAAAGAGATTTGACATTTAACACTGTATTTTGCAATGGTTATCCATCTTTTAGAAAAGATTAAAAAATTGCCCCACGTGACAGCTGTCTTCTTGAATGTGGAAAGAATATCTTCACTAACAAAGGTAATTCAGTAAGATACCAAATCATATTCTTTACACTTTTATTATTTGGAAGCTGTTTATGTTGTGAGAAGTAGGGTCAGTTATGACTCTGAACTTGCAAATGGTAATATATGAAGCCGTCTGGACTGAGTGTTGTTGAAAGGAAACTTAATTCCTATTACATTTGTCCAGTTGATATATGTGTTTCAAGCTCTCATGCCTGGAGTTTTCCAGCAGCCTGGTAGCCATTTGGTATAGACTCTGCTCCTGTATTTCCCACTGGCCCTGCTTAAAATGTTAGAAAAGTTACTGAAGGTCTCTTTTACAAAACAGAGGTGATAACACAGCTTTTGTTGCAAAGAATGTCAGCATTTCAGATTAGCTATATTCACAAGTTTCTATACCTATATGGATCGTGTATTTATGTCCTAGAGTTCTGTGGATACTGTGTTTTATTTTGAATATGAGGTGCAATTTTAGAACAAGCTTATACTTGAATGTATCAAATATTTAAACTTTCATGCCCAACCGTTAAAAAGAAACCACATTGTAAATGGATGGATTACACTGAGGGAACATGCTTCACTTTTTTTTAACATGGCAGTAAAACAATTGGTGCATGAACTATATATTGAAATGCTTAGACAAACTGAAATAAATACTTAGGGGTTTTTTGCATGTACAGCATCATGTGGGGTGTAAAGTGCCTACAAACTCTGCAAGCAAACAATGCTTTGTTGGTAGTTTTGAATGCTCTCTCTGATTATAAAATGAACAGAGATGGTAAATAGCTCTGATAGTTATGTCAGGCACTTCAATGTATTGATGAAAGGGAAGTTGAAAATGTTTGATTTTGATTTCCTAATATTTATTCCTTAATTTATAGTATGAGTTCTTTCAGTACTATATTTGTTTAAGAAAATTTCACAAATCTAGATCTTAAGAGCAATTTAACACTGTTGATGGCCCTAGACATGAAGTTCTATCTTCTAAACTCTCTTTATCGCTTTTCTTTGTGGTCAACCAAATTTTGCCTTTGCGTGCTTATAATTGTTGCCCATCCATTGAAATGGAATC
The DNA here is from genome assembly GCF_023638135.1 of Falco biarmicus. Lineage (NCBI taxonomy): Eukaryota > Metazoa > Chordata > Aves > Falconiformes > Falconidae > Falco > Falco biarmicus. The sequence goes on along the minus strand of NC_079289.1, from coordinate 73,152,501 downwards.
CTGAGATCCTCTTGAGTTCAGGTGTCCATCAGCTAATTGTAGTGCTGTGTCAGAACTGATCTGCTGTTACTGTGCGGGACAGAAGACATATAGGTTATTTTGTCTTGCATGGCTAAAGAAAGAACTAGAAGATGCCTGGGGCGTGAAAGTCTTTGACAGATACACTGTTGTACTTCACATTTTTCGTTGTAATGCCCGGACCAGAGAAGCAAAACTTCAGACAGCGTTGGCTGAAATTCCACTCCTCAGGTACCTCAAGCTCCGCAAACCACATACTGATATTGATATATTTTAGTGACTGTTTTCTTTAACAGAAATGGTAATAGTGTACTGTAAAGAAAAATAACATTGTTCCAGTGCTTGCATAGTATGTTCAATGATTGATTAGATCGTAGAAATACTTGCTATGTCTTTGGTTCAAGCTTCTGCAGTGCTAACAGGCAAAACCCGGAAGTGTTCAATAGATAACCTTACAAAAGATATTTTTCATTAAAAGTCTCCATTCTTTTTAATGTGGAAGATATATAGGAATTGGATATGTGTATCCCATATATATTATTGGTGGGTTTAGTAAGGAAGGCTATAAACAAGGAAGATTAAAGGCATTAATTTGTATCTTAATTTTCCACATTTCTACATTAAGTGGCATAGAAATATTTGTACATGGCAGATGGTGTGAGTTGCATGGATTTATCAGAGGCATCTTTGGCTCTGACATTTCAGAATAGCGGTTATAATTTGCTAAGATTGTTGCATGCTCCACAATTGAGGAGCCAGGAAGATATGGATTTTTTTCACCAGGCTTCTCAACATGACCGTGTTATATTTAGAGCTCTGTCATTTAGTGTTTTTATTTGTACTGTTAGAATATTACTCCTGCTTCACATTTGTTAGGCTTTTTAGGATAGCTTGATTAGGCTTTTTAGGATAGCTTGATTAAAGTAAATCGCTTCTAATTAACTGTTACTCCATTGCCAGATCAAATCTGAAAAATGAGGTGTCTCAGCTAGATCAGCAAAGAGGTGGATCGAGATACATCATGGGCTCAGGTAAAGTCTAAATATTCTCATGAATTACAGGATTTTTTTTCTCAGTAGCCTTTAAACAAATTCTGTTGCATCTTACTTTATTTGGAGGAGGCCAAGAGGAAAAAACTGTTTGTGTTCTGCATCTAATTAATTGAATGTACAAAGATTTATTGGAAGGTAACCTAAATAATAAAGTTTTAGTCTGTACTGAGTCAATAAGTGGCTGTGGACAGACTAATTGCTGCCAGAGGGGTTTATCATGAGTGTACGTGGTTATTCTAGAATGCTTAGCATATGTTTTGTTAACTACTTACCACTTTGACTCTTAGGCAAGAATACATGGGTTTGGTTGCTTATTTATAACTTCATATGCCCTAGTGCCAACTCACTTGATTTCCAAATGCACAATATCACTTGGCTTACTCTTCCTTTTGTAGGCTAATCTGCCAATTATTCATTTGTATTTTTCAGGTGAAACATTCATGGAGACACAGAATCGTATCTTGAAGGAGAAAGAACTTAAAATTAGGAATGCCCTGGAGAAACTAAGAAGAAAAAGGTCTTTACTTAGAACTCAGCGCAGAAAACGCGAGTTTCCCATTATCTCAGTAATGGGCTATACTAATTGTGGTAAGCAAAAACTCAGGAAGTCGTAACACAAAAGATCTTACATTATGTAATTTCTAATTAGAAACTCTAGCCAGAATCTTACTTCAGTGTGAATAGGCTTTGTATTTTAATTATTTTTTAAATTGTGTAATGAATGTATGTCAATTAGGATATAGTTAGGAAAGCAAATTATGCTTGTTGTAGTTATATTTGTATTAATTTTTTTTTCCAGTCTTGAGCACATTTTGGAGAAATGCCTAGCACCTATTGCACTAAAAATATTTTACATATACTGCTGAGGACTGTACTGTTAGTGTTCCCGTATATGAATCTCTATTACTTGATTGAGAATGGATAGAGTATGTGTAAGTAAAAGTGTGTGGGTGTTTAGGTTGCTGTGAAGGCTTGAGGCATTGGAGGAGAATTAGGGAGAGTTGGCAGTTGATCTGAGAAACGTGCTTAAGTACTGTAGCTTTTCATTGATTGACATATAGTGTTCTGAGATGTGTTTATAAAAGAATCTAAAAAAAGCTAAACACTTTTTTCCTTTTTTTTTAGAGCTTATACAAGTAAATTCATACACAAGGCATAAATAGACTTTGGGCTAGACACTTTTTTCAGGTTACATTATGTTAAGACCATTTCATTTTCTGAGTCATCATCTTTATAAAAACAAACTTACCTTGCACTAATTTTGTTACCAGTTATACACTCAAAGATTTGGATTACACCATATGTTTTTCTTAAAGTCTTACCTCCATACTTTTAAAATTGGAGAATCAACAAAATGTGTATATATATTACAGTTTTGTGCACATAATCGAAATACTTTAACTGGGGTATATACTGAGCACTTCAATGACTAAATTCTGTGAAATACTCATTGAGGTAAATTAATGTCTCAGTGTTATGTTCATAAGGAAGCACCCAATAACAGCATAAACCTAATAAGCTACATATTATTAGTGCTTCTGTTTACTGTTGGATTTAACAAGTAAGTGTTGAATTGTTTTATTTGGTAACAGAAGCACTGAGGAGTGCAAATGTGTGTGCTTCCTGGTGCTGTCACAGCAGTGCTCTTCAGATGGTCTTAGAGGTGAGAGGTGTGGGTAGGTCGCTTTGCAGGTCAGCTCAGTCTTTGATCATTTTATGATTTCACAGCATAGCTTCTAGATGTGGCCTTAAATCCAAGTCAAAGTTATAAAAGTAAAGACTTGTGTTTGGATTTCCTAACATCATATAGATACCTAATCATAGGCTAGATTTAAATTGGTGAAATGGATATGAAAAGATCTGTTACATCATACAACTCACCTGAGCCTTGCAAATTAGATTTTTACATGAGACAAGCCATTAAAATCTTGTCCTTTTTTTCTTTAATTAGGAAAAACTACCTTAATCAAAGCCTTGACTGGGGAAGCAGGACTTCAACCCAGAGATCAGCTGTTTGCCACTCTTGATATTACAGCCCATGCTGGCTATCTTCCTTCGCATATGGCAGTTATTTATATTGACACCATTGGGTTTCTGACTGATCTTCCACATAATCTGGTTGAGTCCTTTTCGGCTACATTAGAAGAAGTGGCTTACTCTGTAAGTTGTTGACTATAAAAATTGAGAAATCAAATGGATTTCCTTTCAGATAATCTTCACCCTTTCAGAGAAGGGAAAGTTAATTGGTATGCTGTTCTTAGTGAAGTAGCTGACTGACTATAGGAATCTTCTAAGATAATGAGGTAAATATCTTACCATAAGCCATTTTTCTGAGACTTGAAATTATACAGAACTTAGAGATAAGAAGATTTCAGAGTTTATTTGCAGTATGTGTGTCCTTGTCCACGATACATAAACCAGATAAATCAGATTTTGCTGATTAAATATCTGAAAACCTGAACAGTGCATCTGAGTAAGTTGAGGCTACCTTTCTTGAGAATTAAAAATTAAATAAAGCCTCTGGAATTACCTGTTTTTAACTTAAGTTTCCTGTAGCACTAAAAGAGGGTGATTGTGATGTGATGCAGCCAGCATGTAATAAACAGAAATGTATTTTTATAATCATTTTCTTATTAGTTTCCTGTGTTGTAGCACAGTGTAAAGCTGCATCCACACAGACATTGGAGACAATTTGTACTCACTGTGAAGTGAAAGACTAAACGGCTACGTTTTTTCTGCCAGCACAGTGCAAAAAAACCTGGTTTTGTAGTTCATTTTACAGTGTTAACCTGCCAATGTATTATCTAATGGATAGGAAAGTATCTTACATGAATTAGCAATACAAAAAATAGTATAAAATCTCTACTACCTGGTAACTGCTGTTTCATTAAGTAACTGTCTTGTGTACTGATGCTTTCTAGGATCTGATCGTTCATGTGAGGGATATTACTCATCCAGAAACCATCCTCCAGAAAGCAACCGTTCTGTCAGTTCTGAAGAATCTTAATATTCCCAGCCATTTACTGGACTCAATGGTAGAAGTTCATAACAAAGTGGATTTGATAGAAAGGCAAGCAGAAGATGCTAAGTGTACTTACAGGTCTTATGTTCTGAAAGCTTGTTACGCTTAGTCTAGAAAAGAGCTCTCACACTTCTAAATACATTTAATAATGTTACTCAATCTTTTGCACATGTAGCTATGGTCTTAAAAAGAATTATCTTTTAACTACAAAAGTCATAAGAGAGATGGCCTCTGTAGGAAGGTGCTAGTATAAAGTAAGACAGTTCAATTATCCATGGAATATTTTCACAACCTCGTCTTCACGAGCAAGTGTATGAGCAATTGTTAACCTTTCAGGTATAAACCCACTGAAGAAAACGCTTTAGCCATTTCTGCTCTACATGGACATGGTTTAGAAGAGCTGAAAGAAGAAATAGAGAAAAAAATTTTGACAGCAACAGGGAAGAAGATTCTGACAGTCAGCGTCAACTTAGAGGGACCTCAGCTAAGGTAAATAATTTTTAATTCTATAAAGGACTTGGAGAAATATGAAACTCTTAGTCTTGCATGTCTTAATGTCCAAATCATATCATTTTAATTTTAACCTGCATTAAGAATTACAGGGATAATTATCAAAGTTTTCTGACCCATTGAGAAAAAATACCTCCATTAGATACCCTGAAGTCTGCTGCTGAAAGTGTCCTTCATAGAGTTCTCTGTGTTGGTACAATAGAGCATAATTCCTGAAAGACTATGCCACTGCTCCTGGAGCCAGATTTCTGATAAAAACACAAATCTGAAAGGTGTATGAAAAGATTATACCCTACAGCAAGTAGTAAATAAAAAGTTAAGTGGAACACTTAGCCTTTCAAGTGTTAAATGACCTCAATTGGAACATGGTGACCTAAAACAAAGATCACATCTTATGCAGTGTCATACTTTCAAGATGCTAATTGCTTTTACTTTTACAGTTGGCTCTATAAAGAAGCGGCAGTTCAGGAAGTAGAAGTCATGCCTGAAGATGGCACAGCCAAGGTGAAGGTGATAATCAGCAGTTCTGCTTTTGGCAAATACAAAAACCTCTTTCCCAACAGTAAGATTTTTATGCCATGAAGATGCATCCTTTTCTAGGAAAGAAACTGATCTCTTTTTAAGAGGATGTGGGATGAAGTTAATGACCTGTTAGTCTGGGTGTTAAAGAGTATATTTCTTCCCCAGTTGATGTTTTTGACACATTTTAGAAATGGACATTGTTTCTGAAGAATTTACGTTTGAAAACAGTAAGAGTTTTGGGCTTCATTCTGTCAGCAAGTGCAAGAACAGCACTGAATTTTTAATGTTGTTGGATATAAGCTGTGGACCTCGAACACATGGACATCACTGGATGGCATCTGAATTAACCTTCAGAAAATTACCAAGTTTCTTATATCATACAAATAAAGCTTTTTACCCCATTTTTCCGAATAATACTTGTTACGGTTTGTCAGATGGTCCTTGGAAAATGGAAGTTAGTGAACAAAATGTTGTTGGCTATATATAAATAACAGATAAATATGTGTTCAAGCAGAATACATGAACCTAAGTAAAATAACTGCCATGTCTTACTGCAGCGAAGCAAAAAAAACACACAATTTTTATAAGCAATAAATAAAGTTAGCTGTGAACATCTTTTACCCATCCAGTTTTCTTTCCTACAGTGATTTATCCACAATGCCTATTACTGTGTCAGCTGTTAGAGAAAACATTTAAGGTACAGCAGACCATGGATTTTCTGTTAAGTTATTTCACAAAGGGGAAGAAAAAAAAAAACCAAACCTGATTCATTACTTGAGTTAAGAATTACTACTGGGAACCAATAAAACACAGAAAGGGGAGGCAAAACTATTTCAGTCCATATTACACAGAGAGATCAAGTTTTATTAGGTAGAGTAACAAGCCACTCGAGGGTACAAAAGACAGGCAGAAAAACATTCTCGGTATGTAGAATATAACACTTCATGCAGGTAGTGACTCCAAAAAAAATCAAAACTGAATGCTCAGTATGAAGTATGTAGAGGTAAGAACAAGGATAAAAAGTACTGTAAAAAAGCATTTAGAAAGTCTTCTTTCTAAGTTTAATGTTTAGGTTTTTACTCCTACATATTCTGCAGTTGCCAGAGATTGCATAAGGAGGTAGCGTACTAGCCTTTCATGCTGAGAAGTCTAGGGTGAGTTTGATCCAATGTCAAGTAGCAGTTGATTTAAAGCTTCTGCAAACATTAACATCTTTGCTAGCCATCTGAACTCAGCTTTTGCGTATAGAATGCATCTAAAATTGAAGTATGTTGGTGAAGCTGCATAGTGAACTTTACACAATGCCTGTTTTTATTTTAGTCCCAATGCTTGCCATTTCTCTTCACAATCATCTGTTACTGCACAGTTCATTTAAAAAAAATACAAAAATGGGATTAATATGCAGTGGCAAACAGCATAAACCCCTTAGTTTTTACATAAGCAAAACCTGCTTATTGAGAGGAAAAATAGTTACAGAGCTACTAAAAAAGCTAAATGAAAGACCAGGCATGAATCCCCAAATGAGCATGACAGAAGCCAAGAATCTATTTCTAGAGCAGTATGAGTTTAGATAAGGAATTTGCTTCATATGTATTTTCAACATAAGGCATATTTTGGCAACACCTAATAAAACAGTTTTCATTACCACAGACAAAACTGCCTAGGGGCCTAGTTTTGGCATCTTTATCACTGCAGTACCGGAATGAGTGATAAAAAGAGGTAGGTGTTCAAATACCCCTTATAAATCCTAAAGAATTTTTTTACTACCCTGTTGGTAAAGGGGCTCACAACTGATACTCAGCACACATCAACAGTACAGCTGCTTCTAGATCTCTAGTTTTAACGATGTATTGTGTGTATATAAAAAAATACATCAAATAGGGTTAATACAGTATCTGATCTATCAGAAATATTTTGAAACTGTTATTTTTGTATATTTAACATGAACTATGAAAACAAGTCAGTTTCACACTGACCTAAAAGACTGAGAATTGGGATTGCAAGTACTGCAGAATATCTTTACAATTGTAAGAAAGATAAAATCTTACCACAAGATAATTCATGCAGCTACTGACATATTTCTCCTTTCACGTATGTAAAATAAGGTTAAGTTCTTGGGACTTCCAATATTGACAACCACTACAGAATCTAAGCACCTCCAGGTAAACTATAGCTGTGCCATAGAGATTTCAGCAAGGTCTGCCTGCTCTCTTTTCTGTGAAAAGGCCTTGAAATCCTGATGATGCTGAGAGCACTTTTCTTACTGAGTATTTAAAACTTCCCTGGTTTAAGCTACTTGGCCCTTTATGGGATCCAGGATGTTTAAACCAGGGCATATTAAACGCAGACAAAGCCTTTTCAGCTTTTCACAGGTTAAGAAGCTGAGAATGAAATGCTATTTGTTCCAGTCCCTTTACTTTGACAGTGTAACGGAGGATTAATTTTTGTGTTGAGTTCTATCACATCTTTAACAAAATCATGGTTTCCTATGAAGTCTCCAGCAATGATGTTAACACATTCTTTTTTTGGTCCTGGATACTGCTGCTTTATCCAGATTTTCAAGCATGGAAGACTCCGGAGTGTCATTTTCTTCAATGATCCAAATGGGTGTACAAGAATATACCTTAAATTTTCAGTAAGGTTAATCCCCGCTACAAAGAATTTTTCTGAAACAAAAATCGGGCAACATGTTAAATATTCCGTTAAGGAGAAGCTGTTCAGCATTGCAGTAACTCCAGATCTTGTTCCTCTGGGAATCATTAAAATACTAAATTCACACTCTATTATTCATATCCCTAGAACTGTTTCTGTAGACCTGTCTCCCCCTGTTGCAACTGCCGACTGTAGTAAACAGTTACTGAACCAAGCCTGATTTTGAACCATTCCAGTTTAGCTAAATTTATCTAAATTATCCATTGCAGACTGAAGGTTCTGCACTAATTAATCCTCTTTTGTAACTTATGTGCTTTGCTGCATTTTTTTTTAAATTTATCATTATTATATATATTTTATATATATAATAAAATGAAATTTTAAATTATGTTTGTTTCTGCAAGGGTTGCTTCCAAATGCTTAGCCTTCCCCCATGACGGACGGGAACACAGAGTGTACCTACATGAGCGCTTTCCTCTGGCCGAACTGTGTGCTTTTGAAGCAGTTCTGCTCTTCATCACCCCATGCATCCACATCACAGAGCTGCGCCAGAGGTTACAAACGGAACCTCTTTCAGCTTAAGACCACACCAGCATCCTTGAGTGTTGCCATTTCCTGACGTAGCTACAGCCCTCACACACCACTCGCGTAGGGGTTTCTTTTCACAATGAGTCTAGCATAATGCATTCCCCTCATCGTCAGCGCTGCCTAAAGCGGCAAGTGCTGGATTGAGGGAGCAGTCGCCTACCTGTGAGACAGGCAAGACAGCACCAGCGAGCTGGTCTGTGCCGAGGGCTTCTTTTCCACAGGATCTCGCAAGTGAAGCGGCTGCCACAATTTATATAGGCTATACATGTAACCTACACTGACTCATGTATTCACACCACCAAAGAGGAACATTGCTCTCGCCCATGGGTGGGCAGAGCCCTCAGCAACACAGGCACCTCGTGCACCCAGCGTGCAGAGTGGTTATATCCCCTAACATCCCGACTCCCTATTTGTTTTGCGTTGCTGTACACGCCCCTTGTTTCCTCCGAGCGACGCCCTGTGCCTACCTGGACGGCCCACCTGCTTCATGCGCTCTAAATACTGGATGAGAGCGCGAGTGGAGGTTTTGTTTCCCCACCAGTATGGGATTGCTGGCCACAGCTCACGGTGCTTGTCCACTTCCACATCCTCTTCGTACGAGACTATAACCTGATGGCCACGCTGCCACATGGTCCGCAGCGTCGGCACCACCTAGGAGAAAGCATACCCAGACTGAAGTCAACAATACGGCAGTGTTCCCAAAGTTCAGATATTGATGTGTGACATAGCCTTGGCAGAGAGGCACAGATTCAGTTCAAATAAAGCTCTTATGCATACAGTCTGGTAGGTGACTGGCTGGGTTACAAGCTGCAAAGGCAATAGGAGCCTGGGAACTTCAGCAGATTCCTCCTTTCCTCAAAGAATTAAACTATGGTAAAGTAAACTCAAGGTCTTACAGCTGTGTAAAGAGAAATCATCCCCGTGGTGGCCCTTGTGCACATACTGCTGCTGAAAATTTGTTGGAAGAAGAAGAGACAGGCCATTCGGTGAAAGGAGGGGGGAAACACGTAGGAATACAGACACAAAGAAGCAGGAATAATTTTGGCAAATTCCCCACATTGGTCCAAATTTGTTGCTGTAGCCATCAAACAGAATTGAACTGCTTAAGACTTGAAATATAAGTCTTCAAGAGAGATGTCAATTCTCATTTCTCCAAGTAGAAAGTTTCTGCAATTGGGATACTCCAAACATTTTGGATTGGGAGAGGGGAAGACTTGAGTAAAACCTTGTTAGACTGACAGATGGGCTGAAGCAGGTCTGTTAGGTGCTTCAATATGAAATGACATTTTCCAGTCCTCAACTTACCATCAGACAGAACCGAGGCCTTCTGACTAGTTTTATTTGCAAAACCAACATACTTAACAGGTATTTTTTTTTAAGAATGTTGTGGTTAAAAGCTGTGTCTGTTGCCTGTGAAAAGGAAATGGTGGCTTTTTGATGTTCCAGTTAACTTATTAATTAAAATAAAAGCCAAAGGCAGTTGAAAATATTTTATGTAAATCTTTGAAGACAGCCAAGGGTTGAATGAACATGGGAAACCATCTTCATCTAAGAAAGAGAGAGTGCAAGCCCCAATTAAGTCAGAAAATACTGCAAAATTAAGACACAAGCTACTCAAACTACAAAAATCTGTGTTTGACAGAAGCCTTTGCTTTATTCCAGCTGCCTTGCTAAAGCTGGAACCTCTTAAAAAAAAAAAAAAAAAAAAAAAGGTGTGGGATAGAAGCCAAAGAAACGTTACCAGAAGTGTGTACATGAGCACAGGTGCTTATTTTGCAAACAAAGCAGAAGTGAAACTGCAGGTGTCTAACAAGGGATTTTTCAACCCTAGTAATCCAGATCAAAGGAAGACACCTTGATAGTTAAGGCAATTAAAATTTTAAACACAATGTGATGTTGTCACGCTGTGGCCTGTGCCAGTACTACATACAGTTAGCAGTTGCTTCCTAAATACTTTGACTCTTTCAACAGAGCTGCAGTCTTGAAAGACAGTAGGTACCAGATTATTTTAGAATAAGTGAGCCAGCACATGGTTAGTTGATGTTAAATCTGAATCTGCAATCCTGAAAAAAACCACAGCTACCTAACCTGCAACGCTATCGCTTGCAAAAATGGTAAGATCCATTGTGCTGGTCATAGACCCCATAAAAATAAAGTCTTCCTGCTGGAGGGAAGTACTTGGCTTCCCTCTTCTCCAGTGCCCTTCCTCCCTCCCCCTGGGCACAACTAGGAAATGTTCTTCTGTCTTCAGTCAGATGATCTCAAACCATTAATTCATCACCTTTCTTCAACAAACTATCAGCAGCTTGCCCCTTTTGCAGCTAATAACTTATTTTTAAGAGCCGGCCATGTGTCTGAAAGCAAATTTGACTGCCTTCTCCAGTACTGCTCTGCTCATCCATGATTTACGCACTCAGGTTATTTGGGGAAACAATAAAACAGTGTCACTTAGGTCTTCAGTTATTCAGCTGAGGCCTGAATATTCAGAATCCCCTAGTTTTGCTGAGAATTGTTCTATTTTAACTCTGCTGTACAAAATGCTTTGAAATGGTAATACTCACCCGTTACTGATACACCAGCTTCAAAGGCTGAATTCAAATCGCAAACAGGGTCATCATTATCCTGTACCCCTCACATCTCCAGAGAAAACCCTCTGTTCCTGTGTATCTTTGAAATGTTAATTGTTTAACTATGAAAAGTTCCCGCACCTTGTAGAAAAAGGGGATGTTAAAAATCTCAACTTCTAAAATTTAGCAATCAAATAATTTCTGATTATTTCAATTAAGGCTTTTCTGGAGCTTTGGGTGACTGAAGGCATATTAGGCTGGTCAGAAGGTCAGCTCCAGCTCAAGTCCAGGAAAGAAAGTCAGTGCCACCAGAAACGCACGGAGGGCAGAGATGCTATTAAGAGGAACCTCAACAGGCTGGAGATGTGGGCTGACAGGAACCTCAGGAAGCTTAGCAAAGGCAAACGCAAAGTCCTGCGTCTGAACGAACTAACCCCACACAGCACGACAGACTAGGGGCAACTGGCTAGAAACCTGCTTTGCAGAAAAGGACCTGGGGTTCCTAGTGGACACCAAGCTGGACACAAGCCAGCAGCGTGTGGCAAAGACCAATTGCAGACGGCGCTGTATTAGAAAAGGCACAGCAGCAAGCCAAGATGAGTTCTTCCCTTCTATCCAGCAGTCATGGGACTGCATCTCAAGTACTGTCTCCAGCTGGGGCTTCCCCAGTACAAAGAAGTCACTGACATGCTGGAGTGAGTCCAGCAGCGTACAACAACCAGAGCAAGCAGAGGCTGGAGCATGACACACAAGGACAGACTGAGAGAGCTGGATCTGTTCAGCATGAAGAAGAGAAGACTATGGACAAGCCTAACATGCAGATGTACAGAAGACTCCTCAGATATGCATAGCAGAAAGATGAACTGTGTCAGCGGACACAAGTTACAGCAAGAGAGATTCTGATCAGATAGATAAGGAAAACACATTTATCATGAGAGTGGTCAAATGCTGGACCAGGCTGTGGAGAAAAGTTGTGGAATCTCATCCTCTGAGATATTCAAGAAAGGGTAGGACACAGCTCAACATAACTTTGAAGCTGGTCCTGCTTTGCATAGTGTGGTTGGGCCAGATGACCTCCAGAGGTCACTTCCAACCTAAAATATCATAAAATCATAGAATCATTTAGGTTGGAAAAGGCCTTTAAGATCATCAAATCCAACTGATAACCCAGCACTCCCAAGTCCACCACTAAACCATGTCCCTAAGCACCACATCTACATGTCTTTTAAATACCTCCAGGAATGGTGACTCAACCACCTCCCTGGGCAGCCTGTTCCAATGCTTGACAACCCTTTCAGTGAAGAAATTTTTTCCTAATATCCAATCTAAACCACACCTGGTGCAACTTGAGGCCATTTCCATTTCTTCTCGTCCTATCACTTGTTACTTGGGAAAAGAGACCACTTAAAATTAGTGCTGTGAAAAGGCAGAAAATGGATTCTTTGAATTCTATAAATATAGTATGGACTGCATTCATAACACACACCTATTTTTTTTAAAAAAAAAAAACAAAACTCAGACAGGATGACAGTTGTCTCCCTACTATTGCCCCATAACTCAACAGACATGACAGTCAAATTTAATTCTAATTTTAATTCTTAAAAAAGGAGGGGTGAAAAAAGGACCTCATACTTACATTTCTGGGACAGAGTTTACACTGGAAAATCTCTTTTATACAGGCAATAAGAAGACAATGAAGTTTCTTGGTTAATCCATCAAAATTCCTGCAGGCTAAGATAACAACTTCCTGAGGATGAGTTTCCAACCACCTTAACACTTCCCACAGAATATCCTACAAGAGAGAGTCATGGCAACTTAGAAAATCCTCTGTGCTGTGCAGGGGGAAGGACATAAAACTAACACAGCATTGATGTTAGGGTAGACTTGCAATCACAATGATGAAAACTGGCGTAGGTTTCTGGAGGATGGCCACCTGACTGCCCCCAAGGTGGTCCAGAGAGACACACACCAGGAAAACCTACTTTCTGCAGGTCTGCACTCGTTTGCTCTAAATGTGGTTGTAGCACACCACACTTAACAGCTTTGTATTTTGATCATATCCATGAATCTCCTACTGCCTAGAGGCAGGTTACCGGTAAATCCATCTCCCCAAGCTTTTTTAAGGACAAACAGCATATTAGTGGCAAACTCAAAAATGGAAAAGTTCTGTGCTTGCTTAAATACTTTTAATTTTGTAAAAATGGACCCATTTTCCACATTTATTATGGGCAATGACAATTTCTTGAAGACCGTATGTAATTAGTCGGGCACTATGTCTAACTGTTTACATGAGCATGCCAGTCACCATGAAATCTCAGCATACGAAGGGTTCAGACTCACGAGCATGAAATTGAAGTTTAGCCACTTAGTCTACAAATGAAAAGCTGCACTAGCTGGCTGTGCAGGTCCCAGCAAATGGAAAGATGTAAACTACTCCACAGTGACAGAGCACATGCAAAGAGCAACTCACAGTGGTTTCTTCACAGCAGCTGACAGTAATTTGATCATGGGATCCAGACTTGAGTCTCTCTGTCTTTCAGTGAAATACTTTTTCCTCAAAAAAAGAAGTGTTTCTGAGATTTTTGGGGCTTTTAATACCTTCTTCTCTTTAATGCTTCTTTCCTTACCAGGGAAAGAGGATTGCCTTTGTTAGCATCCTGGGACAACACAAGATAAACTCCAGACACATCAGGCACTTGGCAGGGGCTAGGCATTTAAAAGCAAGGCACAGCGACTCCAGTTTGAGGATGAGGAACTGATTGATGATCCGGTCTCACTTGCAGCTGCTGGAACTAGCTTCCACCCCTGCTGATTTTCTCTAGTTTGAAGTCCTCACATTAGGAAAGCAAATAACCTACTCAGAAGACCTTGGGGCAGCATTTTCAGATTACGATGGCTCTTAAATAAAAGAAACAGCACTGTTTTTATAGCCATCCCAAAAGGTAAGGACAATACCTGTACAGTAATGGTTGTGTAAACCATATGCACGAAGTACAAATTCGCAGAAGGATCGTTAGCCTTGTGGGCAATCCTGAAATCTAGATACCTAACTCCTGCCTCAAGCTGCTCCGTCACAGTCAGCACCTGGAAGGTGAAACAGAAGACAAAGGTCCTGAGAGCTTGTAAGAGATTTGTTCCTGTAGCTTAGGAAGCTGAAAAGTGTGTATGAAGGGAACCCGATGACATTTTTCACAGGTCTTTCATCTTTAAAGTGGCACTATATAGAACGAAGTTGCAGCTTTGAAGTATTTTACTCTCTGACAAGAGGGATCCCAATTTCCCTGAGGTATATGCTGCAGCAACAGAGTAGATTTCTCAGACCTCTGCCCCTGTTGTGTTCTGAAAGTTAAAGATCCATTAACCTGTAGGTAAATACATGATCGGCCTTCACAAGACTATTCATATGAACAAAAACTGCAGGATCAGCACCTTAGAAATGCTGTATTTATTTTGTTAGATCAAAGACTTTACCATGGTTGTCTCTGTGGAGCTCACTCATCACCAACAGAAGGAAAAACAAAAATAGAAAAAACTACTGGCTATTGTTCTTTTTCAAGATAAAGTCTCTTTAAAAGTTTGAATTAACCTGTAGAAACCCTGCAAAACAGAGGTCCTCCTCTATTTTCCACTTCCTTCTGAATTTTTCTACTGGTATTGAAGGCTGAATGAAACAGGTGATAAAGCTGAGTTTCCCAGGCAAAAATACCCAAATGATGTCTCTAAACTATATCAAGGCTCTCTTGATATAGAATCAAGAAAATAGAATAAACTTAATTAAATACATTTAAACACTAATTTGTCTCAGTTCAACCTGCTATGTTCAGTTCAACACTTTCAGGTTTCAGAAAGCATACGCTGTAGTGATTTAAGTCAGAAAGGATTCAGCGAAAACTAAATCAATAAAAAGCGTTGCACCTGAATAACCACATTCATAGCTTTAGGGCCAAGACAGAGCTTAAGATGCTTACAACGTGGGAGGATGCTCACCCTTCAGCCAATCTACCTTTCTGCTCTTAGGACAGGAATTTAATCTCCCCAGGCTGTGCCTGAGCTGCAGGGCTGGGGAGCAGCCCAAACAGCTGCTCTGAACTGCCCTTTGGATAAATTAATTTCTTTCTGTTGACTGCATGGTAAAACAAGACAAATTAGACTCTCTGATTAGTCCCCTGGGTTTGGATACTGAATTAGACAGCGTAAACGTTGCCTCCCAAGCGCAAAATTGGGAAGCCTTGGGGAGCGACGCTGCCCAGTGCTGCAATCTCACACCAGACATCCAGGGCACGCATGGAAGTTGCACACCTGACATCAGCCATTGCACAGAAAAAATTTGAGCAGCTAGAATGACACCCACAACAGCCAGCACTTAAGCCAGGCACTGCCTCCTAGGCACCGGGCCACCCAGAAACCTGTGGGCCCCACCATCAGTAGGGTTCCCTGATGCCTGTTCTGGATACCACAGGTGGAGTCACCTCCTGACAAAGATAACTCAAGTACGGCAGAGCTAAGGAAGGGCAGGATTGCAGCCATGCCTCTTTCCGATCGGCACCGGGCTGCTTCCCACCTAACACACTGGGTTTGGACCAGAAAATTACTATAATGGTATAAGGAGCTTGTTTGTCACCAGCAGTGTCTCTTCGCTGGCCAGCAATGCACAAGGCAGGAGGTATCTAAATCTTTCATCGGCTTAAGTCCCAAAGCAAAAAGCAGCCCAAAACACGGCACTCTGCTAAGCAAGTGCCTTTCCATGTCAACTCACTGCTGCCATTACATGCTGGATGCCTGGTACTATCGAGGACTCCAGTTTGCCAGGGCTGCTCAAACACAACAAAAGAAGCCTAGGCACAATTATTTATCAGTTATTCAGCTTTAATTCCCTAATAATTAACTACTCCTTCAGCAAGAACAAAAGTGGAAAGTTTTTTGGTACCTCTTTGATGCCAGGAAAGCTGGTTGTGTAGAAAAATCTTCAAAAGATCTAGCTTAAATCACAATACTCCACTTTGTCTTGAACATACGCTTGTGAGGAACAAAGAGATCACTACTAGCTTAACATTTAGACATTTTTTAAAATTAACTAAACCTTACATGAGGGACCACACCTTCATTCTTTTAATCTTTATAGAAAAAAAATTCCCTTCAACAAGATTGTTGTCTCTGATACTGGGTGAAATACTTAAGACAATATAGGTGGGGAAAACTGACGTCTCACACAACAGTGACAGCAAAAATGACAAGCATTACCTTCTGGAAAAAATGCAAGAGAAAAACCTCTTTTGATTACAGTAATATTAAATGTTATTTATAACAACAATACATGTGAAAAAGAAGACGAGTTTCTAGCACAAGTGGTCAGCTTTAAGCAGCATCTTTGTCATGTATCACCCCTGCCTCATCTACATGCTTTTTCCCTGCAAAAGAAGATCTTTCTTGAGTACGTATGGCACCTATCTCATACTCGAATGTGCTAGTTCTGGCTGGGGTGCAGCTGATTTTCTTCACAGTAGCTAGTATGAGGCTATGTTTTGGATCTGTGCTGAAAAACAGCAATGATAACACCGGGATGTTTCAGCTATGGCCAAGCAGTGGTCACACAGCACCAAGGCCTTTTCTGCACCTCACGTCACCAGCAAGGGGGCTGGGGGTGCACAAGGAGGTGGGAGGGGGCACAGCTGGGACAGGTGACCCCAGCTGACCCAAGGGATATCCCATACCAGATGGGGCCATGCTCAGCAATAAAAAGCTGGGGTAAGAAGGAGGAAGGGAGGGACATTCAGAGTGATGGTGTCTGTCTTCCCAAGTAACCGTTATGATCTGGCTTCCCTGGGGATGGCTGAGCACCTGCCTGCCAACGGGAAGTGGGGAATGAATTCCTTGGTTTGCTTTTCTTGAGTGCGTGGCTTTTGCTTTACCTATTGAACTGTCTTTACCTCAACCCACGAGTTTTCTTCCTTTTACCCTTCCAAATCTCTCCCCCATCCCACCAAGGGGGAATGAGTGAGCATCTGTGTGGGGCTTAGTTGCTGGCTGGGGTTAAACCACAACACCTGGGCACAGTATCTCATGAGTACAGGTATTTCTGGGCAGCAGGCTACTCTTCCATTGTGCATGGGAGGGTGTGACCACTGAGCACTGCAGCACAAGCTTCAACTTTGCCCAGGCATGATAAGAATGCTAGATAACAGTTACCTGTGTTGTAGACCACTTCATGATAATGGGGCGCACAATGCAGGGCATACATTTGTTTAAAAACTTCACCAGCTTGGATTCATTGCCACTAATATCAGAGGTTTTATCCAAGCAGTAGGTCATAGTGTCATGACTCCCTGTAGAATACAAAAATAAATGTACAGAAAATGTCATTTCTTAACTACTCAAGACTACAATACACAGTTGTATTGCATGCACACACCTGACATGCCACCCCATTTCCAGATCACTCACCTATATTGCCTGACAGCCTATGTAGTTACAGCAGAAAGGTGGGCTCTTCTACAGAGGTTAAGGTTAGTGTGAAATCCTCGTGAAGGGAAGGCACTGAGACTTTTCAATAAAGCAGTCCCCGTCTAAACTGCACATCATTGTTGTTTGCCTCAAACCACAATATAATGACCTGTTTTAACTATCATCTTCCACTGAAATAATTACCTTGATGTGAAAATCCGCTTTTTTCAGGGAATAAACAGCTTAAGACTGAATTTATCTAGACTTCGTACTGTTTTCAGAGTTGCCCAAATGCAGGATTTCATACTCCAATCCCATCATCTCTGCACAGGAAAACATGACTGAAAGCAGAAATCCATCTTAAACCTTTGACTGGACCAACTCCTAATGTGGCACTTTAAGCATTTATATCTTAAATATCTGGTTAAAATGCCCTCCCTGAACAAAACACCCACATCCCCCTACAGAAAGAATGTAAGAGGTGGGAGCTTGAAGGTTTCAGAGGCAAATCCAAGTCTATGTTTACATATGATAGATGAACAAGATCCACCTTTGGTGGAATTCAAAAATTACTTGACTCTTTCCAGCCCAGGGAATTACATAGAGGCAGGCTAAGCATCAGAGCCAGGTACAGCCTGCTCAAATATTTTACTTCTTTGAAGTCTTAATAAATCTGACCCATCTCTTGCATCGTGTTTAGACGCAGCTCTGTTTCAACTCACCATTTCTTCAGGACAGGCAATAAGTGATTTTGGTAACTTTTTCTGTTCATTATTTCTTCTAATTTTATAAAGCATCAATAAGAAAAGCTAACACTGCTGCAGAGTGACTTGCTGGGATCCGTACAGACTATCAGCAAGGAATTTGCTATCATTTTGTTAAGTCTTCTGTCAAACAAATTGTTCACTGGTGCTAGGAACTGCCTTCTTGAACAGTCAGTCTTACTGGTGCTAAAGGCAGTATTTTTAGTAGCCAAAGAGAAAGGACAAGATTGTATTTGAAATAAAGAAAACTCTTTGAAACTATCAGTAATCGTTTAATGTCTCACTCAATTTTTTCACCTTTTAAAATTGGGTTTCTGTCTATCTTCCCATTTTAAACACCCAAACCAAGCTCACTGCAGATGGAAGACTGATAATGAGGGCATGCAATCAAAGAAGTTTGTCTTAAAAGACATGAGTCAAACTGTTAAATACCCATGGACCAAATCCAAGTCTGAGAGAAGTGAACAGGATTACATCGATGGGCATTGCATCTACTGATGCCAATCAGCAAACAGATAGTAACCTTTTATTTAGGAGCCTTCTTGCAATGTCAGTGAGTCACAGTAATGAAAGGAAGATGGGTATACCCACGACACAACAAACATGATGCAAAGATAAGGAGCTAGCATCAAACCAGGTATCTTCAGAGCTTGAAGCAGCATCTCTCCAGCAGCACTGTGCTGAACCTGGTACAAACATAACACTAATTACTGAGACTTGCCTCTGTCTCCTCGTCATGCTCTCAGAATGCACTCTCTCATGTTTCTTGCACGCCTTGTTGTCTTTATCTGAGATAAGCTTCCACTTCCAAACTGGGCTTCCTCCAGTCATTGCTCCCTCTGAAAACCTGCCAGAGCTGTCTTGACCTGGTTGGTCTTGATCTGCCTTTGTTTTGACCTGGGCTAGACCAGTTTTGTAGGTCAGCTGGACAGCCACCAAAATCTTGCAAGCTAACAGCCTGCAGTGCTCTCGAAAAGGTTGCTGAAATGGGCTCAACTGTTCTTTTCTTTGTGCCTGTCCTCCATGCAGGCATATTCACAAGAACAACAAACATTCACAAGAATAGCAAGGTCACTGTTAGAAGAGCCAGGAAGTCAAAGGCACACCTCAGCAGGTTCTCAGTTTTCTACAATGTTAAAGAAACACCACTGTGAAAGGTTTTTAGAAACAACATGGTTCCTTTTTCCACAAAAAAAAAAAAAAAACCAAAACCAAAAAAACCTGAGCATGCTACTGACTTTTTGAAGGATTTTTGCAAGAAGAACAAAAAAGGGGGAAAAAAGAGGAGAAAAAAAAAGAGAAGAATATTACCTTCTTTCTTCTGCACAAGATAGATACTTATTTTCTTCTCTTGATGGTTAAATAAGAAATACAATTGGTTTTTTTTATGATGTCTATTTTGAGGTCCTCTTACATAGGCTTTATCCAAACCAGAGGTGTGCTCGTTTTGAAGTTAACATCTATTTAAATTACACATCCAAGAAGTCACCATGAAATAAGTTTCTGGGTTTCAACTTTAATCAAAACTCCACACTCCATTAGTTTACAAAAGGCAGGGGAAAAAATAATCCACCACAGTTCTAGGTCCTCCCAGGGCTCCACCCACTGAAGACAAGACTTCACACTTCCAGATATCTCTGAATACACATCTTTGCTAAAGTCAGCCTACAATCCTGTAGCCTACATAAAACAATCATCTACATACTATGCTGAAGCTGGACTTTTCTTAAGCACCGTTTTCATTGTGGTGGCAAAGGGAATCATTGAAGAGCTGACAGTCCTCCAGTGCCTCCCCACACACCAGTGAAGTGAAAACAGGTTCCTCTGTAGCTACTTTGGACAGAGTGAGGGAAACATGTATTTTTTTCAAATCATCTATTCAAGGCAGCAGAGAGAAGCAATAATATGACCAAAGAAAAGCTAATGATACACAGGTCTGAATGTAGTGCCAATGAGGACACCAGCCATAGCACAGCTGTATTTACCCATAATAGGATAAATCCAGTTTTCATAAGCAGGGCCGTGCAGAAAAATCATACTCTACATTAATAAAACCGTATGTTCATTAAAAGTCTTCATCCTCTTTTTTTCACACCTTCACAACCTCCATTTACCAAGACAGGTAAAATGTTATTTCTCTCCTTTTGGAACCACTTTATTATGTAGGAAGTGGCAAGAACTGATTAGGAAATCTCACCACTGCCCAGATAAGCAAATGCTGAGATTATTAACACCGACCTGACAAGATGATGCACAGGGACTGCAAAATGTCCCTCTTTCTTTCCTTCCTTAAAAAAAAAAAAATCTCCTTTTTTCCCCCTCCAGTTCCAGTGCAACAACTTTACAGACCAGAAGCATTCACACACATGTACACATCACACAGCTCCTCCCCCAAGCCCTTCTCCCACACAGTGACCCAAGTAATAAACATAAACGTTGCCATCCTGAAATGGGACAAACAGGATGTTCTAAAGCTTAAATAACATGCTAAGAAAATAGTGGAGACCAAAAGTGAATCTTTACCTGGAAGAGCTAAGTTATAGAGGGGAATATCCCAGAGCTTCTCTGGTAATCGTGACATCCATTGACCATTTCCATGGCAGATGTGAATGGAGGTTTGCAAAGTGCCTTCCATCAGTGCCTGCTCTAGGACTTCATAGGGTGTTCTGGGAGGGAAAAAGAAAAGCAAAAGAATAAACCATTCTATATACTGTGGTTGAATTAATGCCACTGCACCCGTGCAGAATGGATTTATACACGCTATAAAATGTCAGCCCTCCTTTCAAGCATCAAGCAAGGTATCAAGAGCTTCTCGGCCACAACATACACTGCTTGTGGTAACAGCTGTCTCCCAGCACAACACCAAGGGAGGGTTCCAGGCTTCAGGCTTGTAAACTGATGAACTGAAAGAGAGAACAGAGCCAAGACAACTATGTGCAGCTTCATTGGTATGGAGAAATTACTATCTACATTGGCTCCTGAGACATCCTACCTCCAGTGTGAAACAACCTCTGTTCCCTGACCCTTTGCAGCCCCAGGAGCATGGCAGCAGGACTGATGGGAGAGCTGGGACAGGGGCTGGGTCTGCAACCCTCAGGTCGCTGGAGAACACTTACCCTGAAGCATCAATTCAGCTGCCACAATACCTCTATAAAAAGCCTTAACAAAGAAGTCAGGACATTGGATTGTCAGGTCATGCTGCCTTCTGGGGGCAGAGAGGAAAACTTCCATCTTCTTATTCCCTGTTCTGAGAAATCTCTTGATGTCTGTTCTTATTACCCATACTGAGCCCATGATCACAAATACTTCAGTCTGGTCAGAACTTTCTGAACAATACAAGCCTCTCTGGGATCTTCTGCAAAATTTGCAGTGGTCATGCAGGAGTGCCAGTGGATAAAATCCATCTGAGAAATCATGGTCATCACCAAGGCCTGCTAGAGTATCCTGTTCATTTTTCATTTTACATTCTCCTGGATGATGCAGAACATGAAGACAAGTTCTTCATGCCTTTTTGTTGTGGGTTTGGGGTTTTTTTCCTAGGATGTTCCTGAAGTTCAGGTGGTGTTTTGGGGATGAAAGCCTTCCTTCTCCTCACTGTTTTCAAGGCCTTGGCTATTTTTTCACAGCTATGTAGCGGGACACTTTAATTTAGATCATGGCAGAGTGATTACCTATAATAATATCACACCTTCCTTTTTAATCCTTTTTTTAAAAGCTGTCACTGTGAATGGTTCCTTCTTGCCTGCTAGAGCACTGGCAGTGAGGTATGTATTTGTGCAGGTTTTGTGCTCTGCCAAACATCCTCACTGGTCCCCGGTCCCTTTTGCTGCACCTTGGCCCGTTCAGTCCCGAGATTGCTTCTCCCCACAGCATCCTTCGGGCTGCTTTTGGGAGGCACCCCAGGCTGGAGCGGGGGAAGAGCAGGAGGAGGAGGAAGCAGCAGAAGCAGCCTGTGATGAACTGAGTGCAACCCCCATCCCCTGTTCCCCTGCACACTCGGGGGAGGAGATGGAGAAATCGGGAATGAAGTTAAGCCTGGGAAGAGGGGAGGGGTCGGGGAAGGTGTGAGGGGTTTTTCTGATTTGAATGGCAATGAATTAAACTAATTTCCCCAAGTCAAGTGTGTTTTGCCCATGACGGTAATTGCTGGGCCATCTCCCTGTCCTTACCTCGACCCACCAGACGTGTGTTCCATTTTCTCCCCCCTGCCCAGCTGAGGAGGGGAGCGATGCAGCAGCTTTGGTGGGCACCTGGTCAACCCCCCCCAAACACTCCCACTCCCCTTGTTCACGCCAGCTTCCTGACCTGACCTCAGGCGGTCCCGGTGCAGGCAGCAGTTACATTTTGAGGACTCTTACCGGGACACAAGAAGAAACAAGTAACTGCCAGCCGCCAGCGATCGCCGTGCCCGACCCGCGGGACAGGGCGCACCGGGCGGGCCCCCCGCGGGCGGCACTCGCACCCACCGCCCCGCCAGCGCCACGGCCCGGCACCGCGCAGCTCCGGCAGCGAGGCAGAATTAACGAACGCCTCATGATGACATAATTGAAACATTTGCTGCAGCCGACCCAGAAGCCCACTGACGTCACGGGAATTACAAGAAACGCTGTGACGAGAAAGTACCCGCAGCGCCCGAGCGCGGAGCGGCTGCCAGCCCCGCCGGGGGGCTCAGCACCCGCCACCCCCGCCGCAGCCGCCTCCGCGGACACGCGTTTCTCCCTCCCTTCCCCCCCCACCCCCTTTATTTTTTTTTTCCTTTTGTTTCTTTTTAATTGTTGTACTTACTCCAGCGGACGGTTTCGCCCCCATGTCCGCTCTCCAGGAAGCCCCACAGAGCTCAGCTCCCGCACCCGGCTGCCCGCACCCGGGCGGGGGCTGCCCCTGCCCTGCCCGGTGACCGCAGGTTTGCAGGAGGCGAGGGAGGGGCGGGAGGGACGGGGACGGAGCGGGAGGTGGCTCTGGTGAAGCCAAGGTGCCGGCGGCGCAGCCGGGAGCCGCTCGGTGGACTGCGGGTGTACTGCTGCGGGAGGAACGTGCGGGGCCGGGCGGGCACCAAGCCACCGCATGTCACCATCCCGCAGCTGCGTTTAAAATCTATTAATGCAAAAAAGCTTCACGTATATATTTATATAGATTATGTATTTTAATGTATCTATATTATAAATATATGTATTATATAAAAGTATATATTCATAAATATATAAATATGTGTGAAGTACCTTAATCGCTTGCTTTGTCCAACGGAGTTTCTATTTCTTCAGTTTGCAGAGCTGATACCCGACTCATTAATTCTTTCCCTTCTCTTTAGCCTGCACATCCCCTGCCTCGGCTGTGGTGAAATTCACTCATGTCTGTTACAGCACCTTGCAGAAATCTAAGCAAGCTCCTCAAAAAGCTTTTCTGTGTAAGGAGGCAGGGGGTAAATAAGTGAGCAAATGGCATGTAGGGGTGAACGTGCAAGCCCTCGGTGCAATTTTGGAAGCAGGATGCCTTCTCAGCCTTCCCAGAGTGTGGTGGAAGCTCCCCTAGTTCACCTCCTTGTTCCAAGAGCACATGGTTACTCTAAATGAAGAATGGTGAGCTGAAACTCCGATGGAAAGAATGGATAGAGAAGATTTAACTTCCCTGTCTCCTCCACAGGACCACCCAGAGGGTCACCTACAGCGAGCTGGGATGTGACTGCTCCAGGAGCGCAGCATGGTCAGGACTAGGGGAAAATTCAGGCTGCTGCAGTGTCGTCCTTAATGCGAGGATATATTTTCCAGATACTCCTTTTTCACGATCTCCTTCTTGTGGGCAGAGCAAAAGGAAGGGCAGTGGTGATGCACAGAGCAAAACTTGCTGTGCCAACAACAGCAGCTGGAGCAGGTTAACGTTCAGCTAACCGAGTTGTTCCCGTTGGTGAGTCCCAGGTCAGCAGGGCTGCCTGGGCTTTGGGGGTATGCCACAGTTCAGTGCTGTTTATGTATCAGCTCTTACAAAAAAAAGGACAAAATGCCAAAAGGGATGAAATAGAGCAAAGGAGAAGGTAAGAAAAAAAAGATGCTATTTAAAGGCTGTGTGGGTTTTGCATCTCCATGATAGAAAGTGGCTGAGAGCAGTTATGGAAAAGTATCACTGTGCTCTTCATGGAACGAAATATATGGGAAAGTATTTCAAACAGAAAAAATTCAGAGGAAAAATCAAACTCGACTCTAATTCTTCATCTAATTAGAAAGTTAAGATGTGGAGGTGTGAAAAAACAGCAGCCAGACAGACTCTGGACACTACCATAAGAAATACAATACAGCCAGATGTGGTTCTGGTCTTGTAAAACACACCCGTGTGAAGTTGTTGGGGCTGGTAGGGAAAACATGACTGTGAACAGGAAAATTTAAAAGCTATTTTTGTGTGGATTTGAAATGAATAACAGAAAACTCAAAAAGAACCATGAAACTGAAATCACAAAACATTTTATTCTCGAGGCATTTATAAGAGGACTTTACACCATAGTACTGTGAAATACCTGCTGACTGATGGGGAAACAATCTTTTGGGTCTTACCTCAATGGAAATACTCTATCAGAAAATCTCAAGACATTTCCAAACCCTCCAAATTCCCACTTTCAAGTCTGAGTTTGGGTCTCCGTTCTTCTTAATTTGCACTGGAATTAATAGAGATGTCAAGAGAGTTGCTGCTGGTTTAGTCCCAAGATCACAATCTCTCTAGAGGGATTTAGGAAGCCCATAAAATGAGGAATGACAGGAAATCAGTCAGCAAGGATTAAGCCCTGAGTCAGCATGTCTCCTGAGGAGGGGTCAAGGCAAGAATAACTTTTAGCAGTATTTGCAGAAATAATGATAAGCAGATTTCAAGATGAGGAAGCAGGGGGGATGAAAAAGCCCAAGATTTGTCAACCCTCCTCACAAAATAAATGTCTGCCTTAAAAAGACTGAGAGTGGAGTTCAAAAGTATTGCGCGCTTAGCCAGAAGGAGCTTACCAGGTTTTGAAGCATTCAGTACTGAAAAGTTCTGAAGCTGGTAGCATCTAAGAGAGTCAAAACAGACACATACAGAAGCTTCAGCATGGGCATTGATGGAAATGTTGGTCTGATTTATAGCTGTGGATCAGAGTGAAAATTTCTGGTTTGTTACAGTGACAGCCTTCATTTGGACATTATACATTTGAACAGCTTTGGCCTACCAAAATGCAACAGAGTCAGTCTGAGAAAAATCAGTTGATTTTCCAGATGACTTAAAGGTTTGTGACATTTCTTTGAATGGTTACAATATTGGGGATGTTGCATAAGACTTCTTTCTTCTACCCCAGTTTTTTTATTTTCAGACGTAGCACATCTTTTCTCTATGCTGCAACATTCTGTTAACATGCTGTAAACTCAGGATTTAAACAACCTTAACTGAATTCCTGGATTTGGGGTGTTTGTTCTGGGGATGTTTGCAACACCCTGGCAATGGGTGTGTTTTGCTCCTGCCCAGACTTACTGATAAGTTCTCTCAACCTTCACCTAATTTCTGTCCTTGTGAACAAACAGGCAACTAAATATTTCTGAAGGGAGGTTGTATATCTAGCAGCAGCAGCCACGATGGCTCCTAAGAGCAGGGCAATTGGTGGGGAGGCAGCCTGCAGCACCAGGGAGGTCACTCTGGGCAATAAAAAGACCTGGGAAGAAAAACACAACCTGGACCTGCTGGGAGCTTCTGTGTTTGCTTCTGAGGTTACTGGACCACAATGGCTACTCCAACCTTGCAATGCTGTGAGCAGGACCTGATGGGGATGAAGAGCACAGTCTGGAGTCCGTTGCACCTGGTCCCCATGCTTGGGGCTGCCTGTCAACAAGGTGCCTCTGACAACCTGACACCAGCCAGCAGGAACCTTAGGCAGAAAGGTTTGGATGGGATTTATTTTGCCCAAACACGTCACAGCATGCCATGCCATCAGGAAGAAACAACCCGGGCTTTATTTGCAACAGGCAAACTCAGTGATAAAATTCAGTGGCTGGTAAAAATGCTACTGTGATGGTTAGGCATGGGGTGCAATACTGCTGCCTTCACATGATGGATTCTCAAGAGCCAGGGGTACATGGGATGGGCTTTTTTCTTACCCAAGTTTTGCAAGGTGGGGGAAATGTTTTGACTTAAACAACAGAAAGGAGAGGCAAAATTAGAGTTGAATTTCATTAGCAAAATTTTTTTTTCTTTTTTAAAACTTTCAATTAAAAAGAGAAAAAAGTCCTCAAGTTCCTCCAATTTAACCCAGTCCCACCAATGTTAAGCAAGGCTTCAGTGGGCTTGGAGGAAGATCCAGGCAAAACAATTTTCCTCTTAAACAGAAGCAAATGAGATTTTAATTTCATAATGTAGTTAATTAACTACACCAGTATTGATAAAAACAGTTAAGATGCCCTAAAAAATGTTTAGTAAAGCCAGCTTACTTCATGTCTGACACCAGCGGTGTTTGAAACAAAGCATTAAAAGCCCTTCCAAGAGGCACAGGAGAGCTGCTCATAATGTCCTACCAATAAGAGAAGCTTAAGGAGGAGATAAACAAACCTCTCAGATGCAGCATCTGAGAAGACAGGAGCCAGAGGAGAACCAAGCTGTGTGCTAGAACCCATTCAAACAGAGATAGAAACTGGGGAGACACAAAAAGTAAATGCATTCCTGTCTACTAGAAAGAATTTCCAGTTACAGGAGAAGGGAAACCTCCTTCTTTCATTCCTCCCTTTGTTCTGTTAGTTTGTTATCTAGTCCTTCAAAATTGTGCAAATGAAGTAAATTCCTGAGCTATTTTCTCACCATACTCTTGCACCATTCTCTTTCTCTTTTTTTTTTTTTCTCTCTCCTATCTGGAACCGGTCAGAAACAAAAAACAAAGCCCTTTACTCTGATGTCCTGATCCCTGGAGAAGCTAAGTGACAATGTAGACCAACACCTTTCATCCAAGAAGGCAACCCTCAGAGCTGCACAAGAGGCATCAGCCTGGGCAGGAGGGGGGCTGCAACATTACCCTGAGAAAGGCAAAACCATCAAGACACTGTGCCCTGCCCGCGTCTTTCCCGTCTTTCCCGTGTGCAGCTCCTAATCTAGCAGCAGCCCATAGGGAGGAGGAGGAAGGACTCTTTTTGCACTTAAATTCCTCACTATGGTGAAAGCTGAGGAAGTAAGTCTGGTGTCCTTCAGCAGCCATGAACAACACCCCACCTTCTTCCTGGGATCAGTTTTGAAAACCAAGTGTCTTTGTGTCCTCAGGAACAAATTTCCAGTACCTTTGACACTGGGCAAAGGTTGAAGCTAAGAGTGTCTGGGTCTTTAAGCCATCCAGACCTTAACTCCTATGGCTCTCATGTAGGTTAAGCCTTGATGGCTCTGGGCTCATAATGGATCATTGAGAAATAACTGTGAATATTCTTCTAAAGTTGGTGGGTTCTTTTCCCCCCATGCATTACTGATTTGTACTGTCAACCATAACCATAGACTGCCATGGAGCAAGACCTCTTAAGGGCCACACTTCAGCAGAGATGACTCACAAGCTGATACAGGTCAGATGATAAACTGGGTCCTCAGTGCAGAACCAGCCCTATTCCATGCCCTGCAAAGCTGTGCCTGTTGCAGCTTCATAGGCTTGTTGCACATGAGCAAAAGCATGTAAGGATGGATGTCTTGGGCAGTGCAGGCATGATCTGTGGTGACCTGCAGTAGAGGTTCACCTTCCAGCAGAACTTCACGCTGCAAACAGTACAAGTCATCCATGGCAGAGAATTTAGGTGCAGGGCTAGTAGCAGCTGAGCTCAGGATGTCAGTCTGGGTCAAACATTGCTAATATTAAAGGCTAAGATCTACAACAGAAAAATGACATGTTTCCAAAGGGGTCAGATAACCTAGGAAAGCACCTCATCTTTTATTATGTTTCTTCATTTTATTACAGAGTAACAAAGCACCATAGTGACCTCCCACACTACCACAGGGCACTAATTTATAGCATAGTCATTTATAAACTACTTTATTTATATTACTTGGCCTTTTTCCTCTATCAATATGACCTAAACCCCACCATCCATCGGTGGATTGTTTTCCACCAGTACTTGTATCAGGAATGTCGAGCTGAAGAGTTGCACAAGATACACAAGGGCTGCAGCTGCTGGGGCAGTCCCTTTCTTGCACCCTCAGGATGGCAGCTCTGCTGGAAATGTTTGTAAATGTAAATGTAAAAAAAAGTTAACACTTCCCATGTATAAACTAAGTCTGTGTTGTATTTTATTTTGCCTGAGCTAATTCATCATTATCCAGATATACACTCAAT
Source organism: Falco biarmicus (assembly GCF_023638135.1). Classification (NCBI taxonomy): domain Eukaryota; kingdom Metazoa; phylum Chordata; class Aves; order Falconiformes; family Falconidae; genus Falco; species Falco biarmicus. Next base: position 73,124,065 of record NC_079289.1, on the reverse strand, counting down.
ATGGCCAATCTTCCCCAGACTTTATAAATATGATATAATAAGTACCCTTCAGGTTGTTACATGGTATTTTTAGTTAGGAGATGTTGCTAGCACTGCTGTGCACAACAAACAGACTGCAATGTTGTCTGACCACAAAAGCAGATTTGCCAAGTCTCAAAATACAGTGTTAACAAATCACCTTCTATTAAAACTAACGGTAAAAAGCTACCCCGATGCACTGGAAGCTCAGCAGCTGTGTGAATGATTGCCACTGTCTGTTTGAGGGAGGATGCACAAGCAGATAGAGAGGACGTGCTCCAGCAGTGGCTAAACCCTATGTGACCGGTATTTGTTTCCTCCCGCGAGTTATTTTCCACAGCAATTTTCTTCCAGTTGGACTCAAGACACACTAAGGCTTCAAACCCCACCCACCCCCATCAGGAAAAAAACTCCACTGCCTCTTATAAACAAATCAAATCACAAGACTTAAATCTGAAGTCTTACCTGGTCTGACAACTAGCTTTTCCATGGATTAGGCTGTTCCAGACTGTCAGGTTTTGCTATAAAAGTAAAGCAGTTTTTTCTTACAATTGTATACCTCTGTATCTATTTTACCTGCAGTGATCATGGCAAAGGCAACTGATCATAAAGCACAGTAATAAGTCTCACTTGCAGGAGCATATGAGCACATTTATTACAGCACACCTTAGAAGCTGCAGGGAGCAAGGACATTTGCGGCAAGTTGAAATGCAAGTTTTTCCTGTTCCCTGGTGACAAGTGAAGAACATGATGGCGCGCCCGCTGTTCGCTGTTGCACTTGTTAAATTTTTTGTATGAATAGCTGTCTTACTGAGATGAGAAATTTTCATTCCGTTCGTGGGTGTGATGAGAACCATCAGCTACAGATTCAGACATTCCTATAAATATACTTGAAGCACTTCTGATCCTGAAATGGTCCTCAGGTCCTCTGACCTAGTCAAAACTTTGTATCAGGCTACATGGTTAGACCCTTGTTTTCTGCTCCATACTGAAAGGAAGCTCATGTAAAGAACAGGCCTCAGCTAGTTGTTGACACAAATCCAAAATACTGGTCGTTTATAGGAAACGGAACTTGGCAACTTGGGTTTTTTTCATATTAGCTTTGGGGTTTTTTTTAGGGAAATGAGATCTATGCAGTTGCCTTATCTTGTACTGTCTTTCTTCCCATTTTCTTACCCCCAGCACTTTTTAAATCACAAGCTGAGTTCAGCCAAAATGGTATCAACCATAGCATGAGGTTCTTGATAAAAGCCTTTCTTTACTGTTTTGATAACCTGATTAACAGGCTCTTGGGTAAGGGCCAAATGCAGAGAGGCAGACATTGCTTCTCTCCTGTGGAGGTCACACAGTAAGACTGAGAGGGCAAAAATTCAAGAAAGTTTATTTTCTCTTTCTTCCCTCTGCCATAGCTAGAGAGGGCCGACCGCCTTGCAGACAGCTGTACACCATGGGGTCTGCTTGCTGCTGGGACCCTGTGTAGAAAAAGGTCCCAGTGATTCAGCTTTAAACATCTACATTATATTGGCCTTCACATCTGTGATCCTGCAGTCATCTCCTCGTGTAGTGGTGCTGCAGCACCAAATGGACCAAGCTCTGAGCAACCCATCCCACCCCAGAACTGCTCAGTTTTGGCAGGAGGTTGGACTCAAGACCCCCAGGGGGTCTGAAGAGGGGGGATTTAGGTTAGATATAAGGACGAAATTCTTCACTAAGAGTGGTGAGGCACTGGCACGGGTTGCCCAGAGAAGCTGCGGATGCCCCATTCCTGGAAGTGTTCAAGGCCAGGGTGGATGGAGCTTTGAGCAACCTGGTCTAGCAGGAGGTATCCCTGACCGTGGCAGGGGCATCAGAACTAGGTGATCTTTAAGGTTCCTTCCAACCCAAACCATTTTATGATAATTCTATGATTAAATGCTTGTGTACAGCAGGAGAACAGCATACTTGCAGCTTATTTTTGCTCAGGTGTTAGTTATGGGCTCTGTATGCTAAACAGATTAACCCTGATAACAAGCATTGGTGGTGGTCAGGATGTACTTCTTCCCCCAGTTCCTCCTGTGTGGGCTTTCAAAGAAGCACTAACCAACAGCGGCGCAAACAGACAGAGCTGCTATCTTAATGGCTCACATTAGTGGAACCACCCCAATAGCAGAAGTCCCTAATTTGTGCAAGGCCTTGGCATGATAATCACAACTAAGCAGAAGTATTTGCACAATCTCCAGTTATTATTTAATCCAACACCTAGGGCAAAACATCAGGCTATTGTCTTGCAAAAGTCCAGAGTGATGTCAAGGGCCGTAAAATTCCTTACATGAGCTTTCTCAATTCAGGCTCAGAAAAACACAAATAAAAACATGACTCATGTTCTGACAGAGCAGCCGAGTCTCATCCTCCACTTTGAGCAGCAGATGAGCAGGCATGTCCCTGCATATTACCATCCTTCTTGTCTTGATTAGGCAGGTTTCCTTCTAAAACAAAAGCTAATGATTTTGCTCACTACATGAGAAGTGAAAGCTGGAGTTTCTTTCTCCAGTCTTCTTCAAAACTTACCTCCAAAGAGTAGCCCTCAGGCAACAGGCACATCTCCTTGAAACACATGCAGACTGACAGAAGTACACACAAATTATAAATTCCTATATATTCCCCATAGTTAGCCAGTAAGCCTAGAAGTCTCGGGGGAGCTTGTTAAAAACACACAATTCCCCCCCCCCCCCAACCTGTGTGTGCAGGTACCCCCAGGAGAGCAGGGAGGAATATAAACAGAAAATTCACAGGTGTTTGGTCCTTGCATAGGCAGACAGCAAAGGGAAGCTCTTCCATCAGGGCAGCCAAAGTTCACACAGCCATCTCCCACCGCCATCCCTCCCTACACCCACGCAGTCTTTGTTTTCCTGGGGGTATTATGCTATTTAGCAGCATTTTGGTTGCTTCACCCAGCAGATCTTGGCATCACCTGGAGTTTCATCTGAGAGAAACTTAGCATGTACCTGGAAGTTGTTCCCACCAGAGGATTGGAGCCACACAGCAGAGGCTGTTGTAGAGAGCAACCTCTGGAGAACAAGTCCTCCTATCCCCAACTGAAACCAGACAAACTGCAGCTACCAGGCTCCTTTAATGCTGATGGCAACTAGCTCCCCTGACAAGCCATCTCCAGGAGAGGAGAAGCTCTAATTGGTGCTAATTGGTCAAAATTGCTTTCAGGTGTTACAGAGAAGTTGTCTGCTGACATCAAGCCAGCACTTCATGAACGTCAGGCAGACCTGATGGTTCATATTGGATCAACATACTATGAGATGATGTGGTAGTACAAAACAGACTGGAGTCAGGCATGGGCATGCAGGTCACCATTAGCCAGAGCATCTGGCAGAAACGTGCGTGCTTTTTCTTTACAAGCCTGGCTTTATGCCAGCTGCAGGAAAGCCAGCCAATACCCGGTCCATTACAGAGCCTACTGGTACAAGAGAAATCACCCCGCTTTTTTAGCATATTTAAAACATCTGATTGAGGGGTTTTTTTAGGAAGCAAACACTGTGTGTCATTACAGCCAAGAGCTATGAATCGGTTGAAGAGTCATGGTGTTAGGTTTACTGTGACATCAGAACATGGCTTCATCACAAATTGAGTCTCCTCAAGTCTTGTCTCAGATGTATCATCTATTTTCTAGAGTACCAAATTCAACATTTAAAAGGACTTTCAGTAAGAAAGGGTTATGCCAACAGAGGTCAGTGCATCACCATAACTCAGTCTTTCCTAATCTTAACTGGTAGATTATTTTTTTAATGAGAGGAATTATTTAAGAGGTATTTTAAGAGGAATCATCCTAGTCACTAGCTCATCCCAAGAACAATAATAGAATAATGAACAACAAAACTCCCTGTTTTTAAAGGAAAATAGAGAATTTTAGTGAACCTAGCATTTTTTTACATTAATTCCTCCTCCACCCCTCAACCACACACAAACATTTAAAGCAGATGCTGAAAATAAATGAGAAGCTCATAAAATTACCCTATGTAGGTTTATTAGAAAAGTCACTAATATGACTGGAAATGTACCTGTCAGTACATTCCACATAATGAAGAGAAACTACAGCTCACCTTAGGACATTGTCTTTACATCAACAAGCAACTGTATGTCAAAACGTGTAGCTGAAATGGATAAAGCTGTTTGTTAAGCAGGAAATCTAATTTCTGCCCTATTAAGAAACCCCTAGTGACAGATTGTAGAAAATAGGAACTCTTTCTTGTTGACCTGCCTCTTAAGGAAAATCAAGAACAAATTCCTAGCATAGCCACCTCAAAGCTGCCTTTGGCAGCTTTGGTGCCTGCTTGCTAGGCAGAGATCACCCACACTGCAGAGGTGAGCGGTAAGGACACAGAGCTGACTCAAGTTACTCCCACTCACTCCTGTGAAAGCGGGTGCAAACAGACCTCATTGACATTGGCGGGGTGGGAGGAGGATGGAGCAACAGCAGCAGCCAGAGGAGGAAAGATGGGGTCTGCAGGGCTTGCTATCAGCTTTCCTGGGCATTAATTTTTGCCTTCCCTTCTCTCAGCAGCTACTCCCACTATGTCCTATTACCAACCTCTACTTCAATCCCCATGTCGCCAGAACCCACCAGGTGTCAGTGGAGTAGGAGGCAGCATATGGGCCTCTCCAAATCTGCTAAAGATTTCTTAAGTAATCCTGCTTGTGCCTCAGTTACCCAAGAGTGGGGATGATAGCACTGATCTCTTTCCAGCTCTTCCAGGCAGACAGTCTTTGTGTATCTTTACCAAGTTTTCTCTAGCAGGGTATCATCTGTCCTTGGTGTTCCTCATACCAGCAGCAGTGTAAAGAACATCACGTGCTTCAGAGAGGCTTATTGATCATGAAAAATGAAGCTCTTATCAATCAAGGGGAAACAAATTGAGCAATGCCAGGCTCCAGCATCCCTTAACTGAGAGGACTCCTGTGCCAACCTACATAAACCTCCCCTTGAGAACAGAGCTTAGAGAAGTCCCCCAAGCACCCAAAAGGTAGAAGTGACCACTGTCACTACTTAGTTTTCCTGCCCAAAGGCACAGGCCTATGCCATCACCCAGTAATCTCCCAGGTCACATTCTAACCTTTCGGCCAATGCCACCTACATTTGAGAGAGAAGTCCAGGTCACCAGAACATTAAGGTGAGATTCAGCTCATCCAGCTCCACAGATACCTGCAGTGCAGGTGTCTACTGATGTCTAAGGATGTCCACAACCCAGCTAAGATGCCTTTTGCAAATTAAAAGGTGCAATTCACTAGCCTCGAGTAGACATCTAAAATCAGTCTGCTGAGTTACACCCTAGAGCTGCCTGTTTCCCACACAGTGAAGAACTTGTTTGTTTCAAAGCAATAACTTTCATTAAAGAGCACAAACAAGCTGTCTGGAGAAGCAGAAAGAGCCCTGGCCCAGGCAGAAGTCTGGCAGAGGGGACAAGAGCACACAGCCATGGACAGTCATCCCAGGAGCACTGCCGACAGAGTAATAAGTGATCCCACACCGGATCCACACAATTGTTCCAAAAGTACAACCTTTCCCAAACCAAGATAGCACAGTCAATTTTGTCCATAGTACTCTTTTTTTTTTTTTTGACAGAAACAGAAATTTATGCCAAATCACTCAAAAAACCCCACAACCCCACTGTACCAGAAAATATTAATACTACAGTACCATCTCAAGCTAATCTTCATGTTTTTCACTCATTTTCTCCACAGCAATATCCCAGGTCATCTGGAGCTTCCATCATTGGTTTGTAACTCCTAAGAGAAAGCAAATACCTACTTGAACCTTTCTGTACATGCATTGAAAAGATAATTTTATGTCATATTTCCAGTGATTGTGGCTGTACTGGCTTTCCTGAGTTCCCATCACATAAGCAAGTCCAAGCTGCTTCAAAGAAGCATGTACAAGTCCTGGGGGAGGATAGGGTAGAAAGAAGACTGAAGGGGGATCCAGGTACAGACAGAAAGCATGGCATAAGGCAGGACTGGAAAAAGTTAGTCTGCCATTTTCCTGCCACACAGCATCTGGCAAGGCATCCAGGAGATAGCTTAAAACCCACCTGTAGACCTTTGCAAATGGGGAAGAGTAGTAGGAGGAAAGCCACTGTAGTTGATTGGCTCACATATATGCAATTAATAGAAGGTCAATCTGTTATTTGACTTGCAATTTAAACAAAATACATAAATATCTGTAATGAAAAACAAGAAGGGATTTGAAAAAAACAGAGGGTGTTACAAATAGTTAATAAAACCTGGCCTTGGGAGAGTCATAAATAAATCAAGCTAGGGCACAAGATAATCTCAAGGAGAACCAAATGGTTAACGAGACCAAGCAGAAAATTCCTTGAACTATGTGTAAACTATCCTAACTGGCATACTACGAAGTCCACCCTCCAGCAAAGAAAGCCCCTTACCAACAAAGGCCCCTCCCCACAGAACATGCAGGGTGAAAAAAAGAATGTTGTATCTTTAAATGGTGACCGGGCTTGTAAGAACAAATGAGAATTAAGTGTGAATAAAGGTAATTGTGAACAATTGTTCAAAGTGTATAAAGTGGTTTACTATGGCTAGCTTTGTGGATTTACCATGCAGCCCCCATCTCTGTGCAGACATGCAACGAGTGGTCTCTTGGCTCTGAGTGTGAGATTGGCTTTTTGCCCAGTGGGTGAAGAACTCTGTGAGACCACACCACTAATCAGGCTTTCTAGCAGGAACAATATAGAAAGCTTCTGGGTCCATACACACCCTCATTTTCCTAGAGCAAAGTGAAATACTCTCAGGCAAGAGAATGCTTCCCAAGATACCCAGCATGCCAAAACAGAAACCAGCCCAGCACCTCATAACGCAGGCAAGGCTCCCCTTCTCTGCTCCAGATCAATGTTAAAGAAAATGTATTTTGAATTGAGAAATTTGAAGTGCTGAAGCTGCTAAATGGCAGAACCAGGCCTCGTCCCTTGTATAGCCCTAATCCAAGGCTGGTTTAAAACTTAGTCAAGTTGATCAGTAGGACAATAGAGAAACAATAGATGATCAATTTGTGTACACAGATGCTCACAGAAACACAGGTGTTTTTAGAAAAAATAGTATATGTGAATGGGAATTGCTTGTTCAAAGACTAAGTGTGCTTGAAGGATTGTGTGAGTTAAAGCAGGCAGAAAGAGTGATCCGAGGAGGACCTTGGAATCGAGGCAGAGACTGGAACTGAATAGATGAATCAAGTGGGACAGGGTCAGGTGATGGATTCACAGAACTGACAAGACTAAAGGAAACTTCTAAAAACTTCAGACACTGACTAATAATTTGATAAGTGTACATAAGCTGTGCTGTATCCCTTTGTTCTCTACCACTCACTGAGGTGGTGGTCCAGCTCTGAGTCATGATTAAAGCAAGTGCAGCGGTACCCACGTCTGTGTGAATTTTTCCTTTAACAACCAACCTCACACTCCTTGGCTTTCTTGTAGCTGGCCTGTCACTGCTCCAGATTCTTAATGTGACCGTGTTACCCCAGTGGCGTTGATGTGGGGATAACTCCATCATCGTCCAGTCCCACACCCTGCACTTACACTCCTCACCAAGTTAAATACAAACAGGTCCATTGTGTACCAGCCCAGCTTTTTGTGTCTGAGCTTTTTGAGTGTCTGATTTAAAAAAAAAAAAAAAAAAAGTATAGGTCTTTGCAAAAAGTATGGGAGAGAGCAGTGGCAGTTCAGCTTTTCTCCCACTGCTGTCTCCCTTTGGGTACAATAAACTATATAAAGCCCTGCAGAGGATGGAGCGAACATCTTCAGTTTTCTCTGACCCCTATGTGTCCCTCCAGGTACAATTTTTCCAGTTCAAGCTTTACTTCCACATTATGGAGCCCACCCTCCTGTCACTTGCCTTTTACCACACCTGCTAGCAACATGTTCTTCCCCTTTCTGTGCCTTCACCACATTTTGCTTTGTCATCACCTCAGCTTCCATGTTAAGTCTCACCTCTGATAAGTCTTTCTCTTTCCGTTCATCTTAAATTCTTCCAGTGTATCACTGCCATGATATCAGCTCTTTCCAAATGATACCACAGTCTTGACAGGGCATTCATCCGTATCTTCTCTTCCCCAACATGACTTGGGTACTGCTAAACACAGTTGAATACTTTTTTCTTTAAGACAGCAGCTGATGAGGATGAGGGACTTACACCTCCTCAGAGGTTATCACAGCTCAAGTGAGTCTTATTTGTGTGCAGGACGAGAACCTGACATCAACACCAACTTTTTTTTATTTTGAGGTTGTCAGTGCTGCACCATGCAGCACAAACAAACTCAATAAACCAGTACTTTCAGCAGCTCAAGCAATCTATCATCTTAGACAAAATAAATTAATCTACAGTTATTTCTGCCCTTCAGCCATTCTTTTGCAGACATCCAGTTCCTGCTCATATACCTCCCAAGGAGATACCTCTTGTTCCTGCAGCTGTTTTCCCAGTCAGACCCATCTGTTGACCAAAGTCACCCCACAGGTCACCCAGTAGTCCCGTTAATAGTTCATAGGGCAAGTAGCTTCTCATTTTCCAAGAGTATTTTCATGTGAATAGAGGTTCAAAGTTCAGTGTCTCTCTTTTGTGGGCTGTGCATTATTACCTCTGAAATCCCAGTACACATTGACACAGAGATAACAGCAAGAAGGTAGCAAAGATCTGGATTCAAAGTTATATTTTTGACACTGATGTGAGTATGCAGCATGATAGGGTCAAGTAAAAAAAAAAACAAACCAGCTATGCAAAGCCAGGTCATTTTAGCAGGGAAGCTACCTTCTTGTGTTGCCAGGGACCTATTTACCCACAGCAGGTAGCACTTGTGAACTTTTTATTTAAAGTCAGCTGTTTTGTGTCTGTCCCTTCCCTCATTAGCAAAGAGACAATCTTTACAGTTTCTCTTTATGATGAAGTAGATAATCACAACAAGAAACAGATAAACAAAGATTGCTAGAAAAATTATTATGTCTCCTTATCCAGGATTAAGAAACATTTTCACATCTTCTTTCCTGCCTGAAGTCCTAGGCACAACAGTAAAAGGCAGTGAAACAAACACTACATCCCTGTATTTGCCGGTTCCAGGCCTGTGAGAGCACGTGGGTGCAGCAGCAATGCCAGCACAGCCGTGATGTTTAACCAGCTTCACTCACATCCTGGCTGCACTTACGAGTATTTGGAGATCCTCGGTTTAGATTTAACAGGTTTTCTCAAAGACATGTCTTTTTGGGCAGGCAAGAAAAGGCAGATAGTTTGTCCCACAAGGATTAGAAAACACAGGGATCAAAATCTTCCCAGTTGAAAGCATACGCCCAACACACAGAAAAGCATGCGAGAGAAGTAAGATTTATCCAGCCTGGTATGGGTTAAATAATCATTAAACATAGCAAGTACTTAGGAAAGCTTATAAAAAGCAGGATGTACAGACCAATCCCTTACAAAGGAAGTCGGCTCCCATCGTCACCACTGTCTTATTGACAGGCTGTTTTACATTTTGCCTGTGATCGATGTTGGGGAGATACTCCATCAGCAGCTTACCCCTGGGCAGGCAGCGTCCTCCCTGCCATGCTTCTCACTGTGCAGGGCTGACCCACACCAACCACATGCTCAGTCATCCAGTAACCACCTCAGAGCGTATCCTCACCAAGGAATACAGACACCGTGTTGTTCCCTACACACACAAAGGGAATGAATCCAGTCCTATACCCCCTTCCTTGATGCCTTCGCCTGGCCTAAGGCAAAGGGTCTTTGCTTCATTTCAGTTAACAAGGCTGGAGAACAGTCCCACCATGGTTTTCAATCAACACCATTTTAGGAAGCAAAATCACAAAACAGCAACTTCTGAAATTGGAAAGAGAAGTAGTGGGCCTTTGGGTAACAGAGAGAAATTCACCTTCAAACCTTTCTTTAATTTGGGAAGCTGCGCTATGAGACATCCCAAAACGCTTGGACCTTGGAGTCTGAGTAGCACGCACAGTGTGTCCCTTTAGAGATGGAGGAAGGTGTGACTGGGGAATTACAAACCAGTGAGCCTGACCTGTGCGCCTGGGGAAGCTCTAGAAAAAAAACCGAGGGTATTAAGGATTTCTCAAGTGCAAATTGTTTCAAAATTATCTACTTTCCTTTTCTGGCAGAGCAAATAGCCTAGTGGGTAGGCAATTTTGTAAATAACTGGATATTTTTAATTAAATAAGGCATCTGCACACACTTCCTACATTATTTTTTTTAATTAAAGGTTAGGACACTTGACTTGCCTCCAAATGTCATGCCTTGCATTCCTCTCCAGGTGGGGTAAACAGGAAATCTTGCATAATTGTCAGGGCTCCTTATACCAGTTTGGTATTGACATGGTGCCAAATGGCATTTAACACCTTTACTCATAAGAACCTTCAGCAGCTTAATTACTATTGGAATTATGACTAGGAAAAAACCCAACAGCTCAATTGTTGAGCAAACATTAAAATTAACCGAACATTTTATTTCTCAGTTAGGTTGTCTTTCTGCAGCATTATGGACTCACCTCCCTTCCAGGGCAAGGTAGGAGTGAAGCAGAGTGACGGGCCAAGAGCCTTCATCCTGTTTTACTAATCATCTGGTCAAGTATCACAGGAGCAAAGTGTTTGCTAACGACCTAAAATAATCGTCTAGAATAAGTGTTCAAAAAGTACCTAACATGGATTTTACAGTAGACTTCAGGTAACTGCACTGAAATAAATGTACTTCAGAAAATTCTGTTCAGTGATCAAGTATATTCAATAGTGCTTAGTGAATAAATCTCCCTTCTTGCCCCCCCTGGATCTCACATTTCTTTCTGGACTATGGCCTGGTTCAACTGGGGGGGCCAAATATACCACCTAACCTTCCCCATGTTACATCCTCCTTCAAAACGGGTAGGACATCGTCCTGGGACATATGGTTTGGGCTGCCCTCTGCCTGATCAGAGCTCAGAACCAGATCTCCTGCTTGTCAGCTGGCCAGAAAGCTACCACATAAGAGAGTCGGATGTTATGAGCATTTTAAAAGAAAGCAAGCAACCCAGCCTGGTTCTTTCAAGACTGCTATGAGGGACCCCTGGCCAGGAGAAAGATGCTGGCTATGGAGAAAACAGCTAATTCTAGGGGCAATCTGCATACAGCCCCATGGAAAATAACACTTCTGCATGGCTAACCACAGTTTCTCTGCTCCTCCATGCATGGGTTATTGTGGGAGGTTATCCTCGTGAGGCATTGAATACTTACTCCCTGCTCATACTGTCTGAGGGCTTACTCAAGGCTTGAATAGCAGTGGTGGAAAGGCCAAATACCTCAGAGAAAGACACTGAAACCTAAGTCTGGTAAATGATGAGTATTATTGACTTCTTTGTAACATCACAAAGTGTCAGCGTTAAGGATCTGAATATGTATTATGTGCTGTCTTCCCAGGCAGTGAAAAGATAGCAAATTCAATGCAAAGGCTAGATTTCACTGGATATCTACAGGTCTCAAGCATTCTTAAATAATGAAAGGATCACAGAGGTTCAGTGAATCCAACATAGTGTTGGGTCATTATTTAAATAGCCTCTAAAAACACACCTCGACATTGTGCTTTCTGCAGCACCAAGGTATAATCAGCTCCTGCTCATGGAGAAATGAACTGAAGGTCACGGAGATGTAGGAGACAAAATAGCTTTGTCAGGGCCCAGGTTTGCACAAAGCCAAGGAAAAACTGAGAGACCCCCTCCACTGCACTCTTTAAGTTTTTCACAGACTCATCTGCCAGCATTTTCCAAAGTGCATTTCATTTACTTAGATGCAAGGTGCTATTTCTGCTCTATCTGCAGACCATCCAGTAGAAGCAATGAGAAGAGGTGAGCAACTTCTCCACTTCCATTGCTCATCCACTCAGGCTGGCCAGATTTTGGCCAGGACCTGGCTCACTGCAGGTATGCAGAGGCCTTCAGGAAACCCCCAAATTCAAAAGCTTTGATGTAGTCACTGGTGTGGGAGAAAGCCCTGTACAGTTTGGGCAAAGGGAGAAACATTGATAGGCCAGATTTTCATTCCCAGGGAAGAAAGAGCAGGTGAGGGTAATGCAGCGAGAAACCTGGGCAGATATATACAGCATTAAAGACAGGGACAAGGATTTCCAACTTAATACTGATCAATATGGACCACAAAGAGACAGCAGAAAGCTGGCAAAAAGTGAGATTAAGTAGAAAGAGAAGCTCAGGGGGAAGAGAAGAAAAAGAAAATCTGAAGGGAAAAAGGAGGAAAATACTTGAAACAGCAGAGGAAGAGCTTTATAAGAAGAGGAATAAGAAACCATGCATGCAGTAAGAAAATATGTAAAGCAAAGGGAAGTCCATGTGTATAGGTGCAAATATGACCCCGGACAGGACAACTCTAGGGAGCATCCATTTTTGGTATCAGGCCATCCTGGCAGCTCACAGCCTGTTTGTACTCGGACTGTGTGTGGTCACTCAGCATTTTCATGGTAATATCTGAATGCAGGGAAAAAAACAAACCGTAAGCATATTTTAGGTGTGATTGCATAATTTATTTTCAGCAGCATAAACCATGTTCTAAAGACAAGATGGAAGAATTTATGACAAGGCAAATGGAAACAGGCTAGCAAGGATGTAAAAAAAATAGAGTCTGGATACTACAAATAGGTCTGATCACCAAGAAAACACCTCAGGGGGAGTCCCACAGCAGAGGAGTAGTCCAGTTCAAGCCATCACTCTTACAATATTTATTAAAATCTGCCATGTCATTGCTGGTAAATCACTGTAACATGAAAAGACAAACCAGGAGTCAGGTTCTTCTTTGGGAACACACAACCTTGAAAATCCAGAGCTGGTCATCAGAAAGTTCAACAAAACTAAGCTCAGGCTTATGTAGGTTTATGGAAAGTCACAAAAGCTATCAAGGTGTAACACAGATTAACTTTACCTCTCTAACCTATTGCGTCAAGCCACAGGCCCACGGAAGAAAGAATATCTTCAATTCCAAACAAGCATGCTTTCAGTTTAGAAATCCTCACAGATAAATTCTGTAGTTCATTGGACTTCTGCTTGTCAGAGCTACTACAAGATGCAAGCATTTCTTCTTTGTTATTTAGTGTCAATGTTCAAGCAGCATAGAAATTCTGTGGGATCCCTTTCACACCCAGGCCTGTTATCTGTTTAAAAATTACAAAAATAAAAAAAGGAAACATCTCCAATTGAGTACAATGAAAACACTCAAATGTTGTACAACAAAAACCATAGCAACCTACCGCTACATGGAAGGTCTCCGGCTTCAAGAGGAGACCAAAATGAGTCATTACATGGAGTTCTTTAGAACTCTTTAAGACTAAGGTCTTTATTAGCACCACTCAATAATTTTGATAATTTACACATTATTTGTAGCCCTTACATGTTGTCCCTATCTCTGCATTGATGAAATCACTCATAGTAACTTTTAATGTGCTTTGCCCATGCAAGACAAATGTGAGTTTGGAAAATATAAATTCCCTTCTAGAACTGGAGAACTGAGGAACAGAGATAAAAAAAACAAAGCTCCTAAACTCTGCTGCTTGAGAAATCTATCAATTCTCAGCCATGAGAAATCTCCCCCAAACACTGCTTTCAACTATAAGGTCCCAGATCCCAGACTAGATCTCCAGCCCTGCTGGAACATGTCTTCATCCTATTGCCAAACTGATTACAGTCTGGGTTTGTTTGGTTTTTGTTTGAGTTTGTTTGGTTTTTTTCATTTCCACTCATTTACGACCCTTCCCTTTCCTGCTGTGGTCAGCTTTCAGGGAATGAGGGCAATTGCTCATTAAGAACTGCATTTTATTCTCCTGATGTACTTTTTGCTAATGGACTGAAAAATGAAGAGATAAACAAGTTTTGGATTCAAGAGCCCTGGACAAAAATGTAGATTATTAGTTTCTCAAAATGTAGCAACCACTTTTAACAAACTAAAAAAATCCCACAAGTTTTGGGATTCGGGTGCAAATTGGGTGAATTTAAGAATTTAATTTTTAAAGGAGCAACCTGTGCTGTAAACATCTAGATTTCTTGTCACAATTAAAAACTGAGAATTAAGGGAGTGAAATTTCCAAAACTGATGAAAATATAGGAAGAAATAGGAGCAAAACTCAAGTCCTGACAGTGTATTACAGAATATGTTATACAGGGCAGATCCAGATCCACTGGCTGCCTTCAGCCCCTGACTGGATATCAACTTCAGCTAACCAACATGTCAACACTATTACCAGCAATTTCTTCAAATCTTCCTTCCAAATGCACGAGCAGCTGTGCAAAAGCAGCTGTGCCTGGCCAGTGGACACGGAACGCATCTGGACCAGCACATCAGGCCAGTGGGATGAGTGAGGGCACCTCACTCTCAGAGCATGAGGCTTGGCAGGTCTGACATACAGAAAGAAAGGAAACGTGCTCACCTTGAAGATCTCTCCTGCGTGAGGTTCCTTGGCTAAGGTGGCCTCATCCAGTCCATCGTATGCAGAAGTCACATACATTTCTGAGTAGTCTTTTCCACCAAAGCAGCAAGAGGTGATCCTCGGAGTAGGCAGCCTCACGGTTTGGATTCTTTTTCCTGGGAAAAAATGTGCAATTGTTTCCTAATGTTCATTTTCTAGGAAACATATAAATATGAATGCAGTACTAGTGCACATGGCACAGATGTGGTATTTACTCAGAAGGCATCTCCCCTACAGACAGGGGCCATATGCTAAATGACAGTTTGTGGGGAAATCAAATTATTTCATCTGCCTCATGTCTAACTAGTTTTCAGCCTCTCCCCAATATCTGTGAGGCATCGCTTCCTTTTCTCACAATGAAGCAACACAGTATGAGAAGCCAGGAAAGGCAAAGACACCTGGCCTGGGATGGCTGTCATTCCCTAACAGCATTTCCCAGTTAAATGTTTCAACACTGAGAATTTTTTCTCCTTTAATTGCAAGTTTGTAGTATTTCTTGTAATAAATGTGCAGTGCTTTTTGTGGGATTTTAGTGGCATTATTAAGAAGAGGGTGTGGTGCATCAGCAGCCCACAGGAGCCAGGGTACCCGTGTAGAGGCAGCGCGGGGCTCACTCTTCATGTGATCAGGGTCTGGGCCAGTGATGCTCTCGACAACCCATGGGGCAGAACTGGGCAATAAATGACACCACCTCATCTCACCTTCAAGGCATTCCTCCTGGGTGCCTTTCCTCTTGCGTTCATGGCATGTAGCTGACACTCAATACACAGGTGCTGGCGGAGGCCTTACCTGTCTCTGGGTCTATGCGAATGACTCTCCCACCATCGATACAGGCCACCCAGAGCTTCCCTTCTGCATCTATGCACATCCCGTCGGGCATTTGCTCCTCCTTTTCTAGACGGTACAAAAGTTTTGGGCAGGCTGCAGGGAGAGTTACAGAGCTGGTGTTACATGGGCTGGTACCAGTTCTGTATCAGATCCCAGTCTAACATATTCCATGCTCTTGCAAACTGGTAAATTCACTTTCTGTGAGAAAAATGCACTGGAATATGTATATCATGTGCACATTTTGCAGATGTGTTAAAAGTCTAACTGAGCCTGGCAGAAGCAAGCCCCCAGCAGAGCCATTGCAGTTTGGGATTGTACTGAATTAGGGCTCCTGTTATTTTACCAAGGGAAAAGAACCTGTCCTTCCTGTTAACCCACTAGCTGCTTGTCATGCCACAACTGCTGCAAGAGCAGTGACTTTTCCTGCACTTCCATTGATCATTACAGCCTGGATTTCTTTTTATGAGCAACGCATCACACACATAATGACTTGGGTTTAAATGCTGGCAATAAGCAACTTCTGCCAGCTAAAGATCAAGAACTTTACTCTTTAATGGCCAAGAAAGCTACCAGTTTTGATTAAGCCTGGACACCAACTGCTGGCAGTCTAGGCGGCAGTGCAGATGGCTTGGTGGACACGTGCGCAGTCCGTGGACCAGTGCCCATGGGCAGAGGTCTGCTTGCTCTGACCCAGAGCTTTCTGGCCATTACACTACCCAAAAATAGCCAAGGCTAGGAAGTTCAAACTAGTTACATTTTTGTATTGGGGGGGGGGGGGGGGGGAAGTTGGACTAAATCTTCTTTAGAAGCCTTATATCCTGAAATTTATAGAAATATATTTTCTTAGCAATTGTAATCTGAGTGAATATAATTATTCTGTATGATATTCACCCATGATTACAAAGTCCACGCTAATTAGAGTGTGGATAACTGGCTAGCTGAAAAGGGTCACATAGACATAGTCCAGCTGGCTGGACAAAAATGCACATCGCTCTCAGCTTATCTGAAGTAAAGCAAAAATACACTATCCTTGGCTGTTCTTGTTACACAATAACAGGAAGATTTTGGTGGGAAAAGAATGTTGCAGGTGGGAACAGATAACTACAGAAGAGAAACTAGCGGCGGGCTTGGTATTTAGGCAACTAACCAATAATGAGCTTAACTTTTGTAATATGTATGAGCTAATTATAACAAGGCATAAAAGGTGACTGTAAGGGACAATAAACGAAGTCTGCTGATCACTCATATTGAGTGACTGTGTCTTCCCTCCGTCGCGACATTAGAGTACAAAGGCACTTCAGCCATTTAAATTTCCACGGAGTATAACAGATCGATATAGCTCCAAAATATTTCATAGAGTTTTGAAATGGGTTTGCACCCATTTCGCTTGCACCTGAATTTTCCTTTTTGCAGATACAATAAAAGATGTTTGTCCAGAAAATGAATTTAAGTGAAATTTGCCAAACATCTGAAGGCAATTTTAATTTCAGAATTGGGAAAACTTAGTCACAAGGATAACTTCATTCTTTAAATATATTTCTGTGATATACATGCATGCATATTCTGTATTTGTATTTATGGAGCTAGTACAATCAAAGCTTTCCAGTAGATGGCACTCAAGAATAAATAGCATCCTATAAATTAATTTTCACCCTGCAGTACAGATGACTTCTTCCCTGCAACTCCTTGAACGGGTCTAATATGATTATTTATCCAGATTAAAGTAAATGAAGGATTGTCAAAACTTTGTTCACCTGGTGTGTAACTATATTTGAGAAAAATCACAATCAGCCTGCTGACAAGCTGTAACCAGAAGATATGAGATCTGTCAAATAAATCACTGCATCTTACATGCCCAGGTCTCACTGCAGAAAGAGTAAGAGTCATCAAACTTGTCACCAAATTTAGAAGAGCATGTGTACCAATCTTTCCAGTGTGCACATCATAGCTGAAGGCATGCACAGCATATGCCAGGCTGTCAATGTGAAAGAAGGTCCTGTGGTCCAGGGACCAGTCCAGACCATTGGAGATGTCCACCTGGTCTAACTGTTTTATTACTGAATGGTCAGGGAAAAGGGTATAGAGAGCGCCTTGCCGGCTCGCTCGGACCCCTGGTGCCGTCTCTTCAGCCATTGTACCTGAAATGGAAATGGGAGCACTGGTTAGAAAGTAGAAGCTTGCTCCTCGTGCTTGATTAAAAACCTCCTCTAAGTGTTACTAAGAGGTCCTAGGGAGAAAGGGACTAACCCGGTCTTATCAGATTGATGAGAAGGAGGAAAAGGAGCCGAACAGGAGCAGCTGTGTCCCGCAGAGGTGATGCTGACTGATGAAAGGATGAGCTTCTGCATTGCTGTTTGAGTCATAGACACCAAAGACCCAAAGGAGCACCACGATGCACCAGGGGCCGAGGTTCTGCTCACAGCAAAAGCCAAGATGCAGGCAAGCATCATGTGCTCTTTTTGTTGTTGCTCCTCATAGGCTACTTTCATCATTTAAATGGGCTGTTACCTTAAAATACAGGTGCTGTAAAGCACACTCATCTCAGAAGCAAGTGGAGAATGCCACAGAAGTGAGATTTTTTTCTCAAGGAATTTATGCCTCAGTGTTAACCCCGTTAGGTATTTCCTGATTCTCTCTCCTCTGGAGAGAGCTCTGCAGTGATGGGATGGGAAGCACTCAAGGAGGACATTACACCTTCTTTTAAGTATGACAGACTGCTTCTGTTGGTCTCCCCTTTCAGAAGCCCTCAGGAGCTTATTTTACAATGCTTGGCCAAAACCCCTGTTAAAAGCATTGATCCTCCATGCACAGCTGGGAATGGGTGTGCAAAGCAGGTTTTTCTCTCTTATTCTTGCCCTTAACTCCAGTGACACGTTATCCCTCAAGCATAATCATGAGTCAAATGAATTTCCTGACTTTTGGCAAATTTGAAATAGTAAGAAAAGGCTGGTTGGCAAAACAAATACAGAGCCATTTTCATTCCCATCAGTCGCTCTCCACTTCCAGCTTGGATTGCTATGCTTGGCTCATCATTTATATGACAAAAAGCACAGGGGCACCCTGGCTGCGTTGCAACCAGCGGGAAAAGTTCCTCTTGCCTTCAGGATGCCAAGGATCTCTCACCACATCCCTGTTTCCCATGGGCTAATCAGGGGAGGCTGTACCTGAACAGTGCAACCCGCAGCTCATCATCTACTCTAGGAGCTGTATCCTCCTCTATACCTCCAAAAACCTTCCTGTCTACATGTCTACCTTCACCTGCTTTTCACTTTCTGTGGAGGGAGATGTTTGAAAAACACCATCTTCCAAGTAGAAGGGGAGCCTTCCGCCAGATGACCCTTGTCCACAGCCTCTATCTTCATTATAAGTCAGAGGATGCGGCCAGCATCTCTTGTCCTCCCCATTGGGCAGTAACTGAGCAGAGGGTTTACAAGATAGCTCATGCTCACGACAGTGGTTTTTGCAGGGAAGTCAACAGAGGAATTGAGAACATGGAATAAAATGCACTATATAAAACACACGGTAATTAGTTCCTCTTTGCTCTTGGGGAAATTTCTGCCAGAAACTTACCAGCAAAAAACCTCCCCTTTGGATCCACTTTCCCATCATTGAACCTGTTGTTGGGCTTATCCTGCTCAAGCTCAAGGATGGTGGTGACCACCTGGGTGTCCCAGTCCAGAAAGGCAAACCTGGTTCCCAGGGCGATGACATAGCCCCCGCACTGTCGCAGTGCCACTGAGCCGACACGGGCATCTGAGGGCAAGAGGGAACAGGAGATGGTGGGCAGCTCCAGGGCCATCAGCCAGCCCTACCCCTCCCCACCTCACCGAGGTCACCTGGGTTTGATTGGGACATCCCTGACCCAGGACAGGCTTAGCTGATGCTAAGATCCTTCTCCCCTGAGATCGTTAGCACATCTCGCTGGCTTTACAGTCCCCGGATCCTTCCATCATCTGGGCAGACACAGCCATTAGGACTGCACCTTTTCCTCTGCAGGTCCCAAAGGAAACATGCCTTCCCACTGGGGCTCAGCAAGGGCAACATGGCCCTCCACACCTCAGCATGGTCCCCTCTGCTCAGCTGGCTTAGGCCACACTGTGCTTAGCAACACGTCAATGAAGGACAGGGCATGTGGCCCCATGGAACATAAGGGAGACCACCATGCCGCAGGATTCCTACTGGGAGGGATGGGCAGGGGCAGGCAGAGAAGACTCCCAGGATGAGGTGGTGAGTACGGACCCTTACCCACAGACACACTCTGCACCTCATTGGTGACTGGGCTCCAGCGGCAAACTTTCTGTGAGTTAATGTCTACGTAGATGAGCGCGCTCTCCCGTTCTTCCCAGACGGGGCACTCTCCCATCCTGTTCTTCTCCTTCACAACAGATTCAATTTTGATGGAGGAGGACATGGTCTGAGGGGAAGAGAGTTGACAACGGATTTAAAGAAAAGCTCTTGTGTGGATTTTTTATGCCTGTGATGCTTAAAAGCAGGGTTTGTAAATGGAAAACCCTCTAAATCCCACATGATGGAGTAATTTAAGAGGCTTCATGGCTGGAACTCAGCTTGAAGTGCCAAGGCTTCTCCTTAGCAAACCTTTCCTAGGTGAGAGGCTTTAAGCCAGAGCTGCTGATGAGGAACTTGCCTCCAGGCAAGGGAGCGCTGGGACAGGGCCCTGAGCTGGCACCAAGCTGTTGGCTGGGGATCGGTGATCCCAAGGGCCCCCCAGACCATGGGGAGGGACTGGCAGGCAGCAGCACCAATGAGCCAGAAGCCTTTTTGTGGAAAAATGAGGCTCTGCCTTATTAACACAGATGCATTGATGTGCTCCACAGGAAGACATGCATGCACCCACAATACCGACTGCAGTTTGCCACCGAGGCCACCAAAGACCGAGTGCCTGTTCCCGCACAGAGTCAGCGTGCATATGCAAACACTGGAGATGGCTCCTGCCTTTCATGCTCCTGCGTTTCATCTTCGCTGCCCCCCTCACTGCCCCAGCCACGGCTCCAACCCCTGCTGCAAACTCCGAACTTCACCCTGTGCCAGGCTGCAGGGTGTGATTATCCCGGCTGCTACTCCGGGGGTGAAGCCACCCGTCTGTGAAGCTCCCAGCCCAGGTGCCTGCTCCTGCCAGGGGTGTCCGTGCCCCGGCTGCCCCGTACCCCCATCCCTGCCGCAGCAGGGTGCCTGTGAGGACACTGGCCACTCTGCCACCACCCCGGCACAGGGTGCCCAGTCCCTAACACTTGTGTTCAGAGCCCGTTGATGGCCTCCAAAATGGGTAGCTGGGCCCCAGGGCCTGCCCTGCCCCAGCTGCGGTGCGAGCAATACCCTCCGCCATTCAGCTCCTGCAGGAGAAAGGGGCCTACTCGACGCCTCAGTCACCGCTAATGGAGACACTGCTGCTGCTGCTGCTGCTGCTGCTGCTGCTGCTGCTGCTGCTGCTGCGGCTGCAGCTGCGCTGCGGCACCCACCAGCCTCAGCACATTTTTTCCACAGATCACAGAGATATTTCTTGGGAAGCAGCCAGTCCCTGACATAACACTATTCCTACAGATTAGTGTCTTCAAGCGGGCATTGTTTCTTGGTAGGTGAGCTGGTGATAAGGTTTACAGATAATTAATTAGCACTAATATGCTTCTAAGTATGTGGGAAGAGCCAGTCATCACTCTGAGTGGAAACAACAGGGCTGGAGACCCCTATCTTCCCTGCTCCCCAGCCCCAGACATGCATGATAAGGAGTCACCCTGCCAAGGTAAGGTCCAAACAACCCATTTATCAGGTATACCCTTCCCCCTTCCAAGAAAAATGGCCAGGAGAGGCCGGGCAGTGAGTTGCTCCCCTCAGGCAAACAGCATCAATCTAAAGTGTAAATAAGGATACGCAACGAGGTGCCAGTAAAACCTCCTAAAACCTGTTAAGCCATGCTTAAGCTGGAGGAGTGAGTTTCTCTTGGGTTAAAGCCTTATGTCATGTGGCTGCTGTATTTGGGACCCGAGGCTTGGAGATGCATGCTGACTTTATTGTATCATGGTCTGGGAAACTCAGACCTGCTCACCCCCATGGGGAAACGTGGTTCGGCAGCAGCCCAGCATCCACACAGCTCCCACAGAGGCAGAAATTCTCCAGATCTGCAACAGTCGGCGTGCATTTCTCTCATCAGTTGTTTCATTGACCTAAATGAGCGTTACTAAACCTTTCTCTTCCCACCAACTCCCATTTCACTTACCGCCCTTCTCCAGGTTCTGCAGCAACAAAACTGGGGCCTGGCATGTAAGCCATGGTGAAATACTGATTCACAGACCCATCCCGCACACCACGTAAAGAGTACGCAATCACGCCATTACCAGCTGTTTCACAAGGCACAGGCAGGGGAGAAACCAACCTGCCTGCACCAGCTGCCTGCTTACCCCTCTCGCGCCCACCTCCATGATACTGCGGAGACCTGCCCCGTCCCACAGAGCCTCAGCACGTGTCTGCCTTCCCCAGGTGTACATCCAGCCTCAGCATCTCTCCCCCCCACCAAAGAAATAGGCCCCGTGTGTCCCTCCAGCTGTGGGGTTTTATTCAAACAGCTGAATATTTTGTCTTAAATTGCCCTGTTTTGAAGAGGGCAACTAGAAGGAAAGATCTGTGCCTTGCTGGCTGAGGTTTCACTAACTTTTACAAGCAGCTGAAAATGGAGGCTCTTAGCAGGAAGGTTTGTCCAACCCTAAAAGGCAGCACTGCCCTCCGAAAGCATCCCCACAAACTGGCAGCGATGCAGCCCCCAGTTCCCTCTGTGCCAGGTGGTCCACCTCCTGCTGCACCCTCCCTGCGGCACTCCATGGAACTACGCAGCAGCAGCATTTCACAGAATACAGCGGCTCAGAGGGAAAAATGAGGAAACGACTGCAAAAAGCCTCGTTCAAAACACCACGTTTGGCTTCATCACTCCCCAGGCCTCCTGCCACCTGGCACCTTTTTGTGCAGCACTTCACACCCTGCTTGGTGCAGCACTGATCCATCAGAGATAAGCATGCAGGGGAAAAAAGAGCAACTCCAAGCAGAAAGCACAAAATCCTGATGTATTCTCCCCAGATAAAATCCCTGCAGACAAAAACATCACGTTCACCCTGCCTATATCCTCTCTGCAGTATTTTGTTGGTGTTCTAGCCTCCTGGACTTGTGCCTAAACTCCTTATGGAGACTAAGAGGTTGACGGGTGTCCCTGAAACATTTTCCAAGTTAAACTGTTATCAGAATAACAAGCTATCAGAATTTGAAGACTGTAAGAAAAATTTCCTATTAGGAATCAAAAACTAATGTAAAAACATCCAGTCTGCTCTAAAACCCAAAAATCTCTTTCTGGTAGCTATTTAAAAACAGCCTTTCTAAACCTCAGTTACATCCCTTTTCAAACGATCTGGACAAAACCTGGTCATTTCAGTACCCCTAAGATACAGGTAAAATACAAACGAATGACTGGCCTTAAAAGGTTTCTTTGCTGTTTCTCTCCCTCTCTCCCCCCTGCAAGCACACATAATTTCATTTTTAATTTTAAGCTGAAGCTTTGAATAAGCAGGCAGACAGCTAAAGCTTTTAATGTGCGTACAGTGAAATAACTGTCTGCATAAACCAAGGGATTTTAAGAACCCTTTTGCCTCAGTCAAACAGCTGAATATTTATATCAAGCTGGAGGACGCCTATGCAAAACTTTGCAGTTCATCACATCAACACACCTGCTGAGGAAAATATTGCAAGACCTGGGTTGGTATCCCTTTTCCAGCGCTGGTCCAATGAGTCCGGCTGCTGTTTTCAGCGACAATTAAAAACATGCAATAGTTGATGTTATCTGCACCGAGCAGGTAGCCTTTCACATTTTGTATTCAGTCAGCAGTCACATGAATGATGAGGCATGGACCAAAGCCCTTCTGAATGGTCTGGTTTGTGGTGCCAGCTGGTGCCAGCAGCAGAACATGTGATGGGGAAAACCCTTGCTCAGTTATTTTTCTCATTTCATGAGAGTGGGAGAGGGAAACTGAGACATTGCACCATTCTGTCACCCTGAGGGCTAGCCCAGTCTTCCCAAATTTAGGTGCAGATGAACATCTCAGGTGATAAAAAGGGGAGGTTAATAAAAGATGCAGGGGAGGGTTTTGTAGTACCAGTCACTTTGAATGATAAGGAAAAAAATATTCTTGTGATTAAGGCATACTAGCATCATTAAGGCTTGGCTCCTTTTCCCCGCTGTGCCACAGCCTGCTTGGGTGCCGAAGTCACCTGCTCTCCTCACAGGGCTCCTCGCCTCGAATATGCAAAGCCTGAATCCTGCCTTGGCAGAGAGCTGCAGCACGCCCCAGGAAGGGCTTTGGCCACAGAGCCTTGGCAATTGCCACGGATGCTGCAGGACAGCAATATCTTCTTTGGCTTTGAAGACTTCTATTTTTTCCTTCTTCAGTATTTGCGACTTTCGTCTGTGGTTAAAAGAAGACACCAAGTGCCTTCTCCTACCCAGCCCTGCTCAGCAGAGGCAGGTGATGGTGGGTCCCCCCTGTGGCTGGTCCAGCAAGGTGGGGGCAGGGCAGGCTTACCATGGGGACAGTCCAAGCCAGGTGGTGAGCTAAAGTGACCACCAGCATTTTAGTGGCAGGGCGCCTCCCCCAGTCCTGCATGCTGCAGCAAAGCAGGGAGAGGCAGGAGGCAGGTGGCTGCTAGCAGGCACTGCCCTCACCACACTCAGCAGGGGCAGAAGCCACCTGGGAGGAATCAGACCCAATCCAACAGGCAAGAGCAATGCATTTCTTTACTTGTGCAAAACTTCAATGAACATTTTAATTTGATGTTCAAATGATTCACAGGATGAACATTTTTCCCAATTAAGCAAATAGCCGAGACAGACCTAGTATTAATCCTATCATAGTCACCATTGATCCACATTTAGAGATTAAAAAATTACAGCCTTAAGCCAGAGACTAATTCAAACATTTCTAGCAAAAAAGCTGGCAATATTTCCAAGCCAAACTCCTGCCAAGGTCACTGCATTACAAGCAAAGTGCTTGTGGGCACCCTGAGGACTCTCCTCAGCCTTCCTTGGCCTCCCAGCCCAAGCTGTCAGCTCCATCTCATTTCAGCACAAACCTTCTGTCTCTGCTTGCTCTCACAGATCTTTTCACATTACTCTCTGCTTTCCTTCTTTTAAACTAAATGATAACTTTGAAGGGAGGTTCATGTAGAATAATATACTTTTTTTTCACAGCATTTTCAGCTGCAAGACATTCAAAAGGAAAATTCTGGTTTGCAATCATTTTAACTGCTTCCATTTAAAAAGAAAATGACTGGTTCTCAAGTGCAGGAGAGAAAAAAAAAAGTAATCTTTTTTTCTGCAAAATACTTCCCAAAGCATTTTTTCTAAAGCAATTTCGGTGGAGAAAACCACACTTTTCAGTCAGCTCTTTTCTTCTGGTGACTTGATTGACTTCCCCACCACAGGCTGCGGCAAACCAAAACCAAGTCAGGCAAAGGGACAACACATCTGCCTCGCTGCAACTTAAAAAAAATGTATGCGCTGCTTTCCTGGCGAGCAGCTTGTATGCTGGATCATCAATGGCACTAGGCAGGACAGCAGCCGGGAAAAATACTAGCAGAGCACGTTTCTCTGATTTACTTGGGAGGCTGAAAATGCTCTGGGGACACCCCCACCACATTTAGCACCATCTCTTATTCCTACCCCACTGACTTCTAGACTACCAGCAGAAGTATCACATCTCCCACCCTTGGCATGCCATTTCAACATCCCCCACGTCTACCTTTCCAGAGGTTAGCCAGTTTAGGACAAGACACACCTCAAAGGTTTTGTGGATGCTGTTGATGAGTGGTGCAACCCCAGAGCAGCAGGTGCATGTGTTTGTTGCTAGCCAGCCAGCAATTGTTTTAATTATTTCTACAAAATAAAGAGCCTGCCCCTGCCGCGCACTTCATTTATTTCTAATGTTGCTGAGTTGCAAAGCAGAAGTTTATAGTGAAGCTGGCCAAAGGCAGCCGGTACCTCTGGCTGGTGCCTCACTGCAGTGTCTCCTTCTGGGGTGGCTTCCTCTCTCCTTTCCCACTGCTTCAGTCTCCTCTGATGCAACTCCTTCTACGTCTTTTCGCAGTGCCTATTTTTTATCAACATAGTGTAGTTGGGAGAGTGTGTCAAGGCGTTGGCACACTGCATATATTAACGTCATATTTAAATAGTTGTATTTGTCTTCTGTTACCTACAGGCATGTGCTCAGACAGTAGCTCTGAATTTGTTCCGTGGCTTACAAATATTTAGTAAATCCATCGCTCCCCTCTTTTTTTCCACAACTCCCCCAAATTACACTTGTGTTGCTTATTCCCCTTGAGAGTCCATCCCAGGTTTCGGTACTCCAGAAACCCAATTTCACATGTAATTTAATTGTCCCAATCTCTCAAAGTCATTCTTCACCTAGACAGAGTCTCCCTTTTGGAGATGACAACAGGCATGGTTAGAGTTAATGAAGACACAGTTATTAAAATCCTCAGGCAGGGAGAGGTGTAGCTACTCACCCCAGTGATATCCCACTCAACAGCGTTGTCCAAAAGTGAAGCCAAGGTTTATCTTCCTGTGGCTTTGCCCTTCTGTAGGAAGGGCCCGGTCCCTCCCTGATGCTTGAGATGGGAAGAACTGGAGCTCCTGGGCAGTCAGTGCCGCCTGCTTTTATTTCAGCAGAGCTGTTTTGCCAGCAAAGGATTACCTGAGTTTTCTCCAGCTTGGTTGGGAATAAATACGCTTCACCTATGACTATAGATTTTGGTCACGAGGGTGAAGAAACCCTTCAGGGCACAGCAGCTGCTCCTCCTGATACAGCCGTTCCTGTCACTGGGCTCTTGCTCAACCCTAATTGAAATCAGTGCAAGTCTGTGATCAAAGAGGTGAGCGCCATTAATAAGCAAGGGATTAAACAAAAGTCAGGAAGCCTTCCTAATTGAGGGAACCAGCAACTGCTCAGCTCCAGTTTGCTGGATCCGGCGCTCTGTCATGGGACTCGTCAAAATATGCTGGCAGCACCTGTTTGGGCTCCTCGGGCTGCGGCGCAGGAAGCAGCTACAGGCTCTGCACTGGAGGCTGCGGCGAGACATGCTCCCAGGACATTTCAGTTGATGTTAAAAATACAACTCTCCTGGCAGAGTTGGCTCTTCCTGCTCATGTGATGCCCGTGAAACCAGTGTAGCAAAGCCCAGCGGGTGATCTTACAGGAGGAGGAGGAGGTGGCATTTATTTACCATGTCTGCAGATGCTTATTTTACCTTCTCCTGCTGCCATGTTTACAAGCACAAAGACCTGTGCGCCTCAGACATTTGCCCAGGGCCGCCCATGCACAACATGGAGGATGAGGGGCTCCAGCAGCCTCATCCTCCCTGTCTCCTGGGTGCCTCTTGACCAGCAGTGACCAACTAATCTTTGACCGGACCCTTCATGCTTGTATGAGCACTTGCTGTTACCTTTCTAGCACAGCAACAACAAAAAAGGATCAGCGGTACCTTGTGTTGTGCTGGCCATCACCCTACTGCCATTGCAGCGGGCTGAGGGTGAGCACAGGTACAAAACCTCATGGTGTGTGCAGGAACCTCTGCAACAGGATAGCCATGGTAGAGCAGAGCTTATTTGTGTTTATGCCTATTTATTGCTTATTTGTGTTTATGCATATTAGTTTTCCACTGCATCTCTGAATGTCCATTAGCAATCAACGACAGCAGCCCTACAGCCTGCAGTTATCACCAGGTTCATGACTTCAGTGAGATCAGAGCCCTAAATTTGCCACCTTCACCATCTTCCTCAACTCATAAACCTTTCCTCTACCATGCTTTGGGATTATCTTGTAGCACGTACAGTAAATGAAGGATGGTAGACACTCAAACAAACAAGTCCTAGCTTACTTCACCACCTCATGCTCATCTTCTGCCCTGAAGCAGGGCTGCTTAAACCTCCTGCTTTTCCAGCTGCAGAGACATACATACCCCCACATGCTTTAAAGAAGGAAAACGGTGACTTGCACAGTCACCTTTCAAATCTTGGTTCAAAGCAGCACCAAGGCCTTGGTGTGGTCCAGGGGCTAGGCAGCTGTGTCACCCACCGCACACTCGAGGGGGCACAGCAGACACAAGCAGATCCAGCAGAGAAAAACTAACTCCTACAGATTTGCAGGGACACACTGGAAAACCACGCTGTACCAGTTCTTGGAGCTACCTGCAGAGAACACACACAGCCACTCTTGGCCAATGGTGGGTTACCCTCACGCAGCAGGACAGGGATGGACAGCTATTCCAAGTGCAAGTGGAGGTGCATGAACATGGGAACATGTCACAGGCCAAGAGCAAAACCTGCAGTTCACAAACCAACTGAGCTACATCACAGCTGTTTCAGCACAGACAGGCCTGAAGTCACCAGCAAAAAGGCAATCCAGTAAATAAGCTTGCCCTTTACAACAGGTGCTGTGAAGAAAGTACAATACACCTTCCATTCTGTGCACATTCGTAGAAGCTGTGGCCATTTGGGCATGTGGGCCCCTCCTGCCTCTCGGGCTGCTCTGGGGTTTGGTTCAGCAGGACATACGTGCAGGTGGTGCTTTCTTTTATACACAAAAGACCAAGGACACCTAACGCTTTCCTGTCATCACACATCTCCCTGGAACAGGGCTGAGATCTTCAGAGGATAAAAAAAAGTATGGTTCTTGATCCTAAACGTTTGGGTTTACATTTAAGAAAATGAGTGACATAGTGACATGCATTGGGGAGAGATGATGATCAACACCAGATGACCAGAGTTAAATTTAAGTACAACCACAGCTGAGGCCTTAAAAATGTAATGCAAAAAGGAAGCTGCAGATGCACCATAATAGGTATTAATGCTTCAGTTGTTGAGAACGTTATGGAACAAATGAAGTTCCAGTTAAAGCAGCGGTAAGACCACAAATGGATATTTTATCTGAAACTTTGAAAATATGTAAAAGAGACAGTACAATTAAGCAATAAATCAATATAGCCTAAGTCGCAAATGAGACAGGAGAATAAATAATAAAAAGAAAAGACATTGAAACATTATTTAATCATAAAAGAAAGTTACAATATTCAGTAGTTTATTAGGGTGAGAATCTTTTTAGCACAACAGGAAAAGTACCATCAGATATTTAATGTCATAAAGTTTAAAGGAGAAAAAAAAGATCAGTTTTTTAAATTCCATGTATTTCAGTAGTTTTTCATCCTTCCCTGATGAGGTATTGTGTTATGGTTTCAAAGCAAAAAGATGCTGAGCACCAGAATATGCCCTTCCAACTTGTCTTCCTTATGTCAGTCCTCTAATCCATTCTGAAGAACATATATTTAACCTGCAAATGGATACGGTGGGACTCCTTTCACCCCTAGCCCTGTTATCTATTAAAACAAAGGGAAAAAAAAAGATTAGTCCAATAATTCACCACTATCAGACACTTGCTTTTCTTTCACAACTAGACGTGCTTTAATTTAGAAAAGGACTGTGTTGTCCAACTTGACATCCTGCTATATTTTGCACACAGCAGCTCATCACAGCCAGGAACTTCAACCTACACTCTTTCTCTAAAGCTGAGTAACCTCAGGCCAGAGTCCATTCCCCAAAAGCCTCTTCTCAGATACTACTAAGCCTTAATTCTGCAGTTTACAATGTAACCTTTGGTATGCAAACATACGGAAGAGCAGGGCTTTAAAACAAATCCCACGGTGACAAATTTTTAAGGAGATAATTTAGTTTTAACTAACTAGAAAGTAAATAAAAGCAGATGGTTTTATTTGCCATTGATTAAGACACAAGTATTTACACATTCCTTCCATAATAGAAATATGAATAGAAAACTGAAACTGTGTTGGGAGGGTGAGAAGCAAAAAGGTGATGGCATAGAAAATTTGCAATATCAGCATTGTTACGAATTTTAAACCCAGAAGTATTTTCAAATCTCTTTTAA
Organism: Falco biarmicus; assembly: GCF_023638135.1. Lineage (NCBI taxonomy): Eukaryota > Metazoa > Chordata > Aves > Falconiformes > Falconidae > Falco > Falco biarmicus. Next base: position 73,094,741 of record NC_079289.1, on the reverse strand, counting down.
CTTCCTTGTCCTGCGACAGGAACCAAAAATACAATCAATAGCTTAACGTACATAGCTTCCAACACAGCAAGTTCCATCTGAATATGAGGAAAAATATCTTTACTTTGAGGGTGAGGGAGCACTGGAGCAGGCTGCCCAGAGAGGTTCTGGAGTCTCCTTCTCTGGAGACACTCAGAACCCTCCCGGATGCAACTCTGTGTAACCTGCTCTGCGTGAACCTGCTTTAGCAGGGGGTTGAACTAGATGATCTCCCAAGGTCCCTTCCTACTCTGACCATTCTGTGGTTCTGTGATACATATATATATGACTGATGTTCTAAGAACCACTCTTCTCCTGCTTCCCACCAGTCCAACTGGTTTGCTACCTGAAAAATGCAGAAAGGAAAAAATGACCTTCTAAAACAACAGGGAAAAGTTATCATTCACCTTGAAAATCCCACCAGCCTGTGGTTGCCGTGAAAGCCACTCTTTATCCATCCCATCACGGGCAGAAGTCACATACATTTCTGAATAATCCTTTCCTCCGAAACAGCAGGAAGTTGTCTTGTCAACAGGAAGCTTCACAGTCTGAAGTCTTTTTCCTGGAAAAAAACATACATGACATTTCCTGTTCATCTACCCACAACAAGAAATTTAAACAAATTATTGTAAATAACTGGCGTGGAGCCAGGTGGTCCACAAAAGCAGGTACCAGGGCCGGGGAAGGTCCCATGCTGAGTTTCAGCATACCGCTGAGCACTGTGACAGGGAGAAACCAGACTTCTGTAAAGTGCGTTGTTGACGATGTGTCATTTGACAAGTTTCAGCCTCAGTTATCACAAAAAAATCCCACCCCCAATCCTAGCCTATCCTCTAATTAAAAAGCACAGACATGTATCTGAGCTCATCACCTCAGCTGCCCGTGCAGTCAGTCAATGGAAACGGGATATAATTCTTCCCTAAAACAGGCCACATGAATTATATCCTAGACCTGCTGACTTTTCTACTTCTAACTACAAAGGAAGCCTGGAGCAAGCAGACCTCATGCAGCTCGACTGAGGTGTATCTCATGCAACACCTCCAGTGCCTGCAATCAAGGAAGATTAATTCCTGTAAGTTTCTCCTGAAATTTCAATAGCCTTTCAAATCAAGCTTGAATAAAACAGGGATCATGGGACATATGTGAAGTTTACAAGAAACTGCTGCTACCATAAATAATACCATGCATTTATCATATCAACAAATAGCTACCGTCCTAATGACAGTAGTAAACAGATTGCCTCCAGCCTTAACCAGAAGACTGTCAAGACACCCTTACAGCAGACTTTTATAAAATTCCTCCTAATTCTGGGCAGTAAGTGCTTATACAAATCATGCCTATTTTAATCACTTACGATTGAATTTCTCTTTCTAGAAATAGGCTAAAGCACATGAATCTCCTTACAAAATGTGCAGTTTCCCTGGCCCCCCAGTTGCACGTGCAAAGGGCCTGGCCCTCTTACAGTAACTAACTGTTTAACGATGTGTTGAAATAGCAGGGAAGTAACTTTGATGCTGGGAACTCTACAAGGATAAAGAAAAAGTGGAAAGTTTGGCCCACATAAGACCTATGAGAAGTTCTCAGTCAGCTTCAGAGTGGGGCACCATTTCCCAGGAGGTGTTTTACCAAAGCAGGCACCTGTCTTTAAAAGCTGTTGCCTCACTCAACAAGCTGTGCCTTGGTCCCTTACAATGACATAGCAGCACTGCAATGAACTGACAAAAGCACAGACCAAATGGCTTCACCTGTACTACAACACTAAGTGGATCATAAGCACAGGTAAAAGCAGGGCCACATTATTAAGCCATTGGTGCAGTCCTGGTACAATTTTGGCCCACCTAGTTAGGTAAGCTGCTCCCCAGACACAGTCTGGGCTTTGATTTGGTGTGGGAAGACAGCCTGGTCGTACAAAATAAGCTATGAGATGCCTGTGGTGCAGGACTAAAGGGTATTGCCTGATCTGTTTTACCTGCTAGTATGGACGTAAGCAGTACATCCAGAATACAGCACCAAGGGGGAGGAGCGGAACTGTCTTTGCTTCTGACAACCCTGACATGAGGGCTGGATACTTTTAAACTCTCTTTTAATCCCAAAATAAATAAAAGAAAAGAGCAAGTGAGCAGTGGTGAAAGAGCCTCTTGTATGTAACAGTCTGGAAAAGCTGAGTACTCTGGGATTCCTGATGCTGTATAATAAGCTTATTTGGCACACATTTTGACCCACAATGGCCAAAGGAAAAATCAAATTCAAATTAAGAAAGAAATAAAACCCACTGTAATAGTGTTTAGATTGTCAGAGATTATTTGCACGTCTGGTTAACTTTTTTTTTTTCCCCCCTGAGAAGACCGTATTTTTCAAATTATCTAGAAAATTGGGACAGAAGTCCTGTCTGCTGCCTGGCAGTAACAAGGACCAGTATGAATCTCAAGGCAACGCTCCTGCCAACTTGCTCTAGCAACATGTCATGGTTATCCAGTCAGCTGGCAGTGGAAGGATTACATGGTGGCTTATAAAATGCTTCAGAGGACACCCCTGAAATTGGCTGACACCAAGTCTGGGAGAAAACGAGTGGGAAGGGCATTCAAAAGGAAAACACATGCACTCTAGAAGAGGCATGAGCCCCAAAGACAAGGGGAGAGACCCTGAGTGCACTTGCATTACAAAGCTCTGAGATGAGCAAGGTCTTCCTGGAGATGTAAGCAAATCTGCACCTGCATGCTCTAAAATCTACCTGAAGTATTCATCTATGCTTGACATCTATAGAAACGTAGCAAATCTTTTAGACCCTATACAATCAAAGGATATAAAAATACATTCATTAAGGAAGAATTGGAAAATATTTAATTCCTAATAAAAAACCACAAGTGCATAAAACTAGCAGGTCAGTAAGTGACCAGAAGGTATGGCAAGACTTGGCAACATACAAGTTAGACATCTTTTCCAAGCCCTTTGCAAACCTGGTGGGATCAGTCATCACAGCCTTCCCCTGCAGCACACCCTGAATCTAAAGGCAGCAGCTATCTAGGCTAAAGAAGCCCAGACCTGAATAACCACTTCACCCTGAACCTCAGAACCTTCACTTAGAAAAGACACCAAACAGATGTCCTCACCCATCCTGCTAAAAACACAACCCAGGCTTTGCTATCACTGAAACCTGAAACCTCCTCATGTGCTTTAGGTGCGCTCTTTATCAGTGGATGTATCTGCAACTGTCTGGCAGTCATTCAAGCCACACTTAACAGGTATGTGCATTAAAAGAGAGGCTTTCATGGAGTTCTCAAACCTGACTGAGTTATCTCCATAAACAGTTGCTATTTGCTCAGAATTCAGCAAACTGCAGATCTTAGATGATATTACTTTAAAATGATAACACAGAGAGGGCAGATAAACATGAGATGTTCAAAAAGAAGGTGGCTCTTTTTGCTGCGAAACTTCTTACTACCGTTTGTTGTGAGTGCTAGGAGTTTTATGTGGGCAAGAGGAGACGGAACAGATTCACAGAAAAGAAATAACTGGCACCTCCTGATACATTGAAATCACATCCAGCTTTGAAAGACCCTTATCTGAGCATAGTTAAGAGACTGGAAGTGCATTAGGGATAGCTGCTCTGCTGTCAGTGTTCTCAGTCCCACTATGCATCTGCTTATGGACACTATTCCCTTTACCTTTCCCTTAAAAAAAAACTCCAATAGGAGGTGGAAAGGGAAAACAAGGGAACAAAGGAAGGTGAAGGCCAAGGAGGGAAAAGGTGGAAATAGTGAACCAGAGAGGAAAAAAATGGTAGAGTCCACTGCTCCAGGAGGGTATTCAAAGGGCTAGTGGAGGTCACCAAGGAGTGCTCTGCCCACCAAAGCAGGAGGATGTGGGACCAGAAACAGATCCCAGAGCTGCTGGGACCTCCCAGCTGGATTTTCCTCCTCCTAGGGTTGGGGTGCAGACTCTGCAGGACAAGAAAAAATCCTGCAGGTTGGCAAGATCTTGGACGCATACAAATCAAAAGGTGAGGGGGAAAGCACAGCCTGAGCCTCAAGAGGTTCCACCAGAGTCAGAAGAGAGGCTGCAGCCTGACCTGCCAGGTGCACATGTGTGCCAGGGTCCGCTGTGCACTGTAGAGGGGGCATGCGTCAAGGGACACTGGCATCCCTGAACCTGCAGCCCCACAAACCCCCAAGACTTCTGTGTTTGGGCTGGACCTGGGTTCAAGAGACCCCAGATGCAACCCAGTGCGGTTACTCCTATGCTGCATTATGCAAACCTGTGCTGTCTGGGATCTGTCAAAATCATGCTCCCATTCTCACCCACTGGCCCCTTGCAGACAGTGTGGCTCAGTCTCCCTGAAGTCCTTTACACCTTTTTTTTCACCCACACTAAATTGTGCCTGGCAGACCACCAAAGTGCAAATGAGAGTAGCAATGAACAAAAGGCTCAGACAATGGGCACACCCAAGACATTACTGTGGGAATGATAAAATGCTGTGGAATTCATTAAATATTTTTTATTATTTCAATTGCAAAACTTATCATGCAAATAATTTTCAGCAAAAAAATGTTGTTAGCATCAGTGTCACGTGGGACTTGCATTAACCTCAGCAGGCTGCCCAAAATAATACACTATGCTGAAGAAACGAGGCCAAAAAAATAGTTTAAGTCATCTTTGCTGTTTCATGGCTTATTCATTCTCATCTACATCATTTATCAATGACGTAAACACTGATCTTAAGTTTGGAGGATGCAAGAGGATGCTAAGTCAAACAACTCACAAGTATAATGGTAATCTCATCAGCAACTTTACCTTTTCCAACACAACAGAGGCTGGGAACAAAGGGCACTTATTTACAAAGCCAACTTCTGAGAGCAGAGACTTGTAATTGTTTAAATAAACAAATAAATAAAGAGTAGTGTTTTAAGAAGGGTAAATATACCATTTCTGTGAGGTGGAAAAAACCCACCTCTCATTCTTTGCTTTCTTTCTTCTTTTTTTTTTTTTTTTTAAATAAAAATAAAAATAAACACAAAATTCCAGTCCACTTTTTGCAAGGACCTACCTGTCTCAGGGTCAAGGCGAATTACTCTCCCACCATCATAACAAGCTACCCAGAGTTTGCCTTCTGTATCAATGCACATCCCATCAGGAATGCTTTCCTCTTTTTCCAGTTTGTATATACTCCTACGGTTGCCTGCAGGGCAGAAAAAACACAACAAAACTGAGTGAGACAATTGTTAAAATTTTTATCAGTCACATTCCAGCAGTTATTTGTACTATTATTCTCAAAATCTGTGCTGAAGTCCTGAGCTTTTTCATATGAAAGAAATAGATCATGCCTGCTGCCCTGTTTGTTTCCCCGAGACAGTTTTTTCTCAGCGTGAAAGCCTGGGGATGAGTTTCTATCCATTGAAAGTATCATCCTTTTTTCTGGTGTACTTTTTCTAGTGCACTGCTTATGCTCCCTACTTACAATATTAAATGAATAACAGAATAAATTAATGTTACAGATACATATTCAGAAAATTAATTACTTGTTCTAAAAGCAGTTTGGATCATTTCAAGTATGGGTCACTTCCAGTACAGAACTGGAGACTTTTCAAACAGGCTGCTGGAACGTGCCAATAATCACTATTCTAACACAAAACTGACCTTCAGATACATAAACTGAGAGTTTATATAAACACAGAGTTAGGGAAAGCATCAACTTCAAAGGCATACTGTCAACCTAAAACCAAACAATTCTATCTGAACTTTTATCCACTGTTATTAAAGAAAATTAAAACAAACTTTCCAACATTGTTTATTTTATGCTCTGACAACTTCAATGTTTCTCATATGTAGCAATATTTTAAATGAGTTTCCTTTGTGCTCCTGGGGATTGTCAGATTGCCCACAGAAAGAGAGCAAGCCAGCGTGGGTGAGAGAGAGGAGAACCGCACTATTTACTAAAGAAAAAATCACTTGTAAGTCACAGCAGAGAGACATTGGGGGACAAGATGCTACGCCTAAAGTGAGTTTAAATTCACGGTTTTAAAACTAAATCCCAAATTGGCAGGGTTCTTTTAAAGCAAAAGCAAAAAGCAGTCCGTGTCCTCAAAAGCAAATTATTAGTCCAAGTCACCGGAATTGTTCTTTTGCCCAAGCCTGTAGAAGGCCTTAAGGGGTTGTGTTGTTTTGTTTTAAATAAATGAAGGAAGAAGTTTTGAGTTACTGCTTTCCAGCTGTTCTTCATCTCTGTTTGCAGAATCTTCATCTAAGAGCTTATATTTCAAAACACAAAACAGAGTGAAAAAAAACCTGAAGAAGCTCTCCGAGGTTTTGCACAAGACTAAAAGCTTTGTGTTATACTGCCTATACTATCAGTAATAAGAAACATGCAGCCACAGAAACATACAAGCCATACAAGAAACAGTCTGCCCTTTTTGCACAGGCAGATGAGATACGCGTTGTGTTTAGTAACAGTCGTCCAGATTACTACTTAAACTCTGCCACACAATTTAAATACTTTATAATATTACCAACAGCCTCTGCATAGTTCAAGCTAGGAGCCGATGCAGGCACAGACAGATGTTAATGTGGCTCCTGCTGTTTTGTTCTAAGGAGGCTTCTGAAGAAGCACTCCCAAAGCTCCAATCACCTCTGCATAACAACCAGAATGGAAGCAAACATCACAATCTTTAGGCACAAACAATTATTTTGGAATACAGCCAATTCATACCAATTTTTCCAGTTTGGAGGTCATAATCAAATGCATCCACTGAGTAGGACAAGCTGTCAATGTAGAAGAAGGTTTTGTGATCCAGTGACCAGTCCAACCCATTAGAAATGTCCACCTGATTGAAGTGCTTCACCACTGAGAGGTCAGAGAAAAGTGTATACAGAGAGCCCTGGCGTCTTTCCAGCACGGCAGGTCGAATCTCCTCAGCCATCGTACCTGTGCAGAGCCAGCGGGAACAAAGCAGGTTCAGAGTGAATGGGCTTTCCTCCAGGTTTGGTGGCAGCCCCTTGCTAGGATGATGACTGCACTGCCAAAGTAGAAGGGAGCAGTGCAGGGGCTTCAGAAATTCGTGGAAGAAACTGAGTTAAAAGCAAAACAGAAAGGTAGATTTCAAAAGTGTTTGCTTTTAGCAGATGAAAAAACACATCCTTTGGGTTTTTGTTGGACTGTGGCAAAAACGGTATGCAGCAGGACTTCTGCAGAGCTTTTTATTCAGTCATTCAAATATGAAGAAGGGTGTGGTCAGCACTTAACTTCCCACAAATCTTAACATCTTGTATAGCAGAGAGAATGGAAAAAAAATTTCCTCTTCCCTCAGGATGATGAGTCTTACTAAAGCCCCTTCAAAAACAAACTCACCTTTGTGGCTCGAAGTTGGCAACTGATACTTGCTCTTTGAGAGGCTTGGTAAATGCAAATTAAAGAAAGCCTGCAGACCCAGTCGCACAGCAGATGCACAGAGCAATGTTTTAAATAACAGGACAGGATCACAGGACAGCTAGGGCTGGAGGGCACCTCTGGAGATCCACCAGGTGCACCCCCTGCTCAGGAGCAGGTTTAGCCGCTGCAGGTTGCTCAGGGCACTGCCATGTCTTGAAGGTCTCCACAGACAGAAACTCCACAGCCTCTCTGGACAACCTGTTCCACTGTGTGATCATCCTCACTAAAAGAGTTCTCTTACATTTAAGCAAAATTTCCCGAGTTCAGTTTGTGCCCACTGCCTCAGGTTCTGTCACTGGGCACCGCTAAGCAGCTCTGCCTTCTCTACCCACTTCTCTACCCACACTGCCCCCCCATCAGCTACTTACACACACGGGCAAGATCCCCTGAGCCTTCTCTTCTCCAGGCTGGACAGTCACATATTTTTTAGCAATACCATCTATAAATTCTGATTTATTAAGAACAAAACCCACAATGTCATAAATTTCTTACTGGAAAAGTATTTTTTATTGGCACTCTGCCAGTATTCAGACCACACGTGCCAACAGGGATGAGGCAAGACTGCTTAGGCTGGCTCTGAACAGTGGGTCTCAATAGCCCTGATGAGACAGTGTCCAGGTGATACATGTAGATTTGTAAATGGGATTAGACACTGCTTGAAGACAACAACAAAAAAATATCCCCACCATTTAACTATGAACAAACACTTGCCACATCTGCAGCTGATCACTGCATCTCATCACCAAAACCTAATGGAGCAGTGGAAGCAACTCCCACAGCATACCTGCAAAATACCTCCCTGCAGGGTCCACTTTCCCATCATTGAATCGGTTGTTTGGTTTATCCTTGTCCACGTGAGTAATGGTGGTTACCAGCTGCTCTTCCCATTTCAAAGCAGCAAATCTGGTTCCCAGGGTGATGACATAATCCCCTGATTTCCGGAGAGCCACAGAGCTCACAGGAGCATCTAGAAACAAGGTGAAATGGAAAAGAGGATTCTTTCATGTGAAGAGGGCATACTTAATGCATACAGAAAGCTGCTATGAAGAGAATCACCAGTTTGGGACATATAAACTCAGGGAACTTTACCAGCACCTGGTTCTACTAGATGCTTAAAAATACCCCACAAACAAACATAAAATGGGGTACTGATATGGGCATGTGTGCTTTTTACAACAGTTTACTGTGTGGGTTCCCCCCTCCCCAAGGCAAAAATCAATTGCCACTAGAGCTCTGGTGCAACTGTTTGTTTAGCACAGCTCCTGGGTAAATCTGCCCTACCATGGCCGTTCAGTCATAACTCACGGAGACAAGAGTATCTCTGCAGTGGGACAGGTCACACACCCCCTGGCACCACACTGCTGTGCAGTTCCGACATGCCTCCAGCAGCACCAAAAACACACCAAGGAGTGACAGAGCTTTCCAAGAGGTAGAGTAAAACAGAAGATTAGTAAATGCTCCATGGTTAGTTGACACTCATTTGAGCTATTATGCAGTAAAACCTCAATTGCAGGTTATTATAAAGGACTTGGTAAAAAAACCGGATAAATGAGTGAGAAGATAACATTTATGTTAAAGCCTACAATCAGATGCAATATAAGGAATAATAACTTTAAATATGGCAATAAAGTCTGCCATAATATTTAATATGCATGGGACTAATCGCCGACTTTCTAATTTAAAAATAAAACATTTTTTGTATTTATAGTTTTGCAGAGGTATAATTAGGCCATAGTTTCACAAACACTTATAACCGCCACCACTGCTGCCAAGAGAAATCTGCTCCCTTCTGCCTGCTTGCTCTTGGCTCAGGATGCCCCTTCCCTTCACAGCCCCAGCTGTGACCACGCCAGAAATCTGAATGCTATTTGCCCCCAACACCCAAGATGCACACCTGATTGCAAGCTCAGCTCTAGAAATTCCTTCACCTAGAGGCATGTGACCGCACTGCTGAAGCTGCTGGCGGTCTGGGCTCATCTACCCTGGGCGAGTGGGTGCCGCTTCTCCTTCCCATGCCAGCACAGAGGTCAGCAGCATGCCCTCAGCCGTGTGTGGCACCCGCCAAAGGAAGTCATTGTGCTGCTCTTCCAAATGCCAGTAACCGCACCAATAAAAGCACTTTTCAGCCTGCAGCAGCCCCAGGGGCTTGGCCTGCAGAGCATGGGAATGCAACTCCCAGTCTGCTCTCCAGCAAAACACCTGGGGCCACGGCCCACAGGAGCCCTTCCACCTGAGCAGCCCCAGGGCCGGCCTCCCTCCCTCCCCCATGCCCAGCAGCCTGTATGCCCCTACCTGGTTGTCTCTGGAGGTGTTCCCCCCCCCCCCCCCCCCCCCCCCCCCCCCCGTGCCCCTACAGCCACAAGAACAGCCCCATTCCTTGACAAAGTGCCCCAGGGGGAAGGGATGTATCAGGCTAGCGAGACAGACACAGCCACCCTACTGTTCACTGCACAAATACTGCACACAAGTGAGCCAAAAGGCCCTTGTACCCAGCTCAGTCTGCTGCCACCCAAGGGGCTTCGTTAAGCTGCATCCACAGGAATTGATTTACTTGCGACACCACGTTATGCCAAACAGAGAACACTGACCACAAGGTCTCCGCCCTGGGCACCGTTATGTATGTAGTGCTGTTTTCCCTGTGGAGTCGAAAAGGGCATTTGAAGTTGTTGCAGAGTGTGGGGCTGCTGTAATTCTCTATAAGCTTCCCTAATGATTAACTTCTCAGTTTCCACTTTGGACGTTAACCTGCTGTTTTAATCACATGGCACTCTTCGGGTGTTTGAGGTCTTTTGGCCTTTTAATCATGCTACACCCAAAGGCACAGCTATTAATTGTAACTATTTTATTACTAAACAGAGGAAACAGAAGAAAGTAGGAGGGAAAAAAAAAAAAAAAAGTAGCTACTTCAGTTACTACCCCTTCTATATCTCCAGACAGGCCACGTGTAAAAGACTACACCTTTGAAGGTAGGTCTGAGCTGGGGGAAGAGGCAGGGAGCACACGTTCCCTCGGCTAAGGTCAGAGGAAGTAAGTTTGGGAAGCTGTATTTCCAAAATTACTTTCAGGCCTTCTCTCATTTTAGAACTGGTAACTACGGTAATTCCAAGGGCAGATAAGCCCAAATCAACTTTTTTGAATAATGTGAATATCTTATGGGTGGACAAAAGTGATTTTCACCAAGTATTACTGAACATGAGGAAGTAATAAATACAAGTACTTAAACCAATTAAGGAGCTGTCTTCAGACAGACAAATATTTATACTATCACATCCAGAAGTGAATCCGCAACTCCTTTAGAAAAGTTCCTTCTTAGAGTTAGCACTTCCTTCCTGGAACAAATACCTAAACTATGTTAAGTTAACTCTAGCTGGTGACACTGTTACCTTAAAAAAATATCATCTTCTTAAATCGTTATGGGCCAACTTCATCTAATAAAGAAAATGTTACCGGCATTACTCATTCACATCGGTAACAAAACTCCCACAGGCATCAACAGCAGAACTTTACCTTTGGGACAACGCGGGAACAAAAGAAAGCGAGTTGCGAACAACTCAGAGGGAAGGGAAGCAGGTCAAACGTAACCCGGCAGCACAGAATATTTAGTCCTCGGCACGAAGTCTGGCCAGTGCCCAGCGTCTGTGCGCAGCGCAAGCCCTAGCGTCCTCCTCGGCCTAGGAAGGTCGGGGTTAGGGAATGGTCTCCAGCAGACGAGCACCATGCCGCTGCTGAGGGGCGCAGCCCCAGCACCCAGAGGAGCCGTGCCCGTGCCCCCGGGAGGCCGGACCCCGCCGGGGGCACAGCCGGACCCCGCCGCGGTGCCGGTCCTTACCCACGGCGACCGCCTGCGCCCGCCGGCTGAGCGCGCTCCAGCGGCACACCCGCCGGCCCGCGATGTCCACGCACAGCAGCGCGTCTTCCTTCTCGTCCCACACCGGCGACTCCCCGATCCCGTAGCCCTCGCTGGCAACACACTCGATCTTAATGGACGACATGCCTGTAGAGAAAACCGTGCCGGCTGGGCGGGCGCCTGTCAAGAGCCGGCGCGTACACCGCCAGCCCCCGGGTCTCGGCACCGACGGCCGGTCTGCGGCCGCTCCGGAGCCGCGTTTCCAGCCTAGCGGGGTTTTACCCGTGCGGAGCGCCGGGCAGCGGAGCCTGTCGGTGCTGCTGCTGCCCACCGCCCGCTTCCCGCTACCTAACGACCCCCACCGTCCGGCGGCGGGTGGCCGTCCCCCGGCAAGGAGCACGGCCCGGCGCCCCCGGGGGGCTCGCACCGCTGTCATGCCGGTGACACGGCACATTCGTGAAGGAAAGGAGTGGGGGGGTGGTGGGGGGTGTCTTAGGGAAGGTGATAAAAGAAAGAGAAAAAAAGAGAAAAAATAAATCCGGGGGTGTGGGCGGCCGCCGGGAGGGAAAGGCCGGTCCCCGCACGCCCGGCTGCTCAGGCGCACCTCCCGCGGCGGCGGCATTGCTGCCGTGCGTGGGCCGGTGTAACTTAGACACTCGCGTGTGTGTATGCGTGTGTGTATATACATATATACATTCACACACACACACACACACACACAAGAGAAAAGAGAAATGGTAGAACTCCCACCCCCTACAGGCCCTACCCGCTCCCAGCAGCGCACCCGCAGCTCCCGGCCCGCCGCCGCCGCCGCCGCTCTTATAGGCGGGGAGGCGCCGCGCCGCGGGGCTGGGGGCTGGCGGCGGCCCGGCCGCGGGTGCCCCCGCCAGGGGCCGGCCCCTCGCCCTGCCCTGCCCGGCCCGGCCCGGCGGGGGCGGCCATCTTGAGGCCCTCGGCGCCAGTGCCGGGAGGCAGGCGCGGGTGGCAGCGGTTGCTGGGGCCGGGGTGGCTCGGCTGCCCCGCCAAGAGCTGCGGGGGGAGGACGAGGGAGCGGGGGTCTCTCTCCGCGGCGGCCCGGTTTCCCGCTCCCCGCAGAGGCCCATTACCGAAAGGCTGGTTCTTGCGTGCCGCCTTGCTGTGGTTCAGGCGTTTGCTGGGCCTTGGCCCCAACTTCCAGCGCCGGGCATCTTTCTCCACAGCTCCTGCAGCATTGCCCTGCTTATTCAGAAATCCAGGGCCTTCAGCATGCCGTGCCCTCTTTTGCTCCCCTTGCTGTAAAGCCTCAAAAACTTCCAAAAGCGTGAGGCAAAGAGCTAACATCAACATCTCCGCATGCAGTTCTCCATTGCACCTGCCTGCCTCTGTGTGCTGTGGCCGCTGCAGCTCCCCGGCCTCCAGTCATAAAGCAAAGGGCAGCTTGTAAATGCCAGTGCTCCTCTTCAGCATCCCACAACAGATCGCCTTCTGACTTGGATCCAGTCATCCCCTGCGGGGATCTGTCATCTAAAAGTGCCTTCAGTCTCGCTGCTCTGTGTCTTGTGTGTCTTCTGGCAACTTGGGGTGCACCACTTAAGTGCTGGCTCACTGCTGTGTCCCTGCAAACCAGGATTCATTTGGCTGCTCCAACGCCCACCTTCCAGCCAGAGTCTCGTTTCCAGCTGGCACTTGTAGCAGCCCCTTTATTCGAGGGGCAGGTCCCAGTACTGCACACCAGCAACGCTACAGCACCCGCTGGGGTCTTTTACCAGGCAGCCCCCTCACAGCTCCCGTTACAGATTTTATCTGTTCCTTATCATACACCTTCCTATTGGCAACTGCCTCCCTCTCAAGCATTCTTACTGGGTTACCTTTATTCATACAGCAGGTGCTCACACCCCAGGCTTCATTTGGTGATTTTTTTTCTTTTAGCAGTGTATTTGAAAAGTTCATGGGCTACATGACCTTACCAACATGTATGTCATGCAGGCTTTCCTCAGTTAACTGCTCAGGTAAGGTGGCAATAGGTTAATAAATATCACATTGGTAGTCAAGCTTTCATTTTACAGGCTTGCATAGCTTTACTTCAGTGCTTGAATTTTCTCTTTCTGTCCCCACTGTGGTGTCATACAACAAACAGCAGGATTTAATCTCAGACCTGAGGCAAGCAAATTACTAGTGACTGCCAACACAGAAAACAAACATCCAGAAAAGTGCCACAGCTCGCTCTTTTTTCCCATACAGTTTACAGCAAGGAAAGAAGATCCGAAGGTTTAAAAAAAAACAACAAACGTATGTGAAGAATTCATTAAGTAAGTACAGTAAAGTACAAGTATTGCTTTTTACAAAGCTCAGCCACATTTGCTGCTCTCCCATTGCCCTGGCACACTACGAGGCCATTTGGGATACATGGCCAGCGCAAGGGCTTACTGAATTCAGCAGCAGGAGATAACTCACACCCTCAACCCACCCGGCCAGTCTCTCTGCTCCTTGCTGACTTAGCATGGTTTGGAGGCATCAAAACAAGCTGTGCGTTGGCACACACCTTGGGAGAAAATTGACAGCTTCTGCGAGTGCCAGGTTACAACACAAAAAATCCGGCCATCTTCTGAAGTGCCAAATATTTTGAACTTGGATCTCCAGTTACACAGGACAATAACAGCTAACCCAGACTTGCTGAGTAGAGCAGCGTGGAATTTGTGGAGGGGTAGCTTCACAGAGAGCATCAGCTGAGGTCTTCTGCCAGTATGAGTTCACCATGGGAAAGAAGAGCACAGAAGAGATGGCTGCTGAAGGTGGTGCTGCCACATGGCTTCCCCATAGGGAACTTCCTGCTGTTGCATCGCAGCTGCATCATCTACTTTGTGGCCTCCAAATCTGAGCAATAGGGAGCACACACAGCACCTCCGTGGCTTCCAAAGGGGGCAGTTGGTGGTTCAGCATTTACGCCACATGGTAGGGCATGTTGCACACTTACCTCTCCTGCTTTGCAGGGAGCAGGGGACAAGGAATCTTACTGTCACAACCATGAAGAGCAGAAAGAATAAATATGTGATGCAGGAGGTCCCGTAAGGTGAAGTCACAGCCCTCCCCCAGCCTGTAGGTTCCCTGAGCCTGCCAAAAGCCATTACTCTTCTCGCCAGTCAAGGAATATTCAGCAGTTCTGGAGAACGGCTCAGTGTGCCACAGAGCTGGAAAAATCTCCCACTGCTAAGGGCTGCAGGCAAGAAAGAGTGCCGGATGATTTCAGGAGTTAAGAAAAGAAACCAGGTTTTGCTTATGCCGGTTCCAGGAAGGTCACAGTTGTTCTCTCCTTTTATGAGCCCGATCCTGTCTCTTCTTCATCTTTAGAGCCATCTTCTTTTTTCCTTTCACCTTTAGTCCTCACGTTTTACTTCTCTGTTAGTCCTCCTCCCTGTTTGTAGGTGGGAGGGCTGCAGACCTTATCCATGCCTGGTACAAAGTGCGAATGACATATTGGATGCCCATATCTTATAGCTGCCTCCAAGCACCACACCGCATAAAGGGAGTCTGTCGGGCCTCCTCCACAGCAGGGCAAGGTGCGGCTGAGAGCAGGGACTATGCCAAGGGCGCTGGAGCCCAAAGAGCCACTACCTCGGCGTAACCCTGCCCTGCTGTTACATCCATTAGGGCAACCATAGTGTGCATGTGGGAATTTACCACTAGCAGGTAGTACTGCATTTTAGCAAGGTGGGAGGGGGAACAACAAACCAAAACAAAAAAACCCTGACACCAAGCAAAGGCAGAGGTAGAAACATGAGATCAATCACTGCCATCAGTTGGCTGGAAAGCAAGAGTTGGTACTGCCATGCACTTGTTTTCATCCAAGTATAGTTCTTGGAATTGACCTGTGTGTCTGCATCATGCTTTTATGTGTTAGTAAGCAAGAAGTAGGTCCAGGAGAGATCAAACTGCTGAGAAGTCTCAGCTGTTTTCTAGTCTGGATGATCACAGTCACGTATTTAAATACTCATACAGTTTGAACGTTGGCCAAAGTACACCATTTCCCTACTTTGCAAATGCCTCCTTGGGAAAAAGTGGCACGAGGGTGCTAAACAGCAGACTCATGCCCATCGACTGATTTACGTGTTACATCAAGTCTAACACCCACTGCTGTCACACTGTCACAGAAGTTAATGCAGAATGAACTAAGAATCTCAAACAAGGAATATTTTCTAAAAAGGATTGCACCAAATTACCATGAAGTCATATTGAAGCATTTAGCCTTAAAAGTCCAGTTTTTCTCACAGAACCAGCAATGGTACTCTCCACTTATCACGGTTTATTATGCAGACTTTTTTCAGTACCATTTCTTATATACTGGCCACAGTCTCATGAAAAAGCATCTCACACCTAAGAATGCAGTGCTACAAGCAAACGTGTGACCCTTCCTAATGCAGCCAGCTTCTCAAGTGTTTCACAAACACCCCTCAAATGGTCACACTTGCACCTCCAACTTCTTTGTCAGGAAGCACCTGCAAGTCCTAGTTCCTGCCTCCTTAAGCCTCACAAAGCTCGAGTGCCCAGCCTGTGCCTTTCCAGCCCTTTGCTCTGCGCTTGGAGCAGCAGGGCAACAGGGCACTTCAGAAAGTGTTCTTCAGTGGAGCCTGGCCAGGACATTTTTCATTAATGCCTTACTTTTCTGCTCTTTGTACCCCACGTGACCCGGATTTGCACTTTGCTTGCCTCAGGATTTAAAAAAAAAAACAAAACAAAAAACCCCAAAAAAGCATTGATATGTGCTACGGCAGCTGCAAAATCATAGCCACAACGGAGGCCGTGCAAGGGAGCCAGGACTTCACGGAAAGGCAGCATCTTTCATTCAAGGAGTTGATTTAGCAACAGTGCTTTCAGTGTTTGGAGTTTTCAGGCACACAAGCCCTCCTTCAGGCCCAAATCAGAAGAAAACTTCAAATTAACTGCAGATTTGGGGTGACTGCTCTGAGCTTAATTTAGCACTCTCAACCAGACAATTTGAGAGAAGTCTGTTTTCTGTATAAGCCATTCATAACGAGTGCAAACTACAACTTGCTTATGGATATTTGCACCACCTGACTCATCCTGCTTTTGGCCTCTGTGCTTCCTCAAGCCAGTACAGACAGTTGGCTTCTTGTAGGAGTGATGAGAAGGAAGAGGGTAAGATAATGCTTTTACTCCATTTTAAAGGAGATAACAGAACAATGACTGAGCCATCGTTTGTAAGGAGCGGAAGTACTTTGGTCAGGCTCCATTCAACCAGATGCAAATGGAGCCAAACATACCAGTGATGCCAGGCCAGGGGCTCCCAAACTACTCAGCACCACCCTTCAGAGATAAGAGAGATGGAACTACAAAGGAATGCAACCAGATACTGTGGTTTCAGGTGAAGTGAGTGGGCTAGTTTAACGATTTCCACCCCATACACCTCCCCCCTCCCGCGCAGATGTCTCATTCCCTCACTAGGGCCTGCACTTCCAAAGGTATAACCAGAGCCATTTTCCCAAGTGTCATGTAACACTTTATATATATATATATATATAGTTACTACTCCAGCAGACTCCCTGTGGTTGCTGAGACCACAGAAAATAAGAGCGCCATATCCTGATGTTAGTCAGAAAGGCTTCCACATGACCAGGAAATTTCTTGAAGGCATCTCCCTTTATACATTGCTGTTGCGCTAGGTTTAAAATTCTTCCTCAGGACACTGGCATACCAATTTGGTCAGCGGAGCATCTCTAGAGCTGTTACGGAACTCTCAAAATATACCTTGTGTCCCTGCCTTGCCCAGTGCTCTTCCCCACGGTGAGGGTGGGTGGGGCAGCAACTGGGGAAAAATTGTCTTGAGGAGAGTTAAGCCAAAAGAAACCATAAAGGTGTCATTACAGAGACTACTCAAGATTTAAAACAATGTCTCAGATAAGGCAGCCTAGGCAAGGCAGGTGCCCAGCTTCAGGGCTGCTGAGAAAGCAATGGGAAGGCAGGGAGGGTCTGCCCAGCCTGAAACAAAAGAAGAGTCCCAGAGAAAGGGCAGGGCAAGGTGGATCCAGGAGATCTTCCCAGCCAGAAGCAGCCTATTTGAGAAAGATTATCTGGAAGCTGTACACAAGAGGCAGGAAAACTAATGGGCAAATACTCGGGGCTGCTTCTCCTTACACAAGGTAGTCACGCAAACTTATCCAAACTATCTGCAGAGGGCCTAACTTGAGGAACAGAAATAGGCATGCACATCTGCTGTCTTCAAACAGCTTATCCAACTGCCGTGTAACATTTTGTTTCAGAAGGCTGTGCTTGCAGCCACTTCCATCCACTTCTGCCACATCCCTCCGGAAGAGTCCAGTGGTTGCTAGATGCACCAGCTGGGTTAGGAGTGGAGCCCAGGAGCAGTTATCCCAGGATGGTCTCTGCAGGAGGGGTATGTTGCAGAATTGCACCCCAGGAGGGGCAAAAGCCTGTTCAGCTGTGAAGCTGGCAGAAAGGAAGATTCAGAAGCAGCAGCAGCAGGGCATCTCTCATGAAACCAGAAGTCCATGAGTCTTCATTTCTTCCTAAAGCGGCTGCATTGAGGCACTCTATTGTTTTCCATCTCTGCCCTTCCCCAGTATTTTTCCCTTGCATGCCAAGCTTCCAGGTTGTGCAAGCAGCTTAATTTTGCTCATTAATTCACATCAAAAGCATATTTTCCTAATAGATGTGTCAATTCCCTGCAGTGCTAAACCTTCGCAAGTACTGGGATCATCAAAATTCACAACGATCAAAACGACTGGTTTCGCTGGATTATCTTTGCAGCTCACAGAGGCAGGCTTTGAACACTTGGTAACGCTCAGTCCCTCCCTGGTAGCAGGTACACACGGGGTGGCTGCAGTACAGCCTGTATGCCTCGGCCTAGTCACCCACGAGGTATCGCATCAAAACCAAGTGAATGTTTCAGGCTTCTATTTAATAGTTTAACAGTTGTAATTTCTCATTCTGTGGCTTGGGATTCACGGTGATGAGAAAATACTCTACAAATGGCACACACAAGTTACAGCTGAGAAACGTTTCTTTGGACAGGGACATAAATGTGGAAATGATGGTCCTGGGAACCACCATGCAAGGCCCTACTAGTGCTTGTGAGAGCTTGGCCCAAGTTACCACCAACAAGTAACAACACATACTTATTTTTAAAGGCTCTACAAACCAATAGCAGCTGTTTCCAAAATGGACATACCAATTTCCTCGGCCCTGTCTTTCCCATATCCCAGCCACCAGCAGACTGTACTTACAAAGGGAATAGGAGGCCACCAGTTAGAAAGTCACAGAAAGGAAGTCTGTTGCTGAAATCTGTTGCAAGAATGCCTTTAGGGAAAGAGAAATCCTGGTCCTGAAAAACAGCTGACAATCCAACACTTACTGCTTCTTCCTAATGCTGGTTTTCACTCTCTTCTGTATACACCTTATCTTTACAGCTTTTTTACTTCCTCCCCCCCCCCCCTCCAGTTTCCTTTTCAGCTGAGGGACTGGCTGCTCCATTTCACCCAGCCCACCTCCAGCTCCATTCCTGCCCTGCCGGGGCCAACTGCCTGTAAGCCAGGCTGCAAAGCACGTTAGCTGCTCAGCTCACACCTCACCCTGCCCACCGCAGGCAGGAGTATCACAGCTGCCTCCAACACACAGACTGCAAATCCCCCATCTCTCTTGAACGCTGCCAGCTACCCAAGCCGGTCGGAGCAGGAAGGATGCTATCAGATTGGTTGTGCAGCTACACCTGCTCCTTTCTTTTCATCTTCCTCCTCAAGTTTTGCCTTCTTCCCTGCTCTGGCAGAGGGAGCAGCTCCTCTCTGGCAGCAAGGTGTATCACAGCACCGGCCTGTGGGAGTCGGGGGAACTACAGCAAAAGGTCACGCAAAACCGACACCGAACATCCACCCCGGCACTTGCTTGCACCGATTTTGCACACACACGGCAATAGCTGGCTGTTAAGTATTTACTCGTGCGTGTGTGTGAGTGTACAAGAGGGACGAGACAGAAGGCCCGGCTACGGCTCCTCCTTTATAACTTAATTTGTCCAACCAGGGAAAAACAGTCATACTACGGCATAAGCGAATACATTAAAAAGTGAGGCCAGGGTAGCAAATGGTCTGTTGCATTTGCTCAGCCAGGCAGAAACAAAAGCCAAGCTTGGACTATTTGCTATACACAGCAAATTAGTGTTCAGCAACTGCTTTTTGGGAGGCTGAAGGGGAAAGGTTTTTCTTGATACTTAACTTGTTGAAGTATTGCCAACTCTGCAGAAATAATTTACTCCTGATGGACATAGTACTGCTGTTAGACTGATGAGTTTAACAGCCCACCAGACACAGAGGATAAAGCCCTGAATAAATCACAACAAATGAAAATTCTGTTAGCAGTTTCATAATTTAATGAAAAAGTACTTGTAAAAAGGGGACATCTGAAAAAGACCGAGTCCATCTTGGAAAATTGAATATATATATATATTTATATATATAAAACAAAATGCAAAAACACAAAAAAATTTGACAAATAAGGTTAAGAGGTAATACTTCAAACAGTTAGCCACCGAACACACAATAAAAACTAGCAAATGCACTTTGGGAACAATACTTGAGAACTACATAACCAAGGGCTCCTTCATATTATATATTAAAATCATGTAAAAATTAGCAAAACCATTGCCCAGACTGGAAACAACTGAATTTATAACCCCAGAAGAGCAGAAACACTGAGTTTTGCTGAAGCACCATTTTCCCTCCCTTCTGTCATACACTTCTGGCCACAAAATAATACGAACACTTTGCTGACCTCCCAGATAAGTGTTCCCAATACAAGCTTCATAAGATTTCATGACCAGTGAGAGAGGATTACTAATAAATATTGAAGGAGAACTAAGAGAATCAGAACTGGAATACAAATGAACAGACATTTGTTTACTTATTCTGAATGACCCATGGCTTAGAACACAAAGCATTTCCCGTTAAAATAAAATATGTGGAAACCTAAAATGCTACTGCATATTTACACCAGAAGAAATAATTTTGAAGATACAGCTCTAGAAAGATCAATTACACAAATATACATAAAATCAAGAAGTGAAAAAAAATATTAAAATTAAGATGCATGAAGCAAACAGAGCAGAATTGCCAAGTATACTTTTTTTTTTATTATTATTTTTTCACTACTGAAAAGTCCTCCAGACCCTGCTGACCTGCTAGTCCTGTTGCAACTAGGAAGATTTTGAAGTTTAAAACAAATCTGAAAATGTCATTGCCATTTCCCAAGCTAAAAGCAATAAATTAAAGGTTATGAAGAAACAGGTGATTGTTTGGATTCTGCATAGTCATCTTCACGCTGGGTGGGGAACACTACATAGAAACGACATGTCGTATGACATGCCCTATACAACCTACAGCCCATTTCAGCCAGTGACGTGGGGACAGAGGATGTTGCGTATTTACGAAATGTACAGCATTTCAGAGAAAAACAGTGCAGTTATTTTGCTGATCAACAGAAAACCACCTGGAAAACAAGAACTTTGTTTGCATTCAAACAAAAATCCTGTCATTGAAACAAACCGACAAGGATTCCCTTTCCTTTTTGCTTCTTCAGTACTGGCTGAAATGTAATCACTACTTAACAACTGCTAATTTTAAAGGACATACAAAAAAGTGTTAGTTTGGGAAACAGCAACTGATCCAGAGGTTGACAAGCAGCTTAATAAAATAATAGACTTTCAGCAATTAAAAAAAACCAAACAAAACATACTCCAAATGATGACCAGCTAAAATTTTACAGACCTAGATGCCAGAAGTAAGGGTCCTACACCTGTATTCAGGCAACTAGGGTTGAAAATTTGTGCCTGCATAAAAAGTTCAGACAAAATTATTTCTAATTCAGCTTATTTTAAAAATACCAGGTACAAACACCTCTGGACATGATATCTCAGTTTCAAGAGGAACCTGGCATCACCGGTGATTGCCTAAATGTAAGTGTCAAATAGCATTTTTCTTTGAAGTAGTACATCTACTTTTGTAAACACTATCCACAAAATTAGCCATCTGTACTTGTTAGCTGGGTAAAATATTTACAAGTGCATCCCACAACAAGCAACTATGTACAGAGATTAAAAAAACTGAAGTACTAGAAGTTGTATATTTACAAAATAAGCAAACTATTGTGAAGAGAAACAACCTTCAGCACGAGCAGGGAACGGGGGGCACGTCTAGAGGTCAGCGAGTTTGGCAGCGCCAGTGATGCCTGCTTCCACCCTCCGCAAGGAGCCTGCAAACGCCACTGCAGTTCAAAGCCTCCTGTAGGAGAGGATCGTCACTTAGTAGTCACTTTGGGCCTGATCCAGCAGAACACACTGGCATGTGCCGGGAGATCTGAGCACAAATGTTCCCGGGGGAAACCAGCAGGACTTTTTACATGCTTAACTTCCTAACACATCTGCGAGTGCGTTGCTGGATCAAAGCCATACGGCAGGTGCCCTAAGAATGCAGTTTCAGTGTCTCCGCTTGCAGTCTCTTGCAACGCCATAGAGCAATGCAAGAATTTCTTTAATACCTGTCCACCACCACAAGATTGACGTAACATGAACACATTGCCGCGCATGTAAGCTGGCAAGGGGGAAGCAGTTTCCTGAATTTATGCAAAGATTAACCGCTTCGTGCTCTCCCAGATGTTACCCTCTAATAAAACACATCAATTTACACATGACTTTGCAGTAACTGAGTTAACCTTGCGAAGACAGCAAGCCAATTCACAGTTGAACAAAACTACTCCGCTTTCTCTCCCCTCCCCCCATCCCCTACTGCAACTCTTCCTAACACAGGTCCTGGACTGTTTTTCTGGAACCTTTTGATGCTGAGCTTTGCACTGGTACACTGGAATACATAAAGGCTGAATTACCCCGTGGGGGCTTCTAATCACCTTTGTACCGAACTGTGAGAAATCATGTTCTTTTTGTTTCTATTGTGGCAATCTCTTCCAAAGTCCTTACTTGGGCTTTCTCTCTCTGAGCTACTGCGTCTTAACCTCACTTGCTCTTTGTTTTCATCGCTTTCTGCTTCAGAGTCACTCAGCTCTAAGTCAGGACAGTACCCATCGTTGTCCTGGTACGGAGCACCTTCAAGTGTCTGCTTGCTCCACAAGCGATCTTTTGTCGCAAGTCTTCTCGTTGGCTTTTCACAGCATCGGAGATCTTCCGTGGTCCTCACCAGACTGTTGGTAGCCTCTTTAAAGGACCGGCTAAAATGTTCTATGGTGGATTTTCTGAAACCGCTCTGGCTGGCCAAGTGAGCCGTGAGCACAGACTCTTGTTCGTAGGACGTCTGGCTGGAGCTGTCTCTCTGGCTCACATCTCCAGCCCTGCCCATGAGACCGTTGGATTTGGCCGCTAGCCTCGAGTTCTCCTGCTGCACCCGCCCATTCCCAATGGAAGACTGTCCATGCAAAGCAGCCTGGAGTGCTAAGGGCTTCCCGGATGGCTGGCCCCGGTGAAACTCCAGCATCTGTGTGGGGACAGAATCCTTCACCTCACTTCGAGGCTTGCCGATCCCTGCCAGCGACCCGTTACTTCTGCTATCATGCTGATACCTGGCGTAAGATTTTGCTTTAATTTCAAACGATTCCTTTGACATTGGCATGCTCCGTTTGCTGTAAACAGTGCTGTTGTTGTCAGGAGAAAGCGGTCTGTTTCCAGGCTTCAGTGAGTTATTTTTGCAATCTCCTAGTGCCGATTTGGGCATTTTTAACTTCAGGGTGATCCTGGGAGGTGGGTAGAACAGTGTGTTCTCTAGTGCACTTGTCAGGGTATGGCCTACAGGAGGAAGAGATGAGAGGGTAGGAGGAAAAAAAAAAGAAGCTTTTTTAAAAGAGGGTAATAGTTTTGTTATCTGTAACAAGTTTTATAGTCCATTAGAAGGTCATTCAACAGTAAGAAGCATTTACAAACAATTAGCATGAAATTATTTTAGGACATTAGAGAAGTTGGGATAATGAAAACTGTTCCAAATGATCCACCGTTTCAGAATTTAGGTAAGCATTTTAACATTTCCATTAAAAACAACAATGTGCCCTTTTTACAGGGCTTTAAGCCAGTGAATTGAACGAGTTTTGAGATATGACTGAAGTAGTTCCAACAAAGCTAAAAAAAGTTCATATTCAGTATTGGATAAAGAAAAAACAATGCTTCAAACTGAGTTTCAATTTGGACTTAGTTCAACCCTCTGCTTTGTATTATAAAATCCTCTACACTTTAAAAGTCTTTTCAGCCCAATATATTAGTCTTTATGGTATTATACGCATACAGCACCCATTGCAAAGTAGCTATCAAGCTTGTCCAATAAGCATTTAAAAAGCACTTTTATGTGTAAAGATATAAAATGAGTTTAGTAGACATTTCTAATAAAATGCACTTACACAAAACCAAAGTGCTTTATTAGAGTCCTGCTGCTTCCACGAAGTACTAGTATGATCTATAGCAGTTTATAACCCCCACCCTGTCAGTACTAATGAAACCTACCCTTGTTTCAGGGGTAGAGCAAAAAAAGCACAAAGACTTCACTCTAAATTGGTCATTAAAAACATAGCATGTATCTTGAAGGAACAGAGAGATCTTAATTTCACACTAAAGAAACAGCTGACTTCCTGATTAAAAAGCCCCACAA
Organism: Falco biarmicus; assembly: GCF_023638135.1. Lineage (NCBI taxonomy): Eukaryota > Metazoa > Chordata > Aves > Falconiformes > Falconidae > Falco > Falco biarmicus. Next base: position 73,070,812 of record NC_079289.1, on the reverse strand, counting down.
CACGTAATTGCACTGTAATGTATACCCTTCCTCTTTCCAAATGTTGTATTCCTTATTACAAAATGGTCGCTATAAAAATTAAGGGCAGAGTGGGTTTTGGTATATCAACATTCCTACCTAGTTACTGTTCATTATTAAAACCCAGAGTACTTAAACTCTTTTTGAAGGAAGAAGAGTAACTGTGGATGGTGAGCTAAGAAATGCCTCTTTGCACTACTCATCAATCATGCAAGGCAACATAAGGACAGCAGCAATTCCTATCAAGTCCCTCTTCCCTTTTGCCTGAAGGAACAAACTACTGACAGCAAGTGAAAAACCTTCTCGGCTCGAGTGCCACAGAGCTTGCTGTGAGGAAACAGCACCATGAACTAGCAGCCTAAGAAAGCAAAAACCTAGAGATCACCACTAGCTCATTTCTGCTATCTGGATGCCGTAGCGATTGATAAGTAATAGGCACATGCCAGAAACAGCCATAAAATAAAGAAATATCCAAGTAAATATTTTAAGGGATTAAAAGAGGTTTGTGCGTGTTGCTACTTTCGTTGACCGTGTACTTGAAGAAAGTTTTTAAAAGCAGATTTACAGTGTTAGAAACACTAAGCAGGAACATAAAGAGAACACATTTTTTATTTTAAATACAGACAGAATTTGTAAATATTTTACATTTATATCGTTACCTGCAGCAATTTCCTGATTAATGAGCTGGACTTGCAAATTGAAGACCTGTTCATGTACTTTACTGTGAGATAACTTCAGTTTCTCTCTCCTGCTTACCATGTAGCAGAGATTTCTTACCTATGGAGGAACAGCAGGAGACTTAATAAGCAATAAGAAAGTAAATCCTGAAATAGTTTAAAAAGTGCATCAAAACCAGAATTAAACAACATTATGTGCAAAATCCCTTGGCAATGTTCTTGTGAATATTACTAAACACATGTAACTATGAATTTAAAAAAATCCTGGATTTTTTTTTTAATTGCCAATCTTGTGAATGCCTTGACTATACTCTGCTGTATATTTTCGTCTAAGAAGAGTGAATAACCACAAAATTCCAGTCAAAAGTAATTTCTAAGACTTGCTCGTCTGTAAGCCTGCTTCCACTGTGTACAATGCCAAGGATGCTACTACTGCAGGCAATACGGGATGCTCCCAGAACTTCCCTGCAAAGTGTTTCATAGAATAATTTTTAACAGCTAAACTATGTTTCCCCTAAAATTATTGCAACATTTTGAAATAAAACTTTTTACAAAGCTACCCAAGAGAGGCAGCCTGTTTAGACTAAAACTAACATGCATATCACCTCTAAAAGAACACTATGGCTTCCTGTGCAATGTACACATTTTGGCTGACTCCATGGCATTGACTCTCATGAGGTTCAACAAGGTGAAATACAAGGTCCTACCATGGGTCGGGGCAGTCCCCAGTATCAGTACTGGCTGGGGGATGAAGGGATTGAGAGCAGCCCTGTGGAGAAGGACTTGGGGGTACTGGTGGGTGAGAAACTGGACATGAGCAGGCAACGTGTGCTCACAGCCCAGAAAGCCAACCACATCCAGGTGTGCATCAAAAGCAGTGTGGCCAACAGACAGAGGGAGGCAATTCTGGGCCCCTACTATGCTCTGGTTAGACCCTCCCTGGAGTACTGCATCCAGCTCTGGGGGCCTCAGCACCAGACAGACACGGACACGTTCGAATGGGTCCAGAGCAGGGACTCAAACATGGTCAGAGTGCTGGAAACCCTCTCCTCTGAAGAAAGGCTGAGAGTTAGGATTGTTAAGCCTGGAGAAGAGAAGGTTCTGGGGAGACCTCATTGTGGTGTTTCATTATATGAAAGGGGATTATAAGAAAGACAGAGACAGACCAGGGCCTGTAGTGACAGGACAAGGGGCAATGGTTTTAAACTTAAGGAGGGTAGGTTTAGATTGGACCCGAGGAAAACATTTTTTACAGTGAGGGTGGTGAGAGACTGGAACAGGCTGCCCAGAGAAGCTGTAGATGCCCATCCCTGGAAGAGTTCAAGGTGAGGTTGGACAGAGCTTCGAGCAACCTGATCTAGTAGTGAAAGACGTCCCTGTCCATGTCTTTAAAGGTCCCTTCCAGCCCCAACCATCCCGTGATTCAGTTCCATATAATTCACTATTAGAGTTGATAGCAAAATTTCTACCTCATGTAATGAGAACAGGAAGAGGAACTGAAAGTTCTTGATAAACACTTCAAAGAGCTTTCAGAACACAAAACCAGCATAGGGGCTGGTTGAAAGATATTTGCTGAACATAATTCACTCCACACTCTACCATGTCTGTTCAGAACTGGAACCTCTCTCCCCAGAAAAGAAATTCAAAGATTCCCAAATCTATATTCATCCCAAGATATAACAGTAGAAAGTCTTCGGGCACAAGAAGTTCAGAAACTTTGAGAGAAAATGTTTTAAACTATGAATTACCTCCTCTCAGAATAAGTACATAAATTTCAACAAAATTTCATGCAAACCAACCACCTTGTCAAAAATCTCAAAATAGTTTCCTGAAAGAAAAAAAACATCCCAAAATTCAAACCCTACATTTGAAGCATGTTATGAGTGATTTTGTTTTTCATTTTTAATACGGATCTATATCCAAAGTAGTCCTGAAAAGGGGATCCAAGATGGATTATGACTAGATTCAAGACAACAGTTACACTGACAAGTGGAGATCTTGGCTCCAACACTTATCTCCCTGTATTTCCATGTCCTTCTCCCTCCGCTACCGTTTTCCCTTTTCATACAACACTACTTTCTCTCTTCTGCTTTTCCTTCCCCATTCCTCTGCAATGTCTCTGAAACACATTTAGCACATCCACTTTACTTTTTTTTACATTCGCTATCTATCTCTAAACACTTGAAAACTGCAGGCAATCACTAGCCAACAGGCCAATTTAACGGGCAAAGCCTGGCTTCCTCCCTCATCAGCTGCCAAAAGGCAGCACCCTGTATGCCTTCCTAATAAATTCCTGCTCTGAATTTTGCTGATGGATTCCGTATTTTCAAAATAGCAGCTAGCTGGCAATCTGATAAGAGCTGATAAAATGGTAATTTCCTTTTCCTCCTTCTCAGTAAAGCCACACAAGTAGTGGTAGACTCAGTGAGTTCTTTTCAGACCGCTAACCAACCGTAGCACCTAAGGCAGCTACGTGCAGTGAAAGCATCTAGGTCAAGACAGTGATGAGTGATTCAGCCTGCCCACTACCTGGGACTAGCTGACACCAGCAAAGAAGAGAGGTGAGTAATACTCCTGAATCAGATGCCATGGGAAGTGGTAGGAGTACAGGCCAGCATTAGGGTTCTCTGTGTGTGGAGCCAAAGCGTCACTGTGGAAGTTAACCATCTGGGTCTCCACCTACTTGTCTTCAAACCATGAGGGTAAGAAGCTCTGCTTTAATGCATTTTTAAGATTCTCCAAAAGCTTAATGCATACCCAACCAAAGAATACTTACTGCTTTACCCAAATCCAGAATTGGCTATTTACCATTCCATTATAAACATTACAAAATGCCTTTTTAATTACAAATCAAGAGTCCCTCCATACCAAGACAGAAGGTGGAAGGATAAGAATTTGTTAAGCCTGTCCCATTCCTTTGCTGTTTGCACTTTTGTTTAATTAAAGTCATATTTTTTGGTATTGAATCTGTATCACTAGCAAGTACTACAGCTGGGTCAAAGTAATTTACTCAATTTTTTTTAAACATTTACTCAGTTGAAGTTGAAATCAAAGAGTCAATTAGGAAATGTGTCCACTGTGTATAGAAACATGCATCTTAAAATACGTAAGGAATAACCTGTAAGCAAGTCAGGAAGCACTTCTTTCACACTGGATCTCTCACTGGACTGAGAAGGGAACAGGCAGTGCAGCATATCAAAAGCCTGGAGTTGAAGGCCTTACTTTTTTTTTTAAATATTATTTTAAAAATCACTTCCCTGTGCTTCCCACATTCCCACTTCTGTTCGTCAACAAAGAAAAACTTTTACCAGTTAAATTCTTACCCTCTCTAGGTCCTGCCTCAAATGCATGAACATCCTCATGCGAGTATGAATACTATCTTCTTTTGGCTGCACCAAGCCATTTTCTTCATCCTCCTTGGGAGGAAACAACGGTTTGTTAAAGTTACTTTTTCGCTTTAATTTCCAGTAATTGTAGATGAAGTCTACAGCAAGTTTAGGAAGGCCAAGTTCTGCTGCAACATCCTCCACTTTAACTAGTGAGTAAAACTCCTCTTCCAGCTCTCGGAGTTTTTGGGCTCGCAAACTGGTTTTCTCACTCTCCGTTTGCTTCTGGTCTGATACACTCTTGGGGTGCTCATCAACATCAGGCAGAGCATTCTGTTTGTTCTTGCTGTGCTTTAGACAATACGACTTGAACTTAACCTCATCCCCATCATCCAGGATAGTCTTCATCTCTAAACTATGCTCAAAGGCACAGGTGACATGAAAGGCAGTGATGCAGCTTTTCACGGAGCACTACAGACGAAATAAAACAAAAAACCTCAATCACTAACAGCAGCAACAAAGCAGAAAAAAAGGACTGAATCATTTTAATTATATGAAAGTCTATCCCTACAAAAATCTGTTTCCTAAGCACTCTTAAAAATAGCCGTTGATCTCTTGAAGCCGGTGGTACCTGATTTAGTACTTTGTTTGTGAACAGTGTTCAACAGAAGGACATTTCTATCCATCTCTGGCCCACACAGTAGCAGTCCTTATACATCTCAGCCTTATTCAAAAGAAGGCAACTCAGACTAACTCCTAAATCTCTGTGCTAGTGAACTAATTTGATAGTAAACAGGTGTAAAGAAGTAGGCATCTACCCAATGGTCACCTGCATTGTGAAGCATCTCTGAACACAGGAAGAGCAAAATTCAGAACTGAAACTGCCCTTCTCACATAGGCTCACCACAGGACAAGTACATACCTGAATGCAAGCACCAGTTTTCAGTTTGCATAAACTACATACTAGAGCCCATCGACTTGGTGGAATGTGAGACACCTTTGTGATCGGCTCCATCCTTTCTGGGCAAGCAATACTGACCTGTAAACAAAAAAACAGCATTGAAAGCAGTTATCAAGGCAATAAAAACAAGCTCTCCATTAATATCAGAAGAGGAAATACGACCACACATTCATCTCACTGTGAGAGTTCCATGTGCTTATACTTCTCAGCAAGGGACCCTAAAAGATCCCACATGAAAACAATGGTGTGGAATACTACTAGTTTAACCTGGTGGCTAAAAAGTTGCAATTCTTCAAAACATCTGAGGCATTTACAACATGCCTTGTTACGAACAAGTTGAGAGACTACAGTAAGTGATGCTTATTTCAGTTCCATTCTGGGGTTTGTGTTTTTTTCTGATTGCTGTTTTTCCCTCTGCTGCTTTCACAGGTCTAACTTAAAAAGTACCAATTTACAAGCTACTTGGACCAAACCAGGAACACATACTTACCCAGAAAGTTACTTCTTTAAGATCCACAGATCTGCTACAACAGCTACTTCTGCCAGCTCACCATTCGGGACAGAACCAGATCTATCAGTCAGCAGCCAGGGAAAGCCTCACTTCCAAGCTCTGCCTCTCCACCGAGTGCTCCCAATGCAAGATGTGATTCTAATACACTTTCCTAACTACAGATTGTATCGAGTATAATTTGAGAAAGAATACAACAAACTTCTCTTACTGCAAAGCATGGTATATTCTCTTGTGCCAGTTTTCACATACTTAGTCTGGATGATCCATTTGTCTCTGGTAGACCAGATTATGGATATTAATACTAAAAGAAAGAAAAAAATTCACATAAGCGCAGGATACCTTTTCCTATTCTTTGTTATACTAACATCCACATATCCATTGTGATAGAAATTTCTCAGCTGCCTGTTGTCCATACTCAGAAACAAGGACTGTCCTCCAAAATTTGGACACCAAAACAGACATAAATTAACTCCATAGGCTTCCCTGAGATACTCCTGACAGACAAATTTTATCCAAGGGCAGAAACAAAAAGCTGGCCAGCTCTGAATGACCAACATGCAGAACTGGGCCAGTATGAGAATGGCACATAGCAGAAGATTTCAGTGAGGTAAGTGCTCTGTCCCAAGAACGCCAGTCTCCAAAAGCTTGGATTTTGATGCTTACAGAGCACTTTTGGAATTTAGCAGTTGTGTGCTTTGGAGGTCTACCTGCCTGAAGCAGAAATACAATGCTGATTCTCACTAGGAAGATCTCCACACTTTCTATGAACAATCCACCTGTACAGAGCAGACCTGTATTTCCAGTGCTGGGATAGAGGCCTACTTCTCAGAAGGGTCAGATCTAAGAATTCAAAGAAAGGAGGTTCCTAGGTCATGCTCTGTGGCACTGTGAGGCCAGAATAAAGCTGATTGCTTAAGAAAGCATTAAGGCTGAGATTTGAACAGCAATTTTTTTTTCCTAGAAAACTTTAAGAGCATTATGCTACAGTAATTTTCATAGATTAACTCCATAATAAGACTCTCCTAGGGAAATCCAGGTTATATGAATTAGTTTAACATGTAATAATTAAACCACTGACTTTACAAGAGCCAGTAGTCCAAGCTGAATTTCCTAGCTTCCCTTTGGGAGTACATCAACAATCACTTGGTGCAAGTGTTCATTTTAAAATCTTCTTAATCTCCGAGGAGGGAAGGCTTTGCTTCAGCAGACCTCCTCTGTAAAGCAGACTTATCCAAAGATACCAGTGCTAAGTTAATCAAGTCTGAGAGTCATAGTTGCTATGCTCAGGCTGACTAATTTTGCTACTCTCTCCTTATCATTGCTCTAAGGATCATTTTAAGTAGGTGGAAAAGATAGCTTTGCAAAAGTTGATCAACAGTTCATGAATGACATAAATTGACTGAATTAAGAGTTGTATTTGTTACAGTACTTCACCCTCTGATCCCCCAAACTGCAGTCCACATCTTGCGGAATATACTGAGGTCAACCTGCTGCATGCCATTTCCAGAAGTCCTCATTAGGAAGATCATGTGATGCTTCAGAGAGGGTCCAGGTTTTACCAGACAAGAAGGAGAATAGGCAGACAATATGCGATGCCCTCATCAGGTAGAGATGACCAATAATTTAATCCATTGTGGCCTTCCTATAAATTGATGGGAAAGCGACAAAGCTGTCCTTGAAATTCTTGAATGGTTCCACAAAATCACGTCCAGCACTCTTAAACATCATCAAATATAGCTTTTTTCCTTCCAAAACGAAAGAGCCTTTCATCAACCTAACTTGACCTTGCTCATAACACAGCTGGTTACAAATCACACAGGTATTTCTGAAACAATATTGTACAAAGATTGACCACAATTCTCATCCCATTTACCACTACACTAAGAGGCAAGACTTCCTCTGGGAATTAAGGGATTGTAGCAACTTGTCAGGTTGTCTATATTCCTCTCAAAAAGATGCAAGAATCTTTGGTGAATTTTTTTGGAGACTGAGTAACACCAGCTTTCCACTGTGCCTCCCAGCAGGAGCTGGGAATTGACATAGATCTTCTCCTTGTCCCTCTCTGTCCCTTTTAATGCTCTCCCTGCTCCTTCCCCAGAGGGAACTCATAAAGGTCAGGAAACATTTATGTTGGAAACACTGTCTATTCAGCTTGTAATGCTGCCTGTTTATATTACGCCACTTGTAAAAGCACAAAGAGGCGCTTACAGAGTCAGGTGTGATTTATTTATACTGGCCTCACGCCACCTGCATGTTTCTGATATTCAAAGAGAGGAGTCAAGGCAAAGTCTGTTTGAACTTCACTGCTCACAAGGGATCCAGAGAGTGGAGAGGCCAACCTTTTCATTCCCAAAACCTCCCACCCCACGGCAGAAATGATCCATCTGCTATAACATGTGGCTGTTTTCTCTGTTATTTCTTCACCTTGTATCAGGTTACATTTTGACTGCTGTACTCTGAAGAACCAGTTTTAAGAGTGGGATAGAGTGAAGAATAGGCTGTTGAAGCATCTTCTCTGTGACTGTTACACACATGAGCTGCCATCTTGATTGTCACCCTGCTGTCCTCTGCGCCCCTGCTAACCAGACAGCCGCAGCTGCAGGAGTGCACAATGATCTGCATCAGTGGCTGGGAAGGGCAGCCCAGTGGCTGGAGCACGGCCACTCACAACGGCAGCTAAGGGTAGTCAGTTTGATACCCTTCCAGCTGTAGCAATGAAAAATAACTTTCTGCTTCAGCTAACACCACATTGATTGAGGGAAGACATAACTGTAATGGGTTATCTAAGGCAGAGAGGGACCTTGAATTTCAAAACACCTGGTCCAAGTTTTCTGGTCTCAATGTTTTCTTTATTTAATTATTTTTTTAACAGAACTCCTTCTAAGAAAACATGAAATAGACTATGCATTTACACTAAAAGACAATAAAGGCAGAAGATATAAACCAATGAGTACACTGTGGAAAGTAAAACCTGTCAAACGTCCCAATCAGTCAAGAGAGGGTCAAGAAAGCCTTGACAGCATAAGATCACAAGGGAGGGAAGAAAAAACATTTTAAGACGGTGCTGAATGAGTTAATGAAGGAAAACACCTGGTGCAATTGCCTGCAACAATGCTAGCCTAGAAGTGGTGACCGAACAAGTCCCTCTGAACCTTTTATCACAAGGCACAGACATGTTTATGGCCCATTCCTCTCTTCATTCTGCCTTGCTCCATTTTGTTGGTTCCACAAGAGGAAACGGCAGTACACTTTGTAATTAATCTGTTTCTTTTTGGGGACTTCCAGCACTACTATCTTGGGGAGAAGAATAATAGGTATATAAGAATACGCTTTCCCCCCTAAAATTTCCATCCTCAGGTCTTGAGACTCTGGGTCTTTCTTGTCCCAATAGCACATAAGGCCATAGTGACCCTCCAGCCAGGAGCTGACCTGCCATTTTAGCACAGATTCCCAAAGGTTTCTTTGGCCTCTCTGGCAACTAGGCTGTTTTACAATGCAGGAGGCAGAGAGAAAATGGATCCAAGAGGCATTTCCCACCCCTACTGGCAGGTGCGACCTCCTCAGTATGCCTGACACACTTGGCATTGGTGTGGAGGAGACACGGTGCCCGAGGCCTGGAGAGACTTTCAGCCATCAAATGGGCTGTAGGAGCAGACAGATCCAAGGTCTCCCACCTGGGTGCTCCCCTGGCAGCTTCTCCCCCTCAGCTGGAGGGAGGTGAGCAGGCAGGAAGGCAACGTGTGTGTGCTCCATGCCCTGCTGCTGCCCGCTTCCCAAACTTGCCACTTCCTTTTTTGCTAGAAAGAGAATCAAGGCAACCACATGCAGAAAGGACCTCTTAGGAAAACCAATCTGCTCAGAGCCAGGAGAGCTTCCAGTCAAGACACTCTGTAAGTACAGGAGAAATCGGGAGTTTTGGGTGTTTGTTTGTTTTTTAATTTTAAAATAAATATTTTGGTTTTCTCTCAACTCCTCTCTCCTTAAAGGTAGAAGAAACTGGGAAGTACGGGCAGCCCTTGAAAGGAAAAGTGCAACTGCAAAGATAAAAGACATCTCCTTGAAAAGCAGATATATGCCTGAGACAGAGCTAGGAATTACACACTGCATCTAGCTGCTACGTTAAAAAATTACTCAATCTTAACATCTCCCTCAAAGTTTTGCAAATGTGAGGCCTGGCTGCACTTAGGAGCAGAAGGTTCAAAAAATAAGGCATCCACCTCCCTTGATGTCACAGTGCTGACAGGTCAGGCTACTGCCTTGCCTTAAACTACCCACTGTAATGGATTTGTGGATCTTAACAGAAAGCAAACAGAAATATTCCAAGTATAAAATGAAACACAAACCCTACCTATACATGAGCTAACATTCCAGTTTACAGAATTATACTGTGATGCTAAACTTGATTCAAATGGAGGAAAAAGAGTAAAGCTTCATTATGAAACTCTCCATATACACATGCAGGTGTACCAAAAAAGCCTCTACTTATAAGGCATAACAAAGAAGATAAAAAGCCTCATCTCCCCACTGCTCAGAAAAAGTTTAGTTAATAAAAACCCTAACTACGAGTCTTAGAATCCATCCTATACAAATATGCCATGTTTTGTCTTTTTTTTTTTAAAAAAAAAAAGGAAAGAAAAAGACAGTGAATGTATTCATATAAATTATAGACCTAACTGAGCACACAGATTCTTCAGAAAGTAAGAGAGACTATGAAGCTGCATAACTGGTGTAAGCTAGTGTTCACTGTACCCTTTCTAGCAGGTCACTCAGATACCATAATGGCACCAAGAAGTGACTGCTGAGTAAATGGAGAGGACAAAGTGATTAATTAATGGAACATAAGCTGGACTCTCTCCCAGCCTTCACAGACTGTGCAGACTCATCAGAATAAAGCCCGGTATTAAGCCAGACAGACACCTTAAATCATGAGAACATAAAAAGGCAGAGGAGGGAATAAGGAAGGGGAGCACAGAGAGGAGTTTATGATACAAAAGAAAGAGGCAGAAATTAGGTTTTACCTCTGGAATCCAGAGAGCACAGCTCACATGTGCCCACTTGGTCCCTGTCCTGGTAGCTTTCATGGCACCTCCTCTTTTGGGACACAGGAGGCACTGAGGATGTATTCCCAGGACACAGGTGCGACACAGCCAGCTCCCTTCGGGTACTTTTAAGATTCCATAGCACGCCTTGGAAGAAAGAGGTATTGAAATCATTGTGCTGAAACATTTCACACATAAGCGTTAATATTCATCCAGAGCAAAGCTTTCAAATAGTAAAGGCACAGTTTGGCCTTCATTTAATACTTCTCTGATTTCTTAAACTTAAAATGAGTCAAGTGATTAAAGAGATAAACAGCTTCTAAAGCAGTCTTTTTATGTTGGTTCCTTTTTAAAATATGTGCTGATATTATTTGTTTGTAGTGTAAAACACACCCACTGTGACTGCACAACACCACTGGTGTTAACCTCTGACTTTGCTTTTAGTGACTTTTAAATTTTTGAAATAAACCCAGAGATGTTTCTTTAAATTTGCTTCTGTATCTAATACTTTTTAAAATCACAATTACATACTGCTAATAACTTTACAGTCTAACATAATTCTATTTAGATGTGAAGGGATGTTAGCTGTTTGACTGAAGACCGTTTCCTGCAACATTAAACCGCCTTTGTGGTTACAATTCTGTGAATTGTTTGTTACGTAAAAAAAAATATTTATATAACATTGCAACAAAAACTACAGTATATACTGAAATTATCAGGTGCTGGGGTTTATGCCTATTTCCTGAGTACTGCATTTAACCCCTTCAAAAATGAGAAATTTCTTAAGTTTTGCTAGGTCTGAGAATTAAAAGCAAAAGGAAAAAAGAAAAAAATAATCTGCTTTCTGATTCAAATTTCTAGCAGTTTTTAATGGTTAACTACACATGTATCTAGATACATCCTGCTGTATGGGCATACACACATATTAAGCTAAGTGTATCTGAAAACATGGGCTGCCACCAAGGTGTAATTCCACTCAGCTGCTCCAAATAAAAGGTTTATCAGAAGGGTGGCTTTCAGAGGAAATCCCACCATTCCTAACACTGTCTCTGGGATCAATAACATTGAAAGACTCAACAGAACACGATCATTAGATGTAACCACTCTTCCAGATTCAAATCTAGTATAAAATCCACACACTTGCCTTCCCAGCCTTCTGTTTGTAAGATCTCAGTATTTAATATGAAGTGGTAACATAAAACATTGCACATTTATGTCAGGCTTGTAGAGTAGGGGACTTTCCTGAATTAAACTCTGCAAGGCTGACTAACCTAAATGCAATTTTGATATGACAACTGTTGTAAAACCCAACAGGGGGAGCTGTAATCTAAATTTTACAAGTGATTTTTTTCCTCCTATGTGGCACATAGCCACAAGCATTCTGTCTATTACTAAAGCAGAAGTGACATTACACCTAAAATCACACTTAGGGGCTTGGAAATGGACTGAAACTATTTTCTAATTTAATCCAACTAGTAAGTGGAGGAGGCCTAGACTACTAAACCCAATAATTTCACATGTTTGAGCTTGCACAAGAGGACACGGTGAAGGAGGAAATTTCTCACACTCATTTTTCCCCCAATCTCCAAACCGTGTGATGACAAACAGACTTGAAGCTACTTGGTGAACCAGAGCCGAGCCAGATTAAAAATCAAATTGATTGGTTGTTGTTGTTAGGATTAGCTCTAGCCCAGATACGGTCCCCAGTTCATTTTGGGCAGATCCAGCACGGGGAAGGTCAGGAGCAAGGAGGCAGCAGGCCACCAGCTCAGCCTCAGCTGTCAGGAGGCAACCACAAGCCTCCAACTGCAAATGTATCATTACCTTTGAAGAGGCACAAGCAGGGGCTGAAGCAGACAGCCCAGCTGCCAGCCGTATTCCTGTCACTGGCTGCGTTACTGTGGCACTCCAGCTCACGCGGCTGCTTCACATGGTGAATCAGATCAGGAAAACGGCCGGGCTAGAAGCCAGCCCACCGTGAGCAGGGAGATGACAGGTCCTTTTTCAGCCAGATGTTTTCCAAGTATTACTTGCAGTCGTTACAAAAATACATTTAAAAAAAACCACCTTCTTAGTCTCTTCTCAATTTATAGCAAAAACTCCTTCCAGAACAGAATGCACAGAAACCACAGGATTCATATCCCTTTTTTGATTATAAGGATACCTCTGCCTGACTATGTTGAGCTCAGTCAGTGTAAAGTCTTGGCTACATGTGAAACTCATAAACATGAGCAACATTCAGACTGAGAACACCATTACTGCAGGTGCTTATGCCTGCTAAAAAAGATCAGTCTGTTAAAGTGCCTACATGTTGTTTCAGACGGCTAAATTTGGACAGCTCGTGTCTGGCCAATTAACTAGTAAGTCACAGAGGAAAAACCCCAGCTCTGAAACAAATGATCTTTAAATTCTTCACAAATAGGCAAGCCATCATTTCCTGCCCTGTTCATCTACAAAAGCAGGTTTAATAATAGGGGGAAAATTGTTTACAGTCACAGAGGAAGTACTTGCAAGTCCCAAGAACACATTTTGTGTTCCTATTAGACTGCAGATGTCCACATATTTACCATGCTACGCCACTTACTCTACTGTAGCTGTCAGGGTACAGAAATTCAATTTAGTATTACATCACCCTTCCTACCCAGAAAATCACAAAGCCCTCCTATTAACATTTAATACCAGTTCAAAGCCACACTTGCCAAGGTAAACTAAGACCACAGGACAGTGTCAACATTTGTGCAGGCACTAACCTGATGGACACAAATATTACATTTGTCACAAAACACCATGTCATTCCCATCTTCACTGTCAGGGGACCGGCACACATCGCAGATGACGTCTTCATCATATTCAATACCCAATCCTTCTTCAGTCTCAATAGCGTGATTCATGTTCTCATGACAGTGCCGTTCCAGCACTTCAATTGTTTTTTCCATTGTGTTTTCATCCAGGGGCCCGCATCCTGTGACACAGAATAGGGAAGGGGAATTAGAGGACAGTCAGGTGTCTCTGACAGAGTCTGAGATGCAAGAAGAGAAGACAACTTCTAGCAACTAAAGCAGCAGACACAGCGTCTTCTCTCCCATCACACATGGAAAAAATAATAATAATAATAAAAAAAAACAACCAAAAAAAGAAAACCTTTTTCACTCACTGGCTAGTTGTAGCATTATTCTATAAATACAACTAGAACTAGAATAGAAGTTTAAGTTGTACGTAGAACACTAGACTGCCTGTTCAAGAGAACACTACAGCCTAAAACAGACAGCAGTTGCTGTAACTACTAGCAGCTCTCATATAATCATTCCTCCATCTCCCTGACTTTAAGAAACAATAATGACATCCAAAATCACATACAATGTTCTTCTGAAGACTAACTCCCCAGGAAATAAAACTTACCAAAACACTTTAGATCTTATAAAGATAACAGAAGTTACCACCACCCAGTACTACCCAGTACACTACTTGACTGATCAGCATGACAGTTATGAAAAATGCTTCTTTTGTTTTGTTGTGGGCCTTTAAAAATAAATTAGTAAATAAATATACTGTTGACAATCCATACTATCTGTTCACTTGAACACTACACATGCCATGTATATACACTTACAACTAATCAAACTTAGTGGAAGCAGAACCACTTAAAAAGGATTTGCTGTGACACTGGTCCTCAGCTTGCAGCCTCAAGACATATGCTACAAAAGAAACCCTACAATGTTCACAGCTACAAGAAACCTCCAAACTGCATCCTTTCAAAATCCTCAGTCAAAAACCATGCTGCTGCCCATAGTTTACTATTTACTCAGACCTTCAAAGGCCTCCAAAGGATATTCATGTAACATTAATGTCAGAGATTAACATTTTAACTGCTTGACTATGCACAAGAACATGGCTATCAATTTTGATTCCTTGTTGCAAACCATAAACAGGGAGATGGAAAAGATAAATGACTGCTGATACAAAGTGCCTTCTGCTATTAAACTGTTCTCTCCCATGCCCAGATATTTTCTCACTCCCTGAATGAACAAAGTTACAGGATCATCCAGGTGTGAAGAGGACCTTCAGAGGGGCTCCAGCCCAGTCCCTGGCTCCAAGCAAAGCCAACAGTGAATCTCCAAGGCAAGACTGTTGCTCAAGTATGTCTAGTCAGATCTTGAAAATCTCCATGAATGGAAATCTGCCCCACAGAAAAGCTAACAGCATCTCTGCATGCCTGGGAAGCTTGTCCTTGCTTCTGCCTCTTACATACATCCTTTAGCACTGGAGCTCAGTTGTGAGCTCTCCTTCACCAAACCAGTTTCCTGACGCATCTACTTGGTCTCCTGGATGTCTGCATGGATCTTTCTTGTGCTTGGAGGAGACTGTTCTTGAAATCCTGCTAGCTCTCTTAATAGCAGTTCCATTCTTTGAAGCTGCCTGCCAGATCCCACCTACCAATTACCCAAATAAGTAGAAACCTGCTCTCCCAAAGCCCACGACCAGAAGGCTACTTCCTTTCCTCGCTACCCTCAGGATCTCAGTCACTACTACTTCCTATTATCACAGCCCTACAGATTTTTCCTTGTTTGTCAACAGCAAATCCAGGTGATGCCAGATATCTCCCTCTCTTGCCCACCTGTCCTTCCTAAAGGACCTGCAATCATCCATGGAAGAATGCCAGCCACCCAGGCTATTCCACCACAACTCAGTTATTCCAGTGATAATTCCAAGATTATTTTCCATAGCTCACTCCCCCTTATGGCCCTCTGTATCCACAACTTGCATGGAAAAAAGAAAGTTTATTTAGCTGATTTTAAACAAGCTAACATGTGTGAAACTTAATTACTTTGTTAAGAACCCAGCATGCAAGCTCCTCAGAACTCCAAATTTGTAGCAACAGTATGTTCGAGTTTAAGAAATGGAAACATCTGCTTTTCCTACATAAAATTTTTAACTTTGGAAGTCCTAAAATTAATTCCACCTGGTGTGGGCTTTTTCTCTCCTGCCTCACTCTGCAAAAGTTGCACATGGTTTTGGATGTGCAGAACTTCTTAGGCACAACAGGTAAAACACAAAACATTAACAGATTGAGCAAGTAATTATTTTAAGCATTTTTACCTCCTGTTTTTCTTAGCATTTCCATTCAATTCTCATTCAGCAATTTTTAAGATATCTCACAGACCAGACTATAACTCAAACAGCAGAAATTAACTGCTGCTTTTAAAATTAGAACATGTTGTGAAATTACCCATTTCTGTAAGCTCTTCATTTAGCTCTTGAAGCCAAAAGATGTCCATGTCATCCAAGTCATAGCGACACACAGATTCTGCCAGTTCCAAAATGTTGATGTAACCCGGTTCTGTAGGCTCTTGGCTGGAACAGTGGATGTATTTCCTGGGTCGCGTATACAGTACTTCTTTCACCTTTTCTGCTACAACCCTAAAGTAAAAAAAGAAGTAGAGAGTTACAGCTTTTTAAGACTCATCCTCGCAAGACATGAAATATTTGCTGTAAGTGTGAAGAAATCAGCGTTTCACAGATCTTAAACTCGCCAGCAAGTGTAGCCAGGCTAGGGAGACAGGATTCTGTAAATGTCATTTCTTCACACAAAATGTGCTAAGGTTTGCTACGTATACAGAATCCTTTTTAAAATGTAAGCCTGTGCATATGATTTTCAATTTCACAAATGCTACTAGTGTGATGATGCAAATGTTTTTGAAACTCACAGAAAGTACTATGCACAAAAGCCCCTACAATCTTTGTTCTATATTCTTCTTAAATGATAGAAGGAAATCTTGCCAACTGATTTCTTGAAAATACCAGCTTTTTCATGAAAGCTTAGTTTATTCTACTGCAGCATGTCCATGTGTGTGAAGAAATGCTTGCTCCTCATTTGGGATAAACAAGCTACCCATATTTTGTAAATGACGCTTTATCCATGCTAAAAATGAATATTTTTGTTATGTAAGAACTATTCTGATGCCAAGCAAAAATGTAAAGGGGAAAAAACAGCTAAAAATCAACCAGAAAGCAAGGGAGAAAAATACTGGTGTTCTCAATCTTCCAATTATTTTAAGAGATAAACCTCAGTGTTTGAGTAGTGAACTAGACTATGGGAAAGGAAAGACTGGCCTTAGCTAGATAAAGTCAATCTTTTTCTGAATTCAATACATGAGGCCCTGCATGTGAAAGGAAGACGGGGAGATACTGAATGGAATGGTGCCATGTGTGAGCAGCTCTGCATGCTTTCTGGAGCTAAACCCTCCACAGGACAAGGATAAAAGAAAAGCTGAGGGAAACAAGGCAAGAGAAGTAAGGAATGAGCAGGCAGCAGTCAAGCAGTATCCCACGTAATTCTTATTGGACAATGTGGGTTATCAGTATTAGCACAAACAATGTTCTTCTGCCGTTCTTCTTTCCCCTTCACCTTGCTCATTTTCCCCTCTTGTTCCCTTGTGAGCTTTTCTTTTCTCCAGTCCAGCCAAATCTATAGCAATTTTTTCCTCTAATGTAATACTGCTGGTATGAGATGCAATATATTTATTTTTAATAACTTGGTACTGACAATAGCCCCAGTGGAAATTAAATTATGCTGGCATCAGCACTTTCACTGGACAATTCATTTGTCTTTGTCTCAAAGACCATGCTGGCAATAACATTTCTACATTGAAACATACTCTGTTTCCACCAGGAAGAGCTGCAGGACTACAGTGTTGCGTTTTCCTAGTCTAAGCACAGTGTGAGAGAACAAAAGATTATTTATCTATTTCCTGAAACAGAGATCACTGAACTTCTATAAAGTTAAGCAGCTGTGGTGAGAGAAGGCAGAAAGGGTTAAAGCTTTAGCAACAATAACCAAAATTAAACTATATGAACAAGTGAGTAACTTCATCAGGTATCATTAAATACTGCATGCCTACTGCTCTGTATCATCATGCTTCACAGGGAAGCCTTTCAAGTAACATGTGTAAGATTTGTGTTTATTTTTAATTTATTAAACTCACCATATTCAAATGAGAAAAGTTTTTAACTCATAGCACCATGTGACTCAGGAAGAGATCTCCTTTTCAAAACTTGCAATGTAGATACACTAACAGTGTACAGATAGAACCAGATCTGGACTGAAGTGTGTCCTGGTTTCAGCTGGCATAGAGTTGATTTTCTTCACATAAAAAATATTCACAGAAATGTTTTAAAAATTGGTACTTGTTTGGTTTAAGAACATGCCTGAAGGCTGCTGCATTGGAGATTTATCCGTAATAACACAGGAAAGGTGACTGCATTCAGACAACCTACTTTGAGAGACCACCTTCTCCAAATTGATGTTTCTTGCATGTGACCTGTTTCTGATCGCCATTACCTGAGAGAAGGCTGTGGAATAGTTTCTGGGCTGGCTGGAACCTGAACCCCTTTCTCCCATTCTTGTTTCCACGTGTCCGCAAAGATATAATATTCATCAGGGTTGACATGGTGAGAATCTGGTAGTTTCATGGCACTAATGAGATCCTTGCGGAACACCTGCAAGAAACACCAGGGAAAAGAGTGGCTTGAGAAAGAGTGTTGTGTCAAAGGAAGCAGTAGGTGTTTTTCTTAATTCACACTGAAACAATGCATATACCTTGATAATTTTTTAAAAAGAGTATCATCATATAAACTAGTAAACTTGAGATTACCTACATTATTAACTCTCAGTGTTATCAGGTGCGGTATGACAAGTTTGTGCTAATTCAAAAGCACACTGTTGCCCGAACGCTAATCAGAAGGAAGAAGGCCGTTACAGGTGACCAGGGAGAGAGGAAAGGAGGCCTGGGTCTGATTTAAGACTCCTCACCCTATCACTTTCAAATGACTTATTTTACTTGTCACTCTGTAGGCTTTTACCCCAACTTAGACACAAGGTAGCATATCCTTTTCTTTCGCTCAATTTAGCTACTTTAAACTGTCATATTCATCATGGGCTACGAACAGTTGCCATGGCGAAATTGATGTATAGGCACTTCTTCGTTTATTAAAACCACTTGAAGTTTTACTGGTCAGGATCTCTGGGATCAAAGATGAACAGCTGCCTTTGCTGAAACACAAGACCTGTGTGGCTCTGTGCCTGAACCCCAGCGATGCAGGCACAATCCAGCCTCAGCATCCTTTAGCAAACCTACGCAATGAAACGCGCCATCATGAAACAAAGCAAACTCACGACTGACAGTCCTCCAGCCATAACATTCAACTCTTGGCTCAAGAGGATTTTGTTTTTACAAGCATACAAACACAATTATCAGTCATGTCAAAGCTTACTTAATGTCAATGTCTGTCAAATACAGATGCAAGCAATTTAAATAAAAGGCATCTGCATCTTTTGTAATTTTTTTTTCCTCCGCTGCTACAATGCACCAGTTTAACATTCATAAAAGCAAAAGAGTGACTATGGCTTAGTGTTAGGGAGACATCACAACTAATTAACTGTATTATCATAACGAGAAATCAAATCCTCAAAGGGCAATAAAATGAAACGGAAAATATCCCTGTAATAAAGCTGTGGCAGGTTGAACTCTCTTCTTACTATTTCAGTTTTATAGCCAGAAGAGTGATAAAATATCTCAGAGCCAAATATCTTCATGTACCCTTTTCAATTTGACAGCACCAGACCGGTTATGCTTACTGCAAAAATTCTCAGCTGTTCTTGGAAAACATCAAGTAAACATTATTAAAAAAGGCTCTATGCTAAAAACAGGTATTGAAATAGGCTGCGGGTGACCTGGAACATCGGTGTTACTTCATTATGTCCTACAACCACATCTCACATGGGCTGCCAGGAGAGCAAGCTGACTGAGGGAACTCAACACCCAGACTCAAGGCTCTCTTGCTGCTGCTGTGTTATCTGCTCTGGGTCAGACCAGACTGTTCACTGTTGTCTTCTGTGTAAAACTCCGCAGGTACCTAACCAGCCTGATTAACATCTGAATGACAACAGTGAAAGCATTAAGACTGCAAGCATCCACTTTTTCCCAAGCAGTATGTGAACACACAAAAAAAGTAAAATTATTTGTGCCACTTAAAAGGTATTTTCATTTTCTGTGTTACAGATACAGAACCAGGATTATGAGAAACACTAACATGGGACAATTCCAAAAGGACTCCAGAAGGAAAAAACAATCCAATAAATAAGTAGTGCAATGACTGGTTTAATTATCAGAAAAGATATTCCTTAAAATTTATCTAAGTGTTTTACAAACTACCTTTTAAGCCACTGACGGAATATAGAAGTAGAGTGCCTCATATCAAACCCACTATTTTTTAAGCATTAGATCAAAAATGCTATTAAAGGCATCAGTATTATAACTACATTGCTTAGCAGCAAAGTCATCTTCTGATCATCCATTATGTATGTGAACTGTATCATTGCTATTTTTAGAGCACAAATCCCCTGGATTTTTGTTGTTTTTCTGACTGCTGTACAGTACTGACCACATCATCACCATGCCACAATATTAAGTTTTCTAAAATTTACAGTAGAGCTACCACCGAAGGTCAGAGATTTAACCAATATAAAGGTAACTGCTGAAATCTGAAGGAACCCCAAAACTTGACCAAGAGACCAGTTCCTAAGAACTGCCTATTCATACCTGTGATAATAGTGCAAGTGAGTATTTATTTCCTGCAGATGCTTGGAATCATTGGAATAATCTCTAGTCCTCATCATTCTTTATTTCTTCATGTCTGGCCAAGCAGGGTCTTCCAACAGTAAAATACTCTCAGAGGACAGTGTATGAGAACACGCACTCTGTATTTCCTTTGTTGTGGAAGTAAACCAAAACACCCAGGGGTCCCAAAGAGAGTTTTCTGACAAATCAAGTCAATTTTACCTCAGCAGTCAGCCTCAAGGCTATGAACTAAGCCAACTCAATGAAGAGCAGACACACACCTTCAGGATTTAGATACCCAGCTTTTCCTCATGGTTGTTTCTTTTTGAACACTTGTTTCAAAACCAGTGCAGCTCCTTTACTAACTATCCAACTGGCAACAGCTAGTCCGCTCCACAGCACATACTCTCCTCTTGGCAAGGACCAACTTCACTTCCAGTTACCCCACAAAGTGCAGTGGTCATCCTTCGGTTACCCAAAAGCAGTTCTATTTCTTACCATACATAAAACATAACCCTTCAATTTTATTTTAATATAATCTGTAGTATCACACATCTTGAGAAGACCCATGCCATGTCTAGGCTAATAAAGCATTCTCATTTGGACACATCATTCCTCAAGAGCAGACTCAGCTAGCTCTGCATGTCTTTACCATGATAGAGAAGGGCCTTGCACAGCTGAGCTACAATTGACCACAGCTAGCGGAGCCAGGTCGCACACACAAAAATGGGAAATTCCCCAGCACTGTAAGTACTTGCTAAAGTTACTTTGTGACAGTGGGATTTAAAAAAAAAAAAAAAAAAAAAGAAAAAAGAAAAAGCAGCAATTGAAAGCATGAAAGAAGAGATGAGTTTTAGCCCTGCTTACCATGCAAGACTGCTTGGTCTGAACTTGTCATTTGATTTTGCTACCAGGAATTTTTAGTTTCAGCTGAAAACGGTGCAGTACTTTCAGCTAATGACGTCAATGAAAAATGTGTTTGCTTATGTAGTAATAATAGTCATCATCACTTTGTTGAGAGACTAATAATTATTTTACGCTTTAGAGCTGGGGCTTAAATCTAGAAGAGACCTTGTTCTTTGGTCAAGATTAGCTTTTTGCTCTGCAGTAGAAGTCTGCCTTGTTTTGCTAAGGCAATAAGAACGTCCTAGTCACCTCCTACAGAGATGCACCACAACTCTAAAGCCTTCAAAAGCTAAATTCTACAAAAATTCTCCAGAAATAAGGATGCTCTGCTCCCCCATGGCACTAATGCACCAAGCAACAACAATATCACAGAGCTGTGGAAGGAGAGATATGGTTCATACATTTTATTTGTTTTTCAGACTTACGAGTCTTATTTGGAAATTATGTTAGAAGAGTATGTAAAGAAAAATTAACTTCTTAGAACCTGTTTGTAAATGCTTCATCAAAAGCTGTCTGTGACTTCAACCCAAATTCCTTCTGGAAGCACTCTATGAAAATCCATTACATAATCTTTCTCAAAGGACTCTCCTGTGCTTACTCTGTGAATAAATCAAGCCTGTGAAACAAAGAACACGATTTTGTGTGGAATATTTTTATACACTAAAGATACCAGGGATGATACAAGTAATGCTACAGAGAATTACACTGAAGTATTAACACTGAAGACAGAGAATGGGTCTTGACTATACAACAGCCTTCTACAAACCCTATCTTCATTGAACAAGTCAAACATCAGATCTGCACAGACTGCAGCCACCTTTTGTTCAAGACCACTGCAAACCTACCACATTTAGAAGAGTCAAATACCTTTTCCAATACCCCTCTGCAAGATACTACTGAAGCTGACCGATGCTATTGCTCATTCACCCTATCTTGCCCAAATGCATGTGTGAGGGAAAACAAATAGATTGTGCTACCTCTTAAAATGGAAAGAAAACCAGTATTTCTTCCTGTGACACACTCTGAGCTTTCCAGTACTTTGACCATTTGCTTACAAACCCCCAAAACAAAGGTAAGCCACTTGTCACAGGCACCTAGGCCACCACCGGGAACCACACCTCAAAGGTTGAAGTAAATTATGGGTTAACTGCTGTGTTGTTAAAATCAAAGCAGGATTTCTGCTGGATTGTATGTAATCGCTTCAGTCCTAAGGCTTCCCCTGCTCCCAGCAGAGCCCCAAGTGAGTCAGCAACACACACTGCTCATGCTAGGTGCCCACTGCTTAGGGCCCCCCCAGAAGACCCACTGTGTTAGAAACAGAGCACCATGATTTTTAAAAACACAGGAAGAAATTACTACGTCCTGTCCTGTACTCCCACAAGAGTATACTCTCAGAAATCTTTTACAGAAAACCATGTGGAATGAGGGCCAATACCCTCTCCAACCAGAGAAAGCTAAAACAGCTAGTATTTTCCTGGATTTTTGGTCTCCTTCGCAACCCACCTTGAAGGCCAGCTTTGAAATTCCAGGTGCCAAATGTTCAAACCACAGTGGGCACTTTCTGTAAAGTGTAAAGTAAATTACACCAGGGTTTTTCATCGTGTTTGGGGTCCAGTAGTCTCTTTTTTATTCACCTTTGAAAGGATCTAGTAACTTTTATTCCCACAAGCACCCATAAAGCTTAAAGCTTACTCTGCTATTGTAGCTCTCACGAAGAACACCCTCACCAAAATCTAATACTTCAGAAGCAGCAGTTTACACCTAAAATCACCTTGTAAATAATCAAACAAAAGTCAAATTATAATATGACCAACTACAAGTATAATATAGCCACATAGTATCTAAGCATAGATTAATTATATCTATACAAATACCTTTATATAGATGTTCTACAGTATGTGCAAAAGACTGCCCATTTATGGAGGATGAAGCTCCAAGGACAAAATATGGTGGGCTCATCACAGAAAGGTTGAATTTTTCTCGTTAATACGTTGCAATATGGGCATGAGGTTTCTGAATCAAGGTACTTTATTTTAGAGCACTCTGGAGACTCAAAACAGGGCAGTTTTCTGTTTGGCTGGGGTTTTTGTGCTAGGAAAGTAAATAAAAAGCAACATAATTTTAAAACAGAAATGAAGCTACAGTTCCAGGCATGTATACTGACTGGATTGAAAAACTTAAGATGTTAAAAAAGCTGGGACAGACAGTAATCAAGTGTAGCATTAAATCTGTAGTTCTCAAGCATCCACACAATTTGGACATGTACTGCAGTGAATACTAATGTTGGAACCTCTACTCCCTAAAACTGCTTTTATGAATTATCCAGGACGCAAGTGAATGAAATACTGTACTTTTCTTTTAAATAACCGTGAATTTTCTTAGCCTCCTTTACAAGGATGTATAGGAACAGCCAGGAAATCAGATACTAAATCAACCCCACCTAACATCACATCTCAGACAGCATCTCATGAGCCAGAAGAATGTGCAAGAACACATCAAGTTTCCTTCTGGTTGCTAATCAGATATAAGCTTCGGATTTGGGGATTAATCCTAACAATCAATTTTTAAAATGGTATTAATTTATACAGATATTTAGAAAAATCTGTACTCGTTATCATCTGTCCAATTCCTTTTTTAATCTTGTTTAATACTCAGTCTCAACAACTTCCTGTAGCAGATGAGCTCCTCAGTCTAATTACATGATGCACGGAAAGGATATCCTTTTAATTGCTACAGATTTCCTAACTTTTGGCCTCACTCACCAGCCCCTGCTTCTACCTTTTCTGCCCATTTCTTCCATCACAAAGACAGGCTGGACTGAAGTTCTAGCTCTGCCGTTTCCAGACCACTCATACTTTACTGTTACACCTGCTCATTTACTTCCAAATGGAAAATAGCTCAGCCTTTTCACCCCAGCCTTTTCACAAGCAAGCTCTTCCTTCCAGACCACTCATACTTTACTGTTACACCTGCTCATTTACTTCCAAATGGAAAATAGCTCAGCCTTTTCACCCCAGCCTTTTCACAAGCAAGCTCTTCCATGCCCTTACGCATTTGGGTCACCGCTTGCTAAAGAGTTCAAATAGCCTGAGATGGTATCTCAAAGCAAAAAAAGATCATAAAAATAACCAGCAAGGTTGTACCTCTAACTTACATAAAAGTATTGTAAAATTTTGTTCTTTTAATCAACTAACTGAAGCAGGCTAAAAAGCAGCTCATTGAAATGCATAAGGCACATTTGCCATAGGTCTTGAGAAGCCTGTACAGATGTCCAAGTTAATTCAGAATTTTTTTTTAAGGTAAGCATGTGCATAAAGGTAATGGTCTCCTATTCTATTACACACGGTACATGCGAAGCAGTATGATTTAACCACATTGCCCATTCCTTCACAGAATAAACCCAACTACTTTCAAACTGCACAAGAATCCATTTTCTGCCAGGAATCTAGCCTTGCAGGGTGCTCCTCAGGATCAAGACCTATGATTTATGTGGCAGTTAAATGCCTAAAAAAAGTTTCACATACTCAAGTAATGAAAGCAGACCATTTACTTGTAGAAGACAAGCTACACTTCACATGATAACACAGCTGTCGCTATCAGCAATGAGGGATTAAAAACTACTATTGCTACGAGATTCAAACACCTACTTGCAAAGAGAAGTAGAATACTGCCATCTTATATGGGAAGCGTTATAAAAAAGGAAAATGCTAACTTAATTCCTTTACAGTTTCAAGAGGGACAGAAGATTAAAAAAACCCCACAAAACATGTACATGCTTGAGCATCACAAAAGATCTCTCAGGCTTTTTTGTGACTCCACTAGCCTAAAAGAAAAGAAATGGTCAGTCATTCAGGATGGTCCAAGCTAATAAGTTTTCCCTGCGAAAACAATTCCAACTCTCTGCCATCATTTTCTGCTGCAGCTTCCATGGAGACAGGAAACTGCGAAGTACAGGCTTCATGCTAAGCCAGACATCCAAATGCCTCCCACCCTGCTACTCCCACACAGCCTACTGCTTAGGCCTGCGAGCCCCTCCTGTCTACGTTTAAATCCGTAAGGGGCAACACCACAAATGGCATGTGGCCAACAAAATCATACAGGTCTGAAAAACTCATGATTTATACTACTGGTGTGCCTGAAACCTTAACACAATTGACTTATTTGAAGTCAATGCTAAAGCTAACCTAATAGCAGAATTTTTTAAGTCACCGTTTCAGTAGTTTGTGATAAGATCGTAATCCAGAAAGGGAGCACCAAGAGCCACAGTCTTGCTTTTGAAATTATGTAGAGAAACATCACACTCTGCAAATGTACTGTTACAGGCTTGCCTTCTCACCTTCTTCCCCGAGAAGGATAATGGGATAATGTCCTGGTTTCAGCTGGGATGGAGTTTATTATCTTCTTAGGAGCTAGCACAGAGATGTGTTTTGGCTTTGATGTGAGACTTTTCAGTTCCTCAGGCTTGTTAGTGAAGGCTGGAGGGGCACAGGGAACTGGGAGGGGACACAGCCAGGGCAGCTGACCCGAACTAGCCAAAGAGGTGTTCCATACCATGGGATGCCATGCCTGGTATGTATACCTGGGGGGTTGGCCAGGGCGGGCAGATCATTGCTCAGGGACTGGCTGGGCACCAGTCGGCAGGTGGTGAGCAGTTGCACTGTGCACCACGTGTTTCTTTCCTCCTTTCCCTCTGGATTTTATTCTTTCCCTTCCTCTTTTCATTATAACTGTTATTGTCATCATTGTTATTGCTGTTCTTTCATTTTTATTCTATTTCAATTATTAAACTGTTCCTATTTCAACCCTCGAGTTTTACCTTCCTTTCCAGCTCTCCTCCCCATTCATCTGGGGTGAGGGGGGAGTCAGCAAGCGACTGCGTGGTACTCGATTACTAGCTAGGGTTAAAGCACAACAGATAAGCAGAGCCCAGATCCAACCCAGTAATACCCCTTCTGCATTGATGTAAACCCCAGGGGTAAATAAATCAGGCTCTGAGAACAGGCTTTGACATTTGCCCTCTAACACTGCACCCCTTTGCCCTGCAGTAACACCAGATGACCTTACTCCACTGAGGCCATCCCCACACCCACCTCAATTCTGAAGCACCTGGGAAACAATTCAAGGCAGAGCAGTCCAACTGTAGCCACTCATCATTTTTTATGGGTGGCCACAGAGGACCAAGACCCATACAGACAAGTCCTGTGAAGCAACTGACAGATACGCTAACTTGCTCGTTGGTCACAGTACCAAGACCCAGCTTTTATTTGGAAAGAGAACCCAGGTACTTGGGTTGGCTGGAGATGATTGAGGAAGTGGAAAAAAGCCTATGTATTCATGTGCAATTTAATTGAGAAAGCTGGGCTTAGGGGCATAAAAGAAAAATTAATGTATAAAGACCACGAGCAAAAATATTCTCAAACAGCTATTTATAGCTTTGACCTTTTAGATTTTCTGCATCACTAACTCAAGAAACAGCCTGCTGCCTGGCAAGCAGAGGTGAATGAAAGGAGAGCAATGCCGACTTGTTAAAGAGTCCTTGCTAAAGGGATGCTGTCAGCCTGAAATTTTAAATTTCTATCTAACAGATATTAGACAACTATTACTACAAAAACCTTGTGGAATTACAACACGATTTTTGGAAGCGTGTGCAGTGGGGTCTCTTTTCAGTCTTCGCTTTACACTCTTGTCACCACTTGGTGCATAAATAATCAATTTCAATGCTCTGCTGACAACAGCATTTCATGTAATACACTCTCTGGCATATGCTTTCCAAGGGTGAGAAGGAGTGCTTGCTTCTAGCAGAAGGAAAGGAAAAACCGGAGGGACAGCCAAGAGCCTTACATACAAGCAGTAGTAAGCATTACTGCCACCTTTCCTTCCATTCCCCTTCTGTCCTGGTTTCAGCTGGGATGGAGTTAACTTTCTTCTTAGTAGCTAGCACAGTGCTGGGTTTTGGCTTTGATGCAAGAACAATGTTGATAACACACTGATGGTTTTAGTTGTTGCTGGGTAATGTTTATACTAAATCAAGGACTTTTCGGTTTCTCAGACTCTGCCAGCCAGAGGGCTGGAGGGGCACAAGAGACTGGGAGGGGACACAGCCAGGACAGCTGACCTGAACCAGCCAAAGAGATACCCACACCATGGGACGTCATGCTTGGTGTATAAACCTGGCAGGTTAGCTGGGGCAGGGGGGTTGTTGCTCTGGGACTGGCTGGGCATCGGTCAGCGGGTGGTGAGCAGTTGTGCTGTGCACCACTTGTTTTCCTTTCTCCCTTTTCCTTTGGATTTTATCCTTTTCCCCACCTTTCCATTATAATTGTTATAATTATTATTATTGTTGTTGTTCTTACCTTTTTATTCTGTTTAAATTATTAAATTGTTCTTATCTCAACCATTAAGTTTTACATTCCTTTCCGATTCTCTTCCCCACCCCTCTGGGTGGGAGGGAGTGAGCAAGTGGCTGCGTGGTGCTTGGTTGCCAGCTGGGGTTAAACCACAACACTTTTTCCCAGGGGACTTTATTTTTTTGTCAGTTGTTTTAAATATTATACTTGGTACACTCCTGCAGAAGAGGACGTATTCTAAGGTCTGAGATTTCTTTCTTTCTTCCCTACCCCTTCCTTTTTCTTTCTTTCTAGGAGGGTGATCTTAAAGGAAGGATGACAAAAAGATGCCAGTATTACTGTAAGGATGATGCTATGAAACACAGTGTTAATTCCAAGTGTATATTCCGGATTTTGTTCCTCAAAGTTTTATATTTCCAAGTATTAAAGGGCTCAAGATTTTGTCTTGGAACAGGTAGAAAGCAGCAAAGAAGATCTCAAGAAGAAGAACTGAAAATACTGCTCATTTTAATTCCTAGAAATTACCAAACAGAACACTTGCATGCTATATACATGGACCACATCTTCATAATTATTGTTAATAATGTAAACATGCACATAAAGACAGCAAATGCAAAGCAAAGAGTAATATGACAATCCGTAAGAGGAAGAGATACAAGAAAGCTGGATGGTGGGCAGAAAGAAAAAGAATGGATTGGTAAGACACTAGCACTGAAGTGTATTTAAAACAGCAACAAGACTGACAGCATATGTGTTTCAGTTCCCATTTTCCCAGATAGGCTAGTAACAAAGCTAATGCATAGGCAAACTTGAGCAACAATTACAAGACCTTAGTAGCTGCAAGCTGTTTTAAGATTGAAATTCTTATAGAACCGTAATCCTCAGACGAACATTTTAAAGGTAAAAAGCATAGTAGGCTTTTCTTAACCTTTTTGGTGGCTGTAAATAAAACACTGTGTAGCTAGTTCTGGCCAATTTTGCTTTTATTGAAACACTCATGGCAAAATTCTCTTTTAGAAATGCATCAGTGAGTTTTCTTCAATTAACTTGTGATAAAAATTAAGCTTCCAAAGAAAGAACACGTTCTGTAACATTTACCTTGTTCTTACCAAACCAAACTCATCTAGTTAGCAGCATTTAGAAAAGAAGCATGAAGTATGTTTGCCAAACAGCTTTTGCTATATGAGCACAATCTATATAGTTTATGCAATCTCTCACAGTAGTATCTAAGCAGGTAAAAAACTGCTGGTATAGTACACAAAATTGCTTCTGGGACATTACTCACAGCTTTAAATTCTAGAAATGCAAAGTCAGTTTTGTCAGCCTTTCAGTAACCTCGGGCATCAACAGCCATACTACACGCTAAAGGACTCATTCAGAGGGAATGTGATAGCAAGCAAGCGGAATTAGCCACAAGATACATTTCTCCCATTTGCAGTTATTATTTAACTTCAGCCCTTAAGAAAGAAAACATCAGATCTGGAGAAGGCAGCCAACAAATCCTCCCCAAATAGGGCTACCAGTGGAATAGCTGATAGGATGGATTTGATCACTAGATTGTGCATAAATGCCCATTATCTCAATTGGTGAAATACAGAACCAGTGACAGTGGCGATAGGTGGAGAGGTCCTAACATCCTAGGGGATGGCAAAGTAAAAAAGCTTTACTGAAGGTAAGAAGCCAAGAGTGACAAACCGGCAGAAGATGAGTAAGCACTATTTATACATACTCTGCCCACTTAAGTGTCCCACTGGTTTATCCTAATGCAGAAAGGAAGTATCTTTCCCAGACACATACACACGAACCACTTCTTTCTGTGGCACACGCTCATATGGTAAGGCCATCCCAGCTTTTCAATTTCAAAATGAGACTAAATTTCAGGGGAAGAAAGATCTACATGTT
The DNA here is from genome assembly GCF_023638135.1 of Falco biarmicus. Lineage (NCBI taxonomy): Eukaryota > Metazoa > Chordata > Aves > Falconiformes > Falconidae > Falco > Falco biarmicus. The sequence continues at coordinate 73,041,508 of NC_079289.1, read as the reverse complement.
ACTGTCTGCAAATGCCAGAAGTCATTTTGGGACATCAAACACCAGAGCTCCTGTAATACTTGCACACTGGGGAAAACACAGTTTCACAGAGAATTTGACAGGTGACAAAAGGACTCACTGGCACTAGTTCAAAGCTCATGATTTCAAGGCTTAAAAACATAAAAACTATGTAACAAAAAACCTACCAATGACCAATCTTTAACCCTGATTCTTACCTCAGCAGGTTTCTTTTGTTCATTTGCTGGTGTTTTTGACTTGCTCCTGTATTTAGAACAAGAAGAAAAGGAAGTGGAAGGACCTGTTTAAAAAAAAAAAAAAAAAAAAAAAAAGGAAAGAAAAAAAAAGAGAGAGAGAGATAAAAAGGACCATTCTAGCCCATTTCAGTTATTTTAATATTTCAGTAAAACACAAGGCACTCCAGTCTCCTGAATTATCGTAATTTTTGACAAGATGTGGGCAGAAAACTCCTAGGCAGCCTGTAGGCTTGAGTACAGCTCCTCCTGTTCCACTCATTCTTTGTAAAACCACAGCACACTGAGTTTATGGGTACATTCTACTCTGCCCAGTACAAGCATGAGCAAACAGAAACAAGCAGGCAGACCACTTTCCTTCATTTCCTTTCTAACAAAGTGGAAAGAGGAGCAAACTCAAGGACAGAGTTTGCAAGTGCTAAAAAATACCAAACAAAAAAGCAATGATACTAAGGCATGCTGATGAGAGATGCAAAAAAACCCTGTCGTGTGATGTCTAGACATTTCTGGGCAAAATGTTATTTCAGTACAGGGTACGTTGATGACTTACAACGAATATGAGAATTAATCATCATTATGTACAGAATTACTAGATAGCTACAGGTTTACAAGAAACAAAACAAGACCCTGCCATACAGGGTGTGGTTTTTTTGCAGATAAAAAGGGAAGATGCAACCTCAGGCAGATTGTGTGCCAAGGAACATTTACAATGTAACTATTAAATTGTATAACAGACTAAAGTGGAATAGATCACGAACCAGTATAAGATAACATAACAATCAATATACCGGTTATAACTTTACCTTATCTATAACTCTAACATATCAATGCTCAAATAAGCTTGCCACCACCAATAATTTCAAAGTTGAAGCTCTGCACAACAAGAGACAACACAACTCCTTTTAAAAAAAAAATAATTACAAAATAGGACCCTGGACAGCAAAACTTATATGTAATTACAGATTTCTTTTTCCCAACTCTGAAACGGAAAGGCATACGAGTTTCTCTTTGAATTCTACGTAGACTCAAAACTCCTCCCAGGTTTACAGGATCCTTCACCTCCTTTTCCTCCTGTAACAGGATTCAGAATACCAAAGACCACAGAGCGGGGGAAAAAAAAAAAAAAAGGAAAAGAAAAATCAAGCAAGAAACATTTTTTTTTGTAATGATAAGAGGTGAAACAGTTTGCCCTCAAACCACAGAAGGAAACCACAAGGGGGTGATAGACCGAAATAAAACTAGTAGGTATTACTTACTCTCATTGTCTGAACTGTCACTGGTGCTTAGATGCCTGTGGCGTTTCATCCTGACGCATCCTAAAGAGAAAAAAAAAGTTGATGGCAACCATTCTACCAGAAAATCACCTGCTGCTGGCTGACGCCAAGCTCTTTGCACTAGAGGCGAAGCTCCTCTGAAGAGCTTTCAGGCACAGAAATAAACCCAGTTCAGCCACTATGTTTTATTTCTACAAGTAACTATTAGACCACAGTATTATTTATGAAACCGAGCACCCTCAAAACCAGCATGCCTCTGCCGGGCAGAGCTTGCTTTACATTTTGCAGAGAGGAGTGCAACCTGCTAGCTGATTCCCAGCAGGGCGCTCTGCTCTCAGAGGAGACTCAATGTCCCATCTGTTCAGCCAGAGAAAGAGTTGCCATGGTGGCAGTCGCTAGCTGAGAGACGGGTGGAGGCCAGGAAATAAGGTGGATACACAGCAAGGCAAGGATTTAGAAACCCAACTTACCCTAAAAAAGCGGGGGTGGGGGTGGGGGGGTGCCAAAAAAGCCAAAGGCATCCATTGAAAACAAAAACCAGATTTTAGATAGGGACAATCACAGAAAACGGTGACTGATGCCATTTAATTTAAATCATCTGATCATTCCTTAGTTTCACAAGAAGTGTGGTTTTCAGAAGTTTGAGAAGTGATCATGGGTATTGCTGAGAAATTCTTCCATGGTGTGGCACCAGTTCCATTAAAAATAAAGGTATAGAGCTTTCTGAAATCAATTTTTGAACATGTAACACACACAGAGAACAGGGAAGAAGAAAATTCTGCACCTCAATGTAAGATCAAAATAGTGATCAGCTATATACGCTATGTGCCAACAGGAATACATAAACATTCTCATAAGTCCTGTCATTCTATAATACTCAATGTTACATTTGTTAAATAAGAACCAATACATTTACAATTAATAATAGTAAATGAAAATCACTCTGATCTTTTTAATGGATTGAATGAGCAAATCGTTAGAGAAAAGAAGTGAAAAACAATTCTGCAAGAATAGACAACTTTTTGGGGGGAGTGGTAGTGGTGTGTGTTTTGTTTTGTTAAAGCAGTAGATAGGATGAAGTAGGTTACAGAAAGCTGAACCTGAAATGCCTGCAGTATTAGAAATGCCAGCTTGGCCACACCTGAAACATAAGCAGCTTCATTTCTTAAGCAAACCCACATACCATTGGGAAAAAAAAAAAAAAAAAAAGGCAACAGAGCTGAACAGTCCATCTGATAAACCCTCCACATTAGTTACTGTACAACGGGTCTTGAGATTATCCAAAGACCATAGGATAAACAAGACTTCCAGATAAGACAAGTCTGCCTGAAGGCTTGAAGAGATTGCAATTGAGTTGTTTGCAGCACAAATGTTTAATTTACTGGAAATTTTAAGCAGCCTTTATATTTAAGAGAGTGAGTTTACTGAATCAAAATGCAATGATCACTCAAAGTTTAAAACAATCCTTCTGACCTATCTGTTACAAGAAGACATTGCCCATGCTCACGGAAGTTGAAACAGGAAGCAATGCCTGCAGTTTTTGATACGCAGATACAGAATTTACAAGCCAGGTATTTAACCTGGGGGGAGGACAGACAGACACAGTGGTCAACAGGATGGGACATCAAAAGGTATCATTCGTTATCACTTAAGCAAGCTATAAACTCCAGTTATGTAACAATTACTTTCATATTAATTCACCTTCTTACAGCTCAAGCAACCTTGGGGGAGGCAAGGCAGCCACGCTATATACGAAGACCAGTGTCCAACAGAAGAGCAACATCAAAACCAAAACAGCCAAAACACCACGAGACTTCTCTTCCACCTAGCAACATAAGGTAGCTTGTTCAGGCACTGTTCTGATGAAGAAACTTCCATGAATCTCTTAGGCAAAAGCTGTTCGACAAGCAGAAGGCACTTGGGCCTGAAGGGCTTGTCTTTGTGCATGTTTGGGGGGCACCAGACTTGAAGTTAACTGCTGTGTAGTGAGGGGAGGACTAAAAGACTTTCATCTTGCAAACTCATGAAATTTAAAAGGCATTAACTTTAATCAAGAGCAAATAAAATGGTACTGCCTATTCGAGAGCTTGCACTCCAGCAGCCAAACCCAGCCCCCCAGAGCATACAACCCTCCCTAAAAAGGAGCAGGTTCTGCCCCTGGCAACAGCTTCTCTGCTGGCAGTCTTCAGTTCCAAACAACCCAGGCTTATGGACCACTGGGCATGTTACAGGAGTTTGGGAGATGATGAAAAGATGCATCTAGGTATGCCGAGTAGTATTCCTTGCTTTCATGTCTTAGCAAGAAATGCAAGTGCTTGCTGCTTGCTTTGTTTTTATGTTCAGATGAATTTTTGAGCAGTTGTTAAAAGGTGCTGAAAGCTTATGGCAGGCAATTCTCATCGCTTACAGTCTATATAAACATGCAGCAATAAAACCTTTCCACTCTGTACTAAAGACAGAAGAGCACAACATGAGCATTCAATTAAAGCAGGGTCAAACACGAGGTTGAGAGACACAACTGCAGGAGAGAACACCCAGGAAGCCTGGACTTCTGCCTGGGCGACTAGGAAAGCAGAGAGGAGATGGCTACTTCAAAGTCAGCTTACACAGGAAGGGCAAGCGTAACAAGAACTTCGGAACCAAAGGCACATCTCTGCCAACAACTACTTAGGCAGAAAAAACCCCAAACAAACCAAAACTAAACAAAATTAAAAAGTTGTATTTGAGAACTGGATTTGCAGCAGCTCAGGCAAGAGATTTACACCTCCATCACAGCAGACAGAAACAGAAAAAGCAGTCACTCAGAGTAAAAGCCCCAAACAGTAATAACAGTGGATTCCTGCCTGATTTTTTGCAGTAGTATTAACCACAACAGTGAGTTAGAGCCCACAGAGCTACAACAAATCACAGGTGTGCTGCGTTCAGTAAGACAGGTTATTAAAGTTACCAACATGCTATGAGTTCAATGTATGCCCCCACGTGATGCAGGAGTAACAGCCTCAGCATCATTCGCCAGGACCACCTCTCAAGGGGGTTTCACTTTTGTTTTTAATAGGAGACTCCTTTGCTATGTCCTTGTGTACACTGGGACTGCCACAAAACTTCCAGATCACTTCTACCCCAAAGCAGAAGGCTCATCAGAAAGGCTCACTAAAGGATGTTTCCACTCCCCAGCTATTACAGAGGGAGCCCAAAATAACACCCGTTTTGTGGTAAAGCTCCCATCTCACTCCTTCACCTGCCTTTGCAGGATGTGGAAGAATCAGCAGCTGTTCAGCTCAGAAAAGACAGGAGTTGCAAAGCCAGACCCCACAGTACAGAAACAGATATCAACCTTTCTGAACTTCCGTCCAATTCTCCCAAAGCAGCCCACCAAGCCTTCAGTTTGTCCCTCAGCTTCACACGACAATAACTGGGTGATACGCTCCAGAGCAAGGCTGCAAACAACCCTGTGCCTCAATTCCTGCTTCTTCCATCATTTTAACGTTTTAGCACTTGCAAAGCACTGTGAAGGAGTTAAAAAAATAAATATATGAACACACACACATATATCCCTAAGAGGGCTAAACGTAGAAAGGACAATCTATACATATCAAAAACCCAAATTAAACAAGCATAATCAAAAATCCCACAAAAATGTGTACAGTCTCTCATATATCCTAGCTTTTCCCCTTTTTGAACTTCACCTCTGAGAACTATGATGACAATAAAGCCTAGAATGAAGGACCACAATTAATTTTTTTCAATGTGTGCAAGACAGTCAAAAAGCAAGAAACAAAGTAATGAGATTGACAGTGCCCATTTCCTACTTCAGAGTATCAGTGATAATGAACGGTATGTGACAACACTAGAAGAGAATCAAGTAAACAGTATTATTTTTACACACAAAATGACATATCTAGTAAATTTTTGTAACAGTTAAGAAATACTTTTTTCCACAGAACAGTTCAAAAAGAGATTTAAAATACAGCCTCATATAGACGGTACTTATAAAGAAAAAAAGAGCCATCAGGAACATAATGGAAATGGGACAGTGAGCAGCTAGAACCATCAGCCTCCTTTCACCTCTGTTATCCTCACCCAGGCATTTTGCAAATGTGCATGTTGAACTTTTTGTTTGAATTCTGAGAATTAAGAAAATGCTTAAGTTTTAGCATTTCAACTTTCTAGCAGTTCCAATGTACAAGCTAAGAAAAACAAGGAGTGTAAAGCAACTCAACACTAAAATGTTGCAGAGCAGAAGAGGTATGTAGCCTCATGCCCTCAAAAAGCCCCAAGAAAATCCTTACTTCCCAGTCACTGAGTAATGATTCTCACTACCTTAAAAAGTAAGTAAGTAGGCATGCTTTCTTTGTGGGTTCAAAATGTGCTCAAGCCTTATGGTCAAGCACGGATGACCTTAAAAATTATCATTAAAAATAAGAACATAACATGTCTTGATCTGAAGCTTTTTTTGCCCTCTTTTTTAAAAAAAAAAAATCCACAGAAGGACTAACAGCTGATCAATCACTTGTATGACAACATATACTAATTCCAAAGATGCTCACCTTCAGGGATCTTATAAATGAAAATTAAAATACAGAAACGACACTAAGAAATCACCATGTTGCAAGCAAAAAGATACTCAACTCTCCAGGCAATTATTGCAATGGAACATATCCTGGCATCATTTTTAATATCAATTACCAGAGCAGCTCCTAAAGTTGAACTGTATTCCACACCTGTTGCATTTCTGACTTGACACAACCATAGTTGTGTGCACATCCCTGACCTGCTCACAACAGCTTAAGACAAGAACCACAACGTAAAAAAGGAGGGGGGGTGTGTGTGGAAATTGGCTTCATTCCCTGCTGTCACCTAACTACACAAACGCAGGCCAAGATGCCCTGAACCCTCCAGGTGTTCAACCAAAAATAACCCCAGGAAACACAGTCTCCTCGAAACAGTCTCCTCAGCCACAGGCAGCAGCGTCATGCTGCCAGCACTTCCCTGGCTTCCAACAGGCTGCTGTCTATATTGGGAATTTTGCCCTAGAGCCAAAACCAATGCTGGATCCAACAGATCACTGCACTTTCAAGGAAAGCCAGAAAAAGCCACCCTGCGTTCACCTGGCTGAAATTAAACATAGATCCCAAGGTAAGAGTAATCAAGATACCAGCCAGCATGTGCAAGAATCTGAATAAAAAAGTAACACTGATATTTCCAAAAATCTAGCGGAGATGTTCAGTAATTAATGATTTCTAAATTATGGTTGTTCCCTTTTGCTTATTCACAAATACCTGCACTGCTGAAGTGAAGAAGAAACAGCCACTTGCCTCTACCACCATTCTTTCATCTCTCTGAGGAAAAAAAATCAATGTTGCGCTGACTTAAGAGACTTCCTATTTCTGAAAAGCTAGTTAACATGCATTACTCAAAAAAATCAGTCAAGCAGCATATGTAAACAGCACACAGTTAACAAAATTTCAGAGCTTTATTCAAAGCAAAACTCCATTTCAAATACCTGCAGAAACAGCAGCAACAAACATTTTTCCCGTTTCAGTTTGTGTCCAACTAAACAACTAAATTTACCAAATTAACTATTAAGTCTACCCTATTGTTCTGACACATTTCTCAGCATAGTTCATCAGTAATAAGAGTTAGCAGAAAGAAGGATGAGGTATCTCATGGAGTCTGAATTCACACAGCATATTAGGCAAGACATCAGTGACAAGCGTACAAAATGAATCCTTAGATCCAGCCAAGATTTCTGAACAAAACAGCATCTCTAAGGAGTAGCAGTCCTTCCTTCCTGGCTTCAGTTTGTTGCAGAGAAAGGTTAAACATACCCATACGCTACTCAGTACCTGTTAAGACCTATATACAGAAGAAAAATGCAATCAAGAAATTCAAGGAACTGTAATGCAAATATATCCTAGACCTGTGAGATTTTATTTCTTCATGTTTTAAAATAGACTGACAAAAATGGAATTGGCCACAGCACTAAGGAAACTTTCAAGTGGGACAAAAAATAACCTACTTTCTTAATCTTATTAAAAACTGCTTCTATGTATGAAAACCAAACAACAAGCTACATGCAATCTCAGATTAAAATTCTGTACTTACATTTTTACAATATGGCTTGTCTGGGCGGGGGGGGGGGGGGGGGGGGGGGGGGGGGGGGGGGAAGGCAAAAAAAAAAGGCAGAGGCAGTAAGTAGAAATTTCCAAGTCTCCAAAATGTGGTTTATGTAACTGTTAAATTTAGATTAGGAAGCAAATTATCTTGAAAGGTCTCCAGGAAATGTAGTACAGTGAAACCATTTAAATAGGTCAAATTTCATAGTCAACTGCCAGGGAAATTACGAAATATGAGTAGAGTTAATACAACCTTTCAAATAACTAGAGAAAGAGAGATCACTTGTGTTTGGGTTTATTATTATTATTTTTTAATATCATATCCAATCTCACAAAAAGGCTATATAAACTGGAAAAAACACCCACTTGGAACTTGCACTGAAAAGGTTTGAAAGGTTAAACAATTCACAGAAAAGGAAGTTCAGCAAAAAAACCTTAAGGTTGTTTCTTTATTTCACTGTAACCAGATTTTTTTTTTTTTAATTAGTAATATACCCCTACTCTACTTAAGAACCCTGTAACAGTGACCACATCTAGCCTATCCTCCCCTCACCCCAAAATAAAACCTTGAATTATTTTCTGTACTGGGCCTACCACAAAATAAAACTTTTCTTGCCACTACTTCATTCTAAGTCTTGGTTAACAAAATAATCTGTAATTCAATAAAGGAGGAATGTGCCAGTTTTTAGAAGCAGCACTACCAGCAACAGCAGATTCCTCTGTCATTAGGTATATAATTTCAGCAGGTAAGGAACAGCATGTTACAGAAATCTGGCTAAGAACATGGGTCTGTATGAAGTGCAAAAGCAACTAGACATAGTCTGGAGCCCTGTTTTCCTTATACATTACCTTTTTATATAAGGAAATTTGGCAGCTGCCACAAGGATACCGTGAGTTTAAAAATAAGGGCGGGGCGGGGGGGGGGGGGGGAAGTCCAAAATATAATCTTCCACAGCATGACTTATCCCCTGAAATAGTTAAATTCTGGACTGAAGATAGCTGATAGATCATAAAACTAGGATGAAGAACCCCCAAATATAATTGCTCCCCTGCATACATTTGTGGATTATAGGCCAAAAGGGAACCCTGACATCCTTTCATGTGCCCTTCTACGACGATGATTCATCATTTGGTCTAGTGCAAAGCACTTAAATGCCCATCATTTTGCTTTGCAAGTACAGAAAGAGGGTAAGTGATACTACTTCACATTTATAACATGCTTTGATGACACAGTAAAACACTGCACACCCCCAAGTACAACTGCCTTTCCTACCTTGAAAACAGAAGTACAACTTTTAATTTCCAGTGCTGCATCCGTGTGTTGACCCACCGCGAGTGCAGGAGGATGGCATGACAGATTTCTACTACTGGCCTTCAGCTAAATCGCTTCATATCAAGCAGCTTGTTAAAAATCAGAAATCCTTCTCAGAAAAGCAAGTCACCAGCAACATGCACAGCGTCACCATTACCTCAACAGAAACTTTCCAAGAGGCTAGAACGAAATTAAATCGCGCTCTCTTCCCTGTGCTTCCTCAACACCCAGCAGTGACTGAGCAGCCCGATTTTTCTCTCTGAAGCAAGCTGCACATGTTGGGCCTGTACACAGAGCAGCCAGGTGGCCAGGCTGACATGGAAATATTTCTGCCCATTAAACGCTGCAGCTTTAGCATTAGCATCCTAAAGACGATAACGATCTGGGCAGAATCAATTTAAAAAAATAAACAACGTCAGACTGTCATTAATTCAAGCAAATACACCAATACGTACATGTTTCTGCTCCTCTCTTGTTTCTGTCCTTGTAATTACTTTCTGCTCCTGAGCACAACACTGTTTTTACACCAGTTGTTTACTAACAGAACTACTGTTTTCTTAAAACAGCAGCAGAGATTTGGACACACACACAAAAATATTTCCTTCAAAATACCATACTGAGTTTGAACAAAATTGTGCTTTTAAAATAGAATTAAAAAAGCACTTTCCTGAAACCACAACCAGCCCAGTGCTGCTCGGCACTGCTGTGCCCAACCACCTGAGGTACGTCTGCCCAGTGCAGCCTGGTGAACACTCCTCACCCACCTCCCGCCATCACTCCCAGTCAGGGGAAATGCCAAAATGAGCCACGGCCCTCACGAGAGGGGACCATGGCCCTCAGCAGCGTACCATGCTTGGTATTGCTGCCGGCAGGTGGCTGAGGGGGTACAACACCCCACCAGTGCTCCTGTTCTGCCTGCCCCAGCCAGGCCTGCCTCATGGCTGGGGTGCCCTCCCTGAGGGAGCGACAAAGCCCCCAGTGGGATGAAACAAGGAAGAAGTTCCCAGCAGGAAAGCGACAGCGGTGGTAAACACACAGGCAACCTGAGAGGAAGAAGTTCCCAGCAGGAAAGCAACAGCGGTATTAAACACACAGGCAACCTGCAGAGTACCATCATCCCGGCGCCCCCCCCGCGCCCCCCCCAAACCGCAGGTCAGTGCTGGAGGCTGAGGTGGCTGCCAGGGCAGGCAGGCCCTCAGGGCACAGAGGAGCACCATGTTGCCAGAGGGAAGCCATCACAGCTCTCGCTTCCTCAGGCCACAGTCACACAAACAAACTACCTCTTGGGTTAGGCTGTGGGAAACTCTACGGTAGCTAATTGATCCCTGAAGGAAACTCCCAGCAGGCAGGGGTTAGCTCACATACAGACCTCTAACCAGGCAAGTGCACCAAGCGTCATGGAGAAGTGCCTGGGGAGTTTGTCTGCACCAAAGAGGCCTCAGCAGGGGCAGTGCAGTTACTGGCTGTTATGTCGTCTGTTTCACAAGACTCTCTCAGAAGAAAACTCATACCTGACATTAACACCGAGACATCTAGTAACCAGGGAGCAAAAGAAGAAAGAAAACCCCACAAGCCCACGTGTACTTACTCAACAAAGATGAAGCTAAGGACAACGTCTGCTTTGATGAAAGACTGCCGTGGAGGTACTGCTACTAAAAATGGACCAGTATCCGGTCATCACACCCAGTGCTAAGATGGGTAAACAAAGAGCTGGCTGCCCAGGAGCTCCCTGTGCCCAGGGGGTTTGACACCCGAAGAGGGCCACATGCACTGCATCTGCAAGGAGACTGCAGTCACAAGCGCGCCAAGAAACAGGAGCAGCATGCACATGCTTCACCAATATGACTGAGCAGAAAAACCTCAGAGAGCATTTAGCTGGGCTTTCTATTTTAAGAACTGGTATGATTCACGTTACCTTGGCTGTAAGTGTTTTGCAGTCTTTACTGTATCTACCCTCACGATAAGCTCATGTTAAGCAAGCACTGAAAGCCCTGACATTTCAGAGCAGTGGCGCAGAGCAGCCATACATCACACAGGGAGCCCCCGGCAAAGCAGGCAGCTGCATCCAGGTCTCCCAAGCACATATCCCACGACCTTGCCACTCGCTGCCCTTCCTGCAGATGCACACATGGAGTCAAACAGAAGAAAAAATCCCTGTGATGCACTATGTCACTAAGTATTGTCCTGCTGTCATACAGTGATGAAATTGCACTGCACCAAGCGGGGGGTGGTATAAAACAAACAACCCCCCCCCCCCAAAATCCCCCAACACAGAAGCATCACTACTTAATTGAAAATTAGACAATAATCAGTATTACAGTAGTTCAAGTGAAGCTGCCACTTTGCCCTATCTCGCCTGGTGCTGCCAGCAGTTGCCTGCTTTTATCTTCTCTGCTCTCCAGCTGTACCAACGCATACAATCATGACAAAACACAGGTAAGGACCTCGTATCACAGCTAGGAATGCAGGCAGGAAATACTATCAAAGAACGAAGGATCTAGAAACGCATGTACTACTTGGATTACGAAAAACAACTTTTCTTGATAAGATAGGCAAAATTTCTCATATCCTGCAAGACACTTGCTTAAAATAATCAGTTAATTTGTTGGTACTTGCTAATAAACAAAGTAGGTTTCCCTGTTCTTGTTTTGTGTTTCCTAAATCGTAAATAATAAAAGACTTAACAGCAGCAGCCTGCATTAAATATTTTACCTGTTTTGACTCATTTATTTCTTGCTTGTAATGCTTCGAAGAGGCTAACTGCTTTGCTGCAACATTCTGCATCACTAACAAAACCTGAAGGACTGCAAAAAGCAGAAAACATCAAGTTATGTCTTTATATTCTACTCAAAGGATAAGAAAAAAGCAGAACACAAATATTTTCCTATAGGAAATATTAAACTGATAATTTCTTTCCTCATGTGACAAGAAATGTTTTTCATTTACAAGGTGAAAATAAACCACCTGGATGCTAAAGTTTTCCTCAAGTAAAAAAAGGGTACTGAGGGGACCATTGGATAGGAACAATTAAAGGGAATGTACTGTCACAGCCAGAACTCAAAATAATATTTGGAATATTCCAAATCATTGGTTGCATACTGACATCCCACTATATTTTCTAGCATTTCACACATGACACATTTATATGAGGTTGCACTATTATTTTAGTTCTCCATGTCAAAAATTCAAAACATGAAAATTTTCTAGTCAAGTTGTTAAAGCACTTTTTTAGTTTAAAAAACTTTTTAAAAAGACAAATTTGTCTTAACTAATGAATTTTAATTAATTTTAATGGCTAGTCAATTAATTTAATGTTATGTGCTACAATCTGTAATATACAATACACCAAAGATACTGAGGGGTCTTTTAGTCAGACAGATATAGAGTAGATTTATAAAAACAAATACCACTCCAGATTTCTCTAAATCACCTCCATCCAGGTGCAAGAAGACACTGTGAAAAAGATAGTGTGACCCACTGATGTTTGTCCATGTTTATGTACAGACCAGAGGCAGAAAGAAAAAAATACTATCTTTTCCTGTTACAACACAAGGTGCAGCAATGACAAAATAAATAGCAAACTTGCCCACTGTGGCTGACACCGCCCTAGAAAGGAGAACCAAAGACTGACTGTACTTGGCCAAGGTTTCTAAAATACCACATCTTGTTTGAGGAAGCAATCAAGAAATGCATCCTAAAGACCACATAAGGTTCAATTTCTCATCAAACAGCCAACATCCAACTTGAAGTCAAAGTACTTCTATATTTTTTGAATAAGGGGACACACTGATAAGGACTGACCACTAACGCTCCTCTAAACTCCTCTTTCCTCTTCCTTCCCATTGACTAAACAAACAAGATTAAAATGAGTAAGAGTAGACTACCACCCTTTCATTGTTCCTAATGGAAAGCACAGCCTACTCGAGCTAAAGCTAAGTGGATGGAGGTCAGTTTTCTCGGCACAGGAAAAGAGGTGCCAACCCACAGGGTGGATCACAATCAGCACTGGCACTAAAATAGGTGGGGTCAGAAAATACAGGAAAATATCCTTCCCACCCTATGAGGATAAGGAACTATAACAGCTGACCTTCCAAAGCTGCAAGGGGATGAGATAATGAATCTAACTCCAAAGCAAGTCCCTCTGTCCACTCTCCTCTCCTGTACTGGGAGGAATGGAAATGCCTAGAAACAACGGCAGTAGGAGGTATTTCACCCGGTCTATTCATAGCTAAGAGCCCCCAACATGCTGCAGCTGCTGCATCTGAATCCCATGCTATCAAAACCAGTAATAAAATTTCTGCTGAGAAATAGGGAGAGAAAACAAGGTTACAACTAAAAGTGCAACTATAGAATGGAACGAATCAAACAAAACCACCTTTACAGCACAGTTGCTCCGTGACACAACACGAAACCTGCGCAGTCAGTATGTTTTGTACATGGAATTCCAGTTGGTCAGTGAGGTTTTCAGAAACCTGTAAAGAAGTCTCCTTCTCAACAGTCTCTTACCCTGTGCAGCTGCTATCAGGGGCTCTGCAACTGAAAGAAGGCACAAGCGCTTGGGCCGCAACAGAATAAAGCCATGCAAGTGACTTCTTCCACCATCCACCTCCCCAGCTCCACAACAGCAAAAGTGACCCATTGTTTACACTGAAGCTGTGACCCAGGAGCAGCTCAGGCACGGTCCATCTGCTCCCTCGGACACCCTTGCCAGGGAGGCTGAGCGCTGCTGCCTACCCCAACACCAACTATGGGTACCAGTTAATACAAGCACAGCCATGCCACAGCACCTGCGGGAGGCTTCTGAAAGGTCTGAAGATGAAAACACACACATCAACTGAATGCCTTTAGAGATGGGGTCCTTGGACATTCCCAAATCAGCCTGTAGCAGAAGATATTACAGGAGAACAGCACGGAGAGCAGCACATTGAAGGGCAAAAGGCATTCTTCTGACAAGGCCCAAGCACAATGGTGACAAGTACCAAATCAAGCCTGTCTGGTTTAATTTGCTACACCTGCCGAGCCACATGGAGAAAGCTTTATGAATGAGCAACGCTAGTAGATCACTCATTTGGGCTAAGAGCAAAGGAGTATTTCCTAGCTCCCCTGCACCGCTGAAGAAAAAGCATTTGCAGGACATGAAACTCCAACTACAGCTGTAAGGGAAGCATGCCATGACGTTAGGGTAAGAGTTTAAACAGACTGAGACTACCCAGCTGAGAAAGGAGGATGCAGAATAGGAGAGATCTGCCCTAAGTGGTATAATGAAGCAAACAGGATGAAGAGACTACTCACCAGTTATCATGGCCCAGAAGACATGGGACACAAAGTTACAGAACAAACTTCAAAGAAAAGTCATTAGAAGGAGAAAAAAAGAAGTAATTTTGTGCAAAATTACTTAGAATTTTAATGCTATGGGATGTTGAAGAGGTTGAAAAGTAAACAGATAGGAGAGAATTAAGCGATTGGAGGACAAGGGCTATTAAACACAGTATGTCATATTCAATCTGCTGGAAATCCCAAAGTCAAAATTGTACAAGAAGGAGTCTAGATGAGCTTTATAATGCTTTCTTTCCCTAGGTGTCCACTGTTGACCATTACCAGAGAGAGTACGTGGCCTGAGTAAGGGAGCTCGTTTGGAACCAGATTTACTCATAACAATTCAACATTGTGATGGATTTTATCAGTTCCCAACATGAACTCTGTGGACTACAGATCAGACAGGTTGTCTACAGGGCCATGGTAAATACTGAAATGAATATGTTTACCAGCCAAGATTCTGATTATGATAAACACAACCACCAGAGATTTTGACAGCCAACATATTGTTGCCCTGAAGAGTTTGTTAGTCACTGTTCAATGTAAACAGCTATTTTGGTCAAAATTATGTAAAAGATTAGATCATTCCCAGTGTGTTAGAACTGTTGCTTTTTTTTTTTTTTTTTTTAAGAGAAATTAAATAAGCACGCTACGCAAATATAGACTACATACACTTTAGGGCACTACCCATTCAGGATTTTCTTTTGGATTCTCTCCTACTCAGCAGAGATTCAATCCCTTTAATAACTAGATTGTCAGCTTCATGGCTGAAGTTTAAGAATCCACTGTACTTCCATTTCCCTCCATTTTTCCAAATCTGGATAACTAGACCAGTGTTCTCATTTGAATTCTTACAGGTTTATTATCTCAAATCTTTCCAAGATACACATCTGAAGTTATTCTGTCTCCTCCCTCACAGGGAAATAACCCAAAGCCTGCAGCCAGCATTGTGCTGCCGCATGCTTGAATTTTGTAAACTAAACTCTTAAAAACATACTTAAACGACTTAGAAAAAAAAAGTAACTGTGCTTAAACTTTCGCCTGTGAAGCCCAAACATGATACTGATCCATTAATTTTATTAGTCAAACCTGTCCGAGGTCGTATTTTCCAAATGCAACAGCAAAGCACATTGCATTATAGCGCTGCTAACAGTACAGAATCAGGTGGGAGGAGAGGCTGATGCTGGTTTTGTGTAGGAAAAAATTGCTAAGCCCTGACCCCATGAAAACAAAGTGATGGTGCAGGAGTAATCAAGGCCAAAGCTCTATCTGAAGAAAATCAATGGGTTATGCACAATAGCAACTACATTCAGATGTTCAGAGCTCAGCTGGATTCTGTAGATCTGCTCTCTAAATTCAGAGTATCTGACACTGAAAGCTAGAAAACACCACCACCTCCTCCTTTTTTTTTTTTATTTAAACAGTCAAAGCAGAAGCAAGCTTTGAACTAGAAGTCTTGAAATTGAGATGACTGCATCCCTTCTCTTTGCCACTCCTTATGATCTTTGGTAGCCAACCAAATGGCTCAGCTTAGCTTCACTTTCCAAATCAGTCCAAAAGTTAAGTAAGTAATAAAACTAGCATCAGGAGAGGGCTTTATAATCACATTAGAGACATGCAACACAGACCAGCTACCTCGGTTCACTGGACAGCTTCAACAAGGCCTCATAATGAGGTACAGGTGTTGGCACTAATTAGGAATACCCAGCTCACTGCTGACATCACCTCTCAAAGCAATGACTGCACTTTAATCCTTTAAGCCACATAAAAGCAGAGAGAGGGCGGACAAAAAAAAAAAAAATTTCTCTGAAAACGCCTCTGCAGAGGAGTGAAATATTTTTGCTTACTTAAGGGAAAAAAATAGAACTGTCACAAAACTGCAGGAAGTTTACTGTGAAATATCTGGGTACATAAAAGAATCTAAACCTTGCACATAACTAGAGTTTTTAATTTTAGGAAGGGTATCACCATGTACAGCATGTATTCATCACAACTATAAAATTGATATCCAGCAAAGAAGCACAGAATAAAGAGGAGTAAAAGCAGCACATGTAAATATTGTGGTAAGTTAAAATTATTCCTGTCTATGCCTACCAGCCTTCCAAGCATTATGGAATACATCAAGATAGATTTTAACCAAAATTATTACAAGGGACTTCTGCAGGCTGGAAGTTCATTGTTAACAGCTTCTTTTATAACTTCCTCTCATTTAAAAGACTTTATATTCCTTTAAAATGCACAAAGCTTTCATTTAAAAGGTGATACCTGAATGTTGAAGGTATATAGGTTCAATTTACACACTGTAAACACCAACACACACATTTTTTTTATTTAATTTTTTTTTTCGCATCAGTTCCTCCTTCACTTACATGCCAGGTCATGAGGTAGATGTTTTCGCTTCAGCTGATGACATCACAAGCTCCTAAAAAAATGAAAGGAGTGCTATTTAGGTAGTAGGAGTGACATCAGGCATTTCATGTTTGAGCTACAATTTAATTTTTGGCAAGTAAGTGAAGGGTATATTACATTTTCATTGCTATTTTCCCAAGCAAATGATATATCCATAATATAAAGCCTTAAATTCCACAATTCTCACTTAATATATGGAAAAATGAAATGCATCAGCTATATGTACACATACTACGACATAAATACATTAAGATTAAAAGTAAATTCATCAGAATAATCTCCAAGTCAATTTCACCATCCTCTTAACATGAATGGGAAACAACTTCAACAATACCAACAAAACAAAACTTTAATTAGTATTTTCTCTACCCTGTTTCAGGATTAAAAAAAAAAGTTCTGGTAGCTGCACATTCATTCAGCTGACTTAAGGGGTTAGTTTCTCCAAATACACTGATGCTTTCTTCCTTCTAGAGGGCCTTACATGAACTGAGCATGCTTATAAATTCATATGAGGGCAAATAAAAAAAAAAAAAAGTATAGAGGAAAAGCTTCATGTGGCTCCTGCCTTAATTCCTCAAGACATTCCTTTAGACCTCCTCCTGACAATCCTGGATAGCTCAGCTGCCCTGGCAGGGATTCTGCTTACTCGCCCTTTTTAATCTAGTCCTGAGCCTTGAGCAATATTAAGTATGGGAATAGAAGGAATTTTTCCCTCCACCAACTGCCTGCATTCCCCTCCTGCAGGATCATGAACATGTATGTTTTGTGTCCTATTGTAATGGACATGGCAAAAGCATTAAAGTCATTACACCCAACAGATTAGTTGCAGCACTCCTTGGAGACGTCAGCAGTTAGACCAGGGTTTCTCCTGGCAGGCAGTCCACCCCATGCCTTTTGAGTATAAAGCTAACAAAAACGGGACCGCTACGAGCTTGGAAACACAGTATTAGAGAGCAGAAATTCAAGTAAAAACCAAGGAACTGATAACTGCATACCCTGCCAGAAGAAGAAAAATAAAAAGGGGGAGAGGGGAACGCAGTGCCTTTCTAACTGAAATAAGGCAGTTTCTGGCCGAAGTGTCAGCACCGTACTGTAACATTTCTGCTCCTCCACCCATCTGCAGTACAAGAAAAGGATACCACCACCCATCCACTGAGGAGTGGCACAGATCCTATTACTTAAGAACTATTGTTGCTCAACTTAGGCTGTGCCATCAAAGGAAAATATTTCCCTACAGCTGGGGGTGGGGGGAGAGAAGGGGAATGCACAATATATTGTAGTTCCTATATGCTGACCTTAAAAAATTGTAAAGTTTTGTCTATGTTGATTTTCTTTGGTTTAAGGTTTTGTCTTTGGGGGTTTTGTGTTTGTGTGTTTTGCAGTATTTTTAGGGGTTGGTGTTTTGTTTTGGGGTTTTTTTTTAATTGTCCCAGTTTCCTCTTCCTCCTTGACAGTGTCTGGCTATACCCCACATTAAGCAATTAATTTTTGAGCAATGCGAAGAGATCTGTAGATCAAAGCAGTACCAGAGCCAAGGTTGCCAAAATATAAATCACGCTACGTGGGTTGGGTTTTTAACTTCAGATAAGCAGATACACTCTGCAGCCACCACCACACACATGGCTTGAAGCAATCCACAGAGTCCATGAGCAGGAGACTAAGTGCACTTGGCATCAGCATCAGTGGGAGCCTCCAGTCTCCACCCAGAGGGACGCAGCTCGTGCACAGCAGAAACACAGTGTGCCAAGCCAACACACAGCAAGTGGGGGTTACCAGAGAGACTTGCTTTAAAGCCAACTGCTGCTCTGCTGCAAAACCCTGGTACTAATGCCGCCTCTGCCCTCCAGCTAAGAAATGCTGAGAGCCTCACCCACAAAATGCACTGGGGGAGTGAGGGCAAGGGAAGAGATAAAGTAAAAAATTAATAAAACGGTTGGATCAATTTTTCAAACAAAACTGTCTTATGAGATGTTTCATTATGGAATAATGCTTTAGTGTCCTGACTGAACCCCTTTAATGTAAGTTTTCCATAGGAACACAAGCAAAGCTCTGGTTGTAGCAGCTCAAATGGCATCTTTAAAATGCAACACAGCCTACAACTTTTAAGTGTGAACAGAACCACAGCTTTTGCCTCCCAGCTGAACCACAAAACCAATATATTTTTGAACTCTTCATTAAAAACACATTTGTTTGCTCAGTTAAATGCCAAGATGAACTCTGAAATACCAAAAGATTCAACTAAAAATCTTTTCTTTCTCTAACCCTTACACTACAGTCATAATCTTCAGTCCCAGCTTTACTTATTTCACAACAATATAAAATATACAAAATAGCATGAAACATGTAGCTGACCCCAAAAATACCACTCCTCTGTTGGTTATTTCTGGGGGGAAATCCAGCCTTAACATATTGATTTGATGTGAATTAATTTAATGTTTCTGAATCAATGAGCAGGGGGCTCTTCACCAGCAGGTAAAAAAAACAGAAGAGTGCTCCCCAGCCTGGAAAGGTGCTAACTCCCCAGCCTCCCCATAAGCAACAAGTTCAGGAGCAGAGTAATGAACACACAGAAGATCCTCACCCTCCTCTCCAGACACACTGTACCAACAGACTCTGCATTTCTATCCCTGGGAGCATTTGAAAAAGCAACAGGGCAGCAACAGAAACTGGCACAGAGAAACAGAAAAGCAAAAAACCAAATAAAAATAATGTTGTAGGAACTAAAGGACAACATAGACACAGAAAATAAAACTTAGAAATGCACAGTAGCTTTTCATAAATACTGCCTGGAAACTAAGCGTCGCCAGGGGGAAAAAGCATCAGGAAGATTTATTTCTTAAAATACAACTTTTAACAACAGAAAGCCATTTGGAACAAAGACCTACTTTTGCAGTTATCGCTACTGTTATACAATCATTCCTTCTGTAATTTACCATAGTACCTACCAACAGCCAAGCCTCAAAAAACAAGAATTGTGATGGTTGAAAACACTGTGTCATGCTTCTCTCTCTCCTTAACCATCCTACATGCTGCACTGCCATTTAAAATGAAAAAAGTAGAGAGACAGATGCAGAAAATAAGGATTTGCCAGGGTCCAGGAAAAGAGCACCAAGATAGGACCAAAAGCACAGACTGTGCATTACAGAGGCTCCACAGCCTCTCCAGGTGAGCCCCTTCTACTCTGCACAGCCCTTACTGCCAGAAAGCTTGCCCTGGTGCTTAAACCACACATCTCTGCTGACGTGGCTCAAGTGGTCTCTCCTAGGTCCAGTATTAATTAATATTTGCCTTTTAATGATGTGGGTGGACCTGGCCCTTTACCAGGTCTCTCTCTGCACTGGACCCTGAAAAGGTCATCCCTTTCTTCTTCACACGGTTAACTTCATGTCTGAACACTATGCTTAACTCTTCAGTTTGTATGTTCTAGTCTTTTCTCCAGACTAAATAAAACCCATTTTTTTTCACCCTCTGCTCACAGGCTGCATTTTCTACTTTTCTGATCCTTCTAGTGGCTGCTCTCCATTATCCTTTTAGGGCTGGTGCACAAAACCACTACAAGGTTGTGTTGCCCAAATCTGGGCAAAGCCTTCCAGCTGAACCCTTCCCTACATGGAAAATACTCTTTTCTTGTTACAGAAAAACATCCTTTACTGTCATGTGAGTCACAGGTAATAATTCTATATACAAACTCCAGTGTGTTTGCTTTTGCAACAGCATGACTCCACTGCCTCACGTCCTGGCTGTGAGCAGTTATTGCTGCTGGGTCCACTGCTCCCAGCCTGCAGGTGTGCAGCAAAACCCCCTGCCCCAGAGCTGCTCCTCAGCCCCAGAGCTGCTCCTCAGCCCCCTGCGCAGCCTCATCCATCCCCTCCTTTCAGACTTCTTCAATCTGTCAAAATAACTTTAAGTTCAAAGCATCTTCTCAAACAGACACACAGCTCCACCCAGCTTTATCTGGTATTTGACGAGCACAGTCCTCATTCCTTCACCCACATTATTAAAAGGCAAATATTAATTAACACTGGACCTAGAAGAGACCACTTAAATCACACCAAATTCACCTGTCTTGTTTGAAACTAACTACTAACTATCCTCCAGTTTTCTAAGCAGCTGCAAACATTCTCGTGACCATTTCACCTAGTCCATGTTTCCTCAGCTTGCTTCTGATAACGTGTTGTCTGATAACTTGCATCATACACTGTGCAATCCCCACCTCACAAATGACTTTCAAGACTGAATTAGAAAACTGGTCTTGTGACACTTTGCATCTCCTTCACAATAAGTAATGCCATAGGTATAACAACTGATTACGTGGGAGAAGTCTTAGAAAATCATTTTATTATTTCCAGTTTTTTAGAGATTGTTTCAGATATCTAACAATTGTAGCCAGTTCCCCAAGGACTCCCAGTAACCTGACACAGATTTCTTATGTAAGGCAGATAAAGACTTCAATATTACCAAGACAGCACGGTAAATAAAGCCAGTAGTTTTTGAGATTATAAATAAATTACAGTATGAAGCAGGAAGGTAATGGCACTCTTCCCCTTACAGTTCTGGAAAAATCATAATAGGAACAAGTATCGAAATACCAGAAGAGTATCCATTGTATTTAACTGAAGAGATACTTCAGGCAATACTTAGCCTATGGGGACTAGAAGTAGAAAAGAAAAAGTTACTAAGCTTTAAGAAAATTCTTCTAAAATCCTTATTAAGTATTTGTGAACAGGGATGGATTTTTGCTTGTAATAAACTGATCTGGTGCTTCTTCTTCACAAGGTTCCAACAGTGCTAACTACAGTGAGTATTCAGCAGCTTCTTGACTTTTATTCTCTCTTCCACATTGGCTTAAGCCAAAAAGGTAATTCAGTATAAATTCACAATCTCATTGTAAAAGTCAAAAAATAGTCCATCTCACCTTAAGGTAGGTCACAGACACAGAAAACTTCTAGCAAAGGCTGCAACTCTCTAGCGCCTTCACTTTCTTTCACCGTCCCAAAAATATTTCATTACACCTTTATGTAGCAACAAGCCTATTCTTAATAATAGTCAGTGACTTAGTAATTCCCAGCAACCAATTAAGATTTGCTGGGAAAATAATTTCCCACAGTGGCTTATCCCATTTTCAGACAAACAATGCAGGAGGATGTCTAGAAGGATAGGTTTCATAAGGCAACTATTAACAAGTAACATCAAGCCATTTTATGAAACGCTCTGAAGTCCTGGGTCCCTAGGCACTTGCATGGTGACCCAACACAGCAGTTATTTAGCGTGTGTGTAGTGCCAGCCATTCTGCAAAACACTCAAAACTTCTTATTTGTTGCTTGCAATTACTTGTTACACAATATGATTAACATACACATGCAAAAAAGCGAGTCGGGGCCTGAAACAGCTGCCCTTACAGAGACTAACATGCACGCAGGATTCAACTTCAACACCTAACCTAAGGTGCACACAAAGTTGTTTATATGCTTCATATACCAGTAGCATATTAACATTAGTGAAACAAAGGCATGAGTCTGTAAGAGATCAGATGCATTGGGATAAATACAAGGGGAAAAAAAAAAGTTTAGGCTTGGCATTAAGGAAACGGTCCTGACAGTCAGAACTGCTGGTCCATGTCCCCAGGGGAAGGATCGGAGGCTGCAGCTCTTAACGTTTAAACAAAGATTGGACAAGAGTCCTGGTAGCTGCGCTGCCAAGACAGCATGCTCCAGCTCAGCGTTTCTCAAATCAGCCTGAGGGCAAGGCAACAACAAATGGGACCCAAGTATAAAGAGGACTGCACAAAGTGGTGTGTTTGGCCTGCCTGCACTGAGGACCGTATCTAGCCACACAGACACACTGCTGGAAGCATCAGATACGCCACAGCACATGCACATATTGCTGTGTGCTGGTAAGAGCAAAGCAATCCCATTATTCCTATTCCACCCTTAACTTCTCTCCTCCCTACATCTGAGACCGAGGGATATATATATATATGCGCCAAGGGATGCTACAGTGTACAGCTGCATGCAAGGACAGTTACCGCACACCAGCTCAGGTATGTACATGCTCCTCTCTTTCAGGACTAAATGTTAAGGAGATGCATTACTTCAGCCTGGTGCAGAATGCATCTCTCTCCAAAGAGCAGGCATTCCCTGCAGCAGGTCACACTGCAATATAGAGAAGCGTATCAGAAAGAGACCACAAATGCACATGGCAGAAGGCTGCAGTAGAAGACCTAAATTGGGATAAAAGTACCAGGAATGTGCAGAATTCTTCCTGAATCCACAGAGCCTGGAATGGGGTACAGGCAGAAGTAACATTTTGGTGCTACCTACTATCAGGAGCTGGAGAACAGGGCTGTGAGCCACAGACCAGCAAAACCAGGCCATTTATGAGGATATGGAGCCACAAAAATGCCTCTTGATCTTGAGTAATGGGAACACTGCATGTCTTGCCATTAGCCACTGCCACATGTCAGCCAGTTGGATTTTAAATGACAACCCACCTCATTCAACTTACACATCTATGCTAAACAGATGTGCTTGCATGTATTTCCTAAAGCTGAGTGATGGCAGAACTATTTCATGCTATGTTCTGAAGGGAGGTTCAAGTGAATATTTCAGAAGCAATAACCTAGATGACCTAGAAGCATCTTTTCCCATAGCTAATTTCCATTATTTAATGCAACTATATTTGTGCACGGTTATGGGTAGCTTTAGTGGAGATCTTAAAATAAAATTATTCACTAAGTGTGAGAACTTTTAAAGTATGGTAACAGATGTTATGTTTCTGCTGGCAAGAGCCATGCCATTCTCATATGCTCTGCAGCAAGTCCCATGACCCCACCACACACACAAGAGAGTCACAAATGCTATAAGCAGCATCACTGTTTCTTGCTGGATGCTCCACACCCCGACAATATAAAAGATTAAGGGCCAGATTTAGACTTCAGACTGAAGTAATACCAAACTGTGCACTTCAATGCCTTCAAGTTAGATCTCTAACAAGAAGAAACAACAAACCCCGTAAGGCTTTAAGTCCCCATGTTGCAAACAAAAAGGTCTTTACAGTAGGACTCACAGAGCCCAGCACGTTCAGGCCACTCTACACACCAAAGAGGGCATGTCACCAGAAATCTCTCCACTCGCAGATTCAGCTGCTGATTTGCAGCCCTGTAAACGGATACCTTTAGGAATCTGATCACTGCTTGGCCCCTTCTTCCTCCTCCTCCTCACCTCACATGCACTCTTCAGGCATCCAATTCAGCATCATATAAGGCCTTAGCAGCTGTCACACCTGCAAAGGCTACCCCTTGTTCTGTGCCTCACCTTCCCTGCTCTCCTCTCCATCCACCAAGATTCAGGCCCAATACCTCCTTCACCCCAACCCCAGCTACCAGACGCTGGCTCCTTTCCCTTGCAGGACTCTGGCTGCTGCCAGAGCACATGCTGGAGCACACGAGCACCCATGGTCATCCCCACTGAACTGCTGGAAGACCAGGCTGTGCAAGCTCTTCTGTTAGTTTAAAGAAAAGATGAAGAATAATTTAGGTCTGAATTACAGGAGGAAAGCTATCTCACAGTTGGATGACAGTAGTCAAGAAAAGGCCATGTCTCCTCTTCTGGATACATTAAGTAATAATGCTCTCCAGTGTACAACACAGGGTTCATACAGGACACGGAACACACGCTTTCGAGTTTCTTCATCTGCTCTGGCTACAAGGAATTTGAGCACTTAAAAGTAGCATGGACATACTGCGTATTCCTGGCCTTGAAGGTGGTCTCAGTGGCCGCAGAAAAATCACCTTCACAAACAGCTCATCTCATATCAAAATATTTAGTCAGTATTTAACTGAATGACAGTCAATTCCCAGAGAAAAAAAAAGAAGGGCAAGTGAAAAGTAACAGACTGTTAACTTCACTTGCTCATCACAGTGATTTAAAGTACTTCTGACATACTTCATCGAACTCCGGACGCTAGTATTTGTGAGATTTCATAAGGAAAGACCCTCTGTTCTCTCTTTGTCAGACATCTGATCATCACACCAGCACTCAAACTGTCACCTCCCCCTGCAAAGAAACTCCATAAATAAATAAAGCACCCAAGCTTTGCTCTTAGACCACAAAACACAAGACTTGGAGCACAATCAAATGACAATTAATGAAGCAGCAGACATGAAAACACAGTAAATAGGACTTCATCAACTTCATCCTTTGTGGCAGCAAATTCCACAGCAGCATCCAAAAATTACTTCTTCCTTGAATGTGATCTTAAATGGTCAGAAAGGGTTGGGTTTTTTTTTACTGCTATGAAAGAGAAACCTGTATAAACGAAGTAATCCTTTTCCAAAGCCACTCCTGCTCAGTCAGACAAAACACATGACAAGCTCTGAGAAACAAGCAGGGAAATTTTGGCCTCTGTGGAGTCAATAGTAATTAAAGTCAGTGCCAAAACAAAGCCAGAAATTCACAAAGCACTGATCTGATTAATTTGTGTGCGAGCACAACTCATACGCAACAAAACTGAATTTATTTCTTCTCAAAATTTCCTGATGCAAATATGTTGGGGAAGGGTGGGGGATTGCAAGATCAAGTTGTAACACAAGAGAACTATTCCTTTAAAGCACTCACTGCCAGAACAGCTTACTGTCAAAAGGAAAAATGTGACCTTTAATAAAATTGTCTATAAATATACAGACCTTTATGATTTCTTGTAATTTATTAAAGTACAAGTTCCACTATATAAAACTGTTGCATTTACAGAGGCAAAGCCTTTGACATTGTTTAGCAAGGGGTTAAACTAGACCTACAGAGACTGACACTCGCATAGGTATGGAGGAGCTTCCACCAGTTCCGAGGAGGAAAGCAGGTGACACTGCCCCTCACTATATGCTGGTATTTCTGTGCTTCAGGCACACAAACAGCACCAAGGTCCCCTGTGCTACATTTGCCAAACCCCATCAATGACCCAAAGTGGGGTGGGGGTGGGGTGGGAAGAAACTGAAAAAAACACCCCAACTTGTTTTAATAGGTTTGGTCCCTCAGAGTTTTACCTCACTTCTGCTTACCTGAAGCACAAAACCTTTCTTAATGGTCTCAGTCCTGGAAAGCTCAACAGAGAAAGTAAACACAGGAGCTGAGCTGCTTCTCCTTTGCAAATTGCCATCATGCAGTTAAATCCACAATTCTGACTGATTAAATCTCTAGGAGCCTGTTAAGAGCCCATGAACAGGGAGAGGTGCTACAGAGTAGCCTAATGTGGCACTAAAACCTCTAGAAGATAGACCTAAAGATGTGTTATTATGGCCAAAGAAGTCTGGTACAGGAGCAAAGCAGGCTCAGCTTCTATAGTCCTCATACAAGGGCTGACACTAACATCACTGCTTCAGAATTAAGCATATATGGCCACTCTGATCATTATAATGTAGCTACACTAGTGCAACACCTTCGAAGTGTTAGAAAAGCCGGCTTCGTTGACAGAATGAGCTTAATACAGATCCCCTAAAATTACTACAAGGAGGAAAGAAAAAAAAAGCATTTTTGATAAAAAAAAATATCATAGGGTAGGAAACCATTAGAAAACTATTTGGGAACAAGTGCAACCTGGTTACTTTTAAGTGTTTTGAAAGATACTCCACTAAACCAATACTTTGCCACTGCCTTGTTTTTTCAGCAGTTCCTCTTGGTACATAAAAGTAAGTTTATTCTTGAAACATACTCAATCTGTACAAAACACATAAAAGCAATTGTATTTACTTTAAGTCAAACACAGATTCAACTTCATTAACCAAGCACAACTTACATAGGTACAGGCATTAAGAGCACAGAAGCTTTTGTTAAATACAAGCAAAATACTCATCACACCAATACAAGTGTTCACTGGAAAAAAAAGCGCATTATATCACAAATGCTTTCTTTTCTATGAATATTGGAAAACACAACTTGATTTTTCAGTGGATGGTGCTTTTATATAAACATATGTAAACCCACACAAATGTAGCAGCCACAAAAAAAAGTAGCACCTCACATAAAGACGAGGCTTTTCCCTCACCAGTGTTTTTATTAGACCTAGCAAACCTACACAAATCTTCTAAAAAAAAGAAACCCAAAAGGTCTGCCAAAATATTTTTAGGCCAATTACAAATAATTTGGAAGTCCGCAATGTCTGAAGTCTGGTAGAGAAGGCAAATTTAATTTTGACCGAGATGATTTATAGGGTCCTAAGAAGACTGTAAGACACTCACTAGAAATGCTGTTTTCTCCAATAACAAGGAAAAAGTTGGGAAGTCAAGGCAAAAAGAAGAGGGGACAGCCAATGGGAGACAACAAAGGCATCAAACACATGGCTGGGAGAGATAAGTAGGAACTATAAATCACATTCAAGTTGTCATGGGCACTTGAGGCTTTTTTTTTTTTGTTCCCCTTTTGATTTAATTTAGACTTTTAGACTTTTTTTCCAATTCTTAACCCATTCATACCTCAAAAGTGAACTGGCTGAAATGCAAAAGTCAAACATGCAGCAGCAAACACACAGAAAACAAATTTATTTCAATGATCTTAAAAAGAGAATGAAATGGCACCTGCAAAAGCTATTAGACTTCAGCAACCTAAATTAATGCATATCCCTGTTTGCTCTTACATATAGAGACTTCTGAAAATCCAGAACAAGTACACAGAAGATGCCAAACACGGGATCTAAGACAGCACTTAAGCCAGATCAATCCACATAATGGGAGTCACGGGGCTCTGACTGATACTAAGGTGACTGTCAGGAGCACAAGCTTCCTAATAACTTACATCCCACCTTCTGAAGTTTTGTGACATATATAGAGGAAGAAGAATGAAAACACCACATGTCAGACCTAGCAAAGAACCATATATTCAGTTTTAAGCAATAGAGGAAAGACAGAATACACTAAGTACTGGAACAAAGTAATTTTTAACCTGCTCCTCTTTTCCCTTAGCTCAGGCCAGAGTCTTTGTATTTGACAACAGTTCCACCACAGCTATTTCACCTCTGTATAGGCATATAGATTCAACCAGAGCAAGTCAAATCTCTGTCAAAATTGCAGTAGCATACATGGATGTAACTTGCTAGATTAGGCAAAATCACATTCAATTGCCACAGTAAGTAAACTCTTTGTACACCAGTTGTATAAAAATTATTTTGATAAACTTCAACATGCCTAAATATCTGAAAAATACCTGAATAAAGAAAAACTTTTAAAATGTTCACAAAATGGCACTGGGAAACTACAGTATGAGATCTTAAAAAAATGCAAAACCAACGGAAACAAAACCAAACCACCTAAATTGATGGGTACCAGTTGCAAAGAGCACACAAAACCACCTTTCTTTATTTTCAGGTTTTTCCACCTTTTTCTTTTCTTTTTTGGCCCAAAATAGTGAAGAAGCACTAACCAAAGAAAGCATGGAAAATTAATCTCTCTGTAACATGGACAAAATATTTTGCAAAAAATAATTTCCGCAGAAGAATCAATACCATTAAGCAGGAGTGAACTTTACCTGCTATGTATGCCAACAGCCATCACAATATTGTTGCTCGTAAACAAGCACCTTGTATTAAGATCAACCTTTTAGTTCCTCCCTCAGTCTTACACATTCTGTTGCAGAGCTGCAAGTTCAAATTTGTCAGGCAAAATGCTTCACTTACTTCTTAAGATTGCTCATTTCATGCTACGCTGGAAATGATTATGTTGTTAACATAAGGAAGACTGCAACTTCATTATCAGGTTTAAGTATCTGCCTTTCAGTTGCTTAAATGACAGCCAATTTGATTTTTATAAAAGAACACAACTGCTCTCAAATTAGGCTGAAGTTGAAGAGTTGATAGAACTCCCCCAAACAAGGTTAATGCTACCGAAGTGTATCGAAGTGTAGCAACACTAACAACCAGTAACTTTTCCCTTGTCAGACCATTGGTCAGCAGTTCTTGAAAAAGCACAAAAACCTATTTTCTGTGCTTGAAATGAGCATTTCTCCTCCTTCCTATCAAACAACATTTAACAAGGTTTACATTGCACTGCAGAGTAATCACCTGTCATGACTATTTCAGTCAGTTACCTGCTGGGAAAAGAGCCTATTTGCATGAAAGCAGGAGCAGGCGTACAAGTTTGTTACTCTTCTTCCCTTGCAAGTACTAATAAAAGTGGGAGGTATTATACTCCTACCTCTTCTTCTGCTGAGGCTCCTCGTCACCAGGTAATTGCTGAGCCTACCATTTTCTTGTGCTTCTCCATAACTTGCTCACATACTGAGTACTTTAGCTCCACAAGGGTTTTGTTTGTTTGGGGTTTTTTTCCCCTCTTTAAACCCAAAACCTGGGTAGGACACAGCACTATTTCAAACGGTGAAAAAGTCCTCTCTCTACAGCCACTTTGCTATCAAAGCCTGCAAATTAACACTGGAAAAATATTAAAGAAATACAAGCATTTAACAGCAGAACTATAAAGATAATTAAAAACTGAAAGTAATCCCATAAGGGAAATATTTTTCCTCCTCTGACAGAATACACATTTCCCCTATACATCTTGAAGGATATAAAAATGTAAGATTTTTTTATGCAGCATCAGAAAGAAAATACTGCCATTTTAGTCTGCTATACTTACTATGTAGCGAAGTTTTAAGTATTTGTGCATTAAAAATAATAATGTTCTCAGTATCTTCATGCTCTTTAAAGCAAGCATTATTTAAAACTTGTCTGGTTTGTTAAACCAATACTCACAATTTTGAAGTAGCATGAATAAAATCTCCAAGTTTAGCTATGATTTTCAAGTGCTCGTGAACATTCACATTTCTGCCTAAACATAGCAGTGTAAACTAATAACCAAAATATCTTTAGCAAAAAACTTCTAGCATTTGTAGCAGATATGTCATTTATTTGCACATTTAAAGAATTTCAGTAATCCAGTATTACACGATAAACTATATATCACAATGAAAAGCTATTTAGCACACAGGCATGTCCTATGGAGGCATTTTTCTCCCGCTACCTGGTCACCTACCCAAAAGCATATTCCAAGACAAGAACCTGGGAATTTAAAACACTGCTTAGAAAACACTTCATAACACAGTTGCACAGAATTAACTACTTGCAATAAATGCTCCTGGTCAGTTTTCATTTGCACAGCCGGATAAGCAGGGTACCACCTCTCCCTTTGGAGGATCCCAGGCATCCCAGCATCTACTCACCCACTCCACAGCCCTAATCCTTGGAAGCTGTTGGACTTGCTGTGCATCAAACCACTTGTGCAGGCGTGAAATTGCTCTCTAGGACACGAACAAGAGCCTGAGACTTTCACCAGCAAAGGCTACCACATAGTCAAGAGCTTTTAGCAGGTATGACAGACCCCTAGAAAACGTTCAAGTAAGAATTTTTCAGAGCAAGCTGGGGAAAAGGGAAAAAGAAAAAGGGGCAGAGAGGAAGCCCTGGACAGTAGATTAGTGAAATAATACATAATTCCCTCAAGACCAGGTGACAAGCAGATTCATTTTAGCAACCAGCAAGGCAAGTGTATAAACCTGTTTTTTAACATCTCCCCACAGCCCTAATTAAAACACAAGGAGGCATTAACGACACGATACGTTATGTTCAGCATTCAGTTCAATAAGCAAGAAACACAGCTCCGTAATCTAATGCTGTAACAGGTGTACTTTAATGAAGGAAAGCACTCCAAAGTTTTCAAAGTTTAACAAGCTAAGGCAAGCATCCCAGTATTTAATCCAGGAGAAAGTTACAACAAATAGCATCAGCAGTCACGAGTTTATACTCCCACCTTCTCCTGCTCCTCTGAACAGAGCGACTTAACAAGTGCCAGCGGAGCCTCCACAGCCATGCTTGCAGCTCAGGGTCCCATCCATTTCTTTAAAGCCAAGTAAAGCTTGTATTATAGCTCTACAAATGCAGGAGCTTTCATTAGGCCCAAGATCACACGTCTCAGACTGCTCTAATCCCCAAATTCTTGGTCTCCTACACACTGAAATAAGATCTTAAATGCTGGAAAAGTTCAAATGCCACCTAGGGAAGTGACTTGGAAGTAAATAAATATGAAGGAGCCAACAGCCCAGGGAAACATGGAGGTGGTTGGATATTGCACAGACACCTCTCCACAGAAGTCAATAGCTGGGCTCGCACGTCACACTTAGAAAACTTCTTTGCCAGATACCATCTTACAGGTGAAGTAAGTCAAAGTATCACTACAAATAGTACCTATAGATACACTTTTTAGGAGTTCTGAACATCAGATGTGCAGCTGTAGAAGATTGTACAAAGAAAACTAATTTTAAAGTGACAGTGTAATTGATTGTTTAACATGGATAAATATAAATCACCTCTCCTGCTCTTTTTATTTTAAATAGCAGCATTAAGTTAAAATCAGCTGTGTGCTAAAATACAAAATTTCATATCATTATCCCACTTTTCAGAGGTGCCATGAAGTCCTACAGATCTCCCACTCCTACCTGACCCAGCCTCTGCCAGCAAAAAACCTTCTAAGGCCCTGACATAACATTTTATTCATCAGCACTTCAAGATGCAAATAGCATCTGTTGGCTTCCATTACATAAATATCCCCAATAAGAGCTATTAACAACTTGTAAGTTTCCATTTTAAGTAAAGTATGTCAAAATTGCATTTATGTCTCCAATTACATGAAGCCTCAAGTGTTACAAGCACTTCAAATCTTCAGAAAAGAGAAATGCCACATAACTTCAGTGGAAGGGTTCCCCTCTCCAGAAATTCCAAAGCCTCTGAGTCCCCTCAGCTGTAGCTCCTGCAAAAACTGTGGTAGTGGGGAGAGATTAAGCTGGCACGATCAAATGGCAAACTTTCCCTAAGTCCATTTCTGTCTGTAATGCCAGAAGTAATGCCAACCAAAAAGCAACACCACCACTGACCTAGACAAAACAGCAAGTTTTTGGTTATAAAATGCATCTAGACAGTAATACCCATGCTTAACAAAATACGAAGTTATAAATTTCAGTTGAATACAATGTTCTTTGTTATTAAATTGTCCTGTATTTTCTGAAGAGTGGGCATGTGCTACACTGTCAAACCCATTCAGTCAAGAGCCTACAAAACCACACGCCAACGTCTAAGGGAGACTTCTAGGAACTAAAGGAGAAAGACATATCACAGAAAGAGCAGTTTATATAACATTTTCATCCATGGATCATAGAAGACTCACTACAAAAACATGTACACATTCCTACTCTGGATATATCACAGGTCTCGCAGAACTAACCAAAAATGTACAGACACCACAGCATACTCCTTACCCTCTATGGCACAATAGTCAGAAACTGATTTCGAAAATTGAAATAAGCTACCTAAAGAGATCATAGGGAAAGATCATAAGGTTATCAACTTCAAACTCAAGGCAGATTATACAGGGTTTAACTTTACTTCTCACCCGCAGGTCTAACACATCCAGCTGTTTTCACCACAGCCTTGGACACCTGCTGTCACACCAGCCAAGAGTTCAGGTCAAGACACCTCACAGGCCAGCTGCAGCAAGCTCTTCAGGATAAACACTCTACAGCACTCAGCACGTGGTAGCTACTACAGTGACCATATGCATGTGTGCCTGCCTATGTGTACATATATAAAACTGTACAGGTAAAATTAATACTCAATTGTAGCCAAACAGTCTTTGTAAACTCTCCTCCATAAGCAAACCAGCCAGCTCTATGAAAACTACCTGTATTTTAAAAACAAAACCAAAAAGCCTACAACAATCTCAGGTATCCCAATAAATCCCTGATGCAAATTTCCTTATTCTTCTCCCATGGGGAAGAAGTCCACAAAACCACAGAGGAGGAAAAAGCTGAGTTTATTCTAACACTACACTGAGATCCTCTAGCCCAGGCTTTTACATTCACAGCGTATTTTCATGATTTTAACGAGATCCCAAATGAACATGCATCGTTGCCAATAAATGCCACTGCTTACGTTCCTGCATCAGCTCTCTAGCAAACCTTTGTAGGTACCTGGTACACGTACATAACACAAATAAAATAAACAACAAAACCCCCACAGTTGTGCTGACTGACCCAGCTCAGGGGAATTTTTCCTGCTGACAGAGGGAGGGAGGCTAGTTCTGTAAAAGGAACCTAGAAAGAGGAAACAGCACGTGAAGGACAGGTAATAGAGACAGCTCTTGTTATTTTGATGACTTTTACTGCATCTAAAGACCAGCTTTTGCAGCAGAGAGCTTTCTCCTGCTCCAGTTTGGCACCAAAAAAAGGGCATGTCATGTCTAGTCTGGAAAGAGGTCAGAAGTTCTGTTTAAAAAAACACCAACAAAACTTCAGATCCTGAAAGCACTAACTTGCTTTTAATTTGAAAAGGCACTTTCTTCACTAAAGTGACTTCAAATTACATTTTGTCCCTTCAGTAATGCAGGTGAAAGATTTTCTGACATCCTGCTAAGAACTCTGGTGGCAGGCTTGAAAGTTACGCTAACGTGCCTTCAACCAGGTTGCCCTTTCCTCTCTGAACCCACCAGTCTCTTGCATTTTCAGGTTAGCTCTAACCACTGCTAAGACATGGTCTCACTTTGCAGAGATTAGCAGGTGTGCTCGAGATGCTCTATACAACAGCCCACAAGCACCAACATGACGTAAAAAGCTGGCTGCAGACAAAACATTTTGCATGCACCAAGACAACATAGTTCTCTTAAATCATTCAGTTGTACTGCAAAGGCTCTTTCACGTTATCAGAGAGGCAAAATAGCTTTCAAGTTTCTAGTGTATTAATCACAACTGGATGCAGACTCCTGCATCCCCCTCTCCTGAACATGGAAAAAAAATCGGCTTTAAAGTACAGCGCTAATTTAGTGATGTTTTAATTAAAGTATGTAGCCACTCGTTATAACAATTTGTGAACAATAGCTGAACTCTTCAACTATAAATGCTCTTTGTAAAAGAGTTGTATTTACAAACCAGGAGAAAAAGCAGAATTTATTCTTCTCATCAGGATGTATTTTAAGGTGTCCCATACCCAATCCTCCTGCGAATCGCCACAGAATTATTTGCAACTGCTACTTTTGCTACATCCCTGGCCGTTAATCGCAGCAGTCGCCGGCCGGCCGGCCGGCCGTGAAACGAAGCCATGCCATTGCAGAAGGATGAGCGGCATTCCAGCAAACCCCGTGCGAGGGAGGAAGGTTTGATTTGGAGAACCGAAGTCGGGAGCTTCCCACCCCTGCCGGCACCGGGGACTCCGGGGCACCATCCGCGCCCGCTGCCCAGCGTAAAACTTACCGTGGCGCCGCGGCGGCCCGGCTGCGCTAGCGCTTCATTGTCAAACTCAGTTCTAGCAAGTTCCTCGACATACTGGCGGAGCGGTGCTCGGCGGCGGACGAGCGCCCGGCTGGCTGCCTGTCTGCCCGCCCGCCGCCCGGCCGCCACGCCCAGCCGCGCTCCGCAGGGCCCCGCCGGCTCGGGCACCGGTGGGTCGCC
This sequence comes from Falco biarmicus, assembly GCF_023638135.1. Lineage (NCBI taxonomy): Eukaryota > Metazoa > Chordata > Aves > Falconiformes > Falconidae > Falco > Falco biarmicus. Next base: position 73,007,365 of record NC_079289.1, on the reverse strand, counting down.
GCCTCTCCGGGCTGCGGCGAACAAAAGGGCGCAGCGCCGGGGGCCGCCGCCGCCGCCCAGCCCCTGCCGCCCCCCGCGGGCACAGCCCGGCCAGCGCGGGGGTGGAGCGGCGGAACCGCCGCAACTTTTCCCTCCGGACGCGGCCGGAGCCGCAGCGCCCACGCCGGACGAGCGGCCCGCCGCGGCGCCCGGGGGACGCTGCCCGCCCGGCACAGCACGGCTCGGCCGCCACCCCCGACCCGGCTCCGCGACCCCCTCCCCGGCGCCCCACGTACCCGCAGGACCCGCCGCCTCCCCCCGCTCGCCGCCGCTTCCTCCGCCCTCCTGCCCGGCCTTGGCGCCAAACACCGCCGCCGCCTCCCGCCCGCCGCAGGCCCGGCGCCTCCCCCGCGCACAGGCCCGAAGCGGCGGCCCCGGCGGCCCGGCGCCCGCCCCCCGCCCCGCCTCCATGCGGGCAGCCCGGGCCGCGCTCACCTCCCGCCGCCGGCGCCGCACGGCACGGCGCGCCGCCGCCTCCTCCCCTGCTCGCCGGCGTGGGCGGCTGCGGCCGTCAGGGCTGGCGCTGGTGCTCCCGCCGCGGCGGCGGCTGCTGGTGCTGCTGCTGCTCCTGCTGCGGCTGCTGCTGCCGTCCCGCGCCGGCGCGCATCGCCTCCGCCCGCCCGGGCCCGTGGCCGGCGGCGGCTCCCGCCCTGCGTGCCGGCTGCTCGGCGCGCCCGCAGCCAGGCCCCGGCCCCGCGCCCGCCCCGCTCCTCCTCCTCCTCCGGCGGCGGCGGCCGCACAAGAGCCCTATTGTATTATTGACACTGCTGGGCTCCAGGCCCCGCCTCTTCCCCTTCCCTTCCCTCCCTGCCCGCGCCGCGCCGGGCCTTCCTGCCAGCTGCGCCGGCGGAGCCCGCCCCCGCCCCGGCCGGCGGGCGGGAAAGGGCCTGGGGCGAAGGCCCCACTCCCAGCCCCTCAAGCGGGCGTCAGGGCTGAGGGGAGCGAACCGCGCCTGGAACCGGCTGGGAGCCGGCTCCCGCCGCACTCAAGCGTTACTTCTCCCTTCGAGGCGCCAAGCACAGACGCCGAGGCCGTGGCAGTGCCTGGCCCGCCTCCGCGGAGCCATCAGCTACCGAGACCCAGCTCTGGGCTGGGCAACGGGCAACAGGAGCAGAGGGGGCAGAGCACCTCGCCACATCCTACCTGCCTTCCAGCAGCTTCCAAGGGTGCCATGTGCCCATCCCCACCTGGTCCAGCCCTAAACCGAGAACATTTTGTGCAAGTGGCCCAACTTGTAAAATGATGATCATAAAGTCTACCGTAGGGTGGCTTTAGCCAGCCATTTTTATAGCCACTCAGCCTGTAATCGAGTTCCTCATCCAAACATTTGACAGAAAGCACAGTAGACAGCAAAAATTTGGCAAACCTCCTTCATTATTAGGCCCCACGCCCACACACGTTTCCCATACTGCTATTAGCAAGTATCACTTGCATCAAATGCACTGCAAACCCCTTTTGCCTTCCTTACCAGAAGAACTGCTGCAGAGATTTATCTGGAGAATGCCCTTCGGCCACTGCAGCCCTGTTCTCCGTGCACACAGTAAGTGACGCAAGGGACGCACAGAAACTCGGCAGGGAAGGAAAACAAACCTGGGGTCTCAAATCTGGGATACAGCCCTTGTCTCTAGGCCAGGCACAGAGGAGAAACAGCAAGAATGTAATAAGCAGGAGTAACAAGGAAAAGAGCAGCAGCAAACATGGCAGTGATAGTTCAGCATGCCTCAGCTGCACTTCTACAGGGCTTCCGGACAACAGCCAAAAAATGAGGTGAAATGGATGGTAAGAAAGGAGGTACTGTTTCAGGCCAAATGTTCCGTCTAGCTCAACAGCCTCCCACCTGCTCTACCAAATCACAGGCCCCCCGCATCAAACTTCCTCCTGGCCCAAGTGGCCATATACAGTAAGATACTTCCCCCATGTGCTCCGCAAGCCTCCAACTGCTTCTTACTCAGATTTCCCAAGCAGGATGTGGCACGTCTGTTTAGTAACCCTCAACAGATCACTCCTCCAAGTACTTGTCCAAGTCAGCTTTCACTGAATCCATGTAGGCTTCTGGCTGTAAATCACTGCTGGCAAGGACTTCCACAGATCTACTACCTGCTGAAAAAAAAACCCAAAAAACCAACACACCCAAACAATCTCTTTTCTTTTGAATACCTGGTTAATATTCCTGCATGTAAGAAGTGTAGCTTTCTACAAATGCAGTTAGATGGCAACCAAACTGTGACACTGACAAGTATAACTTCCTTCATGCACCAATGATCACCTTATTTGCCTTCTGTTCATTAATGTATACTTGCCAGGAAAACACTCTGAGTAGCTTCAGAAAACCACAGTATCAAGTAAAATACCAAGAATGCTCCCACCACCACTTGTGGAATCCTCTGTATCAAACCGGGTGGAGTCCAGGCAGCAGGGCAGGCAATATCAATTCTAAGACAAGAGACCTGAAGTCCAAAATTAAGAGAATTCGGAGTGATAAAGCCAAGTCCATGCGCTATAGAAAAAGATCTGCTTTCTAGTCATAAAAAGAATTTAAAGTCCAATTCAGTTAAACAGAAACTATTTTCAAGTATCAATGTCTTCATTCAGGTTTTAAAACAACTTCTGTCTTTTCTGTGTCCATGAAACCTGCTTAGTTCTAGAGTGTGTGTATAATATAGTGTTTAAGGTATCTGTCATTCTGAAGGACAACGAAGAACGTATATTCACATCAGTGAAGGAAACATTCCTATGAGAAGTTTTCTGCCAGATTATGTATGCATTACTTCATCAGGAGCAGATGCAGCCCGACCTGGGAAAGGTGTTGTGCAGCTATTTCCCATGCCAGGAACCACATGCCCTCCCCCCTCCCCCGCACTGGCTGTCCCATGTCAGGAGCAGACGATATCCAAACCTCTAGTTCTACAGTAAATGCACAGCTATACATGGTGAGCTCAGGGCCAAAAGATGACATAGGAAAACTGGTGGCAGAAAGTCCATGGGGCTGCTAATTTCAATAAATGCTTTTATGTGCAAATACATTTTTTGTTATCTCATCCTGTGTAACTTTGAGCAAACTATTTACCGTTTGATAAAGAACTTACACAGCATTTACATTTGCTATGCATTTCTGAGCAAGATGAATAAATAGGAAGCAGATTGTACACTGTTTTCTTCTTGAAGACATATGCAACAGTTTTCACATTTTCTCCAGAATGGATGAACTACAGATGCTCTTATGCACCTAGAGAATATAAGGAATTTACAAAGCCAGATGTTAACATGCTGATAAAATAAGAGCACAAACATGAAGTTCTCCCAAGGGAGGAATGCTCCAGAAACTAGAAGTATAAGAGATATGGTCAAGGTAAGATAATGTATACATGTATACCATACCCAAGTTGAACAAAGTCATTATTCAGCCTTAAAAAGGCTGCCTATAGTATATTAGGGTATTAAGAAAGTTACACTGAAGTAAAGTTTAACATCTGAGAAGTGGGGTCACACAGAGTTTACATGGATTGGAGCCACAAAAGAAGCATCTCTAGTTGAAATACCTAGAAGTATTTAAGTGAATTTCAATAGAAAAGCATTTTTTCGACAAAATCTGCTACCTCTGATTTTGCCAGAGAATCAGATGCCAGAGAAGTAAAAAACAACAAACGCCGGAGTATCATGGAGGAGTAGTGGAGGGAAATAAGAAGTGGAAAGGCCTAAGAGGTTAATTCGTACTCCTTGCCTCCAAGCCTTTGCAGTGTTCCCAGCATGCATGTAGAAGCCTCCATGGGCAGCAATTCTAGTTGACTGATAGAAGCAATACACAGATACCCGAAGCCTTTCTTTGAAACTTGTAGATGCTGCATAAAACATACTTCATCAGCAGATCAGATACCATTGATGAAACCTTGATACAACATCCTTGAAGCCAGAGCAAGCATTGGCAGCTACTAGCAAGACAGAGAGAAAAGCTTAACTCCATTATTTTCCTTTCACAATGAACAAAATCTTTGAAGTGTTACCATAAAGCACAAACACCCACCTGCAAAGAGAACACTAATTATCACGGTGGAGTAACTTTCATTCTTCTGTGGGGAACAAAAATGCAAAGCGGAATCTCATCTAAGGATGGCTAGCTGTCTTTAAACCCTCTTGTGACTAAAATGTTTCTGATACTATTAGATATAGCAGCAAAGAGCACTCAGAGCTTCAAAAGATTTGTCTTTAACACTGAATCCAACTCTTCAGCACCTGTTGGGGCAGCTATCAAAAGATGCCCTCAGGTCATAGTACAGCCCTTCCATTTCTTCTCCAGAACCCTTAAAAAAAAAAGCCCCTGAAGTGTTTTTTTGGTGGGACTTCAGAAATGGGGGGGGAAGGTCTCGCCTCATAAAAAGATCAGCACGTTCAGACAAAAAAAAAAAAAGTAGTACTTCCACAATCATGAAGCATTTACTCTCTTTAGAGCAAAATGTGCCAACTTCACTTCCCAGGATCTGACAAGTTCAAAGTTTTGTGCTTAGGGAGATCTTTGATTCATCTTTCTCCTCCTAAGACAGTAACACAGAACGGAGAGGACTGCCAGCAGCTTTCAAAACCTATCAGTATTACGGCTCTGTGCCTTAAATGCATGCAAGTAAGTACCTAACAAAAAAGAATCAAAGAATACATCTTACACTTATATTAGTGAGGAAACAAATTGTGTATCTTGCCTAAGAGTTTGAAAGTTACCTGCCTCTATAGTGCTGTACATGCAGTTTGGGGGAAATCTCACCTACAGCAGTCGCCATCCATACAAGTAGGGGGAAGGCTGCTGCTCCCTTCAGTGCTCAGAAATCACACGGCAATGGTCACACCACCCTTCCCCACACCTCCAAAACTTTGTTTCGGTTTTTTTGGACACACAAATTTAATGGATCAAACCGCAAAAAAAACTTTTCAATTTTTCTTCACTATGACAAGGACAAAAGGTAACTAAAAATGAAACTGGAGATTCTCACATGACTATGAACTAGGACTTCATCACCATGATACTTGTGATAAAATGAAGTTGGACAAGCAAAGAGATACATACCACTATCATCGAGACACAGAGTCCTTTGAGCTCCCAGTACTGGCAGAGGTGCCTACCCTTCAATGTATCCTCATCATTTGGGTAGAATCTATAATAGCACATTGCTTTTAGCCTTTGCAGTTTGGAAACCTAAGACAAACACTCATTTAAACATTGTTCAAGAGCCTCTTAACCTCACCATAATTTCATCTCTATCAACTTTACCTGATGCTTTTAAGGACAAACTTTCCATAGCAGTTTTAACAGAAGGATATAAGGGAAATCCACATGTATTTGGAAGGTCTCTTAGACCCTTGACAACACTGGCAATTTTAAAGCCTTGTGCAACTATGAAGAGGATGACTTGTACTTGACAGTAGCTAGTCACATTGCTTAATACATTCTGGGAAGGTATTCAGATACTCCAGCCATGAAATTGTACATAGCTAAGGATTATCACTAGATACATGAAAAAGTAAAGGGTTGAGCAGTTGCACATTTTCCTCTGTGTACTCAGAGATCTTTAGAGCTTTTTTAAAAGCTTCTCTCACTTCCCCCTCCTTTTCTTCTCTCTTATTCAGAACCACTGATAACTACATATGCATCAGGAAGACTGCATGACCACAAACATTACCAACAAGAATTCTACGGCAACGAGACATTCCAAAGAGATGAATGCAGTAAAAAGGCATTCTTCTATCAAACTGGACAAGACGTCTGGCCTGTTAATACACTGTGACTCCTAACCATCCAGTGAAACCTTCCGTACATCCTGCTTTTACCAGGTTTGAAGCTCACAAAGTTTTCCTGTAAGTAGCTGGTTGTGTGAGAGACAGAGCTCAGACAGACAGCTTTAAGAGAAACTTCCAGGCTGGCAATACAGCAAGTTATTATTTTTCAGAAATTGTTATCCTCAGCAAATGGATATAGCTTGTACTGTGAGCTCTGCAATGTTCAGGGAATGGGGTGGACCACCACAGAGCTGCCTTCCAGCATGTACTGCAGCAAGAATGCAGTACTACAGCACACAATAAAGTGCTGCAGCCCACTTGCACCATCCCACTCAAATCCATGCGTGCTAGAGACAATACTTGTGAACCGCACTTATTCATAGGTTTTTAATGCTATTGGACTTGAATTTATATGTTTTAGATTGGGTTTAAACATGCCTTGGGAGAGCTGTTTCTGTAGACCTCTAAAGACTTGTGTCACCCTTACGGATTAAGGCAGCTTACTTATTAATTCAAAAAAGAAATGGCACAAAGGTCCAAAGGAGTCAACAAGGAACTTGATAGCAAAAATCCTACAGTTTAGGAACTACTCAGACAGGCACCTGGGCTGCTGTGAGGTCTTAAAAGATTCATGTCATAGTGGCTTTTACTAAATCTTTAAGAAAAAAGCCTGGGGAATCAACACCTAGAAGATATTATCAGCAATACTAATTTAAATATGCACCAAATGCTGAATGCTTTATAAATAAAGCCTAAATTTTTAAAAGCCAGCATTTAAGAGAAGATATACAGCTACGGAGTTCTCGCTCACACTTGAGTCATTAAAACTCATTTTTGCCCCTATTAGAATGACTGAAGCACATATTCTCTAATAAAAAGCTTCAGGTTGCTTTTCAGAATTAAAAAAAATAACAAAATCTGTCCCGGTTATGTAAATGCAGCCTGGTATGTGGATTACTTTTAAATCCATGCATTTTATGCATGACTATTAGATACAAAAAAAGAAAGTGGGTAAGTTCCTAGCAATTGGGGCACAGATACAAAGCTTCTGCATGTTAGTATTTGAGGATGCGACTGGTGAAAATTGTGGAAATACTTAAGGGCAGCTTTGCTGTGACTTAGATACTACAAAAAAAAAAAAAAGATTACTAGGCTACTCAGATCCAACTAGGGTACAAGATTTCTTTTTTAAACAGTAAAATTGTACAATAATAGCTAACTGTAAACCAAAAGCTTTAGTTCTTTAAGGCTTCACAAGTTAACTCAAAAGAAAATTATATGGATACAGTACGTCATGTCCTTAGCAAACATTTACACTTCATGAAAGTTACCCCCTACACCATGTTTAGTTGGAAGATTTTCATTTCTGGCCAGTTTAAAGCTGAGTTTGGAAATTTATTAAATATATACCTGTTTTCAGGAGGTTTTGCCTGTTTTCAGATGTTTAATGGGATATACAAATAAATTGCTTTCTAAATGAACAATTTATTAGTATAACCACCACAATCTTGTTTTTGCTGTAAGCACATCACTAGCATGCATCTAGTACCTAAAGAGGTAAGCACAGTTAAAAGGCACAAAACTTTTCCAAGATAAAATACAAAACAAAAAAACAACCACAGGCACCCATACATCAGGGAGAAGTACTTTGTCTCCATCCTGGAACCTCTGTACAACTTGATACATGAATAACTTCTTCCATATTTTACTAGGAAAACTGCAGTACAGAGTTAATCATATTCTCAGTGACTCTGGGGAAAAATCCCTGCTGTCAAAAATTCACCTTTCTTCAGTTAGATGTAAGTATCTAAAGTCCCCGTTTAAACACTGAGTTCAGTTTTTATACTTAATATAACGTAATCATGTTTTGCAATATTTGATAATTTTAAAAAGTCTTCCAGAATCCAGAGTGTAGATTTTCAATGTTTATTATGAATCACATTCACAGTGCAATACAAATTACATAAAAAGCTATACAACAAACGTACAAAGACTACATGAAGCACGTACCATTCTGTAATGCATACAGTACCTGATGCTTAGGCTGGAAGTGTTCTTAACACCTGTTAGCAAGAAATGGAAGTCAAAAGATAAATAACCAGACTGAGAAACTCCTTCATTATTTAGGGTTTTTTTTAAGTAAAAAACTCTTCATTGATAGCCTGCTTACTAACATTTAAAAAAAAAGCAACACACTGCTCTTTCCCCTAGCATGTAGAAAAGTTCTTCCACTGTTTCAAGACTACATTAATTTTCAATTAATCATCCTGTCCTCCAGTAAAACTAGTCACAAAAAAATCAATTTAGCACTTTGTTTCCAGAGCAGGTTGGTCATGCGAAAAATAAACTATTAAACATACATATAATCATATGTCAGCACATAAGTTTGGAAATATATAGAAGTTTAGAGACCAAGATGGTCCAATATATGCACTGCTTAGATAAATTACACAATGACAGTTCTGAAGTACATTACAAAATTTTAATGTATTTTTGTGGTATGGACAGTACATTTACTGTATGTGTTTGGAATAATTTCATTGACGAGTTGCACTAGTACTTTGGAGACTGATCTAAGGTTTCATAGCCTCTCCTCACACATATATAAAAAAAAAAAATGCTGGCTGGCTAAGTGCAGATAAGTGGCAATTTCCACTACCAGTCAGATTCTGGTGGCAGTTTGATTTCATTTCACTTTGTCAAATAAAAACATTTCACAGAAGTGACATTTTTCTTACTTTCTATACACCAGTGGCTGAGTAACTTCAGGAGATATTTTTCTTATTTTAACTATGCATAACCTTAACAAGAGGTCCTCAGGACGTATTCTTGATACATAGTTTAAACTAAGGGCAAGCATTTGCCTAGTAGCAACAAAATGACAGCTCAGAATATCTTTTGGGCATGACAGAATTCTGAATTTCAGGAGAACTGATTCTTTCATGTGCTAATTCTAAAAAATTAGGAAAAGATGTGTTTTTAGCCACCCACTTTGGGAGCTCCAGAGCTATGAAACTGATGACTCATTTTCAGTTAAGGTGCACAAAGTCTTCCCTTTTGACAGATGACCATAATGGGGAAATTACTGCTTTAGCCCCTCAACACAGCCCCAGTACATTCAATGGATTGTAAACGCTAAACTGGCATGCCACAATTTTAATTAAGAAATTTGGTTTTCTGTGTCTGCATGCACAGCCTGTTCAAGTATTACAGAGGGCTTGTAAACCTGGACATAAGTTTAAGTTCACGTAGAAAAATCATTAAGTATGCAATATGCAAAAATAAATCAATAATGTATTTAATATCCATCCATATATATTCGCATTTTACCATGCACTATATAGCAATAAGCATCCTTACTGATCACTATTCAAATGCATCTCCCAAAATGCTAGTAGCACTTCTTCAGTCTGTTTTTAGAATTAATCCAAAATAAACCCTATAGCAGTATAGTACTTTACAGATTAATTTTCACTACTACTACTGAGTGTAAAACCCTTCTCCTGGGGTCTAGTAAAGAACAGGGTTTTTCCATGCCATCAGAGACCTTCTCTGACTCCTGCCTGGTTGCTGTACAGCCCTTCTAGCAAACAACAAAGGTGCCAGAGACCTATTGCTCCAAATCCAAGGGAACTTAATGTATATCCCATCCATGACTTGGGAATACCAGAGACAGCTGCATCACCGCAGACCCTGAAAGAACCTTAAAGCATCTTCAGCAGAGCACTCATGCTCAGAATTCACCTCAAAGCAGAAGAGCCTGGTGAGTACTCACTTACCAGAATGGTGTTACAATTAGCATAACAGCAGTTATGCTTGCTGCTGCAAACAACTCTGTTCAAAAAGATGCTGAAGCAGAATAAGCCAGATGTGCATTTTAGAAGTCATGCATTATTGCTGAAAGCATGCTATAAGAATTCATTTCAGACTAGGCTTTTGAAACAGAACAAGGTCTTAAAAGAAAAAGATTAGTTAGGATGAGTTTGGTACAGTTCTCTGGATGATGCTCTGTTTGTGTTGAGAATGTACTCTGAATAATTAGAAAAGATAAGGTGGGCACCTGAAGGAGATAAGGAGACCATCGAGTCAGGAAATTGTTGAACAAAGAAAATTGAAAGGTCTACTCCACTTAGATCCCACCTATTGTGAATGGAATGATTAGGTGTCAAAATCAAATGAGTACATATGTAAAGACGTTGTGTAACCTCTCATGAAAACTGTATAAAATACCTAACACTTCACTGAAAACTTGGGAGCTAGTTGTCCCATGCAAATCGGCTAGCTCCCCAGCGTTGCACAAAAATGCCTTTGCTGCTTAAAGACAAAATTAGTCTCTGAGCAGTTACTCTGTGCTGTTTTGGCATCACTTTCAGAAAAAGTCAACGACTACAGCTTCCTCTCTGGCCCCCAATGAAGACATATTTGCATGTGGGAAAGTTTTGAACAGCAAGTTTCGCATAAATGCACTTTCTAAACAATGTGTCTGAGTTAAAGATAACAATTGCTACTGCAGCAAATTTGAATCAGCATTGCACTTTTCAAATATGTATTACCATGAGATGTCGACAAGAAACATTCAAGTATCAACAGAAGTATAGAAATCACTGGAAAAAGTTAGTAGAAAACCTCCATTGTTTCTGGAATTGAAATACAAGTTTTAAACACAACGTATGTGGGGATCTATGCCATTTACCCCAGTTCAGGTAATATGGTATTAAAACCACCAATAGCTTTACAAAAGGGATATATGAGGAATACAAAACCAAATGACAAAACTTCTCACATACTACAGCCATATTCAAGCCAAGTGTCATCCAAGCGCCAAGATAAACTGTGTGTGAACACCTTCATATTAAACTTCACATTCCCATCTGCATGTCAGCGAAGTTGTAGAAATTGTCTACATCTTGAGATGCTGATGCCTTGCTCTCCGATACAAAAACCTGTTTTATTAAACAAGGAAATAGTTATGCATCACTAGTAAAGAAATTCAAGTAGTCTTTGTTCATTTGGAGCCAGTAATGGTTATTTTTATTTTTGGATTTCATGAGAGGCACATCTCTGTTAGTTTCCACTGTGTGACAGATTAGTCCTAGAATTCTCTCGGCTCTGATGCACCCTTTGTTACCATCATCTGTCCTTATCAGACCTGCTTGCTGCAGTAACCCTTCCAGAAATGGGAAATAAAAGTCCTGGGCTCAATTATACAGGGGTCACACCTTAAGCTAGTGTCCATTTAGATGTGTTTTGCTTGGTATCATAAAGCCCTGTCCAGGGGAGGGGAGGAAAACAAACATGCAAAAACCTTAGACTACCATTTAAGTTTTCCTTTAGCAGAAAGGCAGAATTTGTAAAAATTACTCCCTTGCACTATATTGCCCTCAAAAAAATTAGTTGCTTCTTCAGCAGATGATTTTTTTAAAAAAAACCCCTTCAATTACATTTGCATTTTGCAAAATGGATCAACACATGTGAAAGTCCAAGCTCTAGGACAGTCAACTTTGAAAGCTTTCACAGGTCAACTATTAATGCCCTAGGCAATGCCCCAATAATTCAGTAACAGACAGTGTTGTGGCTGTTCATCAGTCTCAACATGCAAGTGATAGTCTCAAAAACTTAGAGTTCTTACTATCTTACATTTTCTATACCTCAAGAGGATACCATCATTATCTCAGCACATGTGTTGGCACAGCCAACTGAGCTATTCTAGGACTGTAGGAATGGGTTATTCCAGATGACTGTGCTCTTACAGTCACCACTTTTCTGCTTCAGCTCAGAATACCACATGGATGTAAACTATCACAGTTCCTTGAATTGGTTTACTTAAGCTATGTATTAAGATTAGTACCCTGTTATCCAGTAAATTTCCAATTAAAAAAAATAATTATATCATCACTTTGTAGTTTCCTAGACTGCTGTTTGGATGCATGGTAGACTTCTGTTTGAAGGGACTTAAGACCATCTACTAATTATTTGGCAGTTGTTTGGTGCAACAGCAATAGGTACCACAGCCACAACAGCTGAATCTTCTTTCAGCATCCTTCCCTACCAAGATATTACCATTTAAATTTTGCACAGTATTTTATGAATAAGTGATGATACAGAAGAACAACACTAGAAAGCATCCAAAAAAAAAAAGTGCAGAAGGTCACACCAGAAAGAATGTCAGAGGTAAAGAGTGCAGATGTACCTAGTCCACACAAATAGGGAGTCTAACTTAAGTGCACAGCATAGAGCTCTCCTTGTAACATGCTGTTTCTACCAAACAGCTCAAAAAACTCTGGTGGTACTGTTGCTGAAGAGCTTTTCTACCCTTACTATAGTATCCAGAGTTGTTTATCAGATTTATATCAGAAACAAAAACTTGGTGAAATTATGGCTGTTAACAGACAAATTTCATAATTTTTAACTCTGGTTTTCAAACACAAATGTAGCTAGCTGCTTAAAAGCAGATTAATCTTCTGCAAAGTCTTACAGGATACATGTTTTCCTAAGAGCTTTGCTTACTGTTTCTTGATCAGGGATACCTATAATTCTTTCTGAGCACTATAACAACTCTCAAACATGATAAGGGTAGCCAACAACGAAGCAAAAACATTTTACAGCGCATTCCTGAACCTTCTGGAGTAATAAGTATGAAGTTTGTTACTCCCTAAATTGCTTCTAAACTATGACCAAAGAAACACATTTTCTAAAAAAAGAATATGCATGATATTCAATCATCTAGGGATCTATGCACAAAGCCAGTGTTTATCAGAATTCTGGAGTTACATTTTATCTGAATAAAGATATATACTTCTCAGGAAGCCCAAAGTTCTGCTTCCTACTTCAGAGCAGCAAGTATTTAGTAAGCGATGTAGATTTTACTATGGAACCAGGCTGTAAACAGAAGTTTAAAATCCAGATGCAGTAAGTAATTCCGTATTCGGAACTGAACCCAAACCCTACAGATTCTCTCCAAGAGCAATGCTTACTTCACAGCATGGAGTGCACAGTCTGAAGTTTCTGGATACATCTCAGATCAGGGCATTCATAGAATTATAGTAACAGACATCAGTCATTTTAGTGAGGAAAACAAAATTTTATTTGTTCTTATATTTAATATCACTTCAGTCTTTGAATAGAGAAAAAGATCTAGAAGAACCAGTGAATTACTACCCAGTATCAGCTTTGTTCTGTGTGGAAAAAAAAGTAATATGCTAACCACACTAAAAAAAGCCACTGTAAGCTCCTGGTTTTTTACATTTTTCTGGTGAAAATGGTGGTGATGACTATTGGGTCACAAGAAGAATCAGTAATATCACAACACTGCCCAGACTGTAGTTGTAGTATTCTTCAGAATGAGAGCCAAATTAAAGCCTGCTACATATCAGGTTTTCGCTGGTGCAATAAGCAAACATTAGCTGCATTTGAGATGACTTATTACAAGATAACTGTTTCTCAGAAACTGGGCAGTCTGGTTCTGAGTCAGTCTTTTGAAAGGAACTGAAAGACAGCAAGCAACTGTATGGACACTATGTCTCAAAGCCATTCTAGTCTTCATTGAGGAGCTGCTTGATAGCAAAGGGTTTGTCATTTCCTTGTTATCAGGAGTGCTCTAATTGTTTCCAGAAAGTTTCTCAAAACCAATGTCATTCAGAGAAATGGGGACAGCAAGCAAAGAGGAAATGTGGTGTAAAGAAGCTACAGTAAAACAAACTGACAGAAGAAGGAGGAAAAAAATGCCTTTCAGGAAGACACCTGTAGTATCTTACACAGCAAAAGTAAACCTTGAAAAAAGTTGAAATCCGATCATATTACATTTATCAAGGTTTAATAGACTAGAACATGACACAGCATAGTTTAGTATAAGACTTGAGCAGAGCTTTTCCCTACTACATTTACGGAATTTGTTTTTACTATTATATGAAATAAGAGTTTTAAGTGGAAATCTTCTACTCTTCAATGGATATGGGGATTTAGTACTCTTTCCTAGGGCAATTTTTCTTGTCTCTGACAGGCATCTTGAGGTTTTGGGTACAAAAGAAACTAAAACAACAGCAAGAAAATAGCATATCCAGATTTTACTATTCAGAAACTTTAAAAGGTTGTCTAGTACATCAATGCCACAGCTTGAGCATCAAGTATCACAGACATCCTGTATGATTTTCTGCCAATAAAGCAATACACCAGCTTACCTTGGTCCCGCTAAAAACATCATTTACAGTGCTTTGACATCCTTCCACAGCACCATCTCCACTGAACTCCAAAGCAACCACTGGACCTAGAAGAGAGTTTCATCTAGAATCAACACCACTTTCAAACTTGAAACAGTAGATTTCTCAACCCATAGAGAACTGTGAAGCTTGCAAGAAGTGTTTCATGGTTTTTGCTTGAGCAGCCATAACACTGGATAAAGAATTAAAAACACCTAACCATAGCTTCAAAGTACAGTGTTATCTGAGAAGAAAATATCTGCAATTCCATGCTCATTTTTGCAGAGATTCTGGCAGGATTCCAGTTTTACTTCTTGAAAGGCAGCAATGGCACAAAACCACTACGGAGCGCAGGGCATCATGGAAGTGAGTCAGACTACTGCTCAAATAGTGAGCCATTTCACAGACATCTGGAGCAGGACTGAGTCATTCAGGCATTTTTGCCTCAGTCCCAAGATAGAAAACGGCCTGATTTCTAGACTCGTTCTCACCCACTGTTTGCAGATCCCCTTTCTCTGGTTTCATTCTGAACACATTATTTCTTCCCACATGGGTGCAAGATAGCCCTTAAACTAGATTGTCATCTAATAGCTATAATAACTTTTGTCCTATTCTTGCAATGAGTATCACAGACCTCTTACATTACTATCAAACAAACTGCATGTTGCTACTAAGTTTGGGAGCGTGTATTGAGCTTTAGCATGTAACAGATGGCAAGACGTCAGTACTTCTGCAGGAAGAGGCAAAACCCAATTACAGTCAGATCAATAAAAAGGCTTTTGAAATACTCTGACAGTACACCAGTTATAAACAGGAATTTAACACTTGCCTGCTTTATACACATCTATACTGGATTTGCTTAAATATGTATACAGGAACACTGAACATCCAGGTGGCTGAGCAGCAATGGTGCTAAGTTAGAAACAGCCTAAAAGCTTCTTCTGACCATGCCAGACAGATCTGCATCTGCCATTGCTCCTGAGCTTTGCAGCTGGACCACTAGAGGGGGGGCAGAGCCACAAAATACGCATGGAATGGCTCATTTATGATGCCTTCAGGAGTTTCAGCTGGTTTAGGGCCTGGTTTAGGCTTTGGAAGCCTTTGGATGAGGCTTCCAAAACTCATCTCAACTGGCTTTACATTATGCCCTTCAAACACAGTCTTCTCCTTCAGTCCTCTTTGTTCTCCAGGGCTCTCAAGTGATAGCTAGGTTTCTATAGCAAGAAGAGAAAGAAAACAACACAAACTCACCTTTTTCAAGCAGTGGAATGAATTCTGATGCACGCTGCTGGAAAACTCTGTGAGCATCCTCTGCCTTCATTAAGACTTCTTTAGTCTGTACCAGCTGAAAGCCTTTACCAGTCATCTTTTAACAGAGAAAGAATTCATGTTAAAAATGCTTCCCAGGCAGAAAGTTCAACTCAAGTATCCATTTTCCCCACACACATTAAGTCACAGAGCAAAGGGACCCTTTCTGCTTTTTTCAAAGACCGTTTGCTTTTTCTACATTTCTGTTTATTTTCATTCCATTCATCCAGATTTTCTTCTCTGCCCTAGTGCACCTAGACGAGTAAACGTGAATATTTTTGTTTTATATTATGGCCCTGGGTTGTGATTTTTTTCCCCACAATCCCTCACAAGCTGAAACTAATGGGAGTTAAAAGCATTCAGCATCTGGAGTCAAGCAGTTAGTTCTCATTAGTCTGCAATAGCTCAGTCAAGGGTTAGCTCAAACTTCATCTATCCGCTGCTGAAGTTTTCCATTTTGGAAAAATAGTTACAAACTTTCAAACACACACAACTTTTTACTTCAAATCTAATGCAAAACAAAAAGCATATGAAGAAGGAGCAACAATGTATTTCCAAAGCATCGATTAATCCACAGAGCCTTAAGATTTCTACAGAATCTCACTAACTAGTCTTTTAGCATCTTCTTAACTGTAATTTCTAAGGAACTACTAACACAGGAGAACAATCCATTATCCTTTTGACTGTAGCTATTCCTTCTTCATAAAAGAACCACCCATAAGTATCATCTCCCTTCATTCCAGTAGCTGTTCCTAACTCAGTTCCACAAAAATCCAACTGGGCAGTGGGGAAGCATGGAAACACCCTATAACTTTCTTTCCTTGCAGTTAAAAACCCAAGGGAAAAAGCTCCATTAGTTCTTTTCTTGATCCTACAGCACTGGGATCAGCAGCTTTTGCAGATACCTCTCTCAGAAGCCACAGCTCATGCTTACTGGCTCTGTCATCCCTGGCACTCCAGGGTGCTAAAAGCAGCCAGCGACTCCCAGATTTTAGCTCCAGGAAAGCCCAAACTCAGCCAAGCTTAGGAGCTGCTGCCTCACCAGGGGTAGGTGGGGGTTGGGGGAGGAAAAAAACCCCACACACCACAAAACAGCTCCAGCTATTTAAGTAATCCAAGACAGCTGACCAGCCATGACCATGACAAACAAACACTGCCCCTTCCAGAAAAAGTTCCAGTACTGGGTGGCAGGGAGGATATAACGTAACAAGGTATTTTTTAAAAGTCTTTCTTAGTACTGGATAATCTTTCAGGACTGACAGTTTTGTTAGACATCACTTTTAGGGCAGTAAGCTAACAAGTTAATTGGCTATACCCCTTTCACAAGCAATTGCTTTTGCTAATCACTTACTCCACATTTGGCCAAGTTCATCCAATCAACTATGCATTTTCTTCGGAATGTAGCTTTGGTGTGCCATGATGGAAAAGCACACTGGAACCTATTAGAGGATAGACATGCCAGTCACAGGATGTCAGCTATAAACCAACTGTCTGATCAGATGATCTCCAGTCTCTCACTTTGCTTTAAGGTTTTAAACAGTGCAGTTGATCAGTATGGTTAGTAGACAAGCAGAGCCTCTGCATTTTCCTTTCAGGGAGCACCAGAGGCTGTCCAGGGGAAATTTCAATTAGAAAATCAAAAAGCTGAACACGAAGGCCACTTACCTCATCAATTAACTTCCTGGCATTTGCAGTTGTGTAGTCACCAGCAAAAAACACAGCCAAACACGATTCATCACTGCTTTTCTGTCTCCGCCCTCGAGTTACTGGTACTATGCTCCTCATAGCATCAGTAGAAATTCTGACAGCTTTCAGCTCCTCAGAAGCGGGCAAAGGAACATGATCTTGGACTACAGCATTCTCAGGCAAAAGGGCCCAATTATTTTCTCCTGACACAGGGGTAAAGTCATGGATGTTGCTCCATGTGTTATTGAAGATACTCAGTCCAGCATCTTTAAATTGTAAAGCAAGCTCAGGATAATAGTACTGGAAACATCCGAATTTCATACTTGTGGAGGACTCTATAATAGGCTGGGTGGCACAGCACAAGAATACCTCCAGCTTTCTGCAGTCCCGAGTGCGAAACTGTTGGCAGGCCACTATGCATTTACAGTCTTTGCAGTCACGGAAAAACACACTGCCTTTTACTGGTCCTAAAAAGATTCGGCAGTTTACACAGTCATCAATAGTGATTGTAGCAGAATGGTCAAATATGTAGATACTACAATTCTCACAGTCCTGAATGACAAATTGTTGCCCTGCTACTTTTCCAGGCAGTCGACCCACAGTTTCATCTTTAAGTCCGGAAAAAGTGTAATCTTTGGGGTCAATCTGAAAAAAGAAGGACGAAAAAAATAAAAAAGTTAACATCTTCACATACAGAGAATATTACAATGCTAAATGTCAACTTACATGCATTAATTGAGGTAGCACTGAACTGTACAGGATAATTTGCCAGAAAACTCTTCAGAGTGCTAAGAAATCAGAAGCAACTCTTCTAGCTAAACAACTAAACAACTCAATGCACAGTGTTGAGGTACAACAAAGAATTGAATCTACACTTCTGAGATGCTCCAGTGGAAAAAAAAGCTAACTCAGTTAGTCCTCTAATAAAGAAAGGGGGCATGAGGAGCTAGTTTTCTCTGTGGACTGTAAACAGTTCCAGCAAGGATGATGGTCCTGACTATTATCATAATAACCATAATAAATGGATTGGCCAACATACTTACAGATCCATAAAGCTACAGATACACAGTATTTCCTTTTCAAGTAGCTTCCTTGGTCATATTTTACCACAGCTCAACATGTTGTAAGGAAACCCTGCTGCTTTCAGGCAGTATCTCCTTTATTGTGTTTACAAACTACAAAGATTACTGTGATACTTATCTGCATCACAGCATTATCTTGTGCTAACAGCAGCTATGGGATTGTTTTAGCTACAACGGCAGCAGTGGTGCAGGGGGCTCTTCTCCAGCATCCCATCGCTTCTACCCCCCACCGGGGAGGGACACTTCAGAGAGACTGTGGCTTTCCCTGGGACTCTCCACTGGGGAGCAGCGACACCCAGGACAGTATGAGATACAGCTGTACAGCATGAATAATACAGCCCATGCTGTCATAACACCAAAGGAATCCGAGCTGGCTCATTTCTAGATATGTGTAAGTCTCAAAATAACTGCAATTCCCCAAGCAAATTCTACTCTGCCCTCTTGTGAAAGCTTATTAAAACAGCACTTAGAAATATACAAGTACCTGAACTAGCCTAACACAAGACCACTTCACAAACCTGGTATTTGATTATCAGCCTGAGGTCCGTAAAGTTTGCTGCACCATAATCAGTGTTAATGCATTACAACAATTTCTGTATAGTCCAGTTTGTAATAAACTCCTCCTGCCCAGCACTGCATGTTTGCATGAGATTTAGAGACCCGAGAAAGGCACAACCCAGGATGGGTTAGTGCCAGACACTCACTAAACCAGCTCAGCCTAGGTAGCTTTTGTCCAGAGCAGCTAATGAAAACCGAAAGTCTCTACCAACCAATAAAAGGTACTCCTTTATATACAACATAGCTGACCTCCGGACAGGAGAGGAGGTTTGCAGCTGATGAATTTCCCACAAAATTCAAGTTGCAACAATGAAGATTGGCTTCCTAGAAATCTCCCCTCAGTCATACTTAACAGCACTAGTACACATCCAGGAAAGTTAGCTGGAAGAATTACAAATAAAACTGGGAGGCTCGAATAATAATGAACATGGAGACACAGCCACACGGTACGATTAGGATTCAAACTTCTAAGGTCTTAAGTCTCATGTAACCTTACATATTTGATCCACATATATTTATACTTATATTCTCTCAAGTTTAAGAACAGAAGTATCAAAATTGTTTTTGGACATGTTCTTCCCAGGCATCTCCTAGAATGCTTATGTGTAATATATATATAACATTTGTTTGCTTGCTTTTTAAATAACCTTGGGAGACAAGCTTACTGCCTTCACAACAGGGTATAGAAGAACAGTTACTTCTCTTCGGGAGGAGGAATTCCTAGCTTCTGGAACTTACAGCTTTTTTGAAAATAGGCACCTAAGCATGTCCTTCTAAATTGCCCTGCTCTAAAAAAGCCTCTCCAACAGCACTAGCTCATCCTACACAACAGCCTTTACAGAAAGATATGTGAAACTTCAACTTCATCTTGCAATTTCATTTAGGCCTAGGTAAAAAACATTGGTTAATCAGCTAACCCACAGCTTACAGACAATTTTAAATGAGTACACTTGAAAAAAATAGTAGTTGAATTTAAATGATTAAAAAAAATGTCAACTTATTACTAGATTCAGGAGCTCAATTTTATTTCCCTGATGTGAATCAAGAGTTCTGCCCTGACACAACTCTTACTTCTTAGTTTGTTCACCACACTAGGGAGTTGGCCAATTTCCTCTAATTTTGCTTTGCAGTTTTCCTTTTAAAGACCAAGAATATTTATTGACTAACACTTCTGTCCACACTGGAGGGACTCAACAAAATAGATTTAACACTCTCTCCTCCCACTGGGTTATTGCTCCTGTGAGGAGGGGGTAATCTAAGAGACTGTGGTAGATCTGAATGTTCTACTTCCCCTGGGTAAAAGAAGCATGCCAGAAAAAGGAGTGTGAAAGCAGAACTACAGTTTTGAGGATGCATCCAACAACTGTTAATATGCTTATCACAGAGTTCCATGCTCACCATCTCTGAAGTCTGCAGTTATCATCAACAGGTTAGTATTAAATCACTGCATCCACCTTCCTTCCCCTGACAGTCAACACTAAGTGCTGCTTAAGCTTTGTCTCAGCAAGGTAGCAAAAAATCAGGCTAGGAAAACAAAAAACAACAGAAGAAGATAACCGTACAGCCACATACAACCATTACCAGGGCTATGTAGATTTTGCTGCCTGTTCATCTGGTGCAACTTTTGCTGTAAAATCCTAAACATGTGATAGGTCAACAAAAATCAGCTGTTCAAAAGCTCATGTATTTGCATTTGGATAAAGCTTGAAAGAACTTTGTCCAAAGCCACCTATCTCACCCGGACAGATGCTCTACTCTCCATCTCTTAATACATTTTGAAATGTCTTTTTTTTCCCCCCAGACTGGTGTAAGTCCAAATGATGACAGTACAGAGACAACTTCTAATGTTTTCAGCTGAATTTGGAGTTTTTGGACCAGGTATGAGTTCTACATTAATAGATATGCATGCAGTTCAAGAGTTGAAACCTTCTAACAGAAGTGCTATGTGCAGGTTCAGGAATTACTCCATAGACAGACTGAAAATAACCAGATAGGATGAAGAAGTAATCCCTGCTTACACAATATTGTTCCTCCTCAGAGGTACAGAAGTCTCAACTTTGGTTATCAGCGATGACCAAGTCTCTTAAAAAGGACCGGAGGACAAATTGTAAGGAGCAGAGATTTTAAAGAACAAAGAAAAGAGAGAAGTGAAGGCAAACAAAAGCCTGTCATGGTTGCTTTGAACTCTAGGAAGTTCTGCTGCAACAAGTGCAAGGTGTATTAAGCAGCTTTCCTTCCTGCAAACACTTGTCTTGCAAGAAGGTCAGAGAGCAGACGTGAAGGCTGCAGATGACGTACATCTCTTCAACTACCATTATCCAGTTTACTGGCACCAAGACAAGGCAGCTCCCATCTGGAAGACGACTTAGAAGTATTAAGCCCTCACAGCTTTTAGCGGTGACCATGCCTCAAATCACCAAGGATCCCAACAGCTTCTTGAACTCTTTCTGCTATGAGTTCATATCTTAACAAGACTTTTCCCTGGGTCCATCCGGAAAAGAGTTTTTGTCAGCCACAATATCCCACCACAAATACAAGACGACACTGCTGTTCTTCATGGATCACAATTCTTCCCACGTTACCTGGGTCTAGCCTGCTGAGAAAAAAAGTAATTTATAAAGTCTTTCTAAACCACTTACACCAAGGTCTTCTCTTCTAATATAATTCTCAAAACAATCATTCCCTCTCTCTCTAAATCATAACTGATGGCAGTTCAGCTATGGGCTTAAATACAGTTGATGACATACAAGAGTCAGCTTCTGACCCAGTGACATTAAAAGCTGCAGCTATAGGGTAGGCACACAAACTTAAGAAGCTTTATGTGCTATTTCTGTCGGTAGGGAATTAACAGAAAGGAAATAAGTAAGAAAATTGCACTCCCAGGCCTAGACACTTCTGCATATTCACACTTGCATGGGTTCAGTACCCTTAAATACTGAGCTGCAACAACCACTGGAGACTTTTGAAGCTACCTCTGGCAGATGTCTAGATTCTCGGGCAACAAGAAAGTGTTGAAAGAGGGACAGTATATGCCAGTTCCAGTCACTAGCATACAGTTTTTCCCATCTTGGAGTATCTCCTGCATACCTTTACTTCAGATGTGGCCAATAAAACAGTCTGAATGCACATTTTATTCTATTCTTCGTAATCTTCCCTCTCTCCCACATACCCCCAATAGCATAAAATGGTCATTCTCACACTTTTCTGAGCAGCAAACTATTGCCAAATACTGCAGATGGAAGAGGAAGAAGAAAGGAAATTACTACATGCCTACATCTGACTTAATTGGAAATATTGTTTAGTAAGTACCTGCTGACTATCAACTATCGGTTGATAGACTACTTTTTGAGACATACAGCAGTAGTTCTGGTGTACTGGGAAGCGTAAGAGAGATGCATTGGATTTAAGGGCAAAATATTTCATTGTTTAGTTAGAGGGAAAAAAAGTGATTTTATTTATATTCCAAACCAAAATATAAAATGACTACCTAAATGAGATCTAGATAGTTAAAGATGCCCACATCAGCTCAGACCATTCTAGCAGAATCCTCAAATCTAAGGTAACTAACGAAAGACTACGTATGATTTATGTAGAAAGCTAAACTTCGGAGGTTTTTTTTTTTTTAACTGTTTGAATACAGCCATCACTGTCTGATATATTGACGATAGGATAGCTGCATGCTGGCTATCAACTAAAACAATTAAGCTGCAAGTCTACTGACGTAAAACAAAACCCTACTTGTTCCTTTTAAAAGGAAAAAATCATCAGGGGGGGAAGGGAAGTCCCTCTTAACTTTAAATGCCATTGCGATCACAATTAATCCAATCCTACTTCTATGAAGATTAGACAATGGCAAAAAAGATAATGCAGCTTTTTATGCTTCTTTTCCTGCAGAGGTCACAGCACGTGGGTATGTCTGCTGTCACAAGACACAAAACCCCAGTTCCTGTCTATAGGGACCCATACTCAAGTTACTGCTGTGGTTATGGCTCTGGTCATGCATGTAAACAACATTAGTCACAGAAGACAGTAAGGTAAGAAAGGAAAAGGGAAACTGGGAGCAGTAATACAATCTTAAATTCCAGGTGGAAACCTGCTGAAGAAGGCCAAGGAGGACTAAGCACCACCAAGTTCCTCTCCCACACTTGGTCAGAAGGGGACTCTTATGACAGCCCAATGACATCAACACATAACAAGTCCTTAGGAGGCAGTGCAGAAATAACAGACTCAATCTGCTTACTCTCTTCGACTAAGAATCCCAAAGCAGCAAGAAACTGAATACTCATCCTTCTCCCTGTTGTTTTCAAGATAAGCTGATCCTTTGGTTCTTTTGCTGCACCGTGAGTAATCTTCACACAGTTCTCGGAAACCAAGGGTCAGCAAGCATTACAGAGATCTCAGCAGACTTACAACGCAATCTGAATTTGATTAATTTTTGCATACCTTAAAAACGCAAACTTCTGTCGTCACCTAAGTGAGGTCATGTAGGAAGTTGACAAGATCCCCAAAATTCATATACTTCCCTTATTTTTAATTCAACTATCAGTACCTTATAGTATTTTGCATTTAAAGTTTTCTACAACATGGTGCATTTTCAGGGCTATTATACAAGAGTTAGATGGCCACTAGGATACTGTCCTGTTACTCTGGCTAGGTCTACACTGGCAGACAGTACCAATACTCATCATCTGTTGCCACCAGAACATAATTAAAATAGACTACACTACTGATGCTTTCCTTCAGAAGCAGAAGAAAGTTTCACTGGAGGAACTCTTCAGGTTCAGAGCTTCTTCCAGCATGGCTGTCAGCTAGCAGTCACTTCACATCCCTAATCAGACAAGCACACACACATTTGTGTGCCCACACTTCTCTGCCTACAATGAGAGTATCAGCATGGTATTAGTTTACAGGAAGACAGCTGGAGTGTCTGAGCAGCAAGACTTACCCACCCATAACAACATACAAGGGATAGCTTACAAGAACTGCAGGCAATTGCCAAACCTGCTTGCAGAACCACACTATAACCAGAACTGCATCACCGAGTAGGAGAGCCTAACGTTAGAAACAATCCCCCAACAGAAATGGTGCATCAACACATTATTAGAAGTAACAGGAAATGAACATCAAAAGACCACCAGCCTATCTGTTGACAGAGTTGAGGTTTTCTGGGTTCAGAATACAATTCAATGCACCTGATGAACAAAAGGGAGTATTGATGTTGCAAGTTTTCCCACTGACTTCAGTCTGTGTGTGAACAAAAACTGTGAAATGGGCAAGTGTAATATACGTGATGCATCAGAAATGAGAAAGCAATAGGCAACTGGATAATATATCAGGGACAACACTTAAGGCTGCTACATTAACACTGATCTAGTACTGCTTATACAAACTGAGTTCAACCAGTTTAGCACACTAAGTGCTCAGTATTCCTTTACCTATGGCCAGGTGCCTCAATACTGCTTTCCTGGATATAATGTACTAAGCATACACCCAAAAGCCCCACGAAAGGTAAGGCTGCAAAGAGCAAGAGAAATGAGCTTAAACATTAAGTAGCTGTTCTTGAGCTGGACAGTACAAAATTATGCAGCTAAGTTGACGGCTTCTGTGGCTCAGTAGCACAGCACAAACTCACTGATTCTTCTAGTTTCTAAGAGGCTTTTATAAAAAAGGAGGAAGTTGTTGTACGTGCAATACATTACACGCTTTTTTTTCCTCCAGAGATAGATTGTTGGTGCTGCAATAGCCTCATCTGTTAGCTTGAATATACTTCCAGCACGTCAACAACAGTCATCTCCTTAGCAACAAGGCTGGCTGTTCTCTGAATCAAGTATTTCTATGTCCTGACCTTCCTCCTTTTAGTTTTAGAAGTTAGTGCCACATAAGCACTATGTAAAAAGTGCTCGTATCTGTTGAGCTTTAGCTGACGATTTTGCTCTAAAACTAAATAACATGGTTTCAAATGCTCATTTAGTAATTTACTTTTGCACAGAGCTAAGACTTGTTCTGCTACTCTAAAATGTGGTTTCAGTACAGCCCCTCTCCCTGCGAGAACAGTCTCCAAACCAGTAACAGGCTGCCACCCTCCCCTTCTCTCTCCAACGTGGCACTACAAATATCCACTAGCAAGTCAAAGCAACAAGCCCAACACAGATCAACCATCTTTATCCTCAAGGAACAGATTCCTCCAGGCCATGCACACACTCTCTCCATTTCAGCTTGTTTTAATCTACTTGGAAGACTTAAGGGACACCCTAGAGCACACAGCCAAGTTTAAAAAACAAGCAAGTTAAGCATTTAAATAAGTTCACACATTTTCTTTTCTATACTTGTAAAACATGGCCTAAAGGTTTGGGAATGTTGTTTGTTAAAACCACATCAATTGTTTACTGCCTGTCCCGTTTTCTCCTTCCCCACCCAAAGGCAGCTGGAGCGGAGGGGAGGCCTGGCAGGGCTTCAGTGTCACGACATTTTGGAAGTGAAACTTGAAATTAAGGTGGGAATAAATACATTTAATCCAACACTTCAGTGCTTTCCTGCTTGAGGCTTCATGATTGCCTTCAGCAGGTCAGGAAACAGCACTGGGAAGGATTTGTCTTCATCTGTCACTTCAGGGACTGGCAAGCTAGTTCTAGTTCCATTAGCTTTAGGAAAAAAAAAAAAAAAAAGAAAATCCCCAAACCAAACATCTAAAAAACCGCGACTCAAAAAAAAAAAACCCTCAACAACCCCAGCAGCCAAGCGGGAAGAGCAGATACTCCTGACACCCCGGACAGCAGCCCCAAGCGTTACGCTCCCCGCACGGCGGGTGCGGAGACCCGGGCTCAGCCCGGCACACGCCGCCAGCGGCCGCCATCCCCGGGCCGGGCCCCGGCGCGCACCCGCGGGGCTCTCAGCCGCCCCGCAAGCCCCGACGGCGGGCGGGCACACACCGCCCGCGGTGGCGGCCACGGCCAAGCCAAGGGCCACCACCTGCCTGGGCAGCGGGGGGGCGGCCCGAGGGCGCTGCCCCACCGTGAGCAGCCGCCGCCGCGGGCAGGGCACAGCCCGACCGGGCGCTGCTGCAGGCACAGGCGGCAGCCACAGGACGCGGCGTGCCGGCCCCTCCGCTGGCAGCTGCGGGCGCCTGGTAACCCCCTCGGGCCAAATACTTTTTGTTTTTTGTTAAACAAAGGCACTTCCCCGCGCGGGCCGAGCCGTCACCGCGGCACCGGAGGAAGCGGGCTCCCTGCCGGGGCGCTGCCCCCGCCCCCGCGCCGAGCCCCGCCACGGCGGCAGCCCCGCGACCGCCGGGCGGCGAAGCTGGGCGAGGCGCTGCCCCCCGCCAAGGCAGCCGAACCCCCGCCCGAGCCCCGCGGCCGCCGGGACGGTACCTTGGGTCGCTGGTCCCAGCTGTACTGCGGCGCCTTCTCCTCGCCGGCCGCCGAGTCCTGCCCGGCCGCCGCCGCCTGCTGCTGCTGGCCGCCCTGGGCCGGCTTCCTACGGCGGGAGAAGAAGCAGCCCATGGCGCCGCCGCCGCCCGCCCGGCCCGCGGGGAGAGGCTGGGAGCACGGGAGCGCGCGCCAGCGCAGCGCCTCGCCGCCCCGCCCCGCCCGCTTCCGGTTTCCCCCGTCTCCCGTAACGACGGCGACACTTCCCCCCGCCCCGTCCCGCTCCAGCCCTCGCAGAGCGGCCGCCCGGCAGGGGAAGAGGCCCAGGCGGCGGCGGGAAGGGCAGGCGGCGCACCCCCGGGGCCGCGGGGAAGCGCAGAAATGCGTCTGTCGGCGACCGCCATCGCCCCCCGCCCCGAGGGTGCCCCCACGGCCGGCCCGCGGGAGCGGCCCCGGCCCCGGCCCGACCTCTCCGCCGCGGGTCGGGGGGCGGTAACTGCCCGTGAGCCGGCACCCGAGAGCGGCCCGCGGCCCCTGAACCGTGCGCGGGTTCGGCTGTGGAAGGCGCCGTCAAAATGCCAAGTGCGGCGTGCAACTGCGGACCGGCTGCACCGAGCCGGTCCCCGTAGGTGCAGCCCGCGGTGCCCTGGGCGTGCGGCACCCCCGGCACTGTCGCCTCGCTCGGCTCCGGAGGGGACCGCACCGGCAGGCGCGGCCGCCCTGGCTTCTCGCACGTGTTTCAGGGCACCGGCAGCGAGTGGCGGCACAAGAACCCACCGCGTCCTGCTGCTTTGTGCCGCCCTTCGCAAAGAGTCGGGCTTTCCGTGGGGGTTGTGTCTGGGGGTTTTGGGGGGGTTTTCTTTTGGGATTTTTTTCGCCCCAGAGTTCAGGGGGTTTTGGGTATTTCCGCCCCGCGCCAGAGGAAAAAAAGAAAACACAATTTTTAGTAGACTGTCCAACCATTCAAAGCCATTTCCCCCAAGGTTTTACAGATTCTGTTCCCGGGGGTGCGGGGGAAAGGCTTCAGAATTGTCTCCGAGGTTTTGTTACCCAGTGGTGGGCTGGCCTTGGCCAGCTGCCAGCTGCTCCTCACTGCCCCTCCTGAACAGGACAGCGGGGGAAAACATGGAAAAGCTCGTGGGTCAAGATAAAGACAGGGAGATCACTTACCGGTTACTGTCACAGGCAAAACACTTGACTTGGTAAAACTAACTTTTTTTCCCCAATTAAAAAAAAGGTTGGATGATGAGAAACAGACTAAATGAAAACAACACCTTTCCACACCCTGCCACTTTCCCTGGACCAACTTCACCCCTCCATTTCCAGCGCTCCCACTACTCCCACCGCTACTCCCAAGCAGTGCAGAGGAGCTGGGGAATGGGAGCTGCAGTCAGCCCATAACAGTTCTTCTTCGCTGCTCCTTCCTCTTCACTTTGATCCAGTGTGGGTCCTTCCGTGTGCTGCAGCCCTTCAAGAACTACTCCAGCATGGGCTCTCCAGGGACCGCAGTTCCTTCGGAAAATATCCGCCTGCTCCATTGCGGGGTCCTCCATGGGCTGCAGTGTGGGTATCTGCTCCACTGTGGTCCTCTCCATGAGCCGCAGGGAAACCCCTGCTCCAGCACCTGCAGCACTTCTACCCCCTCCTTCTTCTCTGACCTTGGTGGTCACACTGCTGTTTCTCACTTCTTCCCCTTACTCCTCTCTGTCACCCTGCTACAGAGTGGTTTTGCCCTTCCTTAAATGTGTTTTCCCAGAGGTGCCGCCGATCTGGCTGAGGGGCTCAGCCATGCCCGGTGGTGGGCCTGCTGCAGCTGTCTGGAAGTGGCTGTGTGTGGCCCTGGGCAGCCCCCGGCCTCTCCTCACAGAGGCCACCCTGGCAGCCCCCCGCTGCCAGCACCTGGCCACGTACACCCAGTATATACTCACTTACTTCAGAGCCATTTTGTGTAGAATAAAGGACAGTATTCCTGCTGTAGGAGCTGAAGAGGAAGAAAAGAGGAGAAGCCCTGGAGAAGTAGCAGGGAACTGCTCTGCCAGCTGAGCAGGCTGAAAGGCTTGCCCGGATCAGGGCCCCAGGGACAGCAGAAAGGAGGAAGCAAGACCAGTTGGCCAGAAATGGTCGCTAGGGAAGGGGGTGACACCTTTTCTGGCACCAGCTGTACTGTGAAACCTTATGCCTGGGCAGGTGTGAAGCTTGCTCTGTGGTTTTGATGCTACAGTCCAAGTGAACAGCTCAGCCAGCGCTACACACAACAACACGGAGTACAGTTTTACATCTCAGCTACAATTTATGAGTCACTCATCTGGGTTTCGTGGGCACCAGCTGGCTGGATCCTGGTCTTTCACCAAGTCTTCTCTGCACCAGCTCTTTCCATGGTGTGTCCAGCTAGGCCGGTTGGAGACAGTTTGCAACCGCAGGCAGTCTAATACACCCTCACCTCCGCTAGCTCACTCTCTTGAATTCTTAACAGTCCTGCAAGACTCCTGTGTAATTTATACAGACTAGCAAAATTCTGAGTTCTTTTGCTAACCAGGCTCCTCTTTCTGTACATCCATTAAAAAAACCTAAAACTTTTTGATAGAAAGAATAAAAATAACGTTTGACACATTTTTGTTAAAGGCTAAAATACCATTTAATTAATCTATGCAAAACTTAAAACTACATTGCCAAAACACTGTTACCTCACGTTAATGGATTATCTGTCGTAACAGAGGACTTCACAGTCCATGTGTGTACAGAGGACTTCTCGCCTCTGCTCGGATGCAGCTGGCTCTACAATG
Source organism: Falco biarmicus (assembly GCF_023638135.1). Lineage (NCBI taxonomy): Eukaryota > Metazoa > Chordata > Aves > Falconiformes > Falconidae > Falco > Falco biarmicus. The sequence goes on along the minus strand of NC_079289.1, from coordinate 72,978,584 downwards.
GAAATACCTCATCACTGATGTTAGTAAAGCTTCACAAAGGTATTTAAATGCAAGAAAAGAAAGCAACTTTTACATTTCTAATGAGCAGATGCAAGGCAAGTGCAAGTTTCTGAGTTGGGATTTTTCCACGCTGCCATGATCAACAGACTTGTCTTGCAAAATTATCAGTCCCACAAAAATACAGAATTTTTATATGGCTGCAGCTGATCAGGACAGGCTGTAGGTTTTATCTCTCTGTCACAACAGAACCTCTCAAGCTCCAGGGTGTTTCCCTACACCAAAGCACCAGAATATTTATTCCAGACCAAATTAATATGACTTGTGATTTATGAGCACATGACTTAAGAAATTGCAAATGCCTAGTTCAGTTCTTCATTCCCTATTCATATGCCAGCCATACCCAACCCTCTTGGCTTCTAAGATTTGATACAATCATGGCCTGAAGTGTAGTAATACAAGACTGCAATAATATTATAGTCACTACCAACCATTATTATACTTGCTTTAATTTCAACAAACTGCTGTAATTAGTGATTTCCCTCGTGGGGCTGTTGTGAAATATATCTAATTACAGTCTAACACAAAGCTTTGTGATCCCCAGACAGTAGTTTCTAGGTAACTGAAAAATAAAACATTCTCATTGTAAAGGTTATATTCTACACTTGCCATATCCACACCTTCTGGGCTCGCAAGGAGCCTTTCAGACCTCAGCTGTCCTTCTCAGGAGGGCAGTGAGTCTGTTTCAGCAAGACAGAAGTCCCTCTCAGGCAGATGGGCCAAGTGTGTGCACGGGCTGTGTCTCAGTATGGGCTGGCTGTTATCCCTGCACAGCCTTGTAGCGCCTGCTTACCTGCAGGTAAGAAGATCCTAACTCCCTTTCCTCCTTCTCTCCTTTGACACTCTTGTGCATCACCCCAAAGGCACTGGGAGGGAGCTGCTCTCGGTAAACATGGGGACCTGGAAGTCTGCCCAGGTCTTGAACAGGGAGCACAAGGAAGTGAGAACTCACTGTATGCACATCTGCACTTCTCCTAACAGCAGGCAGAATCAGGCTCACTCTGTGCTGTTGGAAGCTTGCCAAAATGCACAAAGCCAAATTTTCACAATCTTCTTCTTAATTAGATTCATTGTATTCTCTGTGCGTGTCTCTTAGAGCTCTTGAAATCATATCTTTCTGACAAAATCTGAAGGCTGTCCTGTTTAAAGTGGATTTTTAATCCTGTTGGTTATGGAGAAGGCCTTGAAAATATCACCTCTAAGACATGAAAATCAAGAAGACAAAACAAAAGAACTTAACTCCTACTACTTTCTAAAAGCTCATTTCATGTTTTCTATCAGGAAAGGTTCTAAATCCTGTACTTCAGACCATGGCAAGTTATCTAGAATTGGTATAAAGCTTTGAAAGGGATTCCTAGGTTAATATTAGATTCATCTCTGCTCATATGAAATTGGGAATTACAGATGAGACAAATTACATCTGACAGTGGCAATTCCTTACATAGCATTCAACAGAAAGGAAGAGAAGGATACTTTACTGCTGGGTTCACTCTCTGAGGCTATGTTCTGGTGCATGTTTAAGACAGAAGTGTTACAGAAAGCATGCCTTGCCTCCAGCTGCTTATTTAAATCCCCAGCCACCTATGCAGTGGGACAGCACAGATGTTTGTACAGACATGTGGCAAACTGTGTTGGGGAACCAATGAATGTGAAAAACAACCATTTCAATTAGACGTCTGTGCATTTGAGTCTCATACAGACACTCTTTTTTTTTTTGCAGAAACAGATGACAAATATACTGAATAGTATTTTCACACAGCAGTCATCACATACTCTGAGATCATGCTGGCCTTTTTTATTTTTTTGGTCTCTAGCAGATTCTCTACTGCTGGAGACTCTTGCCAGACTGACCACCAACAGGAGCTAGTCTGGAAATTGAGACCAGGCAGAACAAATAATATGGCTAATTTTGCAATATAATGTACTAGAATCTATTTTCAATTGATATTGGTGATTTTGGACTAGTGCCCTCCTGTTTTTCAAGCAATATATGGCTTTCCAGCACCTCCTTGCATATAGAACTTAGCCCTGGCCACCAGTAACTTTGCTGAACCACACTACTACCGGTCAACAAGAGAATTCATTTTTTTGTAGCTGTCTCCAGCATGAAGTCTGTTAACTGTGATATACAGCTTTAATGCTGGGGTTAGTTAAGTGGGAACAATGGACAGGTGTGCCTGTGTCCCAGGTTACTGTGAACTTATATGCTAGGACAAGGAAAAGCACAATCAGCAAAACTGAATAGTTCACAGTTGCTAACTTGTTTGTTCAGAGCTGACCTTCCACGTGTTCCCAATGTAAATTACCTTCCCTATAAGAAATTACATCGTGTCCACACATCTTTTTCTGGCACTGGTGTTTGTCACAAAGATGAGAAGGGTTCTATGTGGTGCATGAGACACAGAGAGCATGCTATTTAAAATGGTTCTTAAAAGGCACTACACGGAACTACAAGTCATTTCAGAAATGTTTTACTAGAGATCTAAATAGCCAATAATTTTAAAAAGGCAAATTAAATATTATTGGCCAAATGAAAGAAAGAATCATTTGAAAGTAGATCATAATATATTTTATCCTATATAGTTGAAGTATGTATCCTAGTATTAGCATAATGGACAGCACAATGTATGATACAAAACCCCACATTAACTCTGAACTTTGCCACAAGCCATCTCTGTGCCAGAAATTCTGTAGCTGAGAGGGTCACAATCTGATTAAGGGCTGCTAATGTAGTGAGCGCACTTACTCAAACAGAGCACAATTAAGTTTTTGGCTACAAAGCATATTCTTGTTTAGCAATTACAGGTTCATAGAATTTACACAAGAGTCTAGATCCCAGATGCTTTTTCGTGATATGAAGAGAGCTGCCATAACCAGAATGTTGCCCCACATTCAGTTTGCCCAAAAAGCTTGTGTTCTACCTGAGCCTCTAGCTGAGGCAGACAGACTCTTCAGTTTAATGTTAAATGAAAATGTAATGACAATAAAGTTTATGGAGTGCACCTTTTCTGGTTTATGTTTAATAGGGCAGCAGTTCAGATAACAAGCTACAGTGCTGATTCAGCAAGGCATGTATGCACGTGCTAAAACCTACATGTTTCAGTGGGATTTAAGCAGGAGAAAAGAGTTAGGCACACAGCTGAAATTAAGATGAGCTTTAGGCTTGCTGCATCATAGCCAGCAGCCCTTACTTTCTTCCCTAAGCTTGCAGGGCTTTTTTAGTTCTAAAGAGTGTCTCCAGTTCCCTTTGTATCCTAGGTAAAATTGACATCATCTGCCAGTATCTGCCTCCAGTTACTTCTCTTCGTCCTCTATCCAGGTCTCTAGCAACCTAGTGTTGGGGTCCTCAGTGAAGCACTGTTCCAAAGGTGGCCTCTTAGAAAGCTGTGCTCAGTCACAGCCCTAATGTGGAAAAGGAAAGCCAAGGACACACTGAGTAAAGGTTGCTTGATCTCGTCACTTAATACCTTGCCATTTTTAGAGACTAGGTAACTTTTTTACTGTAGAAGAATACAGATTGTTTGGGGTTTTTTCTTGCTTAGTGTCTGCCATAGTATCAACCCTCTCACTTCTCTCACTGTTGATTTGAGCTGCTGCTGTGGCATGGGGGAGGGATAACGGAGGCCTGAGGCAGACACTGTCCTTGTAATTCTGGTACAGCAAACCATCACAGATGGGTAGTTGGAGGTAGCAACATGTTAATTTGCTTTTGCACAATTCATCAGAACTTTTCTATCTGAATCTATTGCTGCACAGTCTATTGATGCTCTTCCAATGTCAAACCCTTAACATTAATTTTGTGGGGTGGCTTTATCTATGGTGCCAACCTGCCATGCACATTGTCCTTGTGTGTGAGAACAGTGGCTGCCTGATGCTTCCAAGGAGACTGGCAAAAAGTGAGAAAAGTGGGATCTCCAACAAAAATGTAGGAGACATCACTTATCTGGACTTCGGTGGAATCCTGGCAAAATATACTGAAAGGCTGCAGCAGTGCTGGACTCTGCCTGCATTAACTTTAGGAAATTACACAGGAATCTGTAGCCCTGGATAATCCCCACACAGGTCAAGATTTTTATCAGACTTCATCAGCATCATAATGAACCGGTGAATCAGATCTAAACTACGCTTTTAAATATTCAGTGTAACTGTAAATAAGTCCTGCTGTAAAAGTAAGCAAACACGGGATTCCATTTATTTTGCCTTTTCTTCCCTTTCTGTCTTTCAGCAGAACATGCAATAAACATTCTAGACACTGGTTTTGGAAATATTGCTACATCACTGTAAGACTCTGAGGAATAAATTAGTTAAACTGTTGATAACACAAAATAGCAAGGAATTCTGCAGAGACAGCAGATGGAAAGAAAATACAGAAGTAATTATTTGGAAGAGTGTGGTGGTTTGACCCTGGCTAAATGCCAGACACCCACCAAAACTGCTCTATCGCTCCCCTCCTCAACCATACAGGGGAGGAAAAATATAATGAAAGACTCGGGTGTTGAGATAAGGACAGGGAGATCCCTCAGCAATTATCATCACAGGCAAAACAGACTTGGCTTGGGGAAATTAGTTTAATTCATTACCATTCAAATCAGAAAGAAAACCCCACACCTTCCTCCACCCCTCCCTTCTTCCCAGGCTTAACTTCATTCCCGATTTCTCCATCTCCTCCCCCAAGTGCACAGGGGAACAGGGGATGGGGGTTGTGGTCAGTTCATCACAGGCTGCTTCTGCTGCTTCTTGCTCCTCACACTCTTTTCCTGCTCCAGCCTGGGGTCTCTCCTACAGGAGGCAGTTCTCCATGAACTTTTCCAACAGGAGTACTTCCCATGGGCTGCAATTCTTCACACATTGCTCCAGCATGGATCCCCCATGGGGTCACAAGTTCTGCCCACAAATCTGCTCCTGCGTGGACTCCTCTCTCCACAGGTCCTGCCAGGAAATTTACTTCAGCACAGGCTTCCCACAGGGTCACAGCCCCCTTTGGGCATCCACCTACTCTGGCATGGTGTCCCTCATGGGCTGCATGTGCATATTTGCTCCACTGTTAACCTCCATGGGGTGCAGGGGGACAGCCAGCCTCACCACGGGCTTCACCATGAGCTGCAAGGGCATCTCTGCTCTGGCACGTGGAGCACCTCCTCCCCTCCTTCATTGGCCTTAGTGTCTGCAGAGTTGTTGCTCTCACACAGTCTCACTGCTCTCTTCTGCTAGTGCAGATTTCCTCCCCCCCGCCCCTGCTTTCTTAACACACTATCCCAGTGGTGCTACCACTGTCACTGATGGGCTTGGCCTTGGCCAATGGCGGGTCCATCTCGGGCCCAGCTGGCATTGTCTCCATTGAACATGGGGGAAGCTTCTGGCATCTTCTCACAGAAGCCACCCCTGTAGCCCCCCTACTACCAAAACCTTGCCATGTGAACTGACTACAAAGAGTTTGAACTCTAAAGCTTGCTTGCATGTTAGGAAGACTTATTGCACTAAGACTGGCTTTCAAATAATATAATTTGCCCTGAAGGAGCCAAAATGTCCAGTACAGAAACTAGTAAACCAAATGGTCAGACAGAGGAACTGGGGTGGAATGAAAGATATGTTCTCTTGCAAAATAGACCCATTCACCACAGGGAGGTATGGATTAGACAACTCTGACATGTGGAAAGACCTTCCTCTAAGTCCAGACATATAGAAATACAGATTTGAATATGGTAAGGTGAAATCCCAAGGAAAGTCTGTGATCATATGTAGAAGTACGTATACTCCATGTAACCTGCATATAGTTTAGGCAAATTGATCTTGACTTAATGTCCTGGTTTCAGCTGGGATAGAGTTAATTTTCTTCTTAGTAGCTGGTGCAGTGCCATGGTTTGGATTTGGTGTGAGAACAATGTTGATAGCACATGGATGGTTTTGGTTGTTGCTGGGTGATGTTTATACTAAATCAAGGACTTTTCGGTTCCTTGGGCCCTGCCGGTGAGAAGGCTGGAGGGGCACGGGAAACTGGGAGGGGACACAGCCAGGACAGCTGACCTGAACCAGGCAAAGGGATGTTCCATACCATACGGCATCATGCTGAGTATATAAACTGGGGGAAGAAGAAGGAAGGGGGGGACGTTTGGCATTATGGTGTCTGTCTTTCTGGGTAATTGTTACGTGTGATGGAGCCCGGCTTTCCTGGGGATGGCCAAACAGCTGCCTGCCCCTGGGAAGTGGGGAATTAATTCCTTGTTTTGCTTTGCCTGTGTGTGTGTGGCTTTTGCTTTACCTATTCAATTGCTCTTATCTCAACCCTTGAATTTTACACTCCTTTCTGATCTTCCTCCCCATCCCTCTGGGTGAGGGGGAGTGAGTGAGCGGCTGCATGGTTCTGGGTTGCCGGCCGGGATTAAACCATACACTTAAAAATCTAAAGAAGGGAAGCACAGCCATATCATGTGAACCTGGTACACAGCTGGCCAATTAGCAATGGGAAAACAGGAAATGTCTTAGAGTTAAGGCAAACATTCAATCCTGTGCTGTTTTGATGCATTTCAGTCCTTCTCTTTCCAGGAACTCAGGAGTTATTCAAACTGCAGTAACCTCTCAAAAAAATTTTCAGCAAGGGAGGCATCAGGACAAGGCCAAATCCAAAACCAGAAGAACCAAAGTCTAATATCAATGGCTCACTTTGGGACTCAGACTTTGCTCTGTTTCAGACCTATTCAGCAGGATCTATGTCCCCAGAAAAACAGTCTATTAGTTGTCTCTGGTTTTAATCAGTTATGAAAAAAATTGTCTCTCCTCTACTTCTATAAGTGACTGCACATCTTCAGTACAAACTATCAAAAAGTGCCGGTTTTGTGTGTGTTCGCAGTACTCACTGGACTCCACTGCTGCCAAACAAATGAGATTTTTGGGTACGTTTCCTTAACCCTACTATAGGAGGTCTACTTAGATAGGTAACTCTGAGTTTGTCACCCAAAGCAATCTCTTTGTAGGCAGTGGAAAAAACCTTTGGGGTGGCAATTCATCTTAGATAAGCACTTTTGGATGGTAGCTAACCCAATCTACCTCAACTGTCCCTTTGTTTTTTGTTAACTATAAAGTCAATGAATGGTGATGAACACAGACTTACACATCAAAACTTCAGCTGTCTAAAGCTGTTTTAGGTAAATCACACTTTTTATGTAGAACTGTTTATTCTGGATTATTTCCAGCAGTTCTCTTTCAGTTATAGGTGCTATACATAAATGAACACACAGTCCATGCCAGAAAGGGCTTACATCTGGAAAACAGCTAAGCCGAATCAGCTCTCATGCACATTAAAGAGGTGTCTGCCAGAACAACTCAGCTTCAAACTGCTGGTTAAATCATAGTCACTTGTTAATTATGAAGGTGATGTATCTATTTAGATAAATATACTGAGTAAGTAGCTCTGGATCATACCCTGAAACAAATCCATTAAAAATCTTATACAGGCACATGAAAAGAGGTTCCAATATAAAGTTTTGTAAAATAAGGCAAACACAATGTTAATTTTCTGGATTAAATTGGTTTGTGGTCATTTTTTTCTATCACCTATTTAAAATCATTTCCTTTTAAAATAATTTCCTTTGTAGTTCCTCTATTTCACAGCTATTTACACACCAAAGGATTAAAGAGCAAATAACAGAAGCCCAAAAGCAAATAATTAGAAAACATCAAAAGTACAGCCAGGTGCCATGAATGTAAAAGAACTGCACTGGAGAAAGGCCTCAAACCCCAGGATGTGAGTGAAACTGAACTTAGGTGCAAACAAAACAAAATATGTCTTCCATAATGAGCAGTTGCAGTTTGTCAAAATGTCTGTGCCTCTCTCCCAGTTGCGGCAGAGCACTGGAATACTCTCCACAGATGAGCTGCTGGGAACGGACTCATTGCACACTCAGCATGCCTCAGAGGCCACAGAATAGGATGGATGAGAAGGAAACCATGGGAACAGGCCCCATAACTCTAAAGAACCTAACTCATCTGTCTCGGTGTCCTGCAACCTGCTGGCTGTCCTGCCGAGAGGCTGCACCAGCACCTCCCCTGTGAGAACGCTGGTCTCCTCCTAGCTAAACCCTGTGGGAAAGCCTCGTTTCCAAATCACATAGTCACATTCAGTGTTTTCTGTTGCTACGTTCGTTGCCATTTCCACCTCATCTGTGTGCCAGTAGCTTCTTTCTGACAGCCCTGGTCCTACCTCTCCCTGCTACCAAAGTCAGTGTCCCAGGCAGTGGGGTCATTCCTAGCCTCCTTCTCTTGTTGTGGAGACCCTGGACCTTCTAAGGGGATATAGGCAATGACAGCTTCACCTCTTCAAGGGACTAGGACCCACAAAAGCAGGGAAACAGAACATTATTCTTCTTCTGATGTTAAAAGAAAGTGTTACTCCTCCTTGACTTTCTGAGTTGCTGCAGGGAAGGCATTGCCAAATTTACCTGCTGGTTCTCATTGCCATTCTGGCTTGCACTTGGTTCCTTATTATGTGTTGGTTTTGGCTGGGATAGAGTTAATTTTCTTCATAGTAGCTAGTATGAGGCTGTGTTTTGGATTTGTGCCAAAAAACAGTGATGAGAACACCGGGATGATTTTGTTGTTGCTGAGTAGCACTTACACAGAGTCAATGTCTTTTCTGCTTCTCACCCCACCCCAGCAGCCAGGAGGCTGGGGGTGCACAAGGAGGTGGGGGGGGGCACAGCTGGGACAGCTGACCCCAGCTGACCACAAGGATATTCCATACCATATGGGGCCATGCTCAGCATGTAAAGCTGGGGGAAAGAAAAGGGTGTGTGTGTGTCTGTGTGTACGTTTGGACTGATGGCTTTTGTCTTCCCACGTAACTGTTATGTGTGATGGAGCCCGGCTTCCCTGGGGACGGCTGAACACCTGCCTGCCCATGGGAAGCAGTGAATGAATTCCTTGTTTTGCTTTGCTTGGATGCATGGCTTTTGCTTTACCTGTTAAGCTGTCTTTATCTCAATCCATGAGTTTTCTTACTCTTCTGCAACAATTCTCTCCCCCGTCCTACTGTGTGGGGAGTGAGTGAGAGGCTGGGTGGGGCTTAGTTGCTGGCTGGGGTTAAAGCACGACAGCAGGAAAGATTAATGACCATGTGTGATTAGTTGATGATGAAAGCATTGCTGCAAGACATTAGCTCTGCTCGGTGTTCGCAATTTCTGCTGAATTAAAAACTTTTCTCAATCTTATCTTGGCAGTGAGACAAAATTTGGGCCAGCATAAAGCCGGCAATAAGGGGGGGTAACAGTAGCATAAGACTAGCATGTATGTGATAGTTCCTCTGTAACCTCAGCTCTTCCCCAACCGCATCAGACCACGAGTGTCTTTGACGGTGCCTTGGGCTTAATACCACTAGAGGTCATGCAATGTACTTATTATCTAAGCTGCTTTTGAAAAAATGCTTTAGTACTTCACACCTAATAGAGGTATTTGTATTGACTGCATTTGCAGACACTGCTTTGGTGTCTACATGTCCCTGCTTTGTACACCTGTAATAACCATGCCACAATAAATACCCCGTTTATTCTGTTACCCAACTTGAAACTTACCTCAAATAGCACATAACTGGAGAAGGATGAGGAACTGGGAATATGCAAATAGTATTATCATGAAAAGCCTTCTCTATAGAATGAAATATCCTATCCACTAAAATAAGGAATAAGCAGGGAAGACATTGCAGTGTAACATCAAATCCTTTATTACAATAGCGCAAGAGGTGGCTTGTGTCTGACCCAACTACTGTGACGCTGATTCTGCTAACGCATCTGCCTTGGACTTTTCCTATCTTGCGGGTACAGCTTCAGATAATATTGATTGCATCTTGAAGCAGCTGACAACTGCTCTCTGTCTTTTGATTTCAAACCTTTTGCTGTCTTTCTCCTCTTTGCCTTTGGCCAGCAGCCTAGCAGTCAACCAAGTAACAAACACCCCTATCTGTATCATCCATATCCAGCTCCACCTCAAATAGGCACGCTTTTAGGGAGCTGCCAGACTTCACATTCTGTCACAACTTGGCCCAGCCCTACTATCACAATTTTTCCAGTAGATGCAGATCTGTTGTGAGAGGGCTCAGCTGTTGCAGCCAGCATGTTTTCCCTTAGAGATTGCCATCGATATTAGCCAGGGTCCATCAGAAGCTAAAACTTGCCCTGTGGCACTGCCCTTACCAGTCCAAGTTTGCTTATTCTTGGAAAAGAACAACCAGCTCTCAGGCATCATCTGTTCCTGTTCTGCACTTATGTTTGATCCTCATCCTTCAGCTACGCAGCCCCTTCTGCCTCCTGACTCAGGGTTCTCCCAGGTTGTAGAGAACTGGCTGCTTGCATAACCTTTTGAGAAACATGTCTCCAAATTTCCTACATGATTTAGCAGACCCTATAAAAAGAGAGCAGTAATAGCCTATCAGTTGTTTCGTTTCTACAGTAATAAAAATTCACAATTAAATTGTTCTCATCCTTTCACAGCACCATTTTCTTCCGCCAGTCTGGAAAACTCTGGAGGTAAGTATTGTTACTAAACTAGGTATTACATTCATAATCTCATCATTGATGATCTAATCTCATTTTATCATACATTGATAATCTCATCAATGTGTATAAATACCGAAAGGGAGGATCTAAAGAGGATGGAGCCAGACTCTTTTCAGTGGTGCCCAGTGGCAGGCAATGGGCATAAACTGAAACACAAGACGTTCCCTCTGAACATCAGGAAACACTTTTTCACTGTGAGGGTGACTGAGCACTGGCACTGGTTGCCCAGAGAGTTTATGGAGTCTCCATCCATGAAGATGTTTAAAAGCCATGCAGGCATGGTCCTGGGCAACTGGCTTTAGGTGGCCCTGCTTGAGCAGGGGGGTTGGACCAGATGACCTGCAGAGGTGACTTCCAACCTCAGCCATCCTGTGATTACTGGCCAGTTATCTGACATTGTCACTCTCTTAGTACGTTTTTTATTATCTGTGTAGGAGGTTGCTTAGATTATACAAACTGACTGTATTAGTATGTTTTTAATAATTCAGCCCTTTCAACGAAGACCCTATGAAAAGATGGCAGGCAAAGTTAGACCTTCTTACCAAACCACTATGATTCTTCCAAAATGCACAGCACAGTATCCAACATGATGGGAGCCATGTATCACTCAAGCCCGCTTCTCTGCGGATGTTTTAGGATCTAATATTTATAAGAGTTTGTTCTCCTATAGAAGAAACTAGAAGTTTCCTGATTTTTTCCAGAATAAAAGCAAAAATAAGTACCTTCAGACATAACTTCCCAAGATAGATCTAATCTTTTTCTTTCATATGTCTAGCCATGCCTCTGGGCTGCCTAATTCAGATGAAGCCAAGAGACTCAACATAACTTTACTTGCAAAGATTTACTTTCTAGCCTACGCAGTGCCTACGGGCACAGCATATTGAGCACAATCAAGATCTAATCAAATGTAATTTTGACTTTCTGTTTCTCTATCAAGAACAGAACAGTGGGCTTTTCCAGGAGATCTTTGTCAAAAGGTTTGGTATAATTGTACAAGTATAGAATAGAAATATTTTATAACCAATTCGAATGCCACAACACTGTACCTGTATTTTTTTCTCCTTTGCACTTTATAACTACATTTGAGGAAACCTTCCACAGGCCACTGTTTCTTGTAGTGGCCAACTGACAGCTGACAGTAACAGGGCATCCATGTGCATGCCTGCAGTTTCAAATGATGTCCACATAACTCCTCATGGGGCTAGACAAGATTAATTTTGTGCAGGTCAAATTGTAATTCACATGCCTCAATCAAGGCTCACTTGCTCTTCTCCAGAACTTTTTCAGACTCTTCTGGCACAAGTTGAGCTGTGGCACCAGGATATTCACTTGTTTAAATATTTATGGACAATGTGGTGGGGAGTGATGAGTGATGTGTATCACTTAGCTACTTTTTTGAGCAATTATAACATTGAAAGCCATAACTATGATTTGCACCTGCAAAGGGTAATGAACTGCTGCCTTCTGAGGAGTAAGAGAAAACCTCCTTTGTCCCTAGTAGAATGACACTTCCTAGTATCACATACAGCTAGAAGGGCAAAGCAATCCATTTGGGTATGAGGGAGATGGCAGAGCACCCTTCCATAGATAAAATTTCAAGTCATATCCCTCTCTGACACTCTGAAAGTTTACCATGGCACAAAAGCTGCAAGATGTGGCTGCACAGTGAGTGACTCTTGTACCTTCCAAATAGCACAGAACAACTTTTACACTAGCTAGACTTCTGTCTACTGGAAAGGCTAATGTTGATTTCTGCATTTGCACTGATGGAAAATGGCAGTTCTGACATGTTCTTGGATATATGACTCCTCTGCAGAACTGGTACCAACAGAGACACGTGTCACAATTGTTAGCGCTTCAAACAAACTGGGGATTCAAACAAATTTGTTTTTCAGTAAAACCTTGACATGTTCTTCAGAATTTAATTGCAGAACACTTGGTTTTCTTTAATTCATGTCTGCAGTAGGGCATGCTTTATGGGGTCCTGGGGTGTGGGGATACCTTACACACACAGGAAGGTAGCTCACAAGGTGATCCCACTATTGCCAGAAGTTGGCTGTAGGTTCAAAATGGGTTGCCATTTTAAAGCACTGTGATGGGAGGTTTTGGCTTAAAGAGGAAGAAGGGGAGGTGGTGAGGAGAGTGGGTGATGTGCTAGCTGCTCTGCAAGACTGACCTGCTTGCTAATCACTTAATACTGCATCCTGGATTAATGTGCTAGAAAATTTGAGCGTGCAAGGCAAGTTGCATAAACATGCCACATATTAAGACAAAGATTTGTTTGGTTTTCCAGTTTGTTAAAAGCAGAGGCAACCGTGAGGCCTTTTTCTATCAGAGGCAGTCCAACATCATGTTACATCAGTGAAAATCTCAAAACTGCTGCTTTTGTCAGCAAAAAGGGTCAGCCTCAACAGACTTGCATAATACAGAAAAGGTCTCAATAGAGTGCAAGCTCTTCAGTGCTGTTGACAGAGAGTGGACAATGTTACTGCCAACAGCTTACAGAGAGAGCAGGGCTTGAAAATAGGGCTTTGCATTTGCCTCACATAACTTTCAAACTCTGGGAATAAGAATAAACCTGAAGTGCGTATCAGTTCATGTGATAACAATGACTTTCCTAACAAAGGAATTTATAAAAATGCTGAATGGCTATTTGATGGTGATTCTGGCATGGTGAACTTTTTAGTAAGAGAAGACTGTAGGCCAAAGGTAATGGGGTAAGCTGATCCATATCTATCTCAACAGTGTTTTGGTCAGACTCATGTGAATCAATCCTACAAGTCAATCAACAGCTACGTGCAAATGCACACATTTATTAGCATTTAATATCAAAATCCTTCTGCATCCCTCCAGGTATGACTGAACTCTGTTGAATGGCTAGATTTTGTCCTTTGCTCTATTTCAGTGTGAACTCATAGCTTTAGTTTTAAGTCTTTGATACCTCTGTTGTGATCCCACTTGGCTATTGCCTTCCATCTCCCGAAGCACACATCACTGTTTCTGCCTGAGGCGTGGCCTCTCAAACAGCAAGCAGATCAAAGACCTCTACCTGGGACCAGAGAGAAAATAACAAATGGAAAGAAAGTGGGTACAGAACAAAATGATAGTTTTGCTAAGCAGGCAGGCTGACTTCTGCAACATACACGGTGGCCTGGTGGCAGAGGTAACATTCAGGTCCCACCTGTAGAGAACATGAAGGAGGTTTAGAGCAGAACAGCTTGGGAAGGCAAGTGGAGGCCTGCCAGAAAAAGTTTGGTACACAAACCATACCCGCAGCATTATTACAGTGATGGAGCTACACCTTGACATGAGATTACTGATGTTCCTAATGGACTGAAAACACCACAGCAATCTGCTAGCTACACCATTGTAAGGAATTGATGTGTGTGAATACAGCTCTCTTAGAAGGATGCAGCCTGGTTTATAGTGCTGTATAGACAAGCTTGACTTGATACCTTTTTTCATATTTGATGTTATATGCTCCAGATGATCCTGTTTAAATCAGTCAACCTATTCATGCACCATGATACCGATCCACGAGTGTAAAGAGACAGCAAACTTTGGCCTCTGTGAACCAAATATACTGTACATATCAAATTCTCTGGCAACCACATCTTGGACAGACACTGAGTTGAGGAGAACTTATTACATCACTATTAAACTTTCACACCCTAAACAGACAGAAACAATCATACTCCCATCTCCAGTTTGTGTATGGGATTTAGTAACATCCATATAGTCCAGAGTAAGGATGAGATGTGTCTGATTGTGGTGAACACACTTTTTTAAACTCAGTAAAAGTATTTTGGGACAGTACCTACCGATGTATTGATTTCAGTGGAGGTGTTCCTAGGATAAGGTGGCACCTGTGCAGAGGCTATAGGGCAAAGCAGCAGTGAAAACACTCGTAAATGTGAATGTGGTGGTTTAAAGCTTGTGCTGATGGTAGCACTGACATGTCAAACTATGGATGAATGCTTTCCTCCACAAACAACATAGTTCAGCTGGGGGGGTGGGGGTCGGGGGGAAAGGTAACACTGAGCTATTATGCTTAACTATTAAAAGAACTGCCTGGATATTTCTCATTGTTGCCTGGAGAGCAAGAGGCGTAGTGCATAGTGACCTGTGTGAATGTTGAAGGGTAAACCCCAGGTTATTGGTGGAACACTTTGCAGAAAGTAACTTAAGACCCTGACTGCAGCTCAGCTGAGAGGTAGATGAAATTACAATATACATGGAAATTGTCTTCTTCAAAAGAGCCACCATACACTTAGTGACAGACTTTACTCAGCACTATGCAGCACACAATAAAAAATCAGAAACAGTAGAGAGCCTGTTACCGCCATTCAGCCTTTTATTTTACAACTTTATCAGCATTACACATACTTAGCACTGCTTCGCATACCTGTAGTCTGCTCTGAGGCCTTTAGGTTGTTATATCCTAAAGATACATATTATGTTCCATGCAGATTGTATATCCTAAAGATACACAATAAACATTTAGCAGCATAATGCTTTCATTACACCAGAAATGTTAATTTTGAATGTGAGATTTAATGTAAGGCAGTCTTGAGGCAATAATTTTTAATGGTTCATGTAGGTTTAAGAGCTAGGTCTTCAGGGCAAATTAATGCTTTTCATCTCTAAGAGGTTTACAAATGATGGCACTATCAATGCAAACTTTCAACCCTGCACAGTCAAATATTTAAAAGTAATTGCACATAATTATACCGGATTCTGAGGGCTGTTGAGAAGTCTGCATAAATACTATACTTAATATTGAGAAGTCTGCATAAATACTATATTTAAAAGGACAACATATAAACAAAAATGTGGATTTACATAGCTGTCATGTTGAAGTGTTTCTAAAAAGGAGTGTCCTAAACAAAAGCGTATGTGACAAGAGACAATTCCTGATCCACTGGCCAGAGGCGAGAAAGTTTGGAAGAGAGACTCTTGTAACTAGAGCACACCAATAAATACCATCTGAAACGGCCAGGCAGCAACGTTAAGAAAGAGGACAGCACTAAAAAAGATAGGATCTGCCGTATAACTAATTAAACATGTGGCCAAAGGTATTCTGCTTTCTTTTTATGCAAAACAATGTCTAAAATACCTGTTAGAAGTTGTATTTGAAAATAATTCTGGGAGAAATGTTACAGGAGTAGAAATGTCAGCGCTGCTCACAGCACCACTGGGAACTGGGAGGGAATTCCTCTGGTAGACAAAGCACACTCCTGCTGAAACTGATAAAAACAAACAAAAAAACCCTCACAAAGACGAGTTTTACAGTGTTCCATATTTCTTTAAACCCAAACATTTTCACTACTCAGAATTCCTTGGTTTTTCTTTCTCTCTTTTTTGAAAGGTCTGCAATTCATTAAAGAAAAAAGCTAAAGGAGAAAGTTCTGATGTTGCTTTGTTTGCAAAAAGCAGAAGTGACTTTTCTTTCCCTCCCCCG
The DNA here is from genome assembly GCF_023638135.1 of Falco biarmicus. Classification (NCBI taxonomy): domain Eukaryota; kingdom Metazoa; phylum Chordata; class Aves; order Falconiformes; family Falconidae; genus Falco; species Falco biarmicus. The sequence continues at coordinate 72,962,522 of NC_079289.1, read as the reverse complement.
ATTCGAGATGATTTTAAAACAGTAAGCATATGCTTTGGGTTTTGGTTGTTTTTTTCAATTTCAAATGAAAAATACTAACTAGCTGTATTAATTTCCTACAATTGTCTTGCTTCCTAGAAGCAAATCTCCAGTAGGATGTATTTGGATGGAAACCCCCAAGTTAGCAATTTGTGTTCAGTAAGTTTTCCTGTATCTGAGGAAGGAAAAAAATAATAAATAAAATAATACAAAAATAATAAAGAAAAAGACAAGAAGAAACCCCGCGTGGGAAAACACTAGAGTGAGTATATTCTCACTCTTTTGGGAGGACTTTTGCAAGTTCAGGGACCCCGAGCGACCAGTGCCTGCATTTGTTCCTTACTAGGTCCAAGGGAGACCACCAGCCGCTGGCCCGGCTCGGTCCCGGACAGGGTCAGAGCGGGCTCCAGGACCGTGATTTTCAACACGGCACTGTGTAACAGCTGCTCACCGGCTCACGGTGCAACGGTCCGGCACCGGGACCGGCACCGACCCCACAGCGCTGCCGGCGCTGCTGGCGCCGCCGGGGCGTCACCCGGGGCTCCTGCAGCAAAACCGGCCCCGCGGCGGGATGGGGCGGGCCGGCTCCCACCCCCTCGTCGCTTCACCCCCGCCGGGCAGGGACGGCCGGGCCGGGCCCGGGGCAGGGAGGACATCGAGCCCTCAGGGCGGGCGAGCCCACGCTGCCCGGCCGAGGCCGCCGCCGGCGAGGCTGCGCCTTTAAGGGGCCGGGGGAGGCGACGGCGGGCGGGTTCCTGTGCACCGGGGCCGCTCCCTCCCGCCGTCCCTCCTCCCTCCCCCGCCGGCCGGGCGGTGGGCAGTGCCCGCGGGCCGTCGCCGCGGGTGTGGGACGGGGAGCCACGGCAGCCCGCCCGCCGCCATGGCTCTGTCCCTGCGCCGCCGGCTGCCGCTGCTCGCCCTTCTGCTGGCAGCCGGCGGGCTGCGGGCGGCGGAGCGGAGCAGCGGCAGCAGCAGCGCCATGGAGGAGCTCGCCACCGAGAAGGAGGCGGAGGAGAGCCACCGGCAGGACAGCGTGAGCCTGCTAACCTTCATCCTGCTCCTCACCCTCACCATCCTCACCATCTGGCTTTTCAAGCATCGTCGCGTCCGCTTCCTCCACGAGACCGGCCTGGCCATGATCTACGGTGAGTCCCGCCGGGGCCCCGGCACCGCGCCTCGGCCAGCGCCGCCCGCCCGCGCCTCAGCCCCGCTACACCCCTCCTCCCCGGGCGGGCGGCCCTTTCTGAGGGCCGCTGAAGAGGCCGCTGTCACCGCGGCAGGTGCCCGGAGGAGCCGGGGGCGGCGGCCCGGAGGCGGCGGCGGGCCCGGGTGCTCGGCCGCGCCCCGCCGTGTCGCCGCGCCCCCGCTGCCTGAGGCGAGGCGAGGTGCGGTGGCGCTGCGGCCTCGCGGCCCCCTCACGGCTGGCGGGCGGCAGCGCAGGGGTAGGCCGCGCCCCGCGGGGAGGGGGAGCCCCGCCGCGCCACAGCCCGCCCGTGCCGGCGCCCCTGCAGCCCCCGCCCTCGCCGGCGCCTTTCCTCGGGCCGGGGGCGTGGAGGGGGGGTGGGTACGGCCCGCTGCCTCCCGTGCGGCGGCGGAGTGGTGTCCTGCGCCAAGGTGCGCCCTGCCGCCGTGCGCCGGGGCTGGAGCGGCCGCGCTGGCAGGGCACGGCGGCTGGGCAGCCCCCCGCCGCGGAAAGCCGCCGTGCTGGGGCGCTGCCAGCGAGCGGCGTACCGGGCCGCGCGGGTGTCGCAGCGGTGCCTTTGGGAAGCGCTATCTGGACGCCCTCGCCGTGCTGTGACACACCGTGTGAAACGTAGCGTGTTTAAACTTTCATGCTCTGGGGCTGGCTGCTGGCGTGCGGCTGTCACCGGTGCCCTGAGCCTGCTGGTTACCGGCTGGCCGCAGTGACACCCGGCGCCCTGGGCAGCGCCTACCGCTCAGCCTATGCTCACCTGGCGGAGCAAGGGCTGTACCGAGCTGGGTTTGTCCTCTGCGGCCCCTCTCCCCCCGGTGGATGCGGGTGAAGGGACAGCGAACCGCGCGGCAGAAGCCGTGCTGTCCCCGCGTTGGCGGGGCGGGTGGCGCGGAGGAGCCGGGCTGTGTCGGTGCCGCTCACGGAGCCGGGGCCGGGCTCCGCTGCCAAGTCGCGCAGTTGCATTTCGTGCGCGCTTTGCCAGGCAGACGATAAGCACTTGCGGTGAGGAGCGGCCATCCATTTTAAAAAACGATTTGTCTGCCGGCGATTGGCTGCTGCTGCGGCGCCGGGGGCGCTTTGTCTCCTCCGTGAGTTGAATCGGTTCCTGCTGAAACACCTACCCCGTGTCGGTCAGCATCAGCACATTGAGGGTAACCACGGATAAGAAACTCGGCCCTGAAGGGGAGGGGGGGAAAAGCGAACAGTTTCCTCCCTGATGAGTACTACAGCGCTTGAGAGCTATGTGATTGCTTGCAGAACACTGGAATTTTCCTCTGCTGATGCTTCTGCTAAACCATCCCGATTTGCTCTTAGTCACCGATCTCTTTGCTGCATTGCTGTGTGTTTCACATATGCTTGTTGCTGAAAACGGACAGATTAACAGTTGGGCATGTATGTTAGTTATGCACTAGTGTGGTGATGCTTAGCAGCTGAATAGTGCTCAGGAGGTCGTAGATTAACTGTATATGTGCTGGTTGGAAGAGACAGGGTAAGGTGGTATTGAAAGTGTTGTTTAGGTATTACCCTGGTGTTGTCACCTTCAGAAAGTTCATTTGTGTCGTGACCATTTCAGTGATTTAGGTGGCTTAGTTTATGGTGGAAATCTTGTGTATGTGGGAGTGCTACTGTATGCAATACAAGTACCAGAGCATCAAGGGCATTTGGGTATGCATTTTGATAAGCTGTGTGGGAAACAAGAATTTGTTCAACGGCACAACTTCTGCCGCCTCTCATTAAACTCAAGTTAGTTGACTCTAATATCCAGTTCCTGATCCATGAAATGGATGCTATGTTCTCAATTTGACATAAAAGTGCTAAAATTGTGTATTAGGAAAAGCACTATACCATATCCCTTTCCACCCCACAGGCAGCACTGCCAAAAGAATGATTGGCTCAAGCCATTGCATGTTCTTGGTGTGCTCTTGCTTAAATAATTTTGTTTTCATAAATCATTCCTCAATACACTCACCTTCTAAATTAACCCCTTTAGTATACCAAAAATGTGCTCTTCTCCCTCCCGAACAAACTGACTCTTGCTGTGTCATGTTGAACATCTGAGGAAACATGTTTAGTGAGTTCAGTTTCTTTCTAGCCTGGTTAGCCTTCATGCTAGTAAAGCTCTGCTGAGACCTGGCTTCACTTAGGCATTTTGCAGACTTTCTTTAGAGCAAAGAAAACAACATAGCAAGTGTCATGGTAACTGTCTGCTATACTTCTGATAGCCAGGCTTTATTCTTCAAATAGGGAGTTTCTCCTCTTCCTTCTTTGTCACTTAAAGGATAACAGTTAAATGGAGAGATGGCTTTCTATTTTGCTGATAACTTGGTATCTAGGAAATGCACTTTTTTCAAACTAGGTATGTGTTTGATCAGTCTGACTTAAACACAAAATCATAGCGCAATATTTCAACCAAAGAGTTTGTGGTCTTAAAAACATAAGTGTCTAGCATGAAACAGTTCTGAGTATCTAGGTGCTGTCTTAAAGATTTAATAACATGCTCTTGGTGTAGGCTCCAAACTCTGCATGCTAGGTAAATTTCACATGGTTTTATGGTCAAGTCTACAGCACTTCCACTATTTACACTCGGTTTTTCTAATGGAAGAATCAAAGTGTTTCTATCACAGCAGTTTTCAATGCTACCTGAGGAGGTGGCTTTTATTTACAGGAGAAATAAGCTAGCACTTCAGTGATGATTATTTTTTATCATGGAGACAGTGACCTGGGAAAAACTGGTTTGTTGCACCTAAAACCCCTCCAAAACCATTGGTTTCAAAGTGATGAATCTTTAGATGATTGCATTGGATCAAATACATATTTGACCTGAGCTGGTTAGAACTGTGGGTCTTGATGTCTGCTTGCTGCTTTTGCTCTTTAAGAAGAGGTAGTGGAGCTGGGTTTCTCTCTGGTTTGGTTTGGTGGTTGTTGTTTTTTTTTTTTTAATCTAGCCATGCTAATTTACAGTAATGTATGATGGGACCTCTTTCCTTGGGTTGTGGTGGGCATTGGGTGGCATGACAGTGGCTTGAAATGGTGAGCAGAGAAGCTGCCTTCAGGCAGAGCTTTAACCAGCATCCAGGTTTACTGTGTTTTATATAACCATCATGCTAGCTGCTTTGATTGAAGTTAAAAAGTAATTGAAATCATTGTGGAGTCTTCCTGTGTTTATTATTTCCTGTGTTGTCACTGTCTCTTCAACAGAGTCACTGCTCGTCTGTCTGTATTATTCTGGTGTGTTAAATGTCTTTCTCTGGAAACATCTGTTAACGTGTGAAATAATGTGGAGTTTACATGAGTGTTTAATGACTTTCAGTGCTGCTTTTTTTTGTTTTTTGTGGTGTGCAACTTAAAATCATGCTTTTAATGAATCAGTATGAAAGTCACAGACTTCAGCAGTACATACTACTGGCAGCTGCGTACATGAAAGTGGAAGCAACCTAACTTCTTTGAGTGTCTTAAAGTACCTTGTGCCTAAAGCCTCAGGTTCAGGCGCAATGCTGATTTGAATTGATGATTCACTGTGCCATAGCACTGTGTATCCACCTGCCATTCCATAAAGTGCATTTGGCTTGCCAAGTGCTAAACACAATTGAATTTTGGTCTTGAAACTTAAACAAGGGTGTTGCTCCGTGAAAGATGAATACCTGCAGAGGTTCTGCAGCTCCTCTGAGGGGAAAAGAAAAATCTAAAAACCAAACAACAAAACCGACAACCAAACTTTGGTGGCACACATATTCCAACTTGTGATAGCGATCATGATGCTCTCTTTTCTTTGTGCTGGTCTGAATCCCAAATGTTACATGTTGAGATGTTTTTTCCTGAGGAGGTTTAACTGTGTTTGGCAGGTTTCTCCACTCTCTGTTGGGGAGCATCCCCATGCGTTAGGGAGCCACAGGACATGGACCGTTCACCTTGAGAGTTTAAGGATGGCAAATGACAGTGGCTCCCTAGCACTCTGCTTTTTAGGAAGCAGCTATTTGGATGTGTGGATATGTCCCAGCAGCTCCAGTGGTATCACTCCCGTTAGGCAGTTAGTCCCCATGAGTGATAATTTGGGTAACTGGCAACCCACACATCAGCACAGGTGTCTGTCCTACCAGGTACCTTCTTAACTGTAGAGTTGTTCCAGAGCTGTCTGGAGGGCACACATGGTAGCACGGCAGGTAAAAGTAAGAGCAGAACTGGACTTGGGTAGAGAGGAAGAATAACAATGTATGAAAAGGCATATAAAACCTCTTTTACTTTTTGTGGATCAGAAATCCAAGGTGAGAGGTAAATGTTCAGGATAAAACAATCAAATTTGTTCTGAAGTACTCTGTATCAGACTAAGTTTCTGAATCCGTGGAGCAGATACAGAAAAGGCTTATTTTTAGCTTATCTGGCTGCAGTACTCTCTTACGGTTCTAGTCTCCACATATGCTAGAGATGATATAAATAATGGCAGTGTTGGTATTTAGTAAGCCACTTTCACATAAGCATTCTAATACTAGATTTAGGAGTATAACTCTAAGTATCCAGTTTTGAGAACATTATTCTTTCTCTGGCAACCTGCTTGTTCTTCCTGGATATTTTTTTTAAGTAGCTTGGTTACAGGCTTTCAAAGTGAATCTTTCTCAGTTTGTTGGCATTCAGGACATTTTAATTATATTGAAAATCTTGTCTGTAAACTTGCTTTGTGGCCTGCAACTGGATGGAACTTATAATTTTATCTTGTGAGAGATTTTGGAAGACATGCTACATCTTTGTAATTAACCTACCCATATTTCAGATTTGCTCTTCGGGGTGGGGGGGTGTAGCTGGATGGTTTATAAATTGTTAATGGTTCTGAAGTGTCTTTGGAGTACAATTTGGCTGTAGTTCTCAGAGCAGTGATTTTGTGTAGGGCTTCTTTTGGTGGTTGGGTTTTTGATGTGGTGGTTTTTTGTTTGGTTTTTTTTTTTTTGAGGGAGGGCAGTGGTTTTAGTAGCAATAAAGATAAATTAGTTCATTTTTATTTAACTTCAGCTTCATGAGATATTCTATCAAATGGGCACCAGAATACCCTTCTGATCACCAGAATGAGCCAAAGAAGAGAGAAATGTCAGTCCCGGACTTCCTCTATGTGAGGAAGCCTTTGGTGACATAACTGGCTGTTAAAGCTGGTACTGCTCTACAACACTACGTGGTTGTAGGAACCGGGCAGAGGCTGAAGGGGAAGGTGTTCCTTTGCATGTACTATAATTCTCATCTGAATTAGAAAGTTATCACAAACAGATGCCAGTTCTGTAATAACGAACAGCTTGCACACGCGCTTGCCTTCCGCTCCTGTGTGCGTGCTCAGTGACTGTTTGTGTTGATAGGAGAATGCTGAACTGAGGGTAGGTAACCTATCTGGTGTGCAAGCTGGTGGTCAGACAGTGAGGTGGTCCTGCAGTGTATGACAGATTAGCGTTGCTCTTGTCTGGGCCCTGTAGGAGCTTGAGATTTTCCTTTTCATTTCAGAAGGTTTGTTTTGCAACCATTTCCAATTTTTCTTTGCTACCTTACAATAGAAATATGACTTTAAACAGGTCCTTCAATGAATCTTCCTGAAACAACACAAGGACTGAGCTCCTCTGTAGATGCAGAGTGTCTGCAGCTACTCCAGTAGCTTCTGCTTTTGATGCAGGTAAGAAAACAGAAGGGGATGCTGAGGGAGTGTATAAAAGCTTTCAAGTCCTATAGGATGCCAGAGCTGCTTCCCAGGTACTGATGGTGTTCCCATCTCAGTGCTGCTCTACTTAGTCATTGGAGCTCTGTGTAGTTTTGGGAGGAGGTAGATGGGACAAATCAGGTCTGGGTTTTCAGCTGTCTCCTTTCCGTTTGGTAAGTTAGGCCTTTGTTTTATGGATGATCATGGAAGGGTAATAGGGAGCACTTCCTTGGCTATGGTGACAACTGGCATGTGATCTTATCTCTTGAGTTTCACAATACTGCATTGGCTTATACCTTATGCAAAACAGAATGAACAATTCAGATAGTGTTCTTTCCAATACTTAATTAAATTAAAAAAAGTTATGCTGGACTGAAATGATTCTAGCTGTGCCTTCTATTGCAGTATGTCTTTTATAGACTTTTATCACTTTCTGTGCTATAGAAAGATTAGAGCATCTTAACACTGAAATCACCTTCACCCAAAGCAATTACCCACACAGCAGTAAGTGCCTCTGGTTCATCTAGACAACTGGTCCTGAGCAGCATTTAGGTGCAGGAGTGCAACCTGTGAAATGTATTTCTAAACTACTGCATGTCCTGGGCTCACTAACAGACGTGAAACTCTAAACTTCTGCTGCGTAGGCTCCCAGCACAACTGGAAAAAAGTATAAGCATTACCTCTGATGTGGTGGGGCCCAAACTCTCCCTTGTCAGGGCACTGGCCTTGCCTCCAAACTGGGATGGTGTTCTGTAGCACACACAAATAGCTCTGGAAGCAGGGATGGGAAAGCACGATTCCCTGTGTCAGAAGTGTCACAGTTCAGCTAGTTGTGCTCCTCTTGTGTCCTCTGTCCCCACAAACCTCAATTTGTGGGTGCATAACAGCCCTTTTCCCCCATCCTTCCTTCTGGAAGTCCCTTTACTGACCTATTCTGTAGAGCAGCTCAAGATGACATCTTGAGGAGCTGGTTGAAAACTTTCCCTTGCGTCTGGTAGGGAGATGTTTTCAACACCATGCCCTGCTATCTGAACCACCATTCTCTCCATTAGGTAGAGGTGGCAATATCTACCCCCCACTGATCTAGAAACCAGAAGTCTGAAGCAGGGGCCACAGGTCAACCATGAGTAGGGAAAAAAAAAAAAAAAAAAAAGAAAAAAAGATAATCCTCAGAACTATGGTGTGCTATAGGACACTTGCTGCAGTCCAGAACTATGTATCTTGGCCTGTTAGGGGCTAGAAGCAAAAAATAGATTGCAGTTCCTGTCTAGCCCTTTAACAGGTGTTGGGTACCATGGATGCTCTTTCCTTACTCATTTGCTGACTGCTGTGAGTCCAGCATCCGGCACTGCGCTGTTGAACTGTCCCTGTGTGTTCAGGAGACAGCCTCAGTATTTAATTCAAGCCTATTGTTTCTACTCTGACAAGCCAGAAATACCACCTTGTAGGCTTAGTTTTTTCATTATTTTTTTTCAACAGTCCTTATTTGTGACTCAGGATTACTGCTTTATTCCCATTTGATACTGAATATAGCCTTTCTCCCCCTGCTTTAGACTAAATGATGCCTATACTGAAAGAATGCGATACAATTTTTTTTTCAGGATATTTCTCTTGAAGAGGTTTTCATGTTGTAAAAAATACACAGTTGTTCTCAGCAGATCAAATCTTTTCTGTGTCTACAGAGATGGGTAGTTTATCTCAAATCCACTGTAGTACCTGCCATTAAAAAGCACTGCAGCCTGCAATTAACCGAATGGAAAGGGAGAAAAGAGAAATGGTATGAAATGGCCTTCGAAAGCTGTGGTGGAAGAAGCTGGTTTGCGTTGGGTTGGTTTTTTTTTTTGGTGTTTTTGTTTTTTTTTTAATCAAGGAGAAATAGTTGAAGTCTCCCTCTCAATTAGAGTAGAGGAGATGGACTGTTCTTAGCCAATGGAGGTGTGTGGTTTCTGTGCTTGCTTCCTGGCTTCAGTATTTCATGTTCATTTTCAAAGGCTGGCTTTAAGCTCTGCATTTCTCTTGATACAGCTGTGTGTGTGAGCAATGCATGGAAAAAGATTGTACCTGGTAGGTCTATCCTGGCAAAGCTCTTGTAGGTGCAGCACTGCTGCCAGGAGGTGTCTGTGGGCTTGCCTACACCACTACGCAGGATGGTCCAGCAATGGGGTAGCTGTCCTGCCCCTAATGCCATGCTTGCAGTTCTGCTGTAGTCTGGGCTACTTCTCCATAGCTGTCATTTTCTCTGCTTGTAGGTTGTTGTGGCTTTTTTCTAAGAAGAAAATTAATTCTATGCCAGCTGAAATCAGGATGTAAGTGTGGGGTTGGTTTGGTTTTTGTGTTGTTTTTTTTTTTTTATTTTATTCTAAAATGCGCCTGTCCTGTTGAAATAGGTCTGTAGCAAATGGTTTTAAAGGCAGCTGGATGTCACTGAAATACCTGGTGCAAGCTCTAAGTGCACATAATGAATGTATTATTAGTTCCTCCTCTGTTACCTTGTAAGCCCCTTGGAAGGGGCACTTTGAACAGCAGAGCTGTGAGTCTGATGGACACCTGGGTTTGCTGGCTTTGTGAAAATGTTTAAGTAAATTATGCTTATTCTGAATGCCATGCTTCTCCATAGTTGTTTTCACTTCTCACTTATGCTTAAAAAATATAATTAGTACTGAGGAGGTTTGTGGGTTTTTTTAAAAGTAGCTGCTCTCTGACTTGTTCTGCTTTTTTGTTATGAAGTTGGGGGACTATTCTTAACAAAAAAACCACAAGGGTGGAAACAAAGGAGCATGTATAAATGTATTCTAAAATGCAATTAACATGTCTGTATAAGATGACAGTCTTCAATGTGCTGTGTGTGGATGTGCAGTGTATGCACCTGCAACTCTTACCGTCGGTAGCTAGCTGAAGAGAAAGCTGGCTTGGTGTCCCCTGTGTGTGATATTTGTTCCTGTGTCAGCTCTGCAGCAGGGCAGGCTGCGGCCATGATTAGTGCCAACGCAATGGGAGGGTAGTCATTGCTTCTGAGGCTTGGATGCTATGCCATTAGTTCAAGAATTGGAATAAGTATGAAAACTGATGTTAACCTTTTGCCATTGCTTTGAATATGAGATACTAATAGAAAGATGTTGTAACTGATGATAGTTTAAAAATATCAAGTATCCCACACGGATAATGGCTAGCTTCTGATTTGTTGTCTTTGAGTCCATTAGAATGGATACTCTGTTTCCACACTAATTTTGAGAAATTATTTTTTCCCCACTTAATGCTTGATATCAAGTCCTTCAGTAGTGAAAGCGGACCTGCATTTAAAGTGTCATATACCTCTCTGCTATTGTTTTTACTGCTGCACAATCCTTCCTATTTGCTCTTTCCTTCATGTCAGATTTCATTGTGCTGACTGATTGTGTAATAAGCTTTCTCCTGGGAATAGTTTCCTTATCCATGAGACAGCTTGACTGTTCTTCCTGAAATTGCTGCCTTAGTGAGTGAATCGTTAGTGTTTAGCTGCAGAATTTGCCCTTTCTTGCACCTGAGGAGCTTGCTTTATAGCCTTTGCTGAACATGCAAGTCACCTGCTATGGAGTTGGACACTTGCCCCATCCAAAAATCTGCTGAGGCTGGAGATCACATTTACATTCCCTGTATATCCAGTACTGTTATTTGCAGTCTTAGGATCTGGCTGTTTTTGTAGTTGAGTTACAAATTGTACTTCTATATACTGTGAAGTACTAAAAAAAAATAAAAAAAATTACATTTGGAGAAGTAGAGGCTTCTTCTGGGCATGTTTGAAAGTGATCGGGTTGGCTTTTTCATATAAAGACAATCATGAAAGACCTAGCTAGATTCTACCTAATTGGTACTGTATTTGCTTGTCTGTGTATAAGCAGTGAAGTTGATAACCTAAAGTATTTGAGAGAGAATACAATTCATGCTTTGTGTTTATTGGGAGATACCATATTTAAACTTGTTATTCTTGGCCTAAAATACCAACTTATTTCAGCTGGCTTTTAGCTTTGCTGTGTAATTGACTCTTTCTAAGCAGCCTTTAGAAGCTGGACTCAATAGAGGAGTTTGAACTGGCAAACAGAGAGCTCCTTGGCTAGTCGGGAGGGATGTACCACCTGCGGTGGAAGAGGGGCATTCATGGGAGATGTGAGGCAGCGCATGGAGTTGGCATCACCTGCTACACTGCAGTTCTGTAGCTGCTGGAAAATACAGGAATAAGCACGGAGGAAGAAAACTAGTGTAAAGGCTTATTCCTGTTGTGCAAGTGCCACCTGATTGATTCCTCCTGGGTTATCTTTTGATATTCTAGTTGAATATTATGTAATGTTATATATTAAGAGCAGAGGAGGGTGACTGTATGTGACCTTCTACAGACATGTCTGACAAGGTTGTCTGTAGCATCCTTTCCTGGCTCACAGAATTGAAGTGGGCACTTCTGCTTGTTTAGCTTGTCTTGAAGCTTTATACTTTAGGAGTTGTGGCTGCTGCGCAGCATAAGAGGTATGGTTTTGTCATACCTATCTGCAATACTGGTGTCTTGCAGGGAGCATATTCCCACCAGACACTGTTTACAGTGTCATTCTTGGGAAGAGGTGAGTATTTTGAAGGTGTGATGATGTGAGTGAAGTAGCCTTAATGCTGGAATAGACTTTCATATGGGCAACTGAGTGTCACTACAGTGTTTCAGCCTAACCGCTATTGCTTTCCATCTCTCTGTGGCAGTATATCTAATTTGGCAAATTTTGTTTATGAAGCTTTTTATCTCTAGAAAATATTAACCTTTTTTCAACCTTGTTCACAATGTGTTTACCTGCTCAGCCCCAGACGCATTCTTCAGACTTCAGGAGCTTGAATGGAAACGTCGTGTTTCTCTACCAGATTTAATATTTCTCTGAAGTTCTGACTTACCAAGTTCTCAGGGAGTTTGCTACTCCCAAGTCTGTCCTTTTGGGAAGAAGGAGCCTCCTTAGAACACAGACTTCTTTGGCTTCCAAAAAATCAAGTGGGTGATCATCCTCCTAATGAACTCTTACAGAGATTCATGGACATAAAATCTTCTCCTCAGCTCTCCATGGCTGAAGAGTTAGTGAGTGATTTTCTAATGGCGACCTGCTTGTTAAGCTGCAGTGACTAAATATAATTGCAGCATACTCAGTTTTTACGTTTGCCTGTATGAAACAGAAATGTCAACATAGATACCTTGGTGACACCTAGTACTTGATTATGTCCCCCTTCCCCTCAGGGAACCATAAAAAGAGTTTGTTGTTCTTGTTTGAAAGTGCCTGAGTGCATTTATTTCAACATTTTCAGTTTTGGACCCTCATGGTTTTGGGATCTCTTCCAAAATGTAAAACATGGGACAGTTACACTTCTCATTCTTTGTACTTCAGATATAAACACTTAATCTCTTTGCATCAGGTGCTTATGATGTCAGAAGTGTTTTGTCAACAATTATCAGGGATAGGGGAAACTTTGCATTACATTTTGTGTGTACATATGACAGAGCCCCTCTCCCCTCTCCTAGAGACTGGAAGGTAGGGGCAGGAGGTGTGAGCACAATCTACTTTGTTTTTATGAACATTTTTTTTTAGCCTGTGTAAGCTAAGGTCCCGTCTGCCCATCAGGACCTCAATCTTTTAGGTACTGCTTAAACTTATAGTTATGTCCTTAAAAGCAAAACCAGACAAACAAATTAAAAAACTGCCTCTGAAGCATTTGGGTTGCTACCCTCACTGGGCAAAGTCATAAGTTGTCTCTTCTTCTCTGTTACCAGACCACATGCTGTTTTTCTGTTAGATGCTACCTGTTCCACAGCTCCGAGAGAAACTAGACTTCCCCAGAAATTTGGAGGATGGAAAGGAGGTTACCAGAATTCATATAGATACCCTCTTACATGGGGGTGAGGGGTCCCCCTTACTTCATATGTGAGGTGTTGATACAGATAAATCTTGCGCTTCAGTGGTTCCTGTGGGTTTGAGTATTCTTTTCTGGTTTTGTCTTTTAGCTCTCCTGAAAGAAGTACTTTACTTTTTCTGTGAGAATCACCTAAAATTCCTTCCTTGTTTTTTCTCTGCTTCTCTCCAAGGTGCATCCAATAGCTTATCTTAGCACTGACAACCTGGATTCCTTTCTATGTATCAGACCTACCGTTCTTTTTCTTTCCCCAGTCTAAACTAAAAATCTTTGCTTGCTTCTCTACCTCTTGGGAACATGTCGGAATGGGCTTAAGCTCAGAATGGTTGAAATAACTTGTCGTATTTGTCTTCCTGCTACTGCAGTCTTCTCCATTATTTAGGCAGGTTCCCTGAGCACTGTTGAAATTACCTGTACCTTGTCTTCACCTGTGAGCTATTTAAGCTGTGCAGGTTCTTTCTAGGTAACATATATGGAAGATATGAATTCCTATCTCTTTTTACACACCCACAGTCCAGGCTTTCATTGCAACATTGATTCCTTTGACATTCTGCTTCTCAAGGCATGTGAGAAGTATTGCATTCAGATTAAACTTTTGCTGTTTGTTATAAGTAACTCTTCCCTCAACCCTCTCCTGCTTTGTTGCTGTGTTCTCAGCTGTCCTCCTCATTCTGTGGGTATTGGTTTAGATTTTTTTTTTAATTAATGCTATATGAATTGGTGGTTTTGTGAAGTGAAAGGTAAAGATGCCACTGTCTCTAGGAATACTTAATTATAAAAAGAATTAAAGTAACATTGTTTAAATTGCTAATAGGCTCTGTCAAAAGCAAGATTTACTTTTCAGTCCCTGGGCTTCCAAAGAAGGCTTAAAGTTTTACTCATGGGCAAAGTACAGATTGCTCAGCTATAAGAAGAAAGTTTGGACCACTGATGACTATTTACTACCAGGACCATGTTACAGCATTTTCTTGAAATGGTAACTGAGGAAATTTGAGTTAATCTGTAACACTGATATAATGAGTTTGTAAAAAATAGTCTTTTAGTGAATCTAATCTTCTGAGATTTTCAGAACCCTTAATTACAGAAAATGGCAATACTTAAGAACAAAAGTTGGCAGCTTTTGTAATGATGGCAAAGTGCCAGAACCCAAATGATGCAATATCTGCATGGTGTTTTCTGAATGCTGGGATCCTTGAACTGGTCACATTTCTGTGCACGTGTGTGCACCCACATACAACATGCACGCCTCAGAGCTGAAATACTGGCTTTCCAGAATAGCCTGTTCTTGTGTAATACTCTGTATCTGAGCATGGGAACAGTTTTCTGATGCTTCACTTGATTTGAAACAGTGTTTCCTTGCATTCCATTTAGTATAGAAAATGCACCATTTCACATATGGAAATGGTAATTTTTTTCTAATGACATCACAGAAACTTGTGAACTAAAGACATTTAGGTGCCCTCTTTCTATTGTCCTGAAATATGACCTGACATGAAATATGTTTTATGGAGAACATAAAAGGTCTGTGGATCATATGTCGAAATAAATACATGGTCAATGGCAATCTGATGCATCTTAAGTAATTATTAAGTGTACTTTTAAATTTGACAATTCTCACTATAGGTGTTTACCGTTACATTGTATTTGCCTTACTGGCTGAGAAACTCAAAACAGCTGCTCATTGACAAATACAGATTTGTGAGACGTTTCTTAGCAGGAAGGGGTTTTGCGTGGTTCAGAGGCACTGGGCTAGTGTGAGCAGGGGGTGTTCTGGGGCTGTTAAAAGGGGTTGGGAAGTCCTTACTGATTCCTGTTAATAGCTGTTTGCCAGAGGTCCATTCCATAACGCTGGGCTTCAAAGTTAAGGAGAATTCAATTGAAATCAATATCCTATTTATAAAATGTCTTGGAAAAAAGCTCACTATCATGCTGTAATGTGAACTGACCAAGTTCAATGGGCTTGTGGTTACAGCTGGGATGTCACATTTGCAGGACACATTCTGCTACAAGTGGCTGTATTGACCAGGAAAATCTACCTATGACTTGGGGTTTGATGTGCTTGACTATCAAGTGATTTTGTTGTAAGCTTCAGTGAAGAAATCAGCCAGTACTGAAGAAGTTGCAGAACAAATGGCTGGGGTAACAGGTATCCCAAGGAGAAATGCTTGGCTGAATTGTGTCTGTGGAGAGAGATTTAGCCAAGGAGAAAGACAGCGGATTCAGTCAAGCTTATTGAAATGGGCTGAGAGGCTGACTGTGGATGTAATAATGACTAAAATACTATGACAGAAGTATTCTGGAGGGATAATTTTTTTTTTTTTTTCGGGGGTGACAACAATATCTGAAAACAGAAGCTTTCCTGCAAGGAATAAAAAGATTCTGATTACTGGTCTGAGCTTTTCATTGCTATTTGGCAGACCTTTCTACATAGTCTGTGGGTCACAGTCCAGTAACCTCAAGTCTCTGAGGTGATAAATAGGAAATCCTGAAAAAGAACACTTTCCCTCAGGAACTTAACTGGGGAGGGTGTTTCTTGCTGCAGCTGGGGTTAGTCTGTTGTTGTGGCATACATTCTCAGAAGTCGATGTCAGCTGCACCATCTCTGAACTGCTAAAACTATATTGCTGAGCCCATAAAAGTGTTTTTAGTTATGCATTTACACTGCTGCTTTTTTCTTTGTACTCCTACTTGTTCAGCACTTGTGAAGGGATGGTATGATAGCAGGGAGCAGGGGAGCGTTTGGGCCAGTGCTCCTTGTCAGACTATCATCAGTTAGGATGCAGTTTCTCTCAATACCTGTGTATATGGATGGATAAAGAAAGTGTATGTATATACAGCTCCATGAAATACCATGTTAGCATCCAAGCATTGTAAAGCCATATTTTTTGCCACTTGAAGATGGAAAATTAGTACTGCATCTGAAGCACCCAACAGAAAAGGCTTGCTCAAGGCTGCTCAGGAAACTCACTGTGGAACTTGGATTGTAAGCTGTGATTCTGTCCTTAGTGATTTCCACCAGTGTCATCTCCTCTTCTCTGTGGGGGGAAAGCAGAACCCTCTGCTCTGAAGCAGTTGGTGCTGTGCATGCTCTTTGCTCCTGTAATGATTGTATAGGGCCCAAACTAAACATGATCTGACTTTGCATATCTCAGCTGTGCCTGTAACATGTCCGCTATTTTTGCTTATAGTAGCTGTGCAAAGCAGGCAGTCTGCTGTGTGCCTGACCGAGCTGTGAGTGCTAGAGAGCGTGTGGGTGCTGGAGTGCCCCTTCCCCATTGTTGAGTTCTAACCTGGTACAAAGGCGTGTGAGTGGCTTCTTGTGCCTTTTTTCTAGGTAACAGTTATAAGGAGACCTGATTTTTTCTTTTTTTTTTTGGATGGATGTCTGAGTATTGACAAAATGGTTAACTGGGGGTGGGTGTGTCTTGGGCTTTTTGTGGTGTTTTTGATGTTTGTCATGATTGTCTTAGTATTGGGTATTGTGTGCATTACTCATCTCATAGGATCCGCTTAGTCCTTTACTTCAGCTTGATTCAATGCAAGATTTTTAGTTACTGTTGTGATCAGAGAATTGTGGGACTTAGACTTCTGGAAAAGATGATCTTCTGCTTAGAGAGTAACCAAAGCTGAAACCAGTGCTCAAAGCAAATATTTTAGTAGTGCCCAGTCATTATGCTGGTTTCTGAATGTAGAGATTTTATACATTTCATGATGTTACTTGCCAGATTTTTTTTAATTGTTATATTTGTGGTCTAAAACTTGGCTGACTGCAGTCTGAGGAGCGTGTTCTCAATGATCTGGCAGTTCAGTCTGTCTGCATTTAGCATGAGTAATAGGGCACACACCTTTTGCCTGTGTTTTGTTGTTAAAACCATCCAGAAGATGACACTTTCTCCTGCACCTATCTGGATCTCAACTTGAAATGTTATGGTGACAATGATAATGCTGTACTTGTCCTCAAAGTTGTTCTCTTCCAGAAGGAAATGATAGGCTAAATAGTCTGCTTGCTTCCTTATGATGATTAACTCTGATCTTGTATACCTGTGGGCCTAATAGCTAGGTAATGCTTTACTGTAAGAAGCAATTATCCAATTTGCTTTTCCATTTATTGTTGCTTAACCTGCTCATGTTTCATAACAAGTGTTTTTGCTTAAATTGATACAGCTTGTTAAAAGCCTTAAAAAAGGCAATGGATATGTATTTACTGGGTTGTATTATCTATTGTGTAATTTATTTTTAGAATTTGGAAGACAGTTTTTCACTCACACTGGGTTGTAGCAAAAGCACCTTGCAGCTGGTTTGCCTGCTGCTGAGGGAAAGGCTTGCTGAAGAGGTAAGTCTTTCGAGGTCCTTAGCGTGAATAGGCATTGCAGCAGTAATTTTACTTTTCTCAAGATCTACTTTAATTGCTACAGCTTCAGAACATATCATTGTCAGGAGCTGACATGAACATACCTTCTGTACAGAAGCAGCAGAATGCCTCACAGTGCCTGCCACAGCATTTCAGCCTATCCATAGCCTCATTTTATTTTTGTCATTCCTTCTTTCTGTGAGCTTTTGATCCCTAGACACAAAGGAGTGGGGAAAGGTAGTCTTTCTGTGTATTTGGGAGGGAGGGTGCTGTGAAACAACTTTGTACAAAAACACTGCAGGTTGTGAAATAACTGCATTTGAATGATGTAGCACTTCGTAAACCCTTTTTGACTCAGTTTCCACCATTTTCCTGTTTTGTTTTGAAGAGTGTATGTTTTCTAGCTGGCCATTGTACAGATCAGCAAATCTTCAGTGCATGCTCAGAAAGCTTGGATTTTCTTTGGATGGATTTTCATTATGGCCCTGTTACTGTTATTTACAATCTAAAAGAAAGCTTCCATTCATAAGGATTACTGCATCTGCGAAGGATGAAGAATAAGCGGGGATGATGAACTCCAGCGGTCGTGAATGGATAGATTGTCCCTGGCATTTGTTCAGTTGTCAGTATATTGTGAAGTATTTGGGCTGGAAAAAAATGTTAGCTTTGGGTAACATACTTGTTTTATTAAAAGCACAGTAAAGTACTCGAAGAGAGTGTATTCTGAGACAGCATGTGATGTACTAGCGTATCTTCTGAAGTGTGATTGATTGATTAATTTCTCACTAAAAGCTTGTAACTTTAGACTTTAATTCTATTTTCCATTGCTAACTGCGCTTGTCTTGTCAGACAAGCCTTATCGAAAAGACTTTCTCAATTCTGAGTGGAATGCTGCTTTGTATTGTGCCGGGAGCACTGAAGAAGGAAGACCTTGCTGTACTGGCTGAAGACCAGAGTTGATTTCAGAGTCTGAAATGTTCCCTTGTGTTTGCAAATATAAATAGTACTGTGACCAAGAGTTGTGTGCCTTCAGGTTTCACTTTGTCCCTGTCATGGTATGTGGTAGAAAATGCAGGTTTTTTCCCAGGGTGTTCTGATAAAGCTCATTAGTGGTTCTATCCTCAGTGGTACTAGTCCCTTCTAAATACAGCGTTAATGAGGAGTAAATGGTCCCTGGGCAGTTGCTGTACTCTTTACCTAGCATGCAGCACTTAGCAATGCTCCAATATCACAGCAACTAAATAACATCTCACCTTACCGGTTTGCCCTTGCTAGAACAATCTGATTCAACTATTACTAACACTTTAGATAGATAAAATATTAGAAAGCTAGTACAATGTAATTTGAAATAACAAATTGGAACAGGATTGTTTGGTAAAGCATTTCGCAGGGTATGCATACCTAGTGTGGCAGGCACCGACTGCAAATCAGAACAGACATGTCTCTTGTGACTGACTGGGGCTTCTGATTCCATTGCTACTAGCTGGTCTAGCAACTGCACAAACCAAACATAACTGCTGTTAATATTGTATTAAAAAATATAACACTTGTGTGGGTGTTATTTATTGCACACAGTATTAATATTCTCGTCTGAAGATGGTTTTTGTGCCTTTTGGTTTTCACTATGGAATCTGTTTTGGTTGAGTCAACAAGCAAACCCAGGGACTTCCATACAGCTGCCAAAGCGGCAAATGTTAGTAGTGCTTTTTTGAAGACATCTACAGTTAGAGAGAACCTTTCCTGAGTGGTATTTTGCTAGTGACAGTTTGTTACAAGTGACAGGTCTTGCATAAAGAGCTTTTGAATAGCAAACTGAGCTTGAAAATAGCAGCTATTTGAGATACATTATTTAGAGGGAGGGAAGCAAGGGGGAGAAGATTTTCCCTTGATGAAGACATGGTGCTATATAAGCCATCTAGGTGCAGATTTTGAATACTGTTTTCTTCAGACTTCCAGTGAAATTATTTTGCTTGTAGTTGCCATCTTCAGGATCCTTGGTAGTAGTAGATTTGAGCACACAGTGATGTGCTTTCTTGCAGACCTGTGCTAATGTATGTGTGTTCCCTGGTTTGATGGGAATTGGTGTGACTGTTTCCTGACATGAGAACACCACTCATCAGCAAAAATCATGGATGTCAATTGACTATTTGCACTTCTGTAGGCATCAGTTGTCCAGTTATCTGTCAGGCTGAATTTGCATCGCTATAGTTATGTCACAGATTTTTTTAGTATTTTTTTTATGTTCCTATTTTATGATTTTGGTAGGTTACATTGAAGGAACTGGCCTGTGTAGAACATTTGTACGAACCTACTTTCATGCTGCCTCTGGCACAGAAAATCGAATAACAATTTCCAATATTATTATATCCCATGGCCATGTGGACTCTTGGGGTATTTAACCAGGTGTCTTGGAAACTGCAAAAGCAATGACTATCACACTCCGAATTTGTACTGGACCAACCTGTGGTCTGCTTGTGTCCACTCTAAGAAAATGCATCATCATTTTCTTGTGTCAGTGTACCTTACCCTGCCTCAGCTTTAGCTGCGCTAGCCCACCTTGTTCTTTACCTTGGGCTTGAGGATACTGTGTTTCTAGTGGCAATTAAGGTCAATTCCTAGATACTGTTGGTAGATGGAGGGTGCCCAAAACAGAAAATGACCTCATGCAGTTGATTTGAAAGGTCTACACTAATCACAGTGTTGTCTCTACTTAGCGTCTGGAAGAGAGCTTGTATGTGTATATGCAGCTGTTACCATGTAACACATCTCTATAAAAGTTTTCTTCCTTCTTTCTATTCTTTGGGAGTATAATTGCTACTCTTGGGGGTTCACACAACTGTTAAATTCTGTGATGTGTTTGCAGGGAAGTGCTGTAACTCCATTTTGCAGGTAAGGAGTTGTGGCAAGGAACAAGATCAAAAGCATTCATTCAGTCTCTTTTAGTTGTCCCTTTTTGATGCCTGTTGTTGGGATTTTCTTCTCTTTATGCTCCCAGATATGCTTTTCCGTATCAGTGAAGCTTGGAAAGCCCACTAAAAAGCAAAAAGTCACTTGTGGTTGTTTGCATCACCCAGAAGCTCTTATAAACTCAAGCCTGGAATCTGACTCTGCAGACAGAATGGCTTTCCTTTAAGGCTTTGTCACTCTTGGAAGAGACCCACCTTGCTAATATCTCTTCCAAATTTTAATAAACTGGACATAGTCCTAGTGCTCAGCAGCTTCCTCTGAGTTGTAGCAGGTCCAATCTTAGAGTAAATCTAAGATATGTGTTGGAATGAGGCTGGATCTCATGTTTGAGCTGTCTAACCCAGTGCAATGTTCTCGTGTTCTGCCTGCTGACTTCTGGGAGCGGTGAACAATTTTCTGAAGCAAACTGAAATAAAGTTTATTGTGCTGCGTGTGCAAAGTGGAACACTTCAGTTTGCCTTAGAAAACTGTGTTCTGTGCAAATACGTATGGTTGGAGTGAAAATAAAGTAATGGTAGCAGTAATGGAGAGAAAAGACAAGTCGGGGGATGCAGCTCAATGCAGCTTTTGTTACAGCTTCTTTGCACTTTGCTTCTTGGTGAGCATTTTTGTCTTTGCTTCTACCAGCCTGTCATCACTCAGCCTTCTTCCTCTCTTTCTGAGCTTGTCATCACCCAGCCTTCCTCTCACTCTGAGCTATGTCATGGTGCCCTCCTTGCTCCAGCATCTGTGGGCTTTCTGGTGTCCCATGAGTTTGTTTTGTAGTTTTGATCAAGGTAAATATAGAAGCCTAGGTAAATACCGAGAACTTTTTCTAATCTTTCATAACCAATGGCAGAACTGTGGTGGAAGCCTCTTTGGAGAGACTTGTAAGCTAATTCAGCTTTTTCTTTCTAGTGTAGTAAGTGATTGTTTTAACAGCTACAATACAGAGTCTTTTCTCAGTATTGTCACTTGTTTCAGAAGTCTTGACTTTGAGTTCCCTTTTAAAAAAAACTTTTATGGAGGTCTTTAGCTAGTCTTTCACAGCAAATTTATTTTAAAGTACAAGCATTAATAGGGATAGGATTTAAGCCTAGAAAAATAACTTGTCCAAATTTTATTTGACAGAACTTGCCTTGCTTTATGAGACATTTCCTCAGAAACTGGAACTGTGAAATGTGGTAGTTCTGATGGAACTATTTTCTACTCCTTGTCTGCAAAAAATGAAGTTACTTTCATGCAAACATGCTTTCTGCAAAATCTGCAGCAACATTAGATGAGGATACCACAGAGACCACTCAGTCTGTCAGTGTTGGATTGCAAAGTCTTGAGTCTGTTGACAGCTCTGCAATTTGTCTTGCCTTAATATTTAATAAGCCTGATAGTCTGCATTCTCTGGAGCAAGAGCAGTTCTTTTAAAAACCACCTTGTGCTTTGCTGGAGTTCTAGCCAGGCTCTTAAAATTTAGAGATGTGCTTGCAACACCATGTCTGGAGGGTAAAGCAATAATCATCAACTTTACAGCTCCATACTTTTGTTGTATTAAACTTTTAAGCAGTTTGCAGAAATAATATCTTATATAACAGAGCAGGACATTGGTTTTGCTCCTGATCAGTGGGAAATACTGCAAGTCTCGGGCTGCCTTTTCAGGAGGGTGAGTATTAAGAGGTAAGTGGCTTGGCAGAGGCTGCCTGTCCAGGCAGCTCTACGGTCTGTGTAGTCTGGTTGTCTGCTTGATGCAGAGTGGCTCACTGGGATCTAGATTTTTCCAGAGGGAGCTGGTTGTTGAATGCATAGGAGATGCATGAGAGGTGCAGCCCACAACAGCTGAAGCTACAGATAAAGGTCTGATGATGTGCTAGAAAAGAACATCTGGGACTGCTCCATGAAGAGAAACTTTTTTTTTGGGGGGGGGGTCTCCTGACAGAAGCTATGGGGAATCTTGGGGAAATACAGCCTGAGTAAACTGGTTTAGGCAGCATTTGTGAACATAAGGGCTCTTTCATTTCCAAACTTCTGATCTGAGCTCTGGTTTCGTTTTCAGATATGCAGGAGTCAATTTTCAGTATTGCTAACTGTCTGCAGGTTCCCACCAGCTCGACTAACTTGTGGTAGCAGAAAGTGTTCGTTCTCTGCACCTTGCATTCCAAATTTTCTAGCTTGAGTTGGAGGCTGCTGTTGAAACAGCTGCCTTTTTGGTTTTCAGGCAGTCTAAGCAAAGAAGCTGACTTCCTTCTTTCTGCAAATCCTTAGCCAGCAGAAAGTCATGTAGAACTTAATAAAATTATTTGTCACTGCATTGGCATATTTCACTGAGGAAATCCATGCTAAACATGATAAAACTTCAGATTATTTTTATGTAAGAAGCTGTATAGCTGAAATTGGAAAGCATTGCTCTAAGTTACGTGGCTTGGGAGTTTTCTAGAACCCTTCTAAAAAACCCACGGAAGTGGCTTTTTTTAGGTCTTAAAGCAGTTTTAGCATGTAACTTTCAGCTGACATCTAAAGGAAAAAATGTGATTTTTAAATTGTTTTCTCTTTCCCCTGGAGGGTTAAGTCAAATTTTGGTAATTTCTTTTTCTCCTTAGTTACATATGCGAATATCTTTAGCATATATACAAATGCTATGTAAGAACATCTCATTTCTGTCTTAAGATGTCTTTAGATTTGGAACTTGAGCTTGAACTTTAGTATTAGATTTGTTTGTCAGACTTAAGTTGGTGCTTATACTTCAACACTGTAACTTGTTTTGCTCGTGGTTGATTACTGTTCTTTTTTCCTACCCATATTGATGAACAACCTGAAAGATAAATGTGTGGGAGCTCTTGCAAACTATTAGTGGCCTTTTAAAAGGCAAGTCATTAAATCGGAACTCTATTCAAGTGCGCCAGGGACTTGTAGTGTCCGTAAAAAATGAACTTAATTTATAGCACTTCTGTGGCTTTTTTAACATGAATTGCACAAAGGAGATCCAGTGTCTACCTATGGGGTGTAAATGAACTCTAATTCTTTGAGACGTACTAAAACAGCTTCTGCGACGTAGGAAGTATCCTGTTGGGCTGGAAGCCTTGAGCCGTGCGATGAAAGGGTAAGTTAGTTATCTTCTGATGTGGAGCATGGAGCAGTAATAGGAGGACAGGTAAGCCTAGGTAGGCTCAGATTTCTCGTCTTAGCTTGTAAGCTTGGTTGCTTGAAAGCCAGTGAGATAACAGCTGTGTTTCCTGCTGGCTCTGGGTAAAAGCCATTCACTTATCCCAGTGGCTTCCCTAAGTGTCAAGGTGTACAGAGTGGTGGTACAAAACCTGAGCTTGGTGGAGGCAAAACAGAAGCTTGCAATGAGTTGCCCTAGATACTTGACCTCCACCGAAGTAAATCTGCAGTCTTGATGTATTAGCTTTTGTGCTGTGAGGTATTAATAAGTGCACGTGCACTGCCATTTAACTTGCAAATTCATATGGTGACAAATCTTGAAATAAGTACTACTTAAAGTTTCAAGAGGTGTTTTTCTGTTTAGATAATCATCCATTTCTATACCACATTGTCCAAAAGCAATAGTACTAGTGTGTAATTTTTAAAAAGAAAGAGCTGCTTGTGAAGACTTGCATGCTCTGAGGGTAGCTCTCCTGATGAGCAATGTTGACAGATGTAGATTGTCTCAGCACTTAAGTGCAGGGTGGTATAACCTGCTACCTGCACAAACCAATGTCTTGGGGTTTTTTTGTGTTACTTTAAACTATTTATCTGATACCAGAGCTATAACAGCCACATTGCTATTAAATGAGGTACTCTTTAGTGGTTTGGGATGGCAGTTGTAAGCTAGACAAAATGCATTATATTGTATTGCATGTTGTTGTCATTGGCACTTGTGTTATCCTGTCAAGCATTTTCTAAGTCTAAGAAAAAAGTATCTTTGGTGAAGTGAAAGTGAAGCCAGAATTAGCTGATGCTGTATTTCACTTGAAAAATCTAAATGGAAAAGTAAAAAGAAAAAGCCATGAAGGCTACATCTGAGCAGTAATATAGCTGATTAATTAAACTCAAAAATGTATGCAAAAATGGTAAAGGATGTGAACGGTAAGCTGCAGTCCTGGGTTTCATGGCCTGATTACTTTCTGTGCTACCTCAGGTGTGTGGGTGTGAGTCCATCCCCTGTCCTCTAATTTTGTGGGAAGTGGGAGTTGTTCATGCTTCTGATGGCAAACGTTTTAAGTTTGCAGGTTTTTATGCATACCACGTGCAGTTAATTCTCTTAAAAGCAAGTTGACTTAAACAATTTTCTAACTGAACTAGTTAGACATAGTTAACTCCTTGCATTCATGAAAATCACATCCTGAGAAACAACCTAAGGAAGTTTTGAGGACATTTTGGTGACGCTTATCGGAAGCAGCCCGGAAAGCATGGGGTGAAATAGAAAGTTCCTCCTTTTGGCTTGGTATCTTCCTGAAAGGGTACGCATCCACCTTCAGATGCAAGAACTGCTTTATAGTGATTATGTACATGTCCAAACCCAAGATTTTTAGTGTGGGGCTGGGTGGTGTTGTGTTCAGACAGCTTGTGTGGGAAAACCTACTGGTTCAATCCGAGAATCTCTTATGTTCTTGAGGTTGTATTTGTTTGAGAGAATATGCAGGGGAAGAGAATGAATGGCCCAAAGACAGCATAAATAGCTTTATGCAGTTAAAATGGCTAGGATAAGAGCAAGATCATGTGCACAGTGTTTCTGCTCATGTGTGATCAGGCTTTGGAAGGATGTTGTACTCTTTACAATTTTCTGTCCTGCCAAGGGGTCTTCCACCAAGACCCTGTGATTTCAGTAGCTGCCCTGGATGTCAGTGGGTCAGATTATTCCATGTAGCATGAATTGGCTGCTCTTTACCTCTAATACATCTGATATTACTAGCGCTCAGCTGGCACCTTTGGACTAGGAAAGGACATGAAATCATAGGTTCCTAACCCTGTCTGTGCCAATAGTGAGACATGCTGGGATTAGAATTGAGGAGGGATGCAGAGGAGAGCCGAAGCAGATATGATTGCTGGGGCCCATGCTGGCACCGCTGATGCTAAAAAGGCTGGAAGGGATGGCAAAAATGTCAGGCCAGAACAGTGCCTGAGATCTGTCAGGAACAGGCAAGGAGGCATCAGTCTGTAGTGGGAGCAGGGCAAGAAGTTAAGAGACTAAGAATTGTAGAGTGAGTTTGACTGGAGTAAGATGAAGTTTGTACCATTTCAGGAGGGAAGAAGGAGAGGGGTAACAGACTGCATAGGAGGCTGGGAATTGTAGCTGCAGGACCTCTGGACAATGTGCTGCTTGTGAACAGGCTGAGCTTTTGGCTGTTTTTTTTCTTGTTGCAGCTCAAAGTGCAATCTTTCTTCTCTCTAGCTCATGGGAATCAGTCAGGATGACAGAAGTGTCATAAAACTGCTCGTGTATCACAAGCTGTGGCAACAGTCATTCGCCTGGCACCTGCAGTTAGTACTAAACCAACTGCTTAAATTTTACACTGTATGTGAAAGCAAGTAAAGTTGATTTCTTTGATCTTCTGTATAACTGTTCATAAGGTCTTAGAGTATTTCTTGGCTTTCTTGGTTCCTAGTGTGTAAAAGGGGGTGGATGTCAGTAGCTGGGTCAGCAGGTTAAACAGCTGTAGACTGGGACTGGAAGTTGTGGTGGCTTTGTAGGAAGGCTGTGGCCACTGAAGTCCCCATGCTCAGAGCAGTCGCCCAGAAAGGTGAAACAGAGGAAACATGTGGCTTCAGCTCTGCTTTGGGAGACACCTGTAAGCAGCAGGTTGTCCCTATGAGATGGGATAGGCCTGCTGTTGAGGCTCTGTGTGTGTGTTTGGCTGTTGCAGTAACAAGACTTACATGGTCAGGCGTAATGATCACAGAAAGCCAGAGTTGTTATCTTGCCACTATTTCTGTCTTTAGGGTTGGTGCATTTCCCTACAAGCCACAAACCGTCTTGTTTACGAGTGCCAGCGGTCTTCTGCCCACAGCTACAGAGCATGGGTCTTGCCTCAGCAAAAGAGATTTCCTTGAAAATTCAGTCAACTCGAAACCTTTGTCTGTTCTACAGGTAGGAGGTTGTGTTGTTAGAAAATAGATGGGGCTTGGCACAAAAAAGACCTTTGGGAAGAGAGAAGTACTAGAAAGTTATCATTGAGACAATTGACAACTTTTCTCATGCAGATTTTAGTTCATTCACCTTGTTTAAAGTTCTTTTCTTCCTAAGACTTTGCTTGCTCCTGTGCCCTAATCAGAAGCTCCCAGAAACTTGTTGTGTGGTTTGGTGTGTGTTGGTTTTTTTGGGTGGGTGGGTGGGTTGGTTGGTTGGTTTGTTTGGTTTTGGGGGTGGCTGGGTGATTTTGTTTTGGTTTTAGGATGGAGGTCTCCACACAAATCCATCACTTTAAATATCCTTCAAAGGAGCAAAGGCCTGAGGCTGGGATGCAGAATGTAGCAAGAAAACAGGCTTATCTGTAGTTAACAGCTCTTCTTGTAGCTGTTGTGGGGTTTTTGAACCCAAAGCCATACCAAGATGGATGTATTTCCTGCCCCTTCCCTCTTCATCTTTTCCTTAAGTCAAACCTTCAAAATGATATGACAGTGTCAGCAAAGAGATTGCTGCTGCTTAACGAGTTTCATTTGGGTTGCAGATTGAAGCCTGACTCCTTGCAATAACAGATTAATAGCTCCTGCTGAAGCTTTACAGCACATTTTAGGGGAGAAATAATTATTGTTTGCACTTTCTCTTTAAAACTGGGAAGCTTTATTTCTTGCTAGTACCTGAGCCAGGGGATATTACTATAGAGCTTCTTGTAACAGGCAGCTTGATGTTATTCTTTTTCAGACTCTGAGGAACTTGTGGCCACATGTTTGAGAGATGCTGAACCTTTCTAGCATGCATATGCAAATGGGGAGAAAAGCAGTAACAAAACACAATGATTAAATAGGAAGTTTTCAGCTATGTAGCCTAGAGCTGCTGCTGCTCCTGCTGCTTGTTCTTCTCAGATGCCTGCCAGTATGGTCACCAGTGTGCCTGGGGGAAAACATCTCAGTGTTTAGGGGGTTTCCTCACCTGCTTTAGAAGTTTTATGTTGAAATAAATGCTTCAGCTCAGTTCCTGCTGCAAGGGACTGGGACCAGTTGCAGTTGCTGCCCTATTAGAGAGTTGATTCTGCATGGGGCAAGGAAAGGAGCCATGCAGGGGTGGAGGCTAGTGTCTTTGTGGTTGCCCATTACTCTTCACGCCTCTAGGAACATGTGTGGTGTCAGTGTGTGTATGGCTTTCACTGCTTTGGGTTTTATAGCTAAGGAGGGATACTTATATTTTTGAAAGTATAAAGAATCTTTTAAAACGTTATGTATAAAATATTTAACAGCGAAAGTTTTGTTAAATCTGTGTTGCATGGAACAATGGTTATGTGGTAAATGAACTTGAAAACACGTGAGTGTAGTTGCAGACTCTGACCTTCTCTGTAATCTCTGGCAAATACCTGCGCCTTTTATAACTGTGGTATCTTATTTCTGTTGAGAGTGTCTCTTTACATTGTCTTCTGTGGCTTGTCTGAGCTTTTCCACTGAGTCACTGCTGAAGTTGGGAATTGGGTCAGAAGCCTTGACTCACAGTCCTGTGCTTGGACCAGATGCCACGTGTTCTTACCACAGGAGAACAATTTCTTCCAGGGCTGAGCCTTCAGTTTAGGCTGTTCAATATATGGTGTGGGGTTGTGGTTTGTGGGTGTGTGGTGGTTTTTTGTGTTTGTTTGGGCTTTTTTTAAGTCTGTTTTCCAGATTTTAGATTCTAGGGGAGAATACAGGGAACAATTTTTCTTACTGGTTATTATTTTTCCATTTGTTTATGTTCGTGCTTCTGTGGGTGTCACCTTGCTAATAGTGTCTATTCATCCCTCTGCATTACTTGGAACAAACTGTATTGATCTGGAGTTATAATAGTCCTGTGTAAATGTGAAGCTATATGTGAAACTTTAATAATTCTTCAGAAACTTAACTTGAAATTCTAAAGTAGTCTTCTGTTGAAGTCTCTTAATAGTTGAATTTTTAAATTACTTTTTTTCTACCTTAAACTCATTCTTTAAGCCCATCATCAGTAAGAATGTGCATTACAGAATAAAGCATATCTGCTTGCTTCTGTAGTTCATGATTTTTTTTTTTTGACCATTTCACTGTACATATGAGTATGTGGATCACAATAATGTGATACAATCTGAAAAAGAATTAGTTTCCCTAGGAAAAACCAGAGCAGCAGTTAGAAGGCTTTTTTAACCATCACAGACAGTCTTGTGGGTTTTTTGGAACCCAGTGCTTGTGAGAAGGCAAGGGTGTGCGTGGTGCATGTGTCTGACAGCAGAGAGCCAGCAAGTTAATTTGACATTTTGTTCTGTGCAGTGTCCCAATAACTGCCCCCCCCCCCCCCCGAATAATCTGTTTACTTAAGTTCAAAAATATGCTTAGTTTGGCTTAGTTAAAAAGTGAATGAAATGCTTATTACAAAGATGCCCTTTATAGCAGTATGCTGAGTTTGCCTACAAAGAAGAATTCCCAGCTTGTTTACTCTTTTAATTTCCTTATCTAAAGTAGCCCTAAGGCAATGACAAGACGTGACCTTGAATCTGTTGTTCAGCATTTTGGGTTTTGTATATCCCTAGAATTTCCTTCAGACTTCAAGTATCAGCAACACCTGCCTCCATTCCCAGTTGAAAAATGCTCCCCCCACCCCCCGAAATGCAGTGATGACTTGTGTTTACACCGATGAACATTAATCCTAGTCTTTGGCCGTTTATTTCAGACCAGGATTCCCATGTTTCAAGTCTTGCATCTTCTGCAGCAGTGTGACAGGCTGATGAATACCATGCTGGCAGCATTGCACCATTAAGAAAGGAGCTAGCAGATTAATGATGCCAAGTGTGAGACCCTAACGGAGGTCTGGAGCTCTGCAGTCACTTGCTTAACTCTTCTTCAAGGGGTCATATAGCAGAGTTCCTCTGCAATCCTGTACAGGCTGGTACAGCGAATGGCAAGCAAATCGTATAAAGAGTGGGTTGCTAGCAGTTTTGGAGGTGGTGCGTAATATTTGGTCTGACTTTTCTTTTTAATGTGCAGCATTACTGGCTCAGTCCTGGATCAGAAAAAGTGCTTGAATTATTTCATAAGAAGTACTGAAATCAGTACTTTGTCATAAATCACTGTCAAATTTGAAGGTGTGGAGTGTGAGGTTCAAGGATTGACCCTGTATTAGGAAAAATACATTGTTGGTGTTTCAGGCTATTTAAAGTAAAACTTTACAACTGTGGTATCTTGATGTACAGAAATATCCCATAGTAAAACAAGTGATAAATACTGTGTATTATAAGTCTTTTGCCCTGAAAATACTTACAGGTCTTTCTTGACAAGTTGTTGTTCATCTTTGTATCTTTGCCTTCAAGCTGGTAAAAAGTTCAGTTTGGGAGCGGGGAGGAAAAATCTAGACTTTCAAATGCAAGAAATCCTTTATGCATATTCTTTATGTGATTTTTTTTTTTCAAAAGCAAATGGGTATTTTAGTCACCATTGCCTTGCATCACAAGGAAGCTGGTGTCCAAGTACCGAAAATGTGCTACTGTGCCTATGTGTGGGCTGTGCTAAGGGGAGACAGGCTGTGTGCCAAGATGAGACTGGATGTCAGTTGACCGTGCTGCCCAACTTGACAAACCAGTCCATGGTTTGCTGGAATGTTGCTTTCAAATTTTGTTTTTACATTAAAAAAAAAAAAAAAGACTACTAACAATGCTTTCTCTGCTGTATTATGATATCTGCTTTTTCTGTATTTCTGTGGCATTCGGAGTAGCTGAACATCTCCTGGTCATCACCTCTGCCTGCTTTCCATAGGTTGAGTTGTGGCCCAGGGCAGGGGCAAGTCAGGATGGACTGAGGAAGTAAGACCCTTCCTGGTCTGCTGGATCACTTTGGCTTTATATTACCGTTTCTTCCCCTCTGACTTAATTTTAGAGTCGGCAGTGCAGTCTGTGATTTAAACAACAACAACAAAACCAACTCTGAAGCAACAGAAAACCTCAAGACTGACCCAGGAAGCAACAAAGTGCTTTTAGAGAAATATTTGCAGCATAAAGTACCTGTCTTAGGAGTCCAAATGTTCATGGGAAAGAGTATGAATTGCAGTATAATCTAGGCTGGTAAGGACCTCTGGAGGTAGTCTTGTCCAGCCCTTTGCTCACAGCAGGCCCTCACAGCTTGGGTTGCTCAGGGTCATACATGGGTTTTGGCTATATGCAAGGATGGAGATCATGCAGCCTCTGTGGACAACCTGTTCTGGTGCTTAGCCACTTCACTGTTTAAAAAACAAACCTTATATATTATTCTTCCACTACATTGCATAAAGTTTGTTGCCTTTAGTCTTAATCACCATGCACTTTTTGGAAGAATCCATCCCTCTATCTTCCCAGCAGATAGCTGGAAACTGCAATAAGGTCTTTGCTGAGTCTCCTTCAGGCTGAAGTGTGGTTAATACAAACTGCACTGCCTAGGGAAGGACCCTTGGTATTTGGTGCCTGGCTTTTTACCAGGAGCACATCAAAGAAACTGTATCTAAACTGGTTTGAGTTCACAGATTGATCCAGTTCAGTGGTTCACAGTTTGAAATCACTGATTGAACTGCCTGTCATGGAGCACAAATACTTCTAGTTCCTGTAGGCTGCTGCCTGCTGAAGCTCCCTGAAACCTCAGGGCTACATCAGCAGGGAATTGGGCTGGAAACCGTGCAGAGCATGGCTCTGCCCAGGGACAGACACCTGCGGTTGTGCATGCCTATCTGAATTCATATTCTTACTTCGGTGACTTCTGTACTCAAACAAAACCAAAAGTAAATATGCCACTTTAAATGGTGTGTTGTTAGATTGACTATGTCTGAACTCTAATTTTTTTTTTTATCAGTAGTGATTTGTTTTACAAGGGAAACAACATTCCCAGCTCTTTAATACTTAATTTCCAGTAAGATGTTCTTTGTGTACCAGCTGCACAATCAGCGTTGTACAGGCAAGACACATTGAGCAGTTCCAGGTTTCTTTTCTGGTTTTGTTCTGCAGTTGCAACCTGATGTTCTGGAAATGGTTGAAATCAGGTATTCAGAGAGAATTTATAGAAGCTGCCCTAGCCTTCTGTATAACACCTGATGGCAGGCGGCTTAGAAGGGCATCCTTTTTGAAGTTGTAAATTAGGCTTTTGGTCTGCCTGAAAAGTGCTTGGGTTTTTTAGTTTTTTGGGACCTTGGGGACTGACTAAATATATAAGCTTTGTTAATGTTGTTTATCAGGTAAGCTGGGATGTAGAAATCATTTAACAAGTCCAGTAACTTTTTAGTGGGTGAAAGACTTGATATTAATTGAAAAACGGAAAATACTTCCATACAATTTTCTATAAAGTTTTTTTTTTTTGAAAAGCATTAATGACTTAAAGATTTCTGCAGCTCACGTCTATGAAATGTGTCCAGCTGACACATTTTACTTTACTATTCAAAACCTGTTATTTTGGGACTATATGATAAATACAGTGGTATGCCTGTACCTTAGTAAGGTCAGGGAACTTTCCCTTCTTCTAATCCATCTTTTGAACTACTAGGTGCCTAGTATTGTTTGCTAATGACACTGGCCATGGAATTTTTGTGGCCTTCTTGGGCCCCTTATGTTTTCATACCTCTTTCCTTTAGCAGCTGAGCCATGGATAGCTTTAGCCACTTGACTGCATCTGCTGGCCTCTCGCCTCAACACTGGCCACCCTGGTCCCAGCTGCATCCTGCTGCAAGACAGCAGCCTGGCAGCACGGATCAGGTATTCCTAAACTGTGTGGTGCTTGGTGCAAAAGTCATCCAGTTTGGTATTTTATCGATAGAAGGTGTATGAAAACAGAAAATTTCCTCCCCATAGCTGTGTTAGCTGGGCTGTGGGACACTAAGGGCTGAAAAATGTTTCACTTCAAATGCTGTGTATCAGTTATGGATGTAATTGGTGTCTCTTTAAAACTTGTTTTAAAATAACTGTTATATCTTGTTATGGGGGCAAAATGCATAAGTGGATTATATCCAGTTGTGTAATGCAATCACGATCTGCTCTCCAGTGCCTCTTACTAATGCAATAGCAACGGGAGTTTCCCATCTGCTTTTGGAATTAATTCACTAAAGATAGTCTCTGAGCCTATGAAGCTAGTTACATCAGTGTCTCCTTCTCTATTCTCAGTATAGTATCAATATAGATTTGGCTTTGTGCCGCTGCTGTGCATAAGCTCATCTGTACAGTTTTCATTCTGGCTTCTGATTTACTACAGGATTTCTGGCTGATGGTGATTAGGTGGGTTTTTAACATAGTCAGTCTCCCAGATACACTCTGTGAGCCTAGCCCTTCCTAGGTGGGATGGGGTGAGAGCAGCAGGAAGCTTTGGCTGCTCGCCTGGCTGGGCTGGTGAAGATGTCTCTAGCCATAGCTGGTAGTGCAAGTGGCTTGGAGGTGACTGGCTGTAACCTGTCATGTCATGCAGAACTGTGTTTCTGCCGCATCCATCACGTGTAACTGTAAAATTCTCCAGGGTTCTTAAGAGCATGCTTCTATAAACCTCTGTATTTAAATTGTCAGCATCTGAAATTCCAGTAAGTAGATCTATCTTGCTGAGGGGATTTCTTCCCCTGTGTTATCTTTGAGTATGTATTTCTCTCTTTTCTAAATAAAATAAATCTTAATCTTTCAGTTACTTTTTAATGATCTTGTTGCTGCTGTGTTATCTTGATCATAGAGAAAGAGGGCCGGAGGCGAGCCACCACTAGTGTCACAGCTACTACCTGCTGTACCTTGTCTTGCATTAAAACTTTTTCCACTCTGGACTTGGAACAGAATGAGGTGTGTTCTTTTGGTTGGCTTTCTTGGGGTACAGTGTAGTTACTCTTTACACTATGCCATAAAGAGAAATCTGTCCTTTTTTTTTTTTTTTTTTTTTTTGTGGTGTGTGGTAGGATATTTTTTGTTTGTTCTCTGATTTATTCTCTGGTTATTATCTGTCAATTTCATTTACCACCTGGGGAAACAGACTTGTGGATGCAGAGACACAGGGAGCAAAACCAGCATTGACTTGTCAACAAAAGGATCAAACATCCATCTTCATCTGGCAGTTGTCTGGAACAAGGATAAAAAAAAATATTGCAGCTTATCCTAAGATGACAGGGGAGCCTTTAGTTAAGTGTGTATCAGTTTGTTTACTTACCAGACCAAAACCACTTTGACTGTTCTTACACGTTCTCTGTGCAGGACTGGAGTCGTCTTGTTCTCTTACTACATTGTAAAAGGAATGGTGCTCAGCTAAAACCTTGTGCTTCGGCCTCCTGGCATGGTCTTTACATTAGGTTACAAATTACTACTTGTCATTGTGTTCAATGTATCCTGTATTGATAGTGTTTTCTGGTTGGATTTTATGTAGGCTGGCTGAGTAATTCTTGTATTTCTGAATCTCGTGCCACTTATGATTGCTCATTTTTACCTTACTCTATCTTTGGTTTTGTGAAATGTGGAAAATGCTTGCAAAAGATATGTGGCTGGCTTCTTTATGTATGTAATCTGAATTTTAGTTGCGATGTTTGCAAAGTATGCAGGGGATCAAGCAGGCAAACAATGCTTGTTGCACAGAATTACTAGACCTGCATCCTTGCTGCAGCTGTAAAATATTATGGCAAACATCACTCTTTCAGCTCAGTTATGGTCACATGTTTTCAGCAGTCATTATTTGCTGAATGGTGTATCTATGATATGTATACTATGCAGTTCTGTCCTTAGGCAGGTGAAAAGTATTTGATGTGTTCTAGTGTTTACCCACTTGTGCAACTCGGGGTTTATGCGTTAGAGGTGGGAGTGAGGGTAAGGAAGACAAAAAGCCAAATGGAGTCTTGTTTGTCACTTCAAACAGATACCAGATCTTATAAATTCATCGGTAGTTCTGAACATGATCAGGGCATCTCTTCCTCTACAGGAAACGGATAGTAACGATTCACTGCAAAATGTTTATGATGCATGTACACTTGTAAGGCTCATGCATTATACCTTGGATGTTATTTGAAACTAGAAAGTTTAGTACAGGAGTAGCAAATCAGCCTCATGGATTTTTAACTCTCTTCCAGGACTCATAGTTGGGGTGATCTTGAGATACGGGACTCCCTCTACCAGTGGCCATGACAAGCCGTTCAGCTGCTCGCAGGAGGACAGGCCGTTTACAACCTTACTGGTCAACGTCAGCGGGAAGTTCTTTGAGTACACGCTCAAAGGGGAAATAAGCCCTGGGAAGATCCACAACGTGGAGCAGAATGACATGTTGCGAAAGGTGGGGGTAGACTGTTTCTTGTGCTTGGTTGAGTATTTCTCATTTACCTGTGCTTCCCTCCCTCCTCTCACCTCCATCCCGTTAGAACCTGGGGTAGTATCAAGTGTCTGTATTCCTGATAGTGACAGTACTTCAATGCTTAATTCAAAAGCACCTTCTGTATTATATCACTGCTGGTGAGACTGTGCTCTGTTGCATGTATGTAGTGCTTTCCCAAAGCCCTGAATTGCTGTTTGAGCACTCGGTGCACATTTCTAATGTCTGTGGAATTCACGAAGACCAGCTGAACAAAAAAACTGTGATGCTGCCTTGTATAATAAATATAAGGAAAATGATTGCTTCTTAGTTAAAAGTGATTGTTTCTTAGCATTTTTTTGTCTAGGATTTTTAAAATCTGTTTATTGTCAGGAAATAGTTACTGCTTACATCCTTATAATCCACAAAGTGAGACAGTCTGGTATTGGAAGTGAAATTTGGCTGTCTCCTGTTACTCAGATCTGCTAATTGGCTTCTTACTCTATTCAGTGTCAGGGGTTAACCACCTTTTATGCGTATCAAAGCTAGACTTTGAAGTACAGGATTGAGACATAAAGATTTGTAACCTAAAAAGACTTCTTTCTGTGACTATAAAGATAGCTTAGTTGTCTGTCTATATGTACGTGTCTACTATAGATTTTTAAAGTTTGCTGAAATTAATCCTGTTCTGGAATGCACACCTGGGTTTGTATTCTAACCTGTGCTTAGACAGGAGGTGAGGACAGCCTAGTTATTCACACGTATGCAGGTCTTCTGTTTTGGATTTTAAATGTTGTTTTTCATTCCTTACTGTAGTGTAGTCTTTCATGGGATATCTGGAGCTTCTACTGAAATAGATGGAGGTGATGTATGAACCAAATTCCTGAAAACCAGTTTCACATCTGACTTGCTTGGCTAACAGTAACTGTGCAGTGGCTAGACTCGCAAAAAAACATAAGCTAAAATAGCATTTCATCTTCAGGATACATGACTATCACTTACCACAATAAGAGAGATCTTCTCCAGTGTAATTTCTGTTAGGATTCTTTAATTTAAAAAAGGAAACTGGGACTATTGCAATATTTATCATTGGTGATGGATATAGTGCCTGTTTTTTCCAGATGCTGTTTACCAAGAAGAGCAGCAGCTTTTTGCTGCTGCTTATGTATAAGGCTGGCTAGTATTCTGGAGTATCAACTTAGCTATTTCAACGACCAAAAGTAGTAGTTGTCAGAAAATAAAAAAAAGACCTTACAATTTGTGTATATCTATTTCTAATTAAAGTTTCATATTTTTTTTTTTTAGGTAACATTTGACCCAGAAGTTTTTTTCAACATTCTGTTGCCTCCCATTATTTTTCATGCTGGTTATAGCCTGAAGAAAGTAAGTGTAATAATTTCTGAGGAGAATGGCTGCTTTTTTTTTTTTTAACACGAGACTACTGATTTGTTCAGGAATGCAGTCTCCATTTCAAGCATTTTTATTTTTTTTTAATGGCAGTAAGAAAAATCTCATTTCCTTCATAGATGGTGGATAGGTCATATTGGTTTAACAGAAAATGTACTTTTTACAATGAACACATTAAACTATTTAATCTTGCTGATTTGTTTTTCTTTGAACTTTGCCAGATGTTAATGTCAATTTCATTTAAAATAAAAGATGTCCTGCTAGGAATTGGTTTGGTTCTTCACTTAATCATGCTGAGAAGTGGACCCAAACCTGAATCCCAGTGGGGATGTGCCAGAGTCTGAATGGCAGAAGTACTCAGATTCTGCTCTTGCCTGAAGATACCATGAACTGGTGCTGATCTTCAGTTCTGCAGCTATCTCTTACATCTCTTATGAAAACATCTGTGTGGAAAGCTTCCCGTCAATTAGCCACACGTAGGATGTAATACGTTTCAGATTTGGTGTATTCAATTCATTGAAGCTGGACAGAATTTACATTGCAGTAATTGAAGTGTTTCTCTGAAGTGGAGTAGTGGTTCTGTGTATTAATGCAAGTGTAGTAGTGCACTGTGTGTTTTTGAACAGGTGATATAACTTGTTTTAAATAATTATATAAACCTTTTTCCTCTACAGAGACACTTTTTCAGGAATTTGGGGTCCATTTTGGCTTACGCCTTTTTAGGAACAGCAGTCTCTTGTTTTATTATTGGGTAAGTGAACTCTGTGATACCGGTTCCTTTCTGTACTGAAGTTTATGTTGAGCCTTCCAGACTGAGGCAATTTTGTAATTTGTTTGTTTGAGGATTTTATTTGTGTATCTTCCAGACAAAATTCAAATGCAACTTTTGCTGAGATTTATCCCTTTCCAAACAATACTGCCCCTTGAAATGATGTTGTCAAGTCTGAATCACTTGACAAGTCCACAGTACTGAAGAGCAGCAGTGAGTTTTTTGATGTAGTGGTCCAGTCCAAAACAAAACCTGG
Source organism: Falco biarmicus (assembly GCF_023638135.1). Lineage (NCBI taxonomy): Eukaryota > Metazoa > Chordata > Aves > Falconiformes > Falconidae > Falco > Falco biarmicus. The sequence goes on along the minus strand of NC_079289.1, from coordinate 72,925,614 downwards.
TTAGACTCTTGCTGGAATTGACTTTTTTAACTTGAATCATGAACACTGCTTGTAATAGAACTTTAGCTATCAAACTTTTAGAGATGTCCCTTCCAATGCCCACACATGTGCATGTGTGCTCTCTTTCCTCTCTCTGCATGTGTGTGTATATATATGTAATTTCATGTGTATATGTACACACACATTTAGTTTAAGATAGCTCGTCACATTAGTTTACTTGCATACAATCTCTTATGCTGCTGATTATTACTTTCTGGTGTGTGGATGTTCTGAAACACAGAAATCCTGAATTGCATAGGTGACCTGGGTTTGCCTGGAAGAATTTCACTAGAGAAACACTTTGAAGGCTATTCTTAGCTCAGAGCTTTTGGCCTATGTGTTGTGTTAAGAGAAGCAATACTGAAGGGAATTTTAAGCAGGGAAATATTACCTTTGGTGGAAAAAGAAAACAGCCTGTAGATTCTGTGTACTAGTTGTGTGAACAGATTTCATGCTTTGCTTACTAGTTTTAAATGGTATCTTCTGGATCATTTATCACTTGACTTCGTTCATAGGGAAAAGAGGAAAATTAATTTTGAGTACTTGGTGTTAAACTATGGCAGTGTCCCGCAGAGCTGTAGCATTACCAAGCCTGCCTGAAATCCTGTTCCTTCTGCTTTTCTTTTGCCTGCCTGAAATGCACCAACTTTTTTTGACTTGGATTTTTATCCTCTTTCTCTTCAGGAATCTCATGTATGGGGTTGTGAAACTAATGAAGTTGGTGGGTCAGCTCTCTGATAAGTTCTATTATACAGACTGCCTCCTCTTTGGAGCGATAATATCTGCCACTGATCCAGGTAGCTTGCTGAGTGTTTTTTAATAACCTTCCAAAATAATCCTATTGCTAGGATTTTTTGCTGCATAGCACAAAGATATTAACAGCACTTCATGTTTGGTTACGTTATACTAGTATCTGTGATCCTTTTCTCTAAAATGCATGCTATCTGTCGGTTTCTTGCTGGACTGATATGAATTGATGGTTTGTTTGAGGAAAAATGGAACTTTCCTGCTGATATACTTTAAATATACATATTTCCCCCCACCCCCCACAGTAGGTTCTTTGTTTAGTATGCTTCAAGTTTAAGACTGCAAATGGATGAAAATGTTACATTGTCTGGATAGCAGGGTTTCCTTTAAATACACTGCTTAGGACATTGGATAATTTAAGAGCAATATTTGAGGCTTTTAGGCTCTTCAGGGGTGGGGAACTTTTTTTTTCTTCTTCAAATGAACTTAATGTTTTACACGTTTGAGCAGAAGAATGCTCTTCTGGCAGTAATTTAAGTCTTTGTCAAAATAATCTAGTCATCCTTCAGAGTCCAGTAGGCCGACATGGGTGTCTTTGCTTGACAGGTCAGTCTGGAGTGCTGGTGTGTCAGGGGCCAGAGCAGGGAGTGGTGAAGTATGAAGCTTGGCGTTTAAAACAGCTTATTTGAGGTGCTCAGCGGTGATCTGTGTGAAAATAGGAAGTAGCTCCTGTGACTGAGCTGAGCTCTGAACAGCTGGTGCTTGCACATGATTTATACAAAAAATTACCATGTGATTTTTGAAGCTTATATATGGGAACATCTTTAAGATCATGGTCTTTCATTTCAGACTGCAGTTTCTCGAAAGGACATTTATAAATATTTAGCAGTCTTGCCCTTTTCAAATTCTGCACAAATACGCACTCCTATGGCATAGTGTATGCTTTGGGGAACACTTAGGATTATCAGCACGGTTTTACAATGCCTGAAATAATAAAGCTATGTCAACAATCCATGCAGCCTTTAAAAGTAGCAAGAGCTGCACAACGTTTTGTTGATTATCTTATATGGAGCATGTTCTAAAAAAAAACCCCAAAAGCCAACACAAAACCAGGGCTTTGGTAGATGTGCTTCGTCTGCCCCATGCCCCTTGATCATGGGGGCTTTCTTGTAAACACTGTGCAGGTGGGAGGACAACAGAGCCACCTCCTAATGGGGCTGCCCTAAAACTGATGGTGGAATTGCTTTCCTACAGATAAATACAACCAGTCTGTTTCCCAGTTTAACGTTGATCCTGTACTTTGGTTCCTGGTTTTTGTTGCTTTAAGCAAACTGGCAAGTCTGCTCCGTCAGCTCATGCAGTCATTCCTGAAGTCAGCCAGCATGGTTTTTCTCTTTTCTTTCTGTAGTTACCGTGCTAGCAATATTTAATGAGCTGCATGCTGATGTCGATCTCTATGCCCTTCTGTTTGGGGAAAGCGTGTTGAATGATGCTGTTGCCATCGTATTATCTTCGTAAGTAACTACCTGAATTTCTACTCTGGAATTACTGAATTGTTTTTGGTATTTGTCTAAAATTAAATGCTTTTTCTGCCAAATGTAATTTTAAAATCAAATGGATTGTCTTGAACTGAATTAATAAACACAGCAAGCATTTGCCAAGATCCCTCATGCTTATATATACCGGAATGGCATACTTGCCTTCAGTATGGGATTGTCTCTTCTGTTGCTCAGGTGTTGCTGTTATGGAATAAAACTTTTCTGATGCCCCTTCTAACTTCTCATTCTGTCACTCTCTTTCTAGATCTATTGTTGCTTACCAGCCAACAGGTGAAAATACCCATGCTTTTGATGCAGCAGCATTTTTCAAGTCTGTTGGTGTTTTCCTGGGAATATTCAGTGGGTCTTTCATGATGGGAGCAGTGACGGGGGTTGTGACAGCTCTGATATCCTTTTTCATGTTTAGCTCTTCCAGACTAGATGCCACATTCAGGTATTAACAAGACTCTCCTACTTCCATTTGTAGCAAAATTGACTCTTAACTTGTTTCAATCTGAGTGTGAAGATGTGATCGTTATTCCTGTGACCTTTGCCTATAGAAAGGCATTATAGATACACACAGAAATATGCTTTTTCCTATATAAATGTGGCGACACTAGAAGTTTTAGTAATGTTGCTGTACACTGGGAGCCAAGGGGAAGCCCTAAATGGGCATGTCCTAATGTCCAGGGTTTTTTTATGAAATGTTTATTATTAGGCTTGAAAGATATCTTGTATGATAACCAGTGTTTGATTCTGTCTTCAGCAAAATCATTAATAGCTATTTCTGACCCCACAGAGTTCTTTGTCCTGTATTTAAACTTTATGCTGGAAATCTGATGCTGTATGTCTTGAATAAGATTGTATCTCTACCAGAGTTAACATCATAACGTGATCATTCTCTTGAAGCTTGCTGCTGCTATTTGACTAGAGTTCTGAGGTACTCAGCAAGCAATCTACGTAAGTTTTGTCTTAGGCTCAGACAGTAGACCTTAACCCTGACCTGCTCCAGAAATCATGATGCTTCTTCAGGAACCATTTAAACTTCTTTGCTTGCAGACTAGCTAGTATAACCATATTTGTACATGTCTCAAGTTGCTTTGATCTGCCTAGACTTCTGAACATTGACCTAAAGGGGTAAAATATGATAAGTTATACAATAATTGTGAACCTGTGAGTCTTCATCTCTAAGCAATAATGTATCAACTGTATCTTGTTTTATATATATACACACACTGTGCAGATTTGTCTGGTATGTCTGCATAATGGAAACCCTTCAGGTATAAGAGGGAAGATGTGCTGTTGATGCTTTAATATTTGGTCTTCTTGTTCCACTGTTCTGCAATAGATGTGACCCAGAACTCTGATTCTCCATCTGGCTTTTAGGCTACTGGCCATCCATAGCTCTAGATACTCAAATGCTGTTGCTGTGATTTTTGGCTTGCTGGCTGGTTACCAATTACAGCTGAAATGCATTCAGATCCATTTTGTAAAATCACGCTTCTGAAGCAACAGTTGGTTCTTGCTGTTTCTAATGTTTGTGCTTAGGAGGGTGATATGAGACTGGGAGGGAGGAGGCTGCCCAAAAGACAGCCTCTGTGGTGGTTTTCGTGTGTGGTGGTGGTGTTTTGGTTTTTGGTGGGGTCGCCAAATTATACAATTTTTAACTATTTTCTTTTGGAAAAATACTTAATGTCATGCAGTACTGTAGAAGGAAACTGTAAATTTGGATTTTACTCTTCATAGCTGATTAGAATCCATAACTTAAGTAATGAGTGAAGTTAATAGACTGTTAATCCGATAGCTTTGAGGAACTTATAACTGTGCCTGTGAGTCAGGGGTTTCATGCAGTCATGCGTTGTCCTTTGAAAACAGACAGAATACTTAGTTTCCAAATCTATGCAGGTAAAACACAAGGATTTGTTCTGGCTTTCAGCAAGCTGTCTTGACCTCAATATCTGTGGTTATTTTTGTAACAGTTAAGGTATTGGACCACTTTGTATTTTCTTTCTGAATTGCAGAATCTGCCTGGTTGAAATGAAGTGAAGCAGAAGACCATGTCTAAGGATTAAAGAAAGAAAGTTAAGAGAACAGAAATAATTTAATTTGAATTACACTTCAATTTGGGTCAGTTATATGAAATAATAAAACCTGTTTTCTTAGCTTTCTCTCACATTCATCTTCCTCCAAAACGATGGGCATTTCATTTCAGATTTAATGAAATGTTTTGCTATGTCTACCTATGACAGCAATGGGAATAAAGGATTTGATTCGTAAAGCTGCTGGAAACAACTGAAAATGAGGAACTGGTTCTGATGAGGGCCTTTGCCTAACTTCAAGGGAACAAGGTTCAACCTCTTTCTTGTGCAGTGATTGTGGCTATCCAGTTTCTTAAGCACCCATGAATGCCTTTTGAGCCAGGCACTGGGATAAGCTCGTGGTGGGGTTATCTGAGTGCCCAGAGGGAAGATGGGTTCTAATTGTTGCTGTGGTGGATGTTACCACTTTAGGAGCAGGATCTTAGAATATAAGTAGTCTGGGGGTGTGGTGGGATTCGGCTGAGTGTAGCAGTACATCCTTAAAAGTTTTAAGAGAGATGTTTTATGTGGAAAAGTGACTGTGTGGAAAATTAACAGCTGTTCTAAATGCTGTACTGACAACTGTCATGGAGAATAATATTTTTTTTAATGACTGTTTGGGCTTTTGTTTTGAGGGCAGCCTTCTGAAAAAGTAAGGTCACAGCCGAAGGTGTGGCTGGAGTATGTGTTTTGGAGCCCTTGCCTTCCTGCAAGTTAGCAGAGAATGCCAACAAACGTAGGTGTAGGTGTGGAGTGGGTGGCTGACCTCAGGATTGCTTTGTCCTAACCAGGCTTCCACTGGAATGCTGCCAGCTGTTTGCCTCAAGTGTTTAACACTTGTGGGCTACCTGACTGCTGCTTGCTGGAGACCGTCAAGAGTGCTGTGAGGCCCAGACCTCCCAGGACTGTGAACTATCTGTAAAAAGCAGTGCTGCTCATTGCTTTTAGCATCCCTATCCCATATTGAGCTATGATGCCCCAAGCAGCAGTCCTGGCATTAGCTTTAGATTGTGTAGTGCTGCAGAGAGCTCAGGATGCAGCTGTGTTACGCATGGAGAGCAATGGTGGATGATGGCGCAGCCTTCATGCGTCCATTGAAGTACCAATTGCCTTCATGTGACCAGGGGAGTGTGCTATCACCTTACTGTTTCAAGTGTCCTTGCTGTCTTCCCACTTGAATTTCAGAGAAGACTCTGCTAGTTGTTAGCTTTCAGAAAGACCAGGGATCTCTCTTCCACCACTGTTAGCACATGGTTTCTTTTTGTGTCTTCTAGAAGAGCTGCACCTCTGGTACAGTGAGCTGTTCAGTGTTTGCCTGCTGCCAGAGTAGTGATAAGGGGAAAAAAAAACCCCACCAACCCCAAAATTCTATAAGTATGTTAACAACTTTTTTGTAGTATGTGAAGTACTATATTTAATATTACTGAAATCTGTTCTACTTCTTCAGTAGCTGTATGAACTATTAATTTGGTGTGTGTTTGTTCCTCAAGTTTTGCTCCTCTCTGCATGATGAACCTGTTTTTCTTCCCATTGAAAGACTGAGCTGCTTTGAGTTGGCTTTTACTCTTACATCAATACAAGTAGAGGAGATATATTTTGTTGTAGACAGAATTCTTCTTTTGCCTCAAAAGTGGAGAAGCAGACACGCTTGCTGAAAAAGACAGAGCAACAAATCTGAGCAAAAAAAATCTGTCAGCTTAGGGTTGCTGTAATCAAGAACAGTCCTGTGTATTAAATGCTTCTGAATGTATCTGATACTTATTCAAAGATGAGGGGGGTATCTCTATTTGGGAGGGGGCAGGATGGGGGGGGGGGGGCAACCCCCCCCCCCCCACACACACACCTGAAAAAACCAAGACACACAATCTAAAATGAACACTAAGTATATATCCCTTCCCTGCTGGCACTTGCAGGAAAACATGGCATAGAGTAAGGTATTACTTCAAAGAGGTGGAGCCACAGTTATGCCATGGATATGCAGCAAAAACAGACAAAATTGACTGTTGAGAGAGGAGACCTTGATTCTTAAGTTTGTCTTGATGTGATGGAATTGATGTTTTTCAGCACTAGAAGTGTTCTGTTTTCCATCTAGCATTGGTTGTTAGCGCATAAAAGTGTTCTTCATAAATACTGGGTATAGAGAAGCCAAAGGGTTTGTTTTTTGATCCCTTAACAAATGACTTAACGTGACGAAGTTTACCAAGTTGCACTGCTTCCCCCTGCTGGAAACGGCTCTCTTCTTCTTGATGTCCTGGAGCACTTTCTTGCTTGCAGAAGCTTGTGGATTTACTGGTGAGTTATTGGGATTCAAGCACACGGAGACAGAAGTCCTGTCCATCTTAGCAGCCATTTTTCCACTTTCTCATAGAAACTTTACTATGAGAAACATGATGTTGGTACTTAAAGCTTTTTTTACATTCCGTACAATGTCACTGAAGGTGCAGCTCACTGTGTAACAAAGGCTTTTAAGACCAGTGGTTTTGATTCAAACACCACCTCCCCAACCTGGAATCTAACGCACTTGAAAATAAGGTTCATAGAATCTCAAAGTTAAGGATAATGTGTAAATATAATAGATCTTGGGAAGGGAAAATATGTTGAGCTCACACAGTAAACGGGCTGATTTTTACATGTGGTTTTGTTCACAGGTGTGGTTGCTGTCCTCTTCTGTGGAATTACCCAGGCGCATTATACCTACAATAACTTGTCAGTTGAATCGAGAAGTCGCACTAAGCAGGCAAGACTCTTTCACCTTTTACACAGTGTACTGCTGTAGTACTTCATATAGTATTGTTTTTGAAAAGCATCTTTTTGCTTGGCCTTTAACATGTGATTGTTTTCTCCCTAGCTCTTTGAGGTATTGCACTTCCTGGCTGAGAACTTCATATTTTCTTATATGGGTTTGGCATTGTTTACTTTCCAGAAACACATATTCAGCCCAGTTTTCATCATTGGAGCTTTCGTATCCTTTTTTGCTTTGTGTGAGGTTTCTTTATTAACTAATGTGCCTGAAAACTTGTGGCTTCTGTTGGCTTTACCAAATAGAGGACGGTGGCTGATCTGAGTTACCCTGATGCCTTGCAGGTGCAATTATTTTGAGAACAATCTTTGCTTTTCCCTTACATCAAAGCCCTAAAGCAGGGGTCCTCAAACTATGGCCTGCGGGCTGGATACGGCCCCCCAGGGTCCTCAATCTGGCCCCCGGTATTTACAGACCCCCCAACCCCCCAGCAGGGGGGCGGGAAACCAAGCAGCTGCAGATGGCTGCCTGCCACTGCATCCGTGCGCTGGCCCCCTGGTTAAAAAGTTTGAGGACCCCTGCCCTAAAGCCTCTGTGCTGCACAGTTGTTCCCTCTGTACCTGAGCAAGTGCTAGAAATCTTATAATTTCAATAGATAAATAAATTAATGTGCTTTACTGTATGTCTTGGCTATTGACAGCCAGCAGCACTTGTGTTGCTCTTCTATTCTTTGGAGGCTTAGAAAAGGATCAGTTTTTCTCTTTGCTTCTAACGATCCCCCTTGAAGTAAGCAAACAAACTTCAAGTAAATAAAGAGGATTGTGGGTGAAGAGATGGTCTTTGAGCAATGCCCCAAAGGTGTAGAGGTCAGGATCACAGGTGATGGGAGAACTGAGCTGTAGTGCTAGACCGTGACATGAAGGGTACACGCTACTGCAAGGTGCTGCTGTTGGAGATGGGCATCCAGTTCCCTTGTTCCTGGCTGACTTGGTACCTGGCTCTCTAATGCCCCAGAACTTGAACACTTTTGTAGTAGTCGCACTCATGTAAGCTAGGAATCACTTGACTCTTCTCTGCACACTGCCTCTGTTGAAATGGCTTATGTAACTATTTATTCACTATATTCCTGGCTGCTTGAAACTTCAGAGCAATTAAGGGTGCATGAAGCAATGGGAACTCATCTTCCAGTCTTGATTTCTCTCTGCCTGCTGCAGGAGAGGAGTAGGGCTATTGGCAGTGGAGATAAAACAACCCAGTGAAAGGACGTACAAAGATGGCCTAATCTGGAATGTACTTCTTTTCTCTCCTTCTTTCTACTGTTTTCTCTCATCTCTGTACTACTTCTAGAGATTTATCACATTTGTCTTGATTTTTCATTTGGTCATTTAGTTTTTTCTGAAATAGTAATGAATTTTGTACTGTGTCTCTATGTCCGTTCTTCTGACCTAAAAAATGCTCTAGAGCCCTGCAGCTACTGGATAAAGACAGGAACAGAATAGTTCATCTTGTATGCTAAGCATAGTAATTTTTCATCTTTACTGTGGCCTTCCATCTTGTCACAGGTTATGCTATTTGTCTTAGGTTTGTTTTTCAGTATTTACTTTGTTCCTTTCTCTTCCTACCCACCTATCTTTTATTACACTTTCCACACCTTTTTCTACCACTGCACTTAACCTCTGTTGCCTCTTGAGTGTCTTTCTGCCTTTGTGAGGTGGGCAGCTAGTACTGGCATCCACGTTTTGCCTCGACAGCTACTGTCCCCATTAACACCTTGTGGTGGTGAAATTTAGAGGCACCATTAGCTGTTGAAAGAGGAAGGTTGGACTGCAATGGCAGAGCTAAAGCCTCAGCATCATTGACAAAATCTTGCATATGTTGGTCGTGTATCATCACACATGATATGGCTTCTGATGTCTGAGTTCTGCAGTCCTCAAAAGGACTGCTATAAAAGTTGTTTGGAGTAATTACACAAAGCTTTTTGTTCATAGTAATAAAAGAAATCTTAATCTCCTAGAGACATAATTTCCTGCAGACAGTATTGCTTTAGTTATGGCAACAACCCAGTGGTGTCTAGAGCTCTTAAGTGGTTTTATTCCTTTTCCATAAGAGAGCTATTTCATTCTTCTGATGATGTTATCCCAGCAGCAAACGTTCAGTGTTTGGTGGGCTTCTGGTTGTGTTGGTGTTCTATAGGATTTCAGCACATCACTCTGGTTTGTCCCCAAGTGTTCCTTAGGTGATGGAGGGTGTATTCAGCTTGCTTGTTCTTCACTGGAACCACGGAATGTTTTACACTACAGTAAGGGAGGGAAGGAGCTCAGCACCTACTGTAATGAGTTTCTGCAGTACTCTTTTACTGCTTTTTTTGAACTTCATTCTAGTGTTCACAAGTGTTTTTTGGATTTATCATCTTAGTAACTCTGTACTCTGTAGTGCTTGCCAGCCAGTAGGAGAGTTTGCCTCTGCAGCAGCTATAATGGAGAGGCTACTTGCTGGTCTTATGTTTGTTTTCCTTCTGTACGTAGGACTGCATTTCTGTTGGTTTGAAACACGTAATCAAATGGGGGTGGTGATAGTTGTTTAAAGTGAATTTTTGAAGTAAAGTCATCTTCATTTTTGCAATTGATATGTGCATTATAAAAACTTGGTTACATTAGTTAAAATCTGCATTCTGTGCAATGAACTTTGTAGGCACATAACTGGTGAAAGTCTGTTTTATGTAGACAGGGATAACAAGAACACTTGGTATCATGATGTAAACCTCTCACTAAAACAGAAGCTTGGTGTCAGAGCCAGGTACTCAAGGGTGCATACCTCAGGAATGTGTAATCCTTAACCCTCAGCTGTGAACAGATTGCAATCTTTTTGGGCAGAGCTGCACACATCTATCCTCTCTCATTCTTGTTGAATCTAGGCAGAAGGCATAAGATCAGCTGGAACTTTCAGCACATGATGATGTTTTCAGGTAAAAGCAAAAATGTTTGGAAAAGCAAATATTATTTTTAACTTATAAGCAATTTATAGTACTGCCTTCTGCTTTTATAACCCACGACCATGCATCCTGAATAGAAGACTTAATGGTCATTGCAGCATACCGTCACGGATCTTTCAACCTTCATGGAAAGTGTGTCATGTCATGGAAGAGTAATATCTTGAAATGCCAGCTGCTGGCAGCAAGCAGTCACCTCATGTTGGGAATAGAGTATTTTCATTTGATGTGCATCTGAAGGGGATGGTGGAATTGGGATGTATCTCCTCCAGAAGGTTATTTCTGGCTGAGATGGCATACATGTCATGCAGAAAAGATAACTGCTGAGAAAACAGATATGTATTTATGGATGCCCTCTCCCACTTAGTTGAGAAAGTGAGGTATTTGACTTAAACTTCCTTATGATTTCTGTCACACAGATAATTTAAGTTTGTCATTTAAAGCAAATAATAGAGTGTGCATCCTCAAGAAGTGCCAGGGATGCCTCTATACACAAGAGGGTGTAAAGAAGAGGGAGCCAGGCTCTTTCCAGTGGTGCTCAGTGACAGGGGCAGTGGGCACAAACTGAAACACAGGAGGTTCCTTCTGAACATCAGAAAATACTTTTTACTGTGTCAAAGCACTGGCACAGGTTGCCCAGACAGGCTGTGGCATCTCCATCCTTGGAGATACTCAAAAGCCATCTGGACATGGTCCTGGGCAACCTACTCCAGGTGAACCTGCTTGAGCAGGGGAGTTGGACCAGATGACCTCTACAGGTCCCTTCCAACCTTAACCATCCTGTGATTTCCCCTGCTTAAGAAGTCTGCAGATGGCCAAATGTCATGGCTTGTCCTTGCTGGTGGATTTTCATAATCAAGAGCAGGGGAGGGGGGAAATACAGTCTGCATGTGAACATGTTATTAACTAGAATATTTTCCCAGCTGATAAAACTTCAAGAACTCGTGCTTGAGTTTTGGAACCAACTGGAAAAGTGTGTGTTTTCATTTGGATTCAGAGAGCTGCTTGATCTCCATATGTTTTGCTGTTGTCTATAACTTGTTTGTTTCTACATTTATTTCCTGTTAGTTTCTGGAAGTACTTATGCTTTTTCTTAGCAGGTGTGGATTCCGTAAGTTACAGAAAACTCCCAGGGCAAATTACATTCTAAATCATCCCAGGGCATAATTTATCAGGGAAAGTGAGGGAACTTAAATTTGCCAGAGCTCAGTGCTTTCTGTCTGTCACTTTCTGTGTGTGTGGCAGGGAGGGAGCAAGGAAAGATGCTGTGTTATTGCGGTTGCACTTCTGAAGCTCTGCTATTTCATTATTTTGCATAGGTCTCAGGGGAGCCATGGCATTTGCTCTGGCTATACGAGATACTGCTACCTACTCACATCAAATGATGTTCTCAACAACCCTTCTCATTGTCTTTTTCACTGTGTGGATTGTTGGTGGAGGTACAACTCCCATGCTGTCATGGCTGAACATCAGGTCAGTATGCAACTGTGTTCTGGGGAAACGTCACTTTTCAAATGGCAACTGTGCTGTTCAGGCATAGTCCTACAGAACTTGTTTGATGCTTGCTAGAGGTGTTCTAGGTATTTAGAACAGTATGTTTTATAGAGAAAGGTGCTAGTGCAGGCTGGTGAAGAAAAGGTACTGATGCTGCTGGGATTCAGCCTAAAGTTCTCTGACATGCTGCAAGGAGGTATCTAGGTCCTTGTCAGCCCAGTAGGATATGGAAGAGTGTGGCCTATTTTGAAAGAAAATAATTCATTTATCTAGTTACATATAAACTTTTCTTCCTATGCTAAGACATTTCTCTGTCTTTTGGCTCTTGATAATGGCCCTGTTATGTTTAAGTTAAATGAAGTCCTTGGTGGTGCTAAACTGAATGCACTTTAAACATCAGGTTTGGAGAGATGTTGTCTAAACAACCGGGATGAATGGGATCCTGCTAGTCTTCTGGGTGTGTTTTCTCCTGTTTTGAGGAGACCTGTGAAAACAAGTTTGCCTCTAAATTCTGGCCAATACTTGGTTCTTTTGGTCTGCAATGCATTCATTCATATTTGAGGATGCTTATCAACAGAAGTGCTAGAGAATCATGAATCATTGTTAAAGACCACATAGGTTATCATTCCATGAAAGTTCTGGCAGCTGGGGGAGGAAATGTAAAGAGAATGGAATTAAAACAATACATGCTGTACAAATTTTTCAGTGTGGATTTCATATGTAAATTATTTATGCTTTTTGACATTTGAAAGCTTACTATATCTTGCTTTCTAAATGAGCTAACCAGAATTTGTACCCCGTTGTCTTGTGGTAGGATAGGAGAAAACAATCTTGGGAAAAACCAGTTTCGGTCTTTGGAAGAACTAATCATTCTTAGGGACTGGGGCTGCTTTTGGAAAACCTGAGTGAATTGCATGTGGCAACTGGTAGCAGGTGCTTTCTAGGTTAGCAAAAAAAAACAACAAACCCCCAAACACAAGACTCCCAGAAGTGCTTGTGAACCTTTCTCATTGAAGGTAGCATGCTTCCAGCTGGAGACAGGTATTTCAGCAGTGATTTACAGTATCTCAGGTCTGACTAACAGCAAATATTGGGAAATCACAGTTTCTTTTTCTGGTGCCAAATGAATCCATTCCTGTCCTTTAAAACTGTCTTTAAATGCAAGTTCCAGGTGTTTGGCTAGCACACCAGAAAGAAGCATCACTTCCATGTAGTCGGGCTTTCTGAGGGTTCATGTTGCTAACAAAAGGTAATGCAATACCTAGTGTAAAGTCAACAACAAAACCAATTCTAGTGCAGTTGTCATTAATGATTGTGGGATGCCACATGCTAATGATATTCCTAAGCTCAGCCTGACCGTTTCTTTTCCCATGTGACAGCTGTGTAGCAATTTTAAAAACATACTTGGAATCAGTGCCATGTGCAGCTTTTCATTTGGCACCTCTGACAAAAGAAGATTTCTGTCTGATGGTGGTATACAAGGAGCAACTGTACTAATACACCTCTGCAAGCAGGGCAGGCACAGTGTCTGCATAACTGGCAGTATGCACAGACTGTCTAAGGTGTGGGGTGCCAGGGAGTGGGAGATGAGTTCAGGCCAGCAGTGAAAATGCTGCTTGCAATGGCTGAATGAAGTATGCCAAGATCTGCCTGCAGCCTCTCTGATGGCTGATGTGAGGATACCCCTTGTCTGATCTCCCCTTGAGTGGTTTCCAAAGCATCTTCCAAAGCGTGGCTGCAACCAGGTATTCACAACTGACTCCGACAGGTCTCAGCATAGGTGCTGGCATCCTGAGCCTGCTGCCTGCACCTCTGCTGTTGAGGGAGTATAGCTGGGTGTTTCTTTCAAATCTTGTCGTTCAGCCATGGACAGGATGTGCTGCTAAGTGAAGAGGAGCTGTGTTCAGTCTGCCTGTATCAGAAGGCAGCTTCTGAGTGTGATCAACCATTACCTCTGCCACAGGGCTCTTTAAATCGTCAGCAGTAGGACAGGACTGAACTTCAGCATGTGGTCCAGCTCCTGACCAACTGGAAAATAGTTCTGAGGTAACAGCTTTCCCCCCTGCGTTGAGCCTAGGAAGCAGTTTATGGAAGCATCCAAGAATATGCACTTACTCCTTTAGCAGGACTATATGTGGTTCAGTAATGAGATTCCAGGAGCCTGGCTCAGTTTCTCCTGAACAGCTAACACCATATCCATTCCAGGCCTGCCCTTCGGGTGCGCTATACTTGCAAAAATCATTAGTAACCAACAAGACCCAACAGCTGGAAAGCCTATGATACCATTCTTAGAGCAGTAGCTGCCAAAAGGCAGTTGGCCAAACCATAGTTTTGAGTGTTCAGCTGTAGTTTTTGGGGAGACTTACCCACCCTTGCTGGTAAGCAGTAATTCTAACTGTCATTTGTTTGGGATGGTTGGCAGAAAATAAATGGTTAACTTCCCTATTAAGTGAACAAGGGAACTCTACATAGGAAGCATTTTAGAGAACTGCATGGGTCTGCCTGCAGCTGCCTAGATAAGCACTGCTCTGTTAATGATGGAGACGGCGCTTTTGAGACCACATGGAATCAGATTTGTGCCAGGAGGTGGCAGCTGTGTGCAGCTGATGGAGAACTAGAAACGGCGCTGGAAGGACCCTCGGTGATTGAGCCCTTTCAGCTGGAAAGCGAGAAGTCCTGTCTGACCTTGCAGATTTAAGAAAGGAACAAATTAGTTTCCAGCTGAATTTTAGAAATATGCTGCTTTATCTTTTCCATCGCTTGATACCTCGTGGAAGAGGTAGGCAGGAGGAGATGAGGATGAGATGCTGCCTCAGTGCCTTGTTCAGCAGCACTGTGTAGTGCTAATGCAGTACTGAGGCTGTGCAGTAGGTAGCTTGTGCCTGGGGTGGCCTGGCATGCTTTCTGAGCCTTGGCACCTGCCCATTAAGTTAAATTGCAAGAGGCTGGAAATAAGTAATGGTCCTATACAGGATTGTTTAGCAGAAAAGATTAAAAGATAAAAGGTGGTTTGCTTCCTGTGTAAAGTGAAGGGACATAGGAAACTAATGCCATTTAGGTGTGGGCTTAAATGTCAGGATTTGTGTGGGCTCCTAAAAGTCCAGTTCTGGTGTGAAGTTAACACCAGTTGTATCCTGGTTGACTTTGGCCTTTGTGGAAGGAAAGATGGAAAGCCTGTCAGCCATTGCAAAGCCCTCATGAAGTAGGTGGCCTTGCTGCAGTGTGAAGGTGAGGAGAAAACAAGGGCCTATTTTAACAAGGAGTTGACCAGGCTGACTGACCCTTTAGGGTGGTTTAGCTTGCCTGGTCATTGTGTGGCGGTGTAGGGTTACTGTAATCCTGTGGGTGCTGGTCTGCCCATCAGTGGGGTTCTGGGTGGCCCCTTCAATATTTCCTGTGGGCTGTGGTGGGCTGAGCTTCTTCCCCAGGAACTGCAGGTGCATGTCTGTTGTACTGGGCAAGTCAGAGGAGCTAAGACAGATGTCAACACCAAGGTGTTTTATTTAAGGTAGTGCCTGCACAACTGAAATAGAACAGTACCAGAGAGCTGACTTTCAAACTTTCAGCTGGCTTGATACCGCTACGTTGATGGGGAGGCAGTTGTGTGCATGCAGGGGGCAATGCCTACGGAAACCCAGAGTTGCTTTGCATGTGCCTTTGCCTCTGGCTGCACCATTAATTACATAGCAATGGGATGCGTGCTTTGTTCTTTACTTCTGGGAAGTAAAGAACTTCTCTCATGATGTGAAATGTGTTGTAAGTAGGTAAGGAATGGAGAGGCTAACATGAAAATTAAGTTCTGGTAAAGCAGAAAGCAATATAAGGAGGAAAATAGGCAAAAATGCAAGCTGCCCCTCCTTGCTCTATTTTGAACATCTTTGGTAATCAGAAGAGCAGATATCTTTCCAGATAAGGTATGTTACCAGTGTACCAGGGTCCACTGATCAGGCTTAAATGTACAGCTAAGCAGAGGATCTATGGTTTGTAGCAGAATCTTAACTTCAGTTTACTGCTCAACTGGTTGGGAAAGTACAGTCATGACAGCAAAATCCAACGAAAAAATAATGAGGTCTTTAGATGCTTTTTGGTTTCTGCCACTTGATGTTGAGCAAATTAAAAATCAACACCAGAAACTGGAGCTAAAACCACAACATCATGTGTTTGAATTTCTTTGCTGTCTATCAGTGAGACATACCCAAGCATGTGAGTGGTAAACAGTTACACTTTTCTAGCAATAGGGTTTTGTTTTTTTCCTTAAAAACTAGGGCATGACTTGGATATTAAAAATATAGTCTCATCCTTTGAGACTAAAATAAAGAAACAATTTCCTGTCTCAAGTTTTAACAATTTCAGCAAACTCGGGAGCCCTGTAAATCAAAACCGCTGGCAAAGTTCCTCTTTTCAGAAAAGTAACTGACTTACTATTTCATTTATCTTTCTCAGGAAAAAAGGGAACTCCTGGCATTTGTATTGCAAAATAATGTTTTTTTCCTTTTTTCATTAGAGGTTATTGACCTGGTTCTTTTCACATTGAGTGAAGCAACACGTAGATTAATGGCTTCCTTTCCTTCATAGTCTGTTTCAAATGAGGAAGTTCATGTTTATTTTAATGAAGTAATTTCAGTTATACCTAGCAACCTTTTTCTAAATCTTAAAGCATTAGATCTTTCAATTTAAAATATTTTAGGTATTTTTCTACCATTTGCACAGGCAATGTCAACTTAAATATTTACTGCCTTATGTCTGACTCTGCAAATACAATCTTTTTAATAGTTTTCTATTTAGTGATTGGGTTTTTTCTTTAAACGAGCAAACTGAAAAATCTGCAAACACTAACTTTCACATAGCTCCTATGTGACCTACTGAAGTATCTGGGATGGTTGTAAAACTGACGGCTTGGTGGCAGTCTCAGGTTATACTCTACTATCTTACCCAGGGTGGTCCAACAATAAAATGTGTATTTCATAAATACCATGCCTCAGTGTGCTGTGGCGGCAGGAGGCAAGCGTTGATGCTGGGATCCAGCCTTGTGTGATGTTATGGACTGGAGTGGGGGATGTCTGATAGGAGGTTACATCCTTCTGTTTTGCAGCCAGTTTCCATTATTCCACAGGTTGGATCCTTCACTGCATTCTAGCTGCTCCCTGCTGCCCTTGAAAGCCAAGGCACTGTCCCTTACCCTCTATTGTGGGGTTTTTCCTTTCACCAGATCTTTTTCTGCACTGTTTTCTCAAGTTGTCTTCCCCAATCTAGTTTCTCCTGTCTTCTTCCTTCTTTCTCAGTCTCTAGTTTCTAATCATCAATCTTTAATCTCCCAATGGAGGTGCAGTGCAGCCTCCAAACCTCCAGTCTCACCCCTCTGGGCCTTTCCCTTGGTAGGAAAGTGATTGCTTCTTCTTGTGGATGTCTGGAAGTAAGCATGGGAGACGTTTCCTTGTCTCTGTTCTTGTGCTCTGAAACACAGCAATTCACACCAGAGGGAAAGTGTGGGCAAGGCCCAGACCCCATAGGAATTGTGTTGAAATGTATCTAGAGCACACGGGTGATAGGGGTTTAACTGCCATGCTCTGGCAAGCCTCAGCAGGCAGTTTCAAGATTCATTATCTAGTTAGGTCAAGTAAAGAAATACCCAAAGACATCCTAAACCCAACCTGAAACAACTTTTCCTAATTCCAGGAGTTTGGTTGTTTTTTTTTTTTTAGTGATTTGGGTTTGTATGCTTTTTTTTAAACATGGTGATGGTAATGCTTTTCTTCTTTAGCCATCTTCTAAGAAACAGTTGAACTTTTCCAAAATAGCTAAAATTTTCCAAAAATGCTGCACTTATTAGACATCTGGGAAAACTTCAGTATACTGACTTGGCAAAGATACAACAAAGAGAAAGAAATCATAGAAAGGAAGTTATTGGGCGGTTTTTAATTTTAGTTTTTGCTGCATATGCAGTGTTGGAGCAAAGCGCTCTGACCTGGAGTGTATGTTGGTATGGGAGAAGAGCTGTTGAACCAGGAATCCAAAACAAATCTATCCAAAGTCTGGTATTTACCTCTGCCTTCAAGGATTAGATGAGTGCATACTCCTCATAGCGCAACCTTAAATATTTGGTATGTCAAGATGTCAGCCTGCAATCAGGGTGTGTACACCTGCTCTTTGTGAAGCGAGACCTCTATGAATTTCTGAGCATCTGGGCTTTTATTTCACTTAAGGAATATATAGTTCATGTAGCATGCCTTTGTGGAAAAACAGCAGGGGGAAAAAACCCACAAGCTGCAAAGGGATTTACATGGAAAATATTAGAAACCAAACATGCTTTCACTTGTGTTTTGTTGTTGGTTTTTTTTAAGTACAACTGAAAAAGACAAAGTAAGGAGTAAAAATGCTTTGCTATGACTCAAGATCAATTATGTTAAAGATAGCTAATAAACAGTTAGTTAAACCAATGGAGTGATTTAGTATGTATTACCAGTTGTTTTGGACTGCTCTGAAACTAGCCATTTATTGATGGTCTTTTTCATCTATGCATAGCTTCTTGTGATTACTTTCTCTAATGACTTTGTCTCTTTTGGATGATGTACAGGTCCAAAGTGGTAGGAATTGTCTTAAATCATCTCTGTCTGTGTGTAGCAGCTCTCTTGAGAGCTCTTGAATCTAATTTTCTGGGGGAGGTAGCCTGTCATGAATGCAGGTGTTTTGCCAGCCTGAATCTGAACAGATGAAGACTATCACTGGATCTCTTGATCATAAAGTTCTGCTGTTAATTTTTGTGAATTTTGTCACTTTATTGTTGTTTTGCAATTCTTATTCTTGTATGCTTTGTCTTTTTTGATTGGGTAGGGTGTTTTTTGTTGGTTTGTTTTGCTAGGGAGCTCTGTAAAGCTACCATCTCATGAGCATTTTGTTACTCACATTGCATTCTTGTACTGTACCAGAGTTGGTGACCATGTTCCATCGGTGGAAGAGATGAGTGAAAGCCGCTGGCTGTATTTCAGGTGACACTGTGCTTTCCTTGATAGCAAATTAACCTGGTGCTTGGCTTTCTTCATCTTTGTAACACTGTGTGCTCTTTTTCTAAAATATGGCATGCTGCTGCTGCTTCTCCTTTTCTACAGAGTGCCGTTGATGTTCATTCCTCAATTCTGAGTCTGTTCTCTTCTTCTGAACTGGGAGAGCGTGGATCACACATCATGTCTTTAGCTTAAAAAAACCCCACAAAACACCACATCCTTTAACTCTGTGTAGGGGTAATTAATGAAGCAAAACTAGCATCTCTGGCCTGGGAAGACTTGAAAGCTGAGAAATCATGGATATGATCTTATGATCCTTAATCACACAGGTATTCTTAAGCATTCCTTGAGGTTATTTCATACAACTGTTCAGGTTGGAAGGGACTTCATAAATTATTTAGCCCAGCTTCTTCGGGGATGTATTTTAAAGACTAAGGGTTATCACGTTGCATTGTCGGAGGATGCTAATAAGAGCACGGATAAACCAGAATCCTAATCTTCTCTGGTTGGTGGTCTCTAGGACTGATACATGGATAAAGAAAGAAGAAAATATGAGAGAAATCTCTTAACTGGCATCTATAGAGGAATGTAAGTGTGTATACATATATATGTACCTATAAAGTGTACAGAACATTTATGTAAAGAAAACTCTTTGGGGTGGGGCAATGATAAGTTTTTCATGTATCCTGTCACACTAGAAGGTTCCCAGCAAACTACTAAATTTGCCAGAGATGCAGTGTATTAGCTTGTATGGAGAATCTGAGATCTATTATCTGTTACAGTCATTCTTGGCTGTTGCCACAGTAATTACATATGCTGGAATGTATTAAAGCCTGGTATTCTGGTAACTTGTCATTTATGTGCTGCAGGGCCTTGGAAGGGGTTTTGAAATATTGGAAGAAATGGTTCCACCCATTTTTAAAATAACATAGTGGAAAACTTGAAGTAGTTCTATCTGGTGTTTTTTTACCATTCCTTTCTGTACGTTTAGTTTCCACTTTGCATTCCACATTTTGTCAACAGTTTTCTACAACATTGTTTATATTAATGATTTATACATAGGCTTAGCATTTGAGGGATCAAAACTGAGTAACTGGTCTCCTATGTGTGGTGCTGGAGTTGTAGCTGTAGAATAAGGACCGAGAGGGTCAGGAATCAGTTAAGAGCAGAAACATAGTGCTTTGATATTGGGTGTTAGTAGCTCAGTAGTAGTCCCTTTGCTATTACAAAGCTCTTAGAGCATGAAAAGCCTTTTATGCCTTAAAAAGAGGAAAAAAAATAATTAGGAAGGAGTGAAGAAATATACTTAAATTGGATTAATTTTTGCTGTAGCATATTCTAGTCTACAGATTCCAGTAACCTTCCTAAAGCTGAAATAGATGGCTGAACTTAATGTATTACTGAAGTCTGAGTATTGTACTGTAGTGAAGTATTAAAATATCTATCAAATACCGAATTGATGCCAATGGAGTAAATAGATGGGTTTTTCACAAGTTTTGGGATATGTATGTATTGTTACAGCTGAAAGACTGCTCATTCCTCATCTGACATCTGCTTTTTGAGAGTTACTTATTTGAATTGCTACTGTACCCCCTCAGGAAATCCACATGCAGCTGCTGCAATGGACTTTCAGAAAGGATGGAGCGGAAAACAAAGATGCTTGCTGGCATCTGGACTGCCCTGGCCTTGGCTGTTCCGCAGCTGATGTACCCCTCAGTCCCCATCCCATAGGCTGTGCCTCCTCAACAAAACACTCTTTTCAACCAGAGCTCACTCACCTGCCTTGCTGCTGGGGGGTTTGAGCAAAACACCAGAGTCGTTAGCAAGGCTGCCCTCTCTGTGCCTCTGATCTCTGAGAGGGGATCTGTGTCAATCAATCCAGTAATAATTTTTCTTAATTTAAAAACTGGTTAAGTAAATGACAACTGATACTGGCATTCACAGCACGTATAAATTACGGGAAGCTTTTTAAATGTACTTAAGGTGTGAGATTTTTTTTTTCTCTTAACTACCAGAAAAAAATTATGCTTAAAACTTACATGCATCAATTTACTTGTACTTTTAATTATGGAAGCAAGTAAGGGTGAAGTAACTAAATGTTTTCTGTGCTTCACTATAAAGGAGGTTGGAAGAGACTTGACTGGGTTTTGGTATTGTTTTGTTTCAAGTGACGAAAGATGAAACTTTCTTATAAATTTGGGGGTGGGGCCTGCAAAAACATGGCACTTGTCATGAGACCAGGGTGTACATACCTTGAAACTTAAACAGGCAGAGTTGCTATGAAAAAATAAAGCTTCTTATACAGTTAATGCTGGAGTGAGGATAAGATACACAGTATGCTGGTTGAAAGACACAGAAAGTACTTGTGGGAATTCAAAAAGCAGTATATTTTGTGTTAATCTGTGAACTGGGGAACACACTTTGAAACATGAACTTAATAAAAAGATTTATAGAAAAGAATTAACTAGAAATACTCATAAATTTATTTGAATAATAACTTTAAAAAAATGGTAAGTCTGTGTCAATGGACTATTTAAATATTGAAAGAAATGTCTGTAGTAAGAATTTTTTTCCAAATGTTGAATCATGTTAATATAGAAAAGCTCCCTTTTTCTCTTCAGCACAACAATGAACCCAAATACCTGGCCTATGATATACTATGACTTTTCACTGAACTGTATAGTCATCCTGCTTTGGTCCTCCACTAAGCCCCCTTCCCCTGCTTAAGGGCAGTTAAAACTCCCAAAGCAAATGCACAACCTTGGAAGTCAAGTAAAAGCTGAGACATTCTGAATTGTGTGGTTTTCTTACGTACTGTAAAGTGAATGGGTAGCCCAGTGAGTTGAAACTATTTGAGGAATGTAAGCTATGTTCATCTTCTGGAATGAGCTGCTTGAACTCCCTGTTCATACTGCCAGCTGCACAGCTAACGTGAGTGTATTTGCTCTGCACAGTGCATTGAACCTCCCCAACATGCAGCTGGAGTTTGGAAAGCCACAAATCTTTCTCTTTTATTTTTGTGTATTTATAAAGGAATGCACAATCTAATTTATATTGCCATACTGAGTGGGTTTCCTGAGTGGGTTTCTTGTCAGCTTTCTGTATGAGGCTTCATTAGATAACTAGTTTGTCTGCAGAAAACCCTTCTTACCATGTCTTCACTGTTTAGTGATAGCCTAACCAGGAACATCTAAGCCCGTGTAACCTTTCAGAACTTGTTTGTGGCATTTATTTTAGCATGTGTTACAATCCAGTACCCAGCCTGTCTCTCCAGTGTCCCTTAAACTGGTGAAGCCTTTTAGACTCGAGGCTGGTCAGTGCCAATGAATTCCCAGGCCAAATGTGCCTAAGGGTTGGGGTGACTATGTGGAAAGAAGAAGTGATGAGGAAAGAAGAGAGACTCAGGAAAAAATCCAAGCTGATTTTTTTTTTTTTTTTGCGTCAGCACTAGCTCTTTATAAGGCTACTATGGGCTGTCTTGGAATGGCCTTCTGGATTTTCCCTGAACTACATTCAGTCACGTGAGGCCTTGGATTGGCTGTGAGTCCACAAGGATGACTGAAAACTTCAGTTCAATGCCAACTTTTCTTCTTCTGTTATTCAATTAAAAATAGAAAATGCTGCCCTGGAAGTCATTTGAAGGTGTTCCCTTTTAGTTTAATCATGTCTAGATCACCGCTTGCCTTATACAAGCATGTGTTCCTGGGGTACACAAATGGTGTGGTCTTACCAGCAAGGTTCTGTTGGTTTCTTGTAATCCTCAGGGATGTTGCATAAGCACTGTGGCTAGAAATAGCTGACACGAAGTCTAAGTGACAAAGAAATTGCATTTAACCAGCTTGGTCCCCTCCAAGACAGGGGAAATTAAGAAGTTAGCTACTTCAGACAGTATGTTTTTGTTAGTGCTTGCGTTTTCCTACACTCATTATGCAACATGGTAGGATGGAAACATAACATGTTTGAGACTCACAATCTTACCTAACATTTGAGGCTGGAGGCCTGAGTTCTACGAGGGAGCACAGATTAAGGCATGAGTAAGATTAAAACTAGACAGGTGCAACCTTAACAAATAGACCAGAAAAACCTGAACATAATTACAAAGATTAAATACCCATCTTGGACAGGAGCACTATGTGAAAGGCTGATTCAGTAATAAGATGCTTGCTAATTATGCAAAAGCCAGTAGACAGTTTCTCATTAACATATTATTCTGTACACATCAACAGTCTCATTATACAGACCCTCCCTCAGGTGGGAGGCTGGACTAGACAGACCTTGAGTTAATCCACTGTGGCTGTGTTGTCTTAGGTGAATGAAACTTGCAGCAAACTAATATTATGAGTCTTTATAAAGTATTTTTGTTGCTTCACACAGTGCATTAAAACTTGGGGGTGTGTGTGTGGCTTTCTAAAATCATGTATTTGAGCTATTCTCAGGCCTGTCTGGCAGCTAAGTTATTTGCTGTGTCAAATATTTAGGCTGGGCTTATCCTTAGTATGTGGTTTCTTGCTGCTGGACATGAGGGATGTTCTCCATTGAAGAGGATGTCACCCACAGTTCACCTTCTAAGCCAAAAATAGTATTTGCCAGTGTCCTAAAAGAATTGGCAATAAAGGTAAGCAGTTAAAGTTGATGCTGAGATGGAGTTAAAGCTGTTATCTACAGGTAGTTGCTGCTTGAGTGAAAAAGTATCTGGTTTATAACTATGTAACTGCAGGGGAATAATGGACAGCTCTTCCTCAAACTATTCTTATAATCTTTCTGAATGCAGCTTTGCTGGGTGCTTAAAGTGCTTTCAAAATGCATTCTGCTGAACTTACAGTATTTGCCACCCTCAGTAACACCACTTGCTTTGTTTTCCTAATGTTTCTGTAGGGTTGGAGTTGACCCAGATCAGGATCCTCCACCTACTAATGACAGCTTTCAAGTCTTACAAGGAGTAAGTAATGACGTAACTTCTCTATTAGGCTGATCTTATAACCGAGACAGTAAAGAACCACAGAAGCTACATGCACGGGTAAAACCTTTCTCTCCTAGCTGGCAAGTCAGTAATACATTTTACTTTGTTTTTCGGTAGGCGCTACTTGAATATTCTGTGGTGTTGGGTGTAATGCTGCAGCATTCAAATTTTTCTATGTATGTATATAAGGCATCAAAAACCTTCCCAAATTTACTAATACACTCTGTTTAACAATGTGCTTTCCTCTTCCCTCACCCACCCAATATGCTTGCTTTTAACATACTACAGCATAAACAGTCTTCCCCAAGACTGACCTATAGATAATCTTCTTAGCTTCTGTTCAATAATTAATACCAAATTTTGGCCCTTGGACTTGCTTAGAATCAAATATTAAGTTTGCTAATCTGATTTCAGCTGCTGTGTACCATACCACAACCCAGCTGGGTCTTGCCTGTACTTCCTACTACCTGTATGAGGCAAAGGAGCACTGGAAATTTGTCATTTATTTTCAGCAAACTGTGCTGTGAATCTTTAGTGCAGCATTCTATGCATCAGTAACAACCCAAGAGTTGACTTTTTCCTCTGCAATATGCTATTGGCAAACAATGCTATTGAAAGAATCTGGTTGCTAGCAGAAGTTTCAGGTTTCCTCATCTATAAATTTGAGTGAATTTACAGGAGGAGCGAAAGGTCTGGGGAGAAAAACCAACATGCCCTGGGGTTTAACTGGGAGCTTCTTCTGCCCAGGCCTTCGTTTTCAGTCTCCCAGGGTACCGCTTGGCACTAATTGTTCAGTAGCACAACTGGTTGCTTATGTAGGAACCTGCTAGAGAAAGTTGAATGACAGGAAAGATGGATGACTTTGGACCCAGAGGATGCTTACGGGTGCAGAAGTGTGTGAACTCTGCTTTGTACACCTCAGGTTGTATGATGCTGGTGTTCAGTCTGGTCACAGATATGAGCATGCGATGCTTGCTGTATTTGGAATGAGATTTCTTATTAGTGGTTTCTCCTACCTTGTCTTTTGTTTCAGTCACAGGTTGTACAGGTAAGAGTTGCTTGCTCAGGAAGGACCTCTTTCATTGCAGAAACTTCATTAGGCTTCTCTGTGTTCTTTGTAGAAGCCTGTGTCTAGCATGCAAAACAGATTCTGAAATGGTGGGTCTGGGTACCAAAAAAGGTGAACCTGGTTTAGTAGCTATCTGGAAGCAAGAAGCCAGGCCTCAAAACACGTTTTACAATGAAGGCCACAGTTACTGCATAAAACCAAGGTTAAGAAGCGGTATCGCAGTAATATGGCTTTGGCCAGTTCAGGCTGAACTTGTCAGGATTTGAGGAATTGCTCTAATGAGAAACAGAGCATGGGTATTCTGTTCTCATTCAGTGTCTGGGTGGAAATATCTTGTTTGGTTTTTTCCCATGTAAACATAAAGCACTTACCCATTTGTTTCTCTCTTTAGCTGTGCGTTGCATTCCTTATGGAGTCCATTACTCTGTTCCCTTTGGATTCCTCTTTCTTTCAGCAAGCCAAGATTAGCAGCAAGTCACAGTTAAAGAAAATATATCATTTGGGATGGGGAGGGAGCTGAAAATGTACTAGGCTTTAACTCTTGGTGGATCCTGGATTTCGTGCAAATCAGAAGTACACAGGGCAATCCTGTCTTGTTCTTTTCCAGTAGTTTGGAAGATGATTCATATGAGGCATTCTCACTTCATCTGTTTTCCTGTGTTTAGCTGTTGGTCTGTGGCCAAAAAAAAAAAAAAAAAAATCAAACCCAAAACAGTAACAAAAGTAAAAACAAATGCAGCTGCAGACCAGCTGGTGCCATGGCTTGCAGCACAGCTAGTAAAGGGATTATATTTAATGCTGTTAGCACTTCTGAGGTTGATCTAGCACTTATGAAGTTTGCATGACCTTCATCAGTTGTGATTTTTATATGGATTTGCTGTTAAGCATGTTTCTTTTAAATGTGATAGATTTCATCAGATTTGTGCAAGTTGATCAGGCATGGTAAATTCCCTTGTTCGTCCAAGGAAGTGATAGGCTTAAGGAAAGAACATCAAATAGACCTAGAGTTAAAGGAGCCAACCAAGCAATGACTAGGAATCAAATCTGGACTATTCCAGCTCATTTATTTGGGGAGGGGGATGGGGATGAGACATCAATGAGGCTTATTTGTCAGTTTTGGACTTACTTATATATCTGTTACTGCATTAACCGTGCAATAAGCTTTCAGACTCAAGGCAACGTAGTGGTAGAGGGCTTGTTAAGGTAACTTGAGGACAATGAAGAGAGCCTAAAATTCTCTGCAGTCATTTCTGGTCTTTCTAGGGAAAGTAACTTTCTCAGTATAAGCATGTCTCTAAATAGCTTTCTTCTGCAGTCTAAGTGCAGTATTGAAGTAATTTGGCTTGTTTGGACAGGAGATTATAACATGAATGGTTGGAATGTATGATCTAGGGTTTTTTTTCTGCATGAAACAATTTAATATGTTTTTATTTTATTTTTAGGATGGCCCGGATTCTGAAAGAAGGAACAGAACAAAGCAGGAAAGTGCTTGGCTCTTCAGGCTATGGTATAGCTTTGACCATAAGTATCCTTTTGAAAACACAGCCTAGCTTCAAGGAATGAAATGTTCACTTTTTTTCCTTTCCATGTACCCATATGCCTTAAGCATTTGAGAGAGTCAGACAGGAGACAGATCAAGTATTTAACATGTTCAAGGCACAGAACTGAAGCTTCAACTTGCTGACTCACAAGACAGACATTTCTTTTCTCTAATGCACGGTATGTCACACTTGCTGGAGGAAAGAAGGCAGTCAGTTCTAGGAGCTGAAGTTCCTTCCTAAACAGTAAGACAGCCAATTAATTATTTCAGATCCTTTGATTTGTTGCATTAATCTGTTCTCATCTTCGCTGATGCTTATAGCACAAACTGGTTTTCCAGTTCATTGTACATGTCTAAGCCCCAGCTCGTTGCCCTGAAGAGCCATCTGCTTTTGTGATGAAGTCCTGTTTGGAAATCCATTGCTGACACAGGAAGTTCTGGAACTAAAAATCTACATGTCGTCCAGCTTATTCCCTTCAGTACACCCAGAACTTCCTATGGGCGTTAAAGCAGAGAGTGTCCTTGTGTGTGTGTATATGTATATATAGTCCTGTACAACCTTGCTGAAGCTGCTATTATACTATGTATATAGCTTTGCTTGAGATTCTAGGCAATTTTTATGTAGCTGTCCTGTCTTTCATGCTTGTTTTTTAAATCTAATTAGCATATTCTTAATCAGTATATCATACAGTTGCCCCTCCTTAACAGTTTACACTCACTTAGTGGAAAAAGCCATAGGTGATCCTGTGGCTATGGCAAGCTACTTATACCCCCAAATTCAAAGAAGTTTCAGTTCTCGTTTCCGAGTAGTTTCTGAGGCAGTTAAACATACTTCAATACCTGCGACAGGGCCTTAATCTTTTGCAGCTTGTATCTGAGCAGTGAGCCTTTTCACTGGGGTCTTGGCTGTTGGTTGGTGAGAGATCTCTGGCCTGACTGGAGCACAGTAGTTTCCTTCCATGCCTCGTGCATCGAGATTTCCCACCCAGGGAAGCCCAGGTATAGTGTTGAAAGCATTGGGATCCTACTAGCACTTGCCCGTTCAGGACAAGATCTTTAGTGACTGATGCTTTCAGAAGCAGTAGTGTTGGGCCAAAGCCCAGAAGGGAGTGTATGTGCTAGTTTAAATATTCATAAATGGTAGTAATTTCAGGTTAACCCTTTGAGTTGTAGTAGCTGGTGTCAAAGTGTATTGAGGCCAACTTTTTTTTATTTAAAAAAAACCCCATACTTCTGTGGTAAGAGCACGGAAGGATCTGGCCGTCGCTGATGGCTTCTTCTCTGTCTTTTTCAAGAAAGAAGCAGAGCTATCCTCTTCCCCTGCCTTTAAAAAAGGGATGTGCCGATTAGAAAAGGAGCAGTTGGCAATGCTGACTTCCCCTTGGCTGACGCTAGCATGACTGCAGTCCCCAGCAGCTGCAGCCAGGGCAGGGGGAGTGCTAGCTGAAAATTGCAGCTTAATTGGCTGTTTCACGGAAACGTAAAAGGGTGCGACAGTGCATTTGCTTTCTCAATGGTAACTAGCAATCTTTGGGGAAGGTTTCTGTGAAGTTTGTGCTAAGGAAACTGACATCCAGAGGCAGAGCTGTCTTACTCTATCTTAGAAGTAAAAGTCTGCTCCTGTTGCAAGAAGGCATTCAGATAAGCATCTGCTGGGTGGCCTTAAATTGCATGGAAGGGATCATCTTTACAATTGCCACCTCTATACCCATGGCTAAAAGTCACAATAGTTTTTGCTGATGCATTCACTTGGTTTGTGGGTAGAAAGGCAGATTGTCTCAAAATTCACTCTTTGCAAGGGAACTTGAAAAAGATGCAAGTACGATGCACTCGGCAGTGTGCTCCAACGCTGGCTATTGCCTGCAGAGCTCTGTGTGGTTGGATAACTGGGAACTTCATTCCTGTGGAACGCAGAGTTCATTTAATGTCATGGGCTGTTCCCTGGGTTCCCCCACAATTGTTAAACACAAAGAAAACTGCAACTTTGATGAAGCACCAGATGCCTTTTACTGGGTTTGTTTTATTATGACCGAGTTACTGCATGCCTGTCTGCCACAGGGCAATGTGGAGGCTGGTAGGTTAACATGAGGACGAAGTTTATTTCTCTCCAGAACTGGGTGTAGCTGCACTGTTACTGGAGGAGGGAAGGAGGAAACATAACTCTGCAGTGGCATAATCATACCATTATATATTCAAGTAAACACTCTGCTCCAGGCCCTGCTAAAGGGGAGGGATACATCTCTGCTAAAACAGCCCCTTTTTTAACCCCCTCTTCACCCTAAGCACCTTGACCTGTTGAGATGATCAGGGAAACTGATACATGCACAAATGGACTTGATTATCTCTATGCTTAGAGGACTAAAAAAGTAACTAGAATACCTGCAATATGTATTTACATTTAAAATAATTAGACTGACTTTAAAAAAAAATAATAAAACAAATAGAACCCAACCAAAAGCCTGTGGTGGTGATTTCAGACAATATTTGGAAGTCTTAGCACTCTCCTCCTGAGCTCTGTTCTTGTGCCAGTCAAGATCAGCACCTTGCTCTATAGCGGGGACACCTTTTTTGACTCCTGAGTATTTATTTCCTCAGGCATACCATCGGTCTAGAGTACTAGTACGAACAAATACGGATTTAACTGGGGGCAGACCTATGAAAAGAAGTGTAAAGGCACCTTCCTTTCCCACCCTGTGCCCCCCCAGTGCAATGTAGGCAGTATTGCTTTCCTTCCACACTGTGTTATGTGGTTCTTGCCATGCAGTTTTCCCTTTGCCTTTCTGAGGCTCTGCATGGTATGTGTGTGTGCACTGCAGAGGTGTCCGAGCCTTACCAGAGTAAGATCTGTGGTCGCATCTCTGGCTCAGTGACCAGCTAGGAGTTCAAGTGGCTGCATTGCTTTGAAGACGTTGGATGGACGGTGTTTCTTTATTTCCTTGTGTTGAGCCACATAGGTATTTCACCCAGTTATCTCTACTTTGCAACCTTGACACCGTGCTCCCATCTGCAGAGCAGAAATCCCCTTGGACCTATTAACACTAAAGCACTTGTTACCTCTGCTTGCTCCTTTCCACTCCAGAGAGCCCAAAAGCTGGAAACATTGCAACTGGTTGAAACTGTTAAGAAGAGAGTTAGCTAGTTGCCCTTGCAGAAAATGTGTGAGTAAAGAAACTGCCCTTGAAAGGATGAAGGGGGAAAAAGTTTGGGGAGGATTTTTTCATTTATATGTTTATAAATGCACATTTTTTCTAATGGATGTTTTATACACAATTATTGAGTAGCACACAGATCAAAGGCAGAACCACGTTTATGTACAATTGTCTTTATTTTCAGTAGTGGTTTTCAAGCACTGACATGTTTTCCTTAACAACTAAAGTTATTTAAAGCCAATTCTCACTCACAGTGGCCCCCCGTTAACCACGACTCTACCCAGCTGGTGTGGTCTGATAGCCCGCTGTCTGACAAGTCCCCAGGTTTATGACGTAAGTAGAATGACTTAATACTGCCGTGTTTTGATTTTTATTTATTCAACTTCAGCAAAGCAAGGGTTTTTCTTTTTAGGCAAAAGTTGGTACGTTATACACACAAGAAAGGGCTAGTTTGTCCTAGGCAGAAAAGATCAAAGATATTCTCCCTTGGTGCAACAGCTTCTATTGGTAGAAATTGGAGATGATCTTATTGTTCAATTACTACATTAACATTTAAGGACATTGGAAAATTACAGACCTAGTCAACAAACCAGTTCAGTGAATCACTTCAAAATATTCAGTCCCTTCTCAACACTTTTAGACAAGATTCTTTCCCTGTTACTTCTAAGGTTGCACTTCTTCAGAAAGCACAGGCACATTTACCCATGTCAGAAAGAAATCTGGTAGAGCTTCCTTTCATTGTTTCCACTGTGAAATTTGAGATTGTATTTCAGAAACCGTTAATGAGTTACTTATCTCAGTCTGGCAGGTTACTATACTGTCCTTACAGCCATGTCTTGCAATAATTGATGCTTCATTCTCTTATTACTCTTGCAGGATCCTGATACATGTCATTCCTATCTGTACAATGCTTCTGAAGTCTACAACTTTTTGCGTCGATAGTAAACAAAATCATAGTACTGTGTGGGATCACTCAAACTTGCAGGTTCTCTGGAATGGTCACATCTCTGCTATGTTCAAGTAGTCTTGGACTAGATGGCTCTTAATCTTTCCCTAGAGAGTTATGAATTACACTTACAACTTGGAAATACTTCTCTGCTTATCTTTCTGGAATCATTAGCATCTTTCTTTTACCTGATAGTAAAATGTCAAAGAAATTTGAAATGCCTGCTGCCTGTTTAGAGCTATTAGCAATGCAAGAAGTTGGCCTTGTTCCCGTCTTCGCAATGCCACTGGAGATCTTAACAGATCTAGGCTGGAAGGCAGCATCCATCAGACCAGTTAGCCTACTTGCGTGTTTCCCATGTGTCTGTCTATATATGATCTTATAAGATTAGTTATTCAGTAACTGAGGATCTAACCAGAATGAAGAGGCAAGCTTTGCCTTTCATTTTCTCTTAACGGTTGGTGTCTTTTTTTCCCCCTCTTTATTTCTCATTCTTAGCTACTACTACAAGTGGAAACTTTAATTGGATTGGTTCTGTGGTGCACACACCCACCCACCCCACACTTGGGGTGTTAATTTCATAGTTAAAAATGCTTATAAGGCTGTGTACTTTGTTAAGGTGTATAACATGTAACTTTCACATTGTATTCTCTCTTACTGTTCCTATTTTGGTGCATTGATGCATTAGTCTTAGGAAATAATATAATTTTGAGACATTATTTTTGTTTCTTTTCAAGATTTCTGAACTCTGCAATTGCGTTAATACTTGTTCATTCTTTGCATGGCTGGCTTTGCTACAGCACTTTGCTATACCATCTTGTAACTGGCTAAAAAGCTGTGGAATCTTTTTACCTTCTTTTAAAGTGCAGGTGAAGCAAGTGAGTGTGCCATGTCTTTGTGGGGACAGAAACTGCTGGGAATAGTTGTGCTTTTGTTAGGTATTTCCAGGAAAATTGAATGGTGCAACTGAGAGAATTAAAGACTGAAGGCTTTGAATTAAGCAACCAAAAAAAGCCTGTAAATACTCAACAGAATGTAACATAGCTGGAAAACGTGTTTCAAAAAAGTAGTAAATCCTAGATCTCATGCAGGTGCATGTCTGAGCAATTACAATATCTACACAGAAAAGAAAGAAAAAAAAGCATACAAGTATGTGGCTATACTGACTGTCTATTTGTGTATTGGTTTCAGCTTTTGTTGTTTTTTTGGGGGTGTCTTGGGTTTTTTTGTTGTTTTTTCCCCCCTCTGGCTTTATTACAACCTTATTGAGAATTCATTTTCACTTCTCTGAGTGGCAGCACATATTTTTCATCAGATGCCACGGGGTGGGTTTTAAAGTCGGAAACTCAAACAACCTAATTCGTAGTCTACCTACCCCCTATTCCTAAGTATGAGCTCATGTCCTCTAAGCTTGAATTTGCATGGCGTACATGTGAGGTTCTGAGTCACCATGCAGGAGCGAGGCACAGTTGATTTTTTTTTTTTCCCAGAGCTGTCGTCATTATTCCTTGCTGATGTTCTCCCGCTGCTTTAAGATTGTGCCACTAGGCTCACCATTAAGTGTTTCCCACCCAAACGGAATCCAGCTTGGAGCTTAAAAGCATGAAATGTTGCTGTAGTTAGCGTTTAAAATGCTGTTTTAACGTCTCCAGCATGCATCCTTAGGAGCATGAGCAGATTTTATCACAAATGAGACAGAATGCTGTGAGGTCCCTCAGGGTTATGGTCAGCATGTCAAAGCAAAGTTCAGTCTCTTGTAGGATTTTGGATTTAGGTACTTAGCCATTCTAATTTGTCACTTTAAGTAGTGAAGTTCAGACCTATGGTTTTTGAGTGAATTGAAGCTATTCCTACAGAACTGTAGGGGATTGCAGAGGCCAGTTTAGGGTTATTCTTGGAAGAATTTCAAGTTTCTAGGGATCTACTTGGATACATTTCCTGTCTTGTCTTAAAAGAATTGTTCATGCTGCATGAAGCACAGTAGGTTTATTCACCCATCCTCTTTCCTTGCAAACACAGCAAATCTGTATACTACATGGGATTGTTCATGGATGTTCTCTGGGGAAATGTATGAAATTGCCTGCTGCTTGCGGTGCTGTTCAGAAGTGAAATAAATGAGTGGAACTTGGCTTGTACAAAGCAGTGTTTGTTCACTACGTTGAGAGAAAGCTCAGTGTTTTCTCTGGAACTGATCATGTTTACATACATGTAAGTATAGCCTGGGACAAACCAGCAAAGACTGAGTTAGGATTTGCCATATAGTATGAAGTCTGTGGCCCTCTCCTTTCAGTATCGTGCTCCCAAGAGCTTTTCAGCCTTCTAGGGAAGCTCAAGTGTAGTGTGTGTTCTCACCAGTTTCTTATCTGATAGGTGGCTGCAAGGATTTGCTGTTGAATAGTATTGTGGAGACAGGAGACGCTTTGGGAGCTTTGGCCTTGGTATCGCAGTACCCTCCTGGTGTGTTGTTAAGCCCTGCCTTCCCCCCCCTTGGTGCTTCTTCAAGGGCAAACACCCTGAAAGGAACCTGTGCTAGCGCTTCTCAGCTTCTCTGACTTCTTAAAACATAACCAGTCAGCAGTCACAAACTGCCGCCTCCTTGCTAATTTTTCTGGTTTTCATCTTTATTCAGATGTCTCTTCTTCAAAACCAATATATAGAGATATCAGATTGTCTTAAGCATCCCATTATTTTGTGTACCTTTTCTAATCATCTTGGTCTTGTCCCTCAGACTTTTACTTTTTTTGCAATGGAAACCTTGTAAAGGCTGTTTCTGCCTACTATAGATGAACCCTTTAATCTCTGCCTTTTTTTCTAAGATGGTGACAGTACTTCAGTGTTTTCTCTGCAATCAAAGAAAGCAAGTGTCCTAAACGGTATTTGCTCTTTGAGAACAGTGCTCCTATCACAGTAACCCTGTCTCTAATAAGCAGTGCCAAATTTGGATGTCATGGAGGTTCTGAGATTAGCATTCATTCTAAGTAGGGCTTGTCTTGCACCCAACACTGAACTGCACCATTTCTTCCATTGGTTTTGGTAAACTCCTGACACCTTTTCCAGTCCTCGTTAGTTACATATTCTGTATCCTGTAGAGGCTTTTGCTGCTTTATTTTGGCCAGTTATCATTCTGAAATAATGACAGGAAGCTTTCCCAAGAAGTTTTATTTAGCCAGGCACTGCATTTTTCATCATGGACAGGTTAATTGGCATGTTCGATCTGAAGTGCCCTGAATTCCTGTTCTGCAACACAAGTAGGGCTTTCTAGTCGGGCTGGTCACAGGCATCCTCTCTCACATAGCCTGCACCCTCCTTCCTTTTGCTGAATTTTTTGAAAAAAAAATTGCTGAAGAAAATTATGTATTTTGAGAATGTAACCTGATTGGTGTCCAGCCTACTGCAGAGGACAGCAATACGCAAGCTTACATTTCAGCTCTTGCCGAGCAGGATGGAGCTATTTACATGGGGAGATAATTGCTTTCAGTTGCAAGAAATCAAGCTTGTAGTACTGATAGGATTTTCCTCAGATATGAGGAGGCCGCATTTTCTGACCAATTCAGCTGTTTTGTTTTTTACCAAGATCATGTTAAACAGGAATGAAACCTGGTACAGTTGCTTGCTGTTGTACTGTGCTGTTCGGGGAGATTGTTTTGTTACACTTCAGTAATTTCTAGTCTCTGACCATATATTTCATCCCATCTCTGCCAAAATAAATTCACAGGATTTCATAGGCCATTTTCTTAAAAGACTTTGAAAAGAAAACATACCAGAATTAGTTACAAAACTATGAAGCAAGTGCTTTCTTGTGTCAGTCTTTTGTACTTTTATGGCTCAGGAGTTTTCCGAAGAGTGAGGTCAAGTAATTCTCCATTTAATACCACGTAAGAGTAAGCAGATAGTTTAAAAAAATGTGATTAGTTTTTGATCTGTAACCAAAATTTGTTGAGAAAACCTTTATAAAGAACCTGGGCCTAATGAGTTCTTACCAGTTTGCATGTCTTTTACTAATGAACTTGACTAATTAGTGACAGATGCAAGTCTGACTTTGTATCTGGAGTGACTTCACTGTGCTTGGTCTCCAGTCTCTTGCCGGTACTGCCTTCTAAATTGTTACATAAAAACCAGTGTATACTGCTCATCTCTCCTATATTTCTGGTAAACTTCCAGTGCTATTAAATCCCTAGTTACTGGTTTCATAATCTAGTTCTTGGATTCAGCTCCCCCTCATCTCTCCACAGTAGCAATAGTTATACAGGGAGCGCTAAGCTGATTTGCAAACACCAGCTTCGAGGTTATTTTTAACATTCCTTAAGGTGGAATTCTACCGCTTACTGCTGCTGTATTGACATCTAGGTAAACTCTTCTGTTCGGTTACCTTCTTGGCAAAGACCAGATGTTGTGCACTGTACAAAGATTTTTATTCTTTTTTCTTTCCAGAATCAAGAACAGCTTAGAGAAGAGGATTCTGATTTTATTCTGAATGATGGTGACCTTACTGTGACATACGGTGATACAACAATAACTGCAAATGGTTCTTCTGGCCCCCATACAGCTACCACTAGCCTTGATGGCAGGAGAACAAAAAGTAATTCAGAGGAAGCACTGGAACGTGATTTGGGAGCAGCAGATCATGAAGTTACAAGCAGGGGTACCCGGCTAGTATTTCCTCTGGAAGACAACGCGTGATTACTGACTCAGTAAAAATAACTCTTCCTCTGTGGATGGATCAAGGAAGACTGCAGGCCACTGTGTCACTTGAGGTGGGGATGTTTATTTAAACAAGTTAACATGCGTAAGTGGTTTACTAGGGTCTGAAGATGTCACCTGTTTTTCTTACTCAAGATGCTGACGGTGGGGTTTTCTAAATGTCTGAAAGCAGACAAATGAGAAAACTGGTCGTTCTCCTCTTCTCAACCGCATATTGAATCCAAGTATAACTAGCACGCTGCAATTGTCTTGTTCAGCTGCAGCAGCTCTCTCTGAAGAGAGGTACATGAAAACATTGTCCATAGAACTGAGCTTGTCTTGGCTTAGCTTGGGAATGCGGAAGAAGAAATATAAACGTGATTAATAATTATGAGATAAAAAAGGATGCGTGTGTATCTGAATGTGGAGAGATCCATTGTTAACTTCTCTCTGAGGCTGAGAAACTAAAGTAAAACGGGACAGTATACATTAGGACTACAGATTCATGAATGCAAGACTATGGGGAATCTGTTACTGCAAGCTGTACTTAATGTATTTCAGGGGGAAAGGGAAAAGATTTCTTCGCTGGCCTTGTGTTTAAATAGGAAGGCAATGAGAGCTACTTGTCCCTTTAGCTTTGGGCAACTTGACTATTACTTTTAGCCTAACTTCTGGTGCCTCAAAAGGAAAACATCCAGCTTCCTGTGGTCTAAGGTGTACCTGACCCAACACAAGTCTGGAGCCAGGCTCCCTTGGGTAGAAATCACGAGGTAAATCTTTCTGGCCCTTAAGGTTCTTGAAATTGGATGAAGATAGTTGGAAACTTACCTTGGGCTGGGGAAAACAGCAGACAGGAGTGGTGGGGGCAGAGAGAGAGACAGTATTGAACTTGCGTGGAACCATGAGGTTTCATATTGCTCAGAAGAATCCATGGACTCTGCTTACAGTTCTTGTGTGTGATAAACAGCAAACATCTAATTAAACAGACAAACGAATACTACTGGCTTTACCATTTGTGACTATCCTAAAAGAAAAGTGTCCACTCTTGTTCTCTTTCACAGAGTAGATATGAAACTTCAGTGGGGCATTGCACAACAACATATAAGCTACAGAAATGATGAACTGTAGTATTATCTTAAATGTGAAGAGGGAAAAATCTTTGCCTAGTATTTAGCCCACTTAACGTAGGCTAGCTTTAACTTATTGCTAAATGCTTTTTAATTTCCAAATGAGGAGATAATCAGTGTCTTTGCCAATAGCTGAAAAACTATGCTTTGAAGAGCACTTCAGCTATTTAAAGCATGCTAAAATGTGACTTCATTCTCATGTCTCAAAAAGTTTATTTTTTTAAAGAGTTCTGTGGCCCACTAATGTGATGTAATATCAGTTTGTCTAAAAAGTGTGGTTTTCTTGCTGCCATTTCAGTTGTTCCTCTCATAAAATTGTGCGTGAGTAAATACCCACTTTGTTTTTCCTTGATATTAAATTCACCAGGCTAACTTTGGTACAAGAAGTCACTGCTGCAGAGAAACATTGCAGTCATGTTGTCGAGTGTGTTTTCTTTCAAATGTGTTTTTTCATGAGTTATCTACCTCCTTGTCTGGCCCTCCAAGGTAAATTTGTAAAGGGCGTTGATCTGTAATGAGTGTCTGCCGTTATTAAGAAAAGAGACACGAGGAAACCAGAAGCCTTTTTGTGGAAAAACTGGAAGACCAATACAGTCTGAGCTCTGTTGTTAAATGGTGAAGAGTAACAAACCCTGATGAAGATACTTGAGCAGAACTCCTTTTCAGTTCTCTTCTGCTTTCAAGGAAGACCAAGCAGATAGCAGTGATTCATGCTATATTTTTTTAGATGCTCTGGCAGTAGAAGAAGTAGTTTCCTCTTAAATTACCAAAACAATTGCATTCATTTTGGAGAAGTCTTTGGGACCTATACTGTCAATGCTGAGCGAGACTTGAGACTTCTACAACGCTTAGAGTTATTATCTCAGTCATATGAACCAAATTTGGGCTTGAGCCAGTGAAATGTACCCCAAATAAATGGACTTAATACAGTGAGGCAAGTCTCTACAGGCAGCTTGAAGCTGAAGCTTACCAAATAGCTTTGGCTGAAAAAGAGAGCCTGATGCAGGGAGAGATTTGTTGGAAGAAAGATCAGGTACAGATTCTGGAAGTGGAAATTCTGTTTAATTAGCTTCCTCAGGAAGACTGAAGTTCTTGAAAGCATCAATAAACCGTCCCAGTGCGCGTGCTTCTCTGTCTGTGTTTTTAATTCCCATGGCAAAAATATACAATTGAATAAAGTTCACCAGTAAGCCTAAAATGTGATTCTGAAAGAGCAGCCAAAATAGGCGGATCATTGGTGCAAGGTGAGGAATATAATAGCCTAACTTCACATTCAAAAATTACTTAAAATGCTTATCCAGTATGGTGAGGATAAGCCCATATACACAAGCTTATTTTTTATCCATGTATTACAACAACAAATCTTATTCCATGATTTTTATCTATTTTCCATTTTAAGTCCCCTTCCAAAATTGGACTTCACTGCCAACAAAAGGTAAGCTAAAACATCTAGAAAACTGGCATTTTTGTGCTTTGCTTGCTAGTTAATTCAGTGTATGTGAGAAATGGTCATATTTTGAGTCACCTGTACAACACTGCACATTTTGTGCGAAAGAACAAATTCTGTTAACTTGCATAGGACTACAGGCACTTTATCAGTTAAAGACGAGTACCTATGAGTAGAACCTGCGACTAAGAGCAGTACCATAGCAGCCTCACTACAAACACAGGCATAACACCAGATTTTTCAGGATGCTTTTTGTGAGAGGTATTCAAAGTGCTGCTTACACTGACCTCAGCAATAGCTCTGATACTCTGATCTCAAGTGATCAGAAAGGTGGAATGCTATGACAAGTGTTTATGCTGTACGTTACATGTCTGCTATGCAGAGGAAGGGTACAGTGTTAAGCTACTTTTTCTGATAAAGACTGAACAAGGGTAAAGTCAAGGATGCAAGGTTTTGGCGCCTTTTTTTTTTTTTTTTTTTTAATTACACTGAAGGATGAAGGAATTGCCTTTGGAAGGGACTGCAGAAATTTTAACGGGGGGTGGGGTGGGGAATCTATACTTTTTTTGGCTGAACTTCCAAAGAACCTGATCTAAATCAAGTGCATAGCAAAGGTTAAAATAATGTCTACTACTAAATGATAGCTATTATGCTTTACTCCTGGGGGAAGGAAAGACCTCGTAGTAAGAAGTCTAGCAGCCTAGCAACCTTAATAACATGAGTAGCTTACAATAACTAGGAGGCCAGGTCTTGTGATTTTAATCTTTATAATCAGACAATTTGTAGATTCGTATGGAAAGCATGGTCCTTCTTGTATAATTTCGGTTTAACTTGAATCGCAGTCTCTATTCAGAGAGCATTGGTCAGAGGAGCTGCTTTGAGTCCATTTCTGAGCAGTAAACCCCTAGAAACTAATACACTTCACATGCCTTTCAAAGAAAGGTTCAGTGTTTCTTTTAACTCTGTTTGAAGTAGCTCACAGGAATAACATGCTTGACCTCAGCCTTGGCAGACATGGTCTCTGCTTCTGCACGAGTGTGGGAATGGAATTTGAGTACTCGGAAGCCTCAGCTTCATGTGCTTTTCTTTAAGATGCAGGGGGAGGACCTTTTTTCGGGGAGAAACCAGAGAACTTACAGATGTATCAGCAGGGAGTGTTCCCCTCCAAAATACTGAACTCACAACCTGCTGAAACTTAGAGGCAAGGGGAGATAAACTGCGACCGGGAGGCACAGAGCATCCAGCAGGAAAGCAGGCGGGAAATACCCCAGACTGGCCACGTATCATCTCAGTCGTAATCAGAGCCACAGAAAGTAGGACAGGGCTGCTGAGTAGCTTGAACACATTTCTAAGAGAAAAAACAAGTAGAATAACAATTTCTAATGTCCCTATATTGAAAAAAGCTCTTCGTAAGAAGCCGCTCATGCAAATGTTATTTGCAGTGCAGGAGGAGGGCCTCGCTTCCCAAGTTTGGGGAGGAGAGTAATACTGCCCAGTGAGAAACCACAGATACTTCTTGGACTGGGATTTTTGGGAGTGCCCTTATGAAAAATAAACTCCAGTAGAAATAAGCGTGCAAAGTGAAAGAGAAGGAAAGTGTGGAGGAAATAGTGAATTACAAAGCCAGGAAATGGCTTAAACAGGCAGCTTCACTGTGGGAACAGCGTTGTAAACAATTGCTACCCCCTTAATCTTGCAGTCTTAAATGCTGAGAAGTTTTGTAGGCATCTGCATATCTGAACCTAAAATAAGGGCAATGGGATAATGCAAAAGTAAGTAAACTACCCCATCCTAAGTCATCACAAAATCAAAGGCTTTCACAGGGAAGCACTGACTTACTTCTACTCCAGGGCAAGGAAAGTAACTTTGAAGGCTTTTTAAAAGTTACCTTGTATCACTACTATGTTTTCTTGAACCTAAAAAGCCTTTAGTAATTTTGAAAGCAGTTCTAGGGTAACATTAGTCTGATAAATGTGGAGGTGCCTTACAATGTGTGCACACCTACAAACGTGTAATGTGTAATTACGGGGTGTAAATGCTTGGCCAGGCATATTTGAATCTGTGTTGCAGACTCAAATGAAATTTCATATTTTCATTTGATACTTGCCATGTATACAAGATCTTGCAATAGAAATCAAATAGTTCTCACAAAGCCATTAAATACTCAAATCAGGCAATAAAATAATCTGTCTGGTTTGGATGGTTTGTCCTCTATACCTTTATCCTATGCTACTTTCTTGATCATAATCTATTTTGCACCACCCTGCATGAACTTGCAGACCTCCAAAATGCCGTTGGGTTTGAAGCTGCATCTAGGGACTTGAAACCACTGGGAGAGACAGCTCGTAATAATTTATGCTGGAGTGAAGGGCTTCATTGGTTGCCTGCACTGTCTACATCAGGGAACTTGGTGTAGAAAGGTGTAGGGAGGGAGAGAAGCCCTGGCTTTTTGAATACCTGGTTGTGCCGGTGTGGATAAAGCCAGTGCCCCTCCCAGGTTCACGTAGTACAGAGCAAGGAAGGATTTATACTGGTGCATGCAAAGGAGCAGCAGCAATCTTTTTCCAAGGGAAATTAAAGACGTATGGCTAGGTCTAACTTTTGGTAACATAATGCTTTTTCACTTAGTTTTCTGATGCTCCTAATTTCCTGCATTTTTTTAATCTTTTGGAGCCTTAAAGCATCACATACAAACACATTGGTTACACATTTAAAAAAAAGGGGGGAAGGAACAGTCAGACTTCACTTTTGTGCCTGAGCACAACGTCAAAGCTATGCTAAATTGCTAGCTTATACAAATTCGGTTAATTAGATGGCAATAATTTGAAATACTGCAATTAAAAGTAACTTTCCCA
The DNA here is from genome assembly GCF_023638135.1 of Falco biarmicus. Classification (NCBI taxonomy): domain Eukaryota; kingdom Metazoa; phylum Chordata; class Aves; order Falconiformes; family Falconidae; genus Falco; species Falco biarmicus. The sequence continues at coordinate 72,885,215 of NC_079289.1, read as the reverse complement.
CTTTCATTCGGAAAAACACCAGATTTGCATTCCCTCAGAGAAAGTGAATGCTCAACTTAAAAGGGTTTTGCTACAATGTTAAAATACTTAACTTCGGGCTATGAGAAATAGATTGCATTTATTTCTTTAACTAGTAAAGTCTCTGGAGTTGTTATTACAGAGGCAGAGAAGTAGGTCATGCAGTTCCATATTATAACATATTTATGGATTTTGTTTCCAGATTTTTGTTTAATCAAGGAGGTTATCATCCACTGTCTGATTCTGAATTTCACTTCTAAATTGCCTAGCAGAATGTCTTGATGCTGACACAGATTAATACCAGAAAGCAGAATACCAGAAGATATTCTTCTGGATCATATCAGCTGGTTAGTAATAGTCATTGTGAAATAACAGCTTCCAGCCCGTGGGGTCACTTGAGGTAAGTTTGTCTGATTTTTAGTTTGGGATGGTTTCGTTGGTGCAGGGAAATCATAAGCCAGGATGTCCCAGATTTGTTCCCTTCCTTTAAGGGGACAGGCTGCCGTGCTTTTCCTGTGCAGTTAAAGGATGCGTGCTACAGGTTTTCTGTTTGTTTTTCCGATCTGTTCACAAAGCACAAACAAAGCATAAACAAAGCAGTGTTTAAACTGACTTCCATCAGTCTACCACTCTCATAACTCTTACCCTCTGGTCACTTAAGATACTTAAGATATGAGCACATCAATAATGTTGCAGGAGGTGTCTTAAGGTTGCTTCAAAAATAAAAACGCACCAGGTATCCAAAGCGTATCATGCTGTCTGGCTTAAGACTGCTATGGTAGATGGTCTTTTTGAAATTCTGGTAATTTCTGTCTGTCTGTTACTGAAGCACCTAAAACGTGCGTGGTATGATAGGTTTGAGCTGGGGGTGGGCCAAGCACTGTGTTGGGGCAGGCCATAAGGTATATTGAATCCTGTCCCTCCTAGGGACGGTTTTTGTCTCTTGTCTGCAAGAAATTGGGTGCTACTGCACCAAATGTCTTTCACAATGCTGAAGTAATTACTGTAAGCAGAGGTTTGTAGAACTGGAGGAATATTATCCCGTATCCCCTGATACATCCTCTTCATAGTGTTAGCTGCAGCAGCAGCTGTCTTTCCAATATTTGCAGTTTAAGCTGTGATGAGGATTTAAGGAGGACAGCAGCTCGTTGTGGTGTCGGGATTTGGCTTTTTTGGTCTTCAGCACTGTGGGCAACAATGGTGTGCAGGTGCTGTGAGCCCTCCCTTGGGAGCTCAGTACCCTAATGAGGTTAAATGGCAAGAGATGATTGTTTAACTGCAACAGTGGGTGGGGAAGAGAGAAAAGGCAAAATATTTTGTGAGCTGTCCGTGTTGTGGGGATGGTAGTAGCGGAGGAGGGGGAATAAACACCTGCTGGGCTTTCTGCCACTGGCTGGCTTGTGTACATACTTAACTAAGCACTAAATCATGTGGACAAGATACTGCAGTAATTTTATCTTTGAGCGTGCTGATTTAAGGCTTCATCCATCCATACCCTTCTCAAGAGAAGAAATGCTAGTGCTGCTTGGAGCTCCTGCTCTGTCAACAAGTTTCAGGTTAGGTATGAAGATGGTGTTACCATTCTAGGTCAGCAAAGTACTTTGTCTTTCCATTTCTTCTTGGTATTCCCTTACTTCACATAGACATTGGAGTCACGGGGAAGTAGCAGGTGCAAGGTATTGTTAGCTTTTGTGGAGTTGGTTGCTTTACATTGACTTATATAGTTAGCTGCACTAGAACAAATAATCATATTTGTCATCTGTGGTCGTCAGAAATGTCTCATCTCTTCTTATTTGATAATTAGTCGTGCAATATTTGCTGTGGCTTGATATACATATAAACTCTGTAATTCAGCTCAGAAGTGAAAAGGGCTGATACTGGCAGGTCTTCCCTCAAGGCAAAACTAGGAACTCAGCAGCCGCCTTCTTACAGTACAGAACTGATCTGGAGTTCCCTTCCTTAAAATGTAATTAATGATTCCCACGGGGGAGCATCCAACAGTTGCTGTGATATACTTTTATTTTAGGAAGGGCTGCGAGCAGCAACTAAAAGTATACATTATTACATAGAGAAATAAAATACAGATTTACATCAATATGGCTCTGATTAGAGAGGAGTTACAACTTCTAAATCTGTTCTTAGAGTGATTTTAGAATGATCACGCAGACAAAGGAGGTCTGGGTTATATACTTAATTTTACAAGATGATACGTGGAAAGTCCTTTTGCAAGAGGTCTTAGCTAATGCTGTCTTAGTCACTGTAGGAAGAGGAATATATTAGGATTAATAACTGACCATTGATTCTTAGTTCTGTTTCTTATCTTTTCACCAGTTCTCATCATGGAGAGAAGTTGCTAGCAGTGTCATGCAGAGGTTTGTGCTGCTGGATTTAGAGGAGGGAGTGAGTAGGAAAGTGAAAAATATGTGGAATATTCAGTTACTCAGGATTATGGAACTCAAGGTTGACTGTAGAATGTGAGGTAGTGTTTAGTGAGAAGCACCTCCAGCTGTGCAAGTGCAACAGCCCATAAAATAGCTGTTTTCTTGTAAGAAAGTGCTTGGAATCATTCTCATTAGTGTTCACAAGATGGCAGGAATGATTAAAAAGATTGTGTTGGGAACTGAGGAACTGAAGTCAAAATCACAAAGCTTCTGTTGCTGTAGACACCCCTGTGTCCCTGCCATCAGCATCCCATGTGGCTTTGGTCATCTTTGAAAGGACATAAAAAACCTGAAAAGGCACAGAGCAGGGCAAAAAGGTAACCAGAATTATGGTACAATTTTCATGTGATGAGTAAACACCTGGGTTGTTTCAGTTGGGTAAAAGAGACGACAAAAGAAGATCTGATAGTTCTGTAAAATTAAAAATGGTATGGCAAAGGAGAACAGGGAATGGTGATTCACTCATTACTAAAAAAAAAAAAAAAAAAAAAAAAGAGGGTACCAGCTGATGTGAAGCAGCAAAACAAAACCAAAGGCAACGTTGTTACTCTAAACAAATAGTGAAACTTGCTGTTCAAAAGTGTATCAACAGGTTCAAAAGTCAGCGTTTCTGACGAGACCAGTTGCACCGACAGCTGTTCAACACAGTCCGAACCTGGCCTCTGCCTTAGGCACTCCCTGAAACAGCTGAGGATTTGGGGGAGGACCAAGGACTTTTTCTGTTGCATGGCTTCCCCTCAGCGTGCCCTGCTAGCCTGTGTCAGGTACCATTGCTGTGAGGCTTTTCCCCTCGTACACACACAGCGAGCTAGTCTGGGTTTTGCAATAAAAGAGATGAATGCTGGAAGGAGGTGCCTTGTGTTAACCCTCTGCCATACCTGCACAGAGCCCAGGCTGGGGAGCTGGGGGTCTGGTCCAGAAGCTGCTCACTGGTACTGGCCAAAGCAGCAGCGTGCAGGTGGCTTTGCCTGTCCTCTGAGGGGGCGTGAGGCGGAGCTTGGGCAGAATGCTAATGCCAGGGTGAGATACCAGTGGGCAGTCTTATTTATCTTACATTATCTTATCATGCGTTTTACACCAAAACCACACTAGCTGCATACAAATTGAGAAATCTATTACTGTAGTGACCAGTTAGCACTGGGATTATTTTTCAGTTTAATGAAAACAGGAATTTACACCTCAGGATAAATATTTCCCTCACACCTTGTACTTCTTCCATAAGAACACTGAAGAAATGGGCACTTTTTGGTGGCTTATGAAATGGCTGGCAAGGCTTCCGCTCACAGCGTGACCATCTTTGAGCAGGGACAGTCTTTCTCTTCCCAGTGATGCAATCTGAGGGCTTTGCTGGGCTTTGCATGCGGTGAGTCACTTCTTTATTTTCTGATGGCAGTATGATCCAGAGAATCAGCAAATCTCAGCACAAAATATTAAGGTTCCGGTCAAAGGAGGTGAAACCCATCTTACACTATTTTTGTTGTTTCATTTCCTTACTAATAGCTGGAAGCAGAGCCTCTGGTTAAGAGTTGCTGCATTTTGACTGTACTTTTCCATTCTGGTCAATGATGAGGTTTTTAAAGAGATTGGAACTTGTTTTAGGAAGAAGTTCTTGATCCCTTCCAGATGGAAAATTTGAAGTGCACAGGTGCTCCCCATTTGGGAGTGTGACTTTACCAGTTCACTATCAGACCATGTATGCAAAGTGTGTGCTTGCTGACAAGGCAGTGCAAGTACTCAGCTGGCACTCAGCAAGAGCAGCCTGCCCCTGCACCGGTTTGTCCTGCAGTCAGGAAGGGAAGCTCTGCAGTGAGCCTGCAAGTGAGAAGCGTGTTGGGTTTTACGGTCATAAGTAGGTTATAGCATCTGTGGGAGGACTTGAAAGCTTGTAATCAGGTAAGTTATGAAGGTCACAATTGTTATTTAATGAGAAAGGGACTCTTCTTCAACATTACCAGCTGTTATCGTGGAGAACTGAGATCTAAGAAAATTACAGTTATTTCCTGCCTACAATGACAGAGCCCCTTTGTTTGGGAGGCCCAAGAATCGGTGCTTTTAATGCTCCTTGTTTTCCACTTTTTTTTGTTTGTTTTTGTTCAGTCCAAATAAACCATTCTTCTTTTGCTTTTGTAGTCTGTTTTCCTCAAATAGGTGGGAGCTTCCTTCTGAAAATAAGCTTTTTAAGGGTATTCGGTAAGCCATCAGTACGCTAACTGCTGAATATTTGAACTGTGTCAAACAAGGGAGGAGTCAAAATACGGATAGGAGATGGTGATCAGAATTAAACTGTGCTTGAAGAGCTACAGACACTCTGCATATTTTCTTTCCCCCAGCCATTCTATGTATTCTTAAATATAACCAATAAAGGATATTGAGGTGTTTATCAATCTGACATAGCTTCTCTTCTAGCGTTAACACAGCAATGACAGGACCGAGCTCAATATTCTCAAAGCAACTGAACTTTGTTAATCCATTTACCTTCTGTTTTCCCTAACCAAGAATGGGTTCACGAAGTAAAAGCTATTCCTGCTAAACTAATCCATGCTCCAAGACAAAGTGGTTTCTGTAAGCACTTAAGCAACGTAAGTCATGTATGGTTTTGAAGTTAGGACCCATTTTCTATTTCCTTTTTTTTTTTAAGAAAAAAAAAGTGACAGCTTACATTCAGTGTTGTGTAGCATAATGCCTAAAGAATGTGACTTTTTCTAAATACACTATGTGTTCTGAGCCATCTGATTAATGAAATAAAACTATCAAATCCATCTCTATTAAAAATCTTAAACAAAACCAAGTCTGTTCTCTTGTTATAGGACAAGAAATAGTATTTAAATATTAAATAATTACATACATTCTGAAACAAGTAATCATAACCTAAGGTAAGACTACAGCTATCTTGAAAACAGGCTTTATTCTAGAAATTATGAGTAATTAAACACATGCCCCACCTACAGCCAGAAACTTGGTTTATGGTGTGAAATTTCAGTACCAACCCCAGTACTGAAATGTACTTGTCTTTCTCTAGAAAATCCAACCTCATTTTTCCAGCAGTGCTTTCAGTTGTTTTGTTACAATGAGGAGAGAGCTCTTCTCCATGCTTAACCATGCCCCACCCCTCACTGTCTGCTAGCCATCCTGTACAGGAAATTGTTTCTGTCCTATTATACTGATTATACTGGCGTGTTTGTCTTGTGTGGCGAGTGGGTTTTAAAAGAGCAAACAAGAGTTGTGCTTGGCAGGAGGCTGAGCTTGCCTGGTGTGCTCTGCTGTGCCAGAGGCAGCCTCCTCCTGGAGGCTCCACAGCCACCGCGGGGCTGGATGTGGCTGTGGAGCTCCAGCTGCCCGCTCCCACCCGTGTCCTCATTTACCTTGACCTTCAGAAACCAAGTGCTGGCTGGGTTATCCAAAGAGTGGGATTTCAACTGTATGGACCTGTGGGGCGGTGTTGTGGTTTAACCCCAGCCGGCAACTAAGCACCACCCAGCCACTCACTCGCTTCCCCCCACAGTGGCACTGGGAAGAGAATCAGAAGGGGAAAAGTGAGAAAACTCACTTTTGGGTTGAAACAAAGTTTAATAGATAAAGCAAAAGCTGCGCGCACAAGCCAAGCAAACCACGGAATTCATTCACCTCCCATCGGCAGGCTGGTGTTCAGCCATCCCCAGGAAGGCTGAGCTCCATCACACGTAACAGTGACTTGGGAAGACAAACGCCATTGCTCTGAGCGTTCCCCCTTGTTCTTTTTCTTCCCCCAGCTTCATATGCTGAGCGGGATGTCTTAAGGTATGGGATATCCCTTGGTTCAGCTGGGGTCACCTGTCCCAGCTGTGCCCCCTCCCACCTCCTTGTGCACCCCCAGCCTCCTCGCTGGTGTGGCGAGGAGCAGAAAAGGCACTGACCCTGTGTGAGCACTGCTTGGCCATAGCTGAAACATCCCTGTGTTATCAACAGTGTTTCTGGCACAGATCCAAAACGTAGCCCCATACCAGCTACTATGAACAAAATGAAGCAGCCAAACCCAGCACAGCTGGGCTTTTCAGGCAGCAGCAGGAGTTTGGGGTTAGACCCCAGAGAAGCAGCAGTGCTGAGCAGTTTAAGGCAGCGAAAGGGAGGGGAGCCAGGGGTGCGTAAGTGCAGTTTAGTCTAATGAACCATGGAAGGAAGTCTCCTCAGGTGCAAGACGTGTTGGTAAAACCCCACTGGAAAAATAAACAGGACAAGACATGATTTACCCTGGTTATTGGTATTTAGAAAGGGAGGAGAAGGGGAATACCATCAAACTTCTGTAGTTCTCTCCTCACTGGGAAGGAATTAACTGTTGCAATGTTATGGGCAAATGTAAAGAAAACTACCCTCAGGTTACTAAAAGCTATCAATAGTTGCATACTTCAATAAAGATGGTATATCTGCATGGGGCAGAAGCAGCAATAAGGAAAAAAAAAAAAGCTGAAAGACCACCAGGGAGGTGGTCTGTCCTGGGCCTTTATCCAAGAAAATTCACAAAGGTGGATGTGCATTCTTTTCTTGTAGAAGTTCACACTTTATTTGGAGAACAATACTGTGCACATATAAAAACACTTGATCACAATGATCAGCCTTATTTTACGTTTTGGCAGTTATTCCAAAACCTGACTGTCCAAAGGATGTAAACTTTGCTCTGTATTAGTTGCACTTAGGGTATTACAGGTATTCAGATTACTGCTCACAGTTAGATGCTTCTAGTACTACAGCTGGTTTAGTTTACGGAGTAACCACCACCTTCTCTAGATAGTTCTTACCTTTACTGGTTTAAAACCACTCAATATTGAAATAAATGTTTCATGAGTAGAGCAGTGATGAAACCCTGCAGACATTCAGAAATAAGTCTCAGGAATTATTTTGTAGGGTCCTATACTGCTTCTGCATTCTTCAGATCAAAGCATCGTTAGAAGATGAAGAAGTTTTATTAATTAAACATCTAGCTCAAAATTATTCCAGCTGTTCTGTAACAGATCACGAGAGACTTCTCTCCCACTTATCCCTGGACCTTTTTCTCCCTTGCAACAGTAAAGATTTTTGAAATAGACTTCATTGAAGGCACAGCCTAACTCTTCAGAACGGTGGGATCTGCGCCATGAGGCATGGGGCATCACCCACCTGCTCTGCAGCCAGTAAAGGGGTTTCACTCTGCTTCCACCCACTGAGGGGTGCTCCAGGGGCAGCCCTGGGGACCTCAGTGTCTCAGAACTGGAATTAGTCCTGGAAGAATCTGTGGAGCTGTAGGTACAGGCATGACCGGACATGCTTCGACAGCTCCAAGCAACTTGAAACTCAGTTTAGAAATAAGCCAAGTTTATTCAGTCTTAAAACTGCTGACTAGCTGTTTCCTTCAAGGTTAGCGTTACCAGTTCACAAGCAACACACTAACCTACAGCAGAGAGCTAAAAGCAGCAGGATGGCCACTTCCCAGTGCAGAAGTATCAAGGCAGCTACATATAACCTGTATTGCTCCTTTCCCATTTCTAAGAAATATCGGCTAGTTACCTCCAGTCTGAATGTAGCTGCTTTAATTGGAAGTTCTTAGAAGAGCCAACTAACAGAACTATTTTACTAAGAATTTATGGAGAATCAATAGGAAGATATGGTTTCCAATTTACAGTTTAAGATGCAAGATGAAATTTATGCTAAAGTGACTCCTCATTTGCTGCAGAGTATAACCAGCTGTCACTCACTTGATCAGAAAGAAGCAACTTGAGGCTGGGTCCTGCTGTCTATTGGTTTCCACATCTTAGACATAAACCCCTTTGTGAACTGCCAAGACCAATTTTCAGGTAAGCAAAATCACCTCTTTTCATGCAAGAAACTGAGGTTATATAAATGACTTACGACTAAATGGTTATCTGCTCTAGTGGCGTTAAGGCAGAACTGGGGCTTGAGTCAGGTGGAGTATGAAAGGATGAACGAACCAAAGCACTTTATCAAAACAAGAATTGTAAAACCAAGACCTGAATTAGAAACTAACAGGCTTGAAAGCTGAGTAGTTGGGGTTTGTTGTTGTTGTTACGTAAAAGAGAATCCTATAGTCACATGCTTGTGATAAGGCCGAGGTAGCACAGAGAAATGGTAGCAGGCTGTTTGCTGCATCAAGCAAGAGAAGCAACAGGCTTAAACTGGATCAAGAATGATTCAACTGGATGATTGAGAGCACTTTTTAACAGTGAATGTATTGACTTAATGGAGTAAATGACCACTGGAGGATATAAAGTCTCCGTCCTTAATGATCTTAAGAACAGCTTGGGACAGGGGACCAATGTCCCATCCTCTCATCTTTAACTCCATTTGAGATAAAGCTAAGTATCACTAACTGTACTTAAACTGGTTTTAAGGGGAAAAAAAGAGAAAAAAAGAAGGGGATGGGGATGGGGAACACAATTCACCCAAGTGATCCCTGCTCAAGCAACAGCTGAAATGATCGTGAAAAGCCAAGGAAAGATTTCCACAACTTCCATCAGAAAGGCTTTTGCTGTACTTAGGCTGGTCTCCTACAGCCCTTTCCTATTATTTTAACAAGTGCACTTGCATCTTCGCTGCACTTTAAATGCTATCCAGGGCACACCTGAAACTAGTACTCTTTAGTGTATGTGCATAAATAAACAAGAAGTTAGTAATTTCACAGATCTATGGCAATACATTAAAGACTGCTTTACCACAGCTAGGGTAGTGCTAGGGCTGTGTGGCCCCACGCCCTACACTTGCTTACACAGCCAGGATTTCTATCCATCGCAAGTGAACAACCACACAGCTTCTGCTTACACAAACACACACCGCCTTGCCTTTCCCCTCAGCTCCCGTCTTCTCAAACAAACACGGGGCAGAAATTACAGAATTAATGGTGTGGGGGTTGTTTTCCTCTTGATTTATTGTACAGCTCTAATACATTTTATTCAAATACTGGCAAAGACAAAATTACCAGATTTCCCCCTAGGAAAGAGTACTCCATAACAAACTATTTTACAACATTTCCGTGAAGGTCAGCATTGCCTCCTTTTCACAGAGCAGAACCAAAATGTACAAAGCATCTTTAAACTGGAGCTCCGGTCTTTTTGTACATCAAAGCTGATTTTTCAGGAGACTTCAGCACTCTGTACAGAACTTTCCATGGATCACGGGGCTCCTGGACTACATAGCTTTGTACCGTGCTGTAACAGGGTTGTCTACCCTATCAGTTCCTTTCTATTTCTGAATTAGTGGAGTCGTCTTTTAAAATGAGTGTCTTTTTTCCCTCCCTTCCTGCCATGCTGTTCTCATGGTTAAAAAAAACACCGCCACCTTCCAGGCTGAAGTGATTCATTGCTCATATACAAAAATCTGTTCTTATGCCAGTATTGTTCGTAGCTTGATTACCTCTCTCCCACAGTGCTGCTCACGCCACCGTGCACCGCTGTCCTCTTTCAGCCTTGACTTTGAGGCTAAATAAGCCACACGGCTTGCTCTTCTCCAAGACAGAGGGCTGTTACTTCACTCGACATTTCTCTTTATCTGTTAAAAATCTGAATTCATCCTCGTGGGACTTGGGTGGCTAGGACAGAGAACATGTCATTTTCCCAGAGAACTGTACATTTGCCCTTTTCACAACTAGCTCGCTCAAGGGTTCGGTCACCCCCTGAGCCACCGGTGCTTCCTGACCAGGCACACCTGCTCGCTGCCTGCTGCTCTACGGCGGTCCTGCAAAGCCAGCTCCGGCAGACCAAATGCATCACTCAGCTCCAGTGAGCCTGATACGGCCTTGGCCTGTTCAGAAAAGCTAGCTTATTTGCCTAACATCTCACAGATAGTCTGGCGCCAGGGGCTGAGTCCAGTTCCTCTGAGAGCTTTTGAATACCTCAGCCATGAGACGCTGCCCCCATACTTTCTCCTCCTTCAGTCTCCTACTGGATTGCTATGTTTTCCAACTCCTGACACAGACCAGGCAATGCTCCTGGTGCCAGACACGTTGCACAACCCATTCCTGCCCCAGCTGGGTCTAACCTTGTGTGCTGACCAAGTGCTGCAGAGGAGAAAAACTAACCACCTGGGAGATGAGATAGATATAGATAGATATATATATATATGACTGTCAAGGAGCACGGAAGGGGAAGCAGCAGATTTCCTTCAGTGCTTGACTTTGCAGCACACACATCGAATGTCTCTGTAACAGTGTGCACATACAAGAGGTTTCCCGGAATTTTTAATAACGCTCATACTGAAAACAATAGATGTCAGTGATACACACAAGTCACTGCTAGAACCAGGACTTTTAAACCCAATGTGCAAACATCTGTCACTTGAACCAAGGACATGGACAAAGGCCTCCTCCAGACCCCTTTTTCTGGCAGCTGGTGGCAATGCCCGCTGCAGAAGGGACCACAAAGGCACCTCAGGCAAAGGCAGCTGGATGAGACAGCTCTCACACCATCTTTTGTACTCACAAGCTGGGCCTGACAGTATTGGGAGGCAGGGGATGACCATTTTTACAAGCTTAAGCTTTACGAGCACTTCCTCCCACGCCTCCCACCTCGATGCTGCTAGGAGAGCTGTGGGGCCGTTAATAAAGTCCTTATGCAGAGGGAAGGGAGGAGCCTGGTTTGCAGAAGTGTGTTTGTACGGGCTGGGAAAGGGACAGCAGAAGGCAAGTCACTGTTGCCCCGTGGACCAGCACAGTGGTCTGCACAGCCACTGGAGCAGGGAAGAAGCAAGACCTGACTTGGAGAGCTACCAGTTTTTCCACTACAATTCAGATTCGGCCTCACCCTGCTCTCCATTCCCCTGAACTCTCCTCCGCTATCTCCTGGGAACGACGCTCTTGGGGCAATTCCCAGTGCCCCACTGCAGCCCCGCTCTTAGTCCCTACATCTCCCAGCTTGCTCTTCCAATGTCCCTTCCTTCCCTCCCACGTGCTCCTGGATGCCTTTTCCAATTAAAGCAGTTAAAGCTTCCAGCTGCCCTCCTCATGAAAGCCCAGTCCCTCAGCCTTCTCACACTCAAGCCCTTTGCCCATCTACTTCTCATGACTCAAAGGCATTCCTTTCTCCTGTCCCCTCGTGTTTACCTCATCCATCATCAGTGTCCTCTCCCTCTCACCTACAGTCCTTTCCATTATTAAGCACTGGAAAGCTGAACACTGGATTCAGGAGTCTTCCTTAGGCCTAGCAGCAAAGGGCAAGAGGGACTAGAGAAGGCATTGGTGGGAGCGCAGGGACAGCAGACTCCTCTCTGCTCAGCACCAGCGCTGCAGCCCCAGCCGTAGTTACATGGCTTTGATTCCCACTGCCGTTATGTCTTGTACCACAGTGAGCTTTCCTATGGGAAAGAAAGAGGTGTGAGCATGCTCACTGCAGATAAAACCAATGCAGATTTTATTTGCTATAAAGATAAACACACATACCAAAACCACTTGAGCACATGCTATATTTTTTTTTACAAACATAAACTTATTTGGCCAAATCAGAATAGAAGGCAAAGGTAAAAACAAAACACGGGGGCATCCTCTACACAGAGGCCGTTTCCCCTACCCAAATCTGAGTTCCTGTCCCAAGGTACTGAAGCAACAAATGATTTCAAAGAAACATCTCTGAGAGTATTTGAACATAGGCAAAAAAGCACCGCATCCTACGCCTGGGTTCCAAAGAACATGCATTGTTTTGACTGCCGTTCCCCAAAGAGACTCAAACCTTAAGCCCAAGAAGTTTCTGTGTACGTATGGCTGAAGTTTGGCAAAGCTGGACAACTAGAAACAGGGCAACAAATTTGGAAATGCTGGGGAAAGACCCGATTCCCATTTACCAACAGCAAGCAATAGCGCTGCAGGCGCTGCAGGTCAGCAGCAGAGCTTAACGCCTCAGTGCTGGAAGCAAGAATTCCCCAGTACTCAATACCCAGACAGACTGTAAGTACTAAAACGTTAATCAGCTTCCAGCCTGTTGTCCAGAGCCAAGACTCCCAAAGGTACGTCTCAGCGACAAGTGACAGGTCCCTTAGTCATTGAAACCCACCACCTCAACAAGTTTGGATTTAATATTAATTTCTTTAAACCACAGTCAAGAGAAGGACAACCTGGACCCCAGCCCCTCACTCACACACAGATTGCCCATGAGGTGTTGAAAACTTCTACTAGTGCAAGATTTGCTTTGACAATCGTATTTTTCTCATCTCCTCCTCCGCAGTGCCAGGTGTCGTGTCAAGTTAGATAGGAATGGCAAAATAACAGCTAAGGTAGTCCCAGTGCTGCATGGATTGCAAGGTGATTCTGAGAAATAACATGCACCATTCTTACTGTCCCCATACTTCAGCTACCATCAGAGTCTCAGCAGCAACTCTTCGTGTTCAAGAAAGGAACAGAATGCGCTGTCAGGCTTGTTTTAAGTGTTTCACGAACTCGTTCTTCACCAAAGTGTTGCTTAATTGTATTACCATAATAAATCCAGACATTTTGCACTGGTTTTTTATCATCGGGCTTACAGAAAGTGGCGATACTGAGAACTTAATGGAGAAACTCAGAACTTCTCTTGATGTGCGGTCTGATGGAGGTGGGGGGTGGGGGGAGGGCTAAAATGACCCATGCAATAGTGAAACTGTTAAGTAACTCCACGACCATTCTAACACTTCTGTTAGATACTGCAGCTGAGGGAGCTACTAAACCATTTATGTTGTATCTGAAATATGTATGTATGTACCACAGGTATCTACAAGAACTCCACCAGTAATATTCTAGGGAGAAAAGGAAGGCGGTGCTAAGTATTTCTTTGCTCTGGACTTCTGGACTTCCAGTGTTTCTCCCAAGTATGTCACTACAAGTGTCAAAAAGTTGTTTCCCCAAAAGCAACAATTTAAATACAGACAATCTTGTAAGACAGCAATCCCAGCGTGGAAATATTACAGCGTTTTACGTACAATTCCAATACTCAAGTTTCTACCTTCCTTAAGGCAGATACATGATGACCAAAAGTAAAAACAGACAATGGAAATAAGTCCTGTGAGCATTTGCCGGGTTTGTTCCCATTTCCTACTATGTCTTCTTAATACATGAAAGTTGTTAATTCATTATATGTAATGTAGCACAACTAGGCATTTTTCCCAAATCTCAGCCTGAACTACTAAAACTCCGTGGCTTGGTCCTGCTCTCCGATTCTAAGCCTGCCAAGTCCAGCTTGGCTGTAAGATGTGTTTATTGTTCCCTTGCTTATCATGCCATCCTCTGTTCTAAAGGATGCATTATGGTTCGGTTTTCTACATCGTTTAGCAGAACTGGGACTTCACTTCAAAGTCTCACTTGAGCCCAATTAAAGTAAAAAAGCTGGTGACCGAGCCATAAACATCCAGCTGCTCTCAAAATGCAGTTTAACCACAGACATCCCGCTTTCAGCAAATTCTGCTTACTTCCAGAGACCTCTGCCAGTGAAACTCCACGCTGGGTGTCCTAATCAGACTTGTTCTGTCTTTTCAGGGAAGTACCACACTGACATTTGACAGTACATTTTTTTTTCTTCAGGGTATGAGTTTCAAGGCCAACAAGTATATGCTGTAAACGACGCTCTCCAACACCACCAAAACACCTTGGAGAGAAAAATGGGATGCATTTATTGGTGAGCCTTAGTTGTCCTCCTGAGGCAGGGGAATTCTAGAAAGCCTTCTAGTGACTGTCACATGTCACAATTTCAATCATTAAGCAACTGTCATCCAGTCTTAGATGCTCTTGCACATCCTGCTCTAAGATCCCACTCTGGGCTACTTACTCCTTTTTCAGCTTTGGAAATTCCCTCTGAATTGTTTTTGCAGAGTCTTCTACTGAACTCAGGTGCCCTGAATGCAGCCCACGAATTGCACTTGCTGTATTTTGTACACATTGCCCAACAGAGCCCTTTTCACAGTATATAAAAAAACCCTACAAGAGCAGCTTGGGATGAGAAAAAAAATTGAATCACTAATAAAGAGCAATTGTGTTAGTGAGCAACTTCTGTTGAGAGAAGCCTTGATACAGAAAACGCATCTACATCAAACACAGAAACTGCTTCAGAGAATACTAAATAATTTGCAATTAGTGGATTTCCTCCCAGCTGTTAAGCATCAAGTTACACTAGATGGTAACACTTCTTTCTTCATCATGATGAACCAGCGTAAGTGAAACTAAGCGTGGATTTCTAAAAATTTCTTATGAGGCATTTACCACCTGAAACAGCAAGATGAGACGCCCTGTCAAGGTGAAGTGAATGCTTAACAGTTGCACTGTACAAATCCGTGACTGCAACTTGCTAAAAAGATCATCAGGGTACACTGGATTTCAATCTCCATCTGACACAAGAATGTAAGTACCGTATCATCTTTTGGCATGCAAGAAAGTCTTATTTTCTTCCCAAACCTGTCAGTGCAAGCCAGGCTGGGTGTATTCCCAGAAAAGCTTTCCAAAATAGGTTAGCCAATGCAGGTCATCAAGGCATTAAGACAGGTATTGTCCATCTATACAAATACAATTATTAAATACCACTAGAACACCCAGCGACAAATTTTGGTCTCACAGCGCCTGTGAAAGAATACAGAAACGTCCCTTAGATAATAAGAAAGGTTGCTCCAGCACAGAACAAGCCCCTGTAATTTTTACTTCAAGCACAAGCCAAAGGACGCAGAATTGTATGAAGCATGCTGCCGTTAAATGGACAGATTTACTCAAAAACATTTTTATGACTACATTTTCCTGTCAGATAACAAAAGAAACGTGTGCCAACGCATTGTCCTGTGGGAGGGTCAAGGAAGAAAAAGAGCTTAAATAAATGAAGGTTCATCCTAACTCACTGACATGTTTTACAGCACAATATGCAGAGCACAAAAACCTACAACGCAGTTCAAACATTTCCTCCACGAGAACAGAATGTCTTTGAACTGCCTTTATTTCCAGCACTTTTATACCTAAATATTGCTTTCTTCCTGATCCTGGAATATCCTCCATTTGAAGTTCATGTTCTCAGTTTGCATTTGAGGACTGCACATAAACATCCCTATAACCCTATATACTCTTGCAGGGACGTTTAAACACAGCCAGACTGTAATGGACTCAAAAGCAGTCTCTAAGTACAGTTACAGTACCGCATCCCTAAATTACAATTGAACCTTCTATCCCCAAATTAAGAAATAAAGAAAAGGTATTTGTACATGCACACACACATGCACACCCTTCTCATACAAGTTGCAGGGTATCCACAGGAAAACGGCATTTAAAATCTAAAATAAAACTTAAGGTTTTCTTTTTTTTTTTTTTTTTTTTTTAAATACAAGTTTTTATTTTGGAACGTCACGATTAATTTGTCTTAGCCTCTTAGGAAACGCTTGCTTTTGTCCAGGAGTTACCAGCTGAGAGGATGTTATTGTTCGGAAGGGATGTGACCAGGAGGACCCTGTGCACAGCACAATGTGTCAGCCCGGAAGCAAGGGAAGAAAAGTGATTCTCTCATCTGGCTGAGAAAACAAAATGGAAATACTGAGCGTTCGCCTTCCAGTTACAGTCACTGCTACGCGTGTCCCCAAGAAAGATGTTAGTCACTTGTATCTCACAGGAGCATCACTGCCTAACGCTATCAATATATTAAAAAAAAAAAAATCCTACTTTAAAAAGAATTACAGATTTCTTCTGAACAGCATTTCTGCTGCAAACACCTTTGACAGACGTAAGCCGGCCAACGCTTACTGCCTCTGCGTAACCACTCACCCTGCGGCTCTGGACGATGGATGCAGCCAGTCAGACACGGTTCCCCCTCCTGCAGCTGGCACCCCCTTCCCCAGGGCGCCAGCGGCCCGGAGGGCACCTCCTGCCCACCCAGGCCTCCACTGACCTCTGCAGCCACCTTCACAGAAGCCCCCCGCAGGTGTTCCAGCAGGGACAGGGCAGAGCCCAGCCTGTCACAGCGCTCGGCGGCAGCGATGCTCTCACAGCAACACCTTTCCAGCGCCCGGTGCCTTGCTGGGAGCCTGCCTCGGTGGGATTTTTAAGCTTCGGCGCAGTTTTCACGAAGAACCCCCCAGGCGCTGCACGTGCTGTCCCGCTAGAAGGGCTCCGAGCTCGACGCCGTGCCCACAGGCACCCCCGAGCGACCCTCGCCCCGCCGCGGGGTGCCCGCGGCCCCCAGGGAGGCCTCGGGGGGACACGGGGGGCCGGGCCCCGCAGCGCTGCCCGTGCCTGAGGCGAGGCGGGTCCGCTCCCGCCAGGGCCGCCCTCCGCGGCAGCGCCCGGCCCGTGAGGCCGCCGCCACGCCGGCTGCGAACCGCCGCGCTCGGCTCTGCCCCACAGCGCCCGTCCTCCCGCCGGGGCAGGGCCGAGCCCCGGCGCCCACCCGCCCGCCCGCGGCGCAGCTCCGCGCCCGGCCCGCGCCCTCACCCTCACCCGGCGGCGGGCTCTCCCCGCCGGCCGCGGGTCGGCGGCGCTACCGGGCGTCGCCGCCGCTGAGGGGGTAGGCGAGGAGGCTCATGGCCTCGCCGCAGGCGGCCTCCACCTGCCGCACCTGCTGGCGGCTGAGGCGCTCCCGCCAGGCGTGGATGGCCTCCCGCGCGTCGCGGGCGGAGATGAGGAAGGGCCGGTCGGAGGAGTAGGCGGCGCCGCGGGTCATGTTGAGCACGAAGGCCTCCAGGGCGGGCGGCACCGGCAGCCCGGCGAAGCGTAGCAGGCGGCGCAGCTGGGCGCGGGGCTCCCGCACCAGGTCCTCGTAGCGCAGCTGCGTGTAGCGGCGGCGGAGCCAGGCCGGGGCGCGGCGGGCCAGCAGCAGGTCGCGCAGCCAGGCCTGGCAGATCACCTCCAGCGCGCCGCCGAGGAAGAACTCGGCACGGTGCTGCGGCTGCGGCGCCCGCCCGCCCAGCAGCCCGGGCGGCAGCAGTAGCTGCTGCTGCTGCTGGCGGGGCGGCCCCCGCGGCTCGGCGCGGTGGCGGCTGCGCAGCACCTGGATGCTCTCCCGCAGCAGCGCCTGCCTGGCCTTCAGGCGGGAGTTGTGGACGGCGCGGGGGTCGCGGAAGAGCTGCACCACCCGCAGGTTGAGGCCGGGCTCCCGCAGCAGCGGCAGCAGGGCGCCCAGCTCCAGCAGCCGCACGTCCTTTATGACCACCACCGGGTACTTGCGGCACTCGGCCTCCAGCTCCCGCAGCGCCCGCGGCGGGCACGTCTCCTCGCAGGCGGCGCCGTCGACGAGGCCGACCTCCCGACGGGGCCGCGGGGCGGCGGGGCAGAGCGGCGGCGAGCAGATCACCTTGTTGGTCCGCCAGCCGAAGATGCCGGCCGTGGTGAGGTTGGCGGCGGCGGGCGGGGCAGGGGCCAGCGGGTCGCGGGGGCCGGGCGGGGCGGCGTAGAGGCGCAGGACGGAGAAGTCGCATCGGAAGAGGGCGCGCAGCATGTCGCGCAGGGCGCCCTGCAGGCTCAGCGCGTCCCCCGGGTAGAGGGCCTGCCACAGGTGCCACATGGGCTCGTAGAGGTAGAAGACGTCGGGGTGCTGGTTGAAGAGCTCCCCCAGGAAGGAGGAGCCCGTGCGCCAGGTGGCGTGCAGGTAGATGTGCCGCTTCCCCGCCGCCGCCGCCGCGCTGCCGTTACCCGCCGTGCCGCCGCCGCCCTCCTCGTCCTCCTCCTCTTCGTCCAGCGGCGGCTGCCGTTGCTCCCAGCCCCACTCGCTCAGCGCCTCCTCCAGGCTGGGGCAGCGCCGCAGCAGCGGCTCCTCGTCCGCCCGCCCCCGCCTGGCCCCGTAGTCCAGCGCGTAGGGCACCAGCAGGAGCAGCAGCAGCGTGTACAGCACCAGCACGGCGGCGAAGCCCCGCCACCGCCACCGCCGGCGGCCCTTCATCGCGGGGCTCGGCTCCGGACCGCCGGGGCTCCGCCGACCCTCTGGCTGCCGGATGGCGGCTCTTCGCGAAGAGGCAAAGTTAGCGGCGGCGGCGGGGGGTGTGGGCTGCGGGCGGCCCTCCCCGCCGGGAGCACGCCCACGGGCACGCCGGCCAGGCTCGGGGCCGCCAGCCCCGCCGCCCGCCCAGCCCTCGCCGTCGTCGCTGTCGTCTCCTCCTCCGCCTCCTCCTCCGCCGCCGCCGCCTCCTCCTCCTCGCGGCGCGGCGCGGCAGCCCCCGCACCTGCCCCCGCCGCCGCCCCCAGAGCCGCCGCCGGCGGGGCCCGGGCTGCCGCCGCTCTGCTGCGCGGGGCTCCGGGCCGCCCCTCGCCCGCCCCCTCCTCCTGCCCGCCCGGCCCCCTCCTCCCCTCGGGCAGGGCCGGGGGGCGCTCGGCACCGCGGGACTCACCCCGCCCGGCAAAGGGCGCACCGCAAGGGAGGTGCGTTAGCCGGGGCAGGTACCGGCAGGCTGAGCGTGTGCCGAGGAGGAGCGTTCGGCCCGGTTGCCTGCCGGGTCCCCAGAGAAAGAACAGGCTGGGGTAGCGGAGCGAGTCGCGAATGCGATTTTGGGACGGATGGCAGCTGTTAAAATCTGCAGGGAGTTTCAGGGATACTGCAGGTTGGCGCTGTAGAGAGCGGCGGGATTGCTCAGCCGCGCTTTTGTCTGTGTGTGTGTGTGCTGATGGGATACGGACATCTCGATCGCGACTCGTTGCTCCAGTTTATTAATCTGAAAGTTTTGTGTCCGTCTGAGCTGGTCACCCTTTGCAGTTGGTAGGAAGAAATGGGCGCCCACGAAGAAACATTCAACCTGTCTTGGATGTTCGATAGCCTTCTGATAACCCTTCTCGTTATTAATTGCAGCGGCAGCATAACATTACCGGCTCAGACTTAAGACTTCTAGTTTTTTTAGATGTCTGAGATTTGCCTGAATAAATCTCTCGTGGGATGAAGAGCCAACAAGAGGTTGGCTTCAGGTGTTTAAATTAGAATATATAGTCTCAAAATGCCCAGCCCCTGGCTAACCTTGGAAGTTCCTCACAGAAAGTGATGGACCATGATCCCAGGCATCTGTTTGGCAGGAAAGCAATGTCCCCGACCTGCTGACTGTGTAGTGAGGGCTGCTGACTGTCCTAACCTCTAGGAAGTGGATGGAATCCTCTGTAAAACGCTACTAATATTTGAGTATGGTGTAGAGTGAAATACAGCGAGGGTAACAGAGTTTTCACCACCAGTGTGTGATGCTTTGACTCTCAGAACAGACCGTGCGGTATGCATGCACCTGTGGTAAGGCACGTGACACAACCTTGGTCAACGATACCACATACAACAGGATGCAGAAATGACCCGCTAGTTACACAGGTTCTAAAACTGCTCCTTCTATAGTATAGATATATAGATACGAAGTCTGCAGCTGCTGCACACAGTCTGAATGTCTAGCTAAAGAATAATCTCATTTCAAATTTATTGGGCAGAATACAGGGAGTACAAAGTAATGTGAAAGAAAAAGCATGCTTCTCTTCTGTCCAGGTGGCGAGCCAGCAGTCTGCCTGCTAACACTTTACTTGACCTCTGTTAAATAAGTGTTAAAGACTGGGCTTCCTGCCGTTTATGGTGTGCTGAGTGAGTAGATGGTGCCAAACAAGACTTGAAGGCTCCTGAGCAGAAGAATTTAGAAATGATGGCATTGGAAGGGAAATTCTGCCCCAACATACATGTCACTGCTTATATTTGTTATGGCTTTGGGCTTTTTAAGTAGCAAGATACACCAGTGTGGGTTTCAGCTCTGGCTCTGTAAAGGCCAGCATTTCATCCAGACCCTCAAGCAACTAAAGGCGGACAACAGAATAAAACCACGCTTGCCTAAACCAGGCCACAGACTTGACAACAAATCTTCCCCTATCCAAAGAACATGCATAGCTAGTATTTTGAGAGGTATCTCTCCAGCGTCTGTGGCGTCATGCAAAATAGTAATTTTGGAAAAATTACCCAGATAGGATCCTGAGAAGTGCGGATTAGAATGGATAACTGAGCTGCTGGGCTTTCCCCTTTGTAAGATAAAATATTGGGTTGGCAGTAGCATCAGCACCATCACTGACGAAGGAGCCACAGTGCAAAATACATGACCTTAAACTAGTTTTGTATTCGTTTCTGTGACACGTTTGTCTAAAAATGAAAATTAAGGTCTTAAAACTGCCTAACTAAAGCAAAGCTCTCTTGAAAAGAATGAAACATCTCACAGAGTAAGACAGCCGGTCAGACAAATGAGAAACCATAGAAATAAAACTACATTTACTACTTTTTATGCCGATTTTTTTGTCAGACA
This sequence comes from Falco biarmicus, assembly GCF_023638135.1. NCBI lineage: Eukaryota > Metazoa > Chordata > Aves > Falconiformes > Falconidae > Falco > Falco biarmicus. Next base: position 72,864,576 of record NC_079289.1, on the reverse strand, counting down.
ATGAAGCTACAAATTTCTGTGGCAACTGTTCTGGAACAAGTGAAAGACACAAATCACTTTACCACAGGCTACATCTTTACTAAGACAAAAAACATAGTCAGTTGTTAGAAGATTATCAAACCAAAAAAGAATCACAGTAAATGTTTTGTTATGCACCCTCACATCAGTTCCTCTACTGAAAGAGGATTAGGCTCTAAGTGTTTACTTCAGTTGTTTTGGGTTAGGGCTTTTTTGGCATAGGGACATTCCAGTAAAGCTGGTATTCATTCTGCCACCCAGCAGGCGCCTGAGCTAAGCTAGGCTTGAAATCGCCAAGCTTCAGCCTTCCTGAGGGGTCATGAGAACTACCCCGTATGAGCGTTGGGGAGTAGATTGCTGGTCCAAATGGAGCTGGGAAGAGATCAGCTTTCACTTCTCTTGCTTTTCAGTTCTGTGTTGATTTGTTCTCTCCAGCACAAGCGAAGGGGATGATTTTCCCCCATTTAGGCTTTTTCCATGAACCATAAAGCACCATTTATATATACAGATGATCTTCTGGATCGCCTTCCAAGAACAGGACAGCTCAGGACCCAAGAGAGGCAGGCAGGTTCTTCGCTGGTCTGCAAAGCAGCCTGGCCGTTTTGGCATCTAGCTCCTGCCATTTCCTGGTGATAATTCTGTGTTTTATGTTGTTTTATAAAGGGAGTGGGGGTGGGGAAGAATATAGGCATAACGTGTTCTGCATAGTTTAGTATAGCAGTATTTCCTTTCTAGTTTCCAAGCTTGTCACTGAAAGTACTGGCTGCTTTTAATCTAACATAACATTGGCTTCCTGTGTCTCTAACTCTCTAACTTACGTTTTGCTCTTCTGTCTCCCATGGTACTTCTACTGACAAGAGAGACAGTAAAAGCTGGAACACCGCATTTCAGCCTCAGAATCATTTTTATCTTCTCAGCAGAGGTTTCAAAATAGAAATAGTTGCCTCTATATCTAGCCATCTTTCAGCTCTCGCATGCTCTTGTCGTTTTCAAAGAGCTCTTTGTGATTAAAAATAGCTTGATTAGCTGATAAATATTAGCAGAGGGGAGCACTGCCCTCAAACATCCTGGCTGTTAATGAGCTCTCTGTTTGCAGATATTGTCACTCACAGACTTCAGCCAAAAGGAAGTCCGTGGTTAATGGCAGCTAAAAAAGCTTCAAGATGCCAACAAACTAGGACAGTATTTTTATTTTGAAGTTGTGTTGTCATCCGATGTTTGAACATGTGCAATACCACGTTTCCCATATGAGACCAGTCTTGGTAGCTCACATCTCAGAAGGAACATATTGAGAATAGCAGGATGGAGAAGCTGTTGACTCCAGCTGAGGTGGCCAGCACAGAAGGGGTTTTTCACAGTGGAGTTTCCCCCAAAGCAGAACAGAGATTGAGGGCCTGCAAAACATCAAAAATATCACAGAAGTTTTGAACGACTCGGCAGAAATTTAGAGGATCTGAAGAAAGTGGAAAGTCAGACAAAAAGGGAGGAGACTTCTGACCCAGGGGCTGGCAAGCTGCCGGGTGGAAGGGGCTTCAGATGCAAAGCCACATGAAGAAGGTGGTAATTTAGCTCTCTGCACGTACATTCAGTGTCACTCCTCAGTACCTGCAAGAAAGACGAAATGAGGCAGGAGAACTGTGACATTCACAGCTGTCTTGGTCTGTGTAGTCCTTCTGCTAGTCAAACTGGCACAAGTCCAGACCTCTGAGTTTCTCTGTGGGTTGATTTGAGAGAAGCCAGGTGTACAGATTCAGGTTGTGGTTAATATAATCAAGTAGACACCATGCAAATCATACCATCCAACAGCCCCCTCCAAAAAAGCCGGGGCAGTAGGAAGGCGCGAGCCCCCTCAGTGCCCCTGCAGGCTGAGGGGAGCTGGCAGTTGAGTTTGGGGACAAGTAGCATGTGTGGAGTTGGAAGGGAGGGGGTGTGTTGCTCCCTTCTCTCTGCTGAATTTCTCCAGTCATTCTTAACTAAGAACTGGTAAAGTTGTAGTTAGGCACGCTGCTGCTCTCCGCTGCCTGACGTGAGAGCTGGGCACAGAGCGTGGGCTGGGGAAGTGGTTGGATGAAGCCAGATCCAGCACTGGCAGCCTGCTTTTGGGCTGAGGGATTCTTGATGGCACAGTCTGGCATGGCTGAACCGACTGCAGCAGCCTGATGGGGTACCCATCCAGGAAAGTTCTTCTGTACCCAAGGGAAACATACACATTTCATTTCCACTTCTGATTTTTTTTTAAATGAATCTATTACTAATATATGACATAGTGTCAGAGTAGGGATTGTCTGTGGTTTTCCAAGATGTGGCTTTTCCAAGAATGTGAGATCTGGGTATTGAAATGGGAAAAAAAATAAAAATTGAAAGCAGGTGTTTGTTTTGTTTGGGTTTTTTTATTTTTTAAATTTAAAACATGGTCTTTTTTATGACATCAGTGATCTTGTGAGCTCCTCTAACTTCCTCTACGAAAGGAAGATAATGCCGTTACTGAAGGTGATAGAAAACGCTACTAGGAAATGCAGCAAGAAAACGCAGGAGGTGAAAGGCAGAGCAAAGCGAGTTTATGTATTTGTTGAGGTACAAGAGAAAGTGTAACAGTGGAAATTCAGGTGAATCGGTAGCAATGAAAGAAGAAAACATCTATTCCACGATCCAACTCAATGCTAATGTAACTTGAGTCTTTCTAAGTTATCCCAAGGATGACTCTAACCTGAAGTCTTTTAGCCTTTCCCCTGCGTAGTGTGCTCTGTTATCCCATTAGCAGTGAGACAGCCATCTCACAACCCAGAAACGGGCTTACGCGACACTAACAGCCAGCACCTCCATCGAGCCTCCTGCTGCCCGGCAATTTACAGTAGCTGCCAAAGAAAAATTACTCCAATGGTAATGTGTTTGGGGTCTCACAGCTTCGAGTACAAGTGCCTCAACACTAAAATGCCTGGGAAATAATTGTTTTTAATGGCAGAAACTATGAATCTTTTTCTGTTTTCTGTCATTGTCACAGATTTACTCTTGCTGCGCTAGAGATGCTGATTAAGAACAACAGCAAGCGTTTGCAACTCAACAAGTTAAGCCATTGTGTCAGTATAATTAGGGAACTAAATCTTTCATAGCTCAGTCAGGCGAAGAAATGAACTAGAAAATTTGAGACCTATTTTTAACTGGGGATTATTTTTTTCCCCAGAAATACCCTCTGACAGCAATTGTAGCAAAATACTTACAGCTCTGCTGTGCCTTCATAAGGCGGCAACACTTTCATGCACAGAATATAGTTTTGGGACTGAGAATCTGTATGCCTTTTTATTCATTTCAGTCTTATGTGCAAATCTGTACTGGCATGTGCAAATGAAAATGCTGAGGGCTCAAGCACTGCACCTACTTTATAAATTCGTCCCATCACTTTTTCTAAAGATAATTTTGTAAATTGGGAGTTTCTGATGCAAATGATTTCCAGGACACATTACTGTGCCTGTATGGGAGAAAGACAAATGCCAGAACGTATAACTCATTTGAAATTTATTCTTGTGTATGGTTGTGCCTGATGATCTGACTTTGAAGAGGAAATTGTTAGCCGGCAAGAAGGTAGCAATTCTGGGAAACTTCTGGGTTCCTGGAACCTCTGGGAACCAGTTTAGCTCCCTGGCTGTCATTACTGGTTATTAACGAGAACGTCTTCCCTCAGTATGCTACACTGTTAATTGGGGTTTCCCAACTTGACTGGTAGTCAGCAGTCTGTAAATGCCTTTTTCAGTTGTCTAATTAGAGTCCAACAGATTTAAAAATTGGTGGTAGCCTCTTGCTTTGGGCCTTCACTACAAGCTTTACAAAAACGGGCCAAAGGGATCATAGTTTGTAGGGAAATCCGAGTTACTCTTTTTCACAGTAGTTTGGCTTTACTGACTTCAGGGGTTTGGATGATGCCTAGGGATTGCTCGGTGTTGTCCCTCTTCCCCTGGGGAACCCTGACGGTTATTCTGCAAGGAAGTCAAACAGATCAGTTTGCTTAAATATTTTGTCCAGGATCTAGGATGCCCTGTGTCTGTTTATTTGGTTAATTTATCTTTATCCTGTTGGGAGTCCTAAAAAAAAATAATTTCTCTTTAAAAGGCTCCTGTGAAAGCAGTTAAAGTAATTCAAATTACTTGTATTTGTGTTAGGTGACCTGTTTTCCTTCTCCATATGGCCCAAATAAGAGCTCCCTGTGATCCGAGTTCCAGCCCTACATGTTCCAGGATGGAGTTTTACTGCTTCAACCACAATTTCTTCTGCCCCATAGCATGTTCAAATAGAAAGCATTTAACGTCTTTTTTGATTTAATTAGCGATGCCTCCAGCTGACCTGTGATGAAGGTAAAACTGGCATCAACCCCAAGCTGTGTGGCTTTGCTGAGTGCTGTCTGTCTCAATTTATGCTGCCACTGAATGAGAACATAGGGAAGAAAATTAAAAGAGTTTGATATGTTTAATAGATGATAGTGACATATCTCAAGTTTTCAAATTATGGATGTTCTTAAGTCATCAGTACTCTCATCAGCAATCAGTCGCTAAGTTTTCAGCTTCTCAGCTGAAAAAATACACAGGTTTCCACTGTAATCCAGAACATCTGAAACAGTATTTACAGGAAATTAAAAGTGTGAAAAGATTTTAAAATTCAGTATAGGTTTATTTATTTCAGTTTGGGAAAAACCCAGACCAAATAAAACAGCACACGGCTAATATTTCAGTTCCAATTAATTTGCCTATCGAACTAGACTGCTGCTTTCTATTACCATTTTAAAACGCATGATTTTGCAGTTCAGGAATGAAAAAGAATTAATTTTCTCAGTCTCCCTTTGAATAACATAGCTTTTATAACAGACTAAAGGGTATTTTCTGTCTGTGCCTTGTAGTTTTCCTACTCATACTAACTCTGCTCTTCACAATATCGCTTTCTGCGTCAGCCTGCATCAGTACAGAAGCAACATCCTTGGAAAGAGACTCTGGATGTGGCTGCAAGAATCATAAGCTTGTCAACACAAAACATTTATAGTTTCAGTTTGGTAGAGTGGTGTACTCATGTTACCTGTGTTACCTATTGATAGAAATGTGATTTATTATGGTTTTCGACGTAGAAATCTGTATGTAGAGGTTGAAATGCAATAAAATTAAGTCAAGAAAGGATGACGCCAAAACTACACTACATAATATAATACTAAGTTGCAATAAACCCAGGTAAAGCATAAATGAAATTAAAGTCAGGTCTTGATTTTATTTTATTTTTTTTAACTATGCTATTCTCAGTACAGTGAGTTCAATATCAGAATGATTCTGTTAATACCAAGATTACCTTTTCTTATATAAACTCTTAAAAAATGACTTTGTGTTTGATCCAGAAGTCTAAACTAGGACTGGAGAATTTTACTGAATAAATATAAAATGTAGCTGAACAGAAAAACAGAACTATTCTTTTTTGAATCACAAACTCAAGCAGTTACAGAGCTCCCTTTAATTTTTGTTATGATGATGGGATTATTCCTATTATTCTCACATTACTCTCACAGAACCTTTATAATACAAACATTAGCAAAATAGTTTCAGTAGGACTCCTAACAACCCTTAATTAATCAAGAGCACACAACAGTCTCAAATCTCTATGTTATTTTAGGTGCACAGAATAGTTCAGAGACTATTGAAATACTTAGGATCGTGTTAAATCTGGGGAAAATTTTCTCACATACACTCACCTATCATTGGCCTTACTGACAGCTTTTTTTCTCTCCCCCGAGCCCTACAGCCTTCAGCTCTAAAAATCACTCTGTGCAGTTCAGGACCTCCCTGCAGCTCTGACTGGAGCGCTGCTGGTGGCCTCTTGCGCTTCTGTACTCTGAACCTCTGGTGGCCCACACCATTGCCTGTCCAGGCATCCTGGACAAACTTACAATGGTTAGTTGGACTAATGCTTGCTGGATTTACGCAGGGTGACTGTGGGAGCCCAGCGGATCTGCATATTTGCAGCAAATTTGACATGTCTAAAAGACGCTGAGACACGGTGGCCTTACTGCTAGTCTCTTTGGCTGTGTCTTTGTGGCTGCTGAGGTTGACTGGGCTGCATATAGCTGTGTGCCTCTTACACGTGGCACGCACAAAGCTGTCACTTCCCTTGTCACAACATTAAAAAAAAAAGAGAAAGAACATAGGGATGGATGTCCCTTTGGCAATAATAGTAAGAGAGTGAAAATAAAAGGTGGGAAACGCCAGGGGCTCACCTACTCTGGTTCCCCAGAGCTCAGGACTCTGGAAGGGCAGAGCCTGGCACTGCAGGCAAGGAGCTCATCACATAAAATGATGTTTTCTCACTGCTTCAACGGGAACTGAGGAACATCTGGGAGACAGCTGTTGATATTGGGCTGTTTTCTTTTCACATGCTTTTGTGTTTTGGAGAGTCTGGAAAGTCAGTCTTTCCTCAAATATCAGACATCTCCGATTCACTTGATTCTTTTTTTAGGCATTTGGCACACTCCAACCAAGATTTACAAATCAGTTAGGTATGGGACTCATGGCCACTTGAATTTGAAGTAGGTCACTAAAAATGCAGGTATTTCTAAACAAGCTACTGAAAAAGTGCTCACCATTTTCCACATTGCAGACCCTGCTGTTCTGATGTTTTTCTCCAGAAAAAGAGTATGACATGTACAAAGCCAGGTTTTTATATTCTCCAATATAATGGTCTTAAAAACATGATGCCACTGTTTTAGTGGAAGACACTACAAAAATTGCTATTAGGAAAAAAACCTCTAACACAACAAAGCCAGCTGCTCAAACATCAATTAAGTGGAAAATTACAATAAAGAACTAATGATTAATTTAACCATCTCTGCTATTCCTTAGTATTACCTAAAACCATTTGACTATCCTTGCTCTTGCTAACATAGCAGGTGGGATAACTTTCCTGTTTAGAACTGGCTCAACAATCACCTGACTCATTTCTGAAATCTCGGTAGAGGAAAATTGCATGAAATCTTACCAAACGGAAACCATTTGACATATAAACATATTTCTAGGCCAGCTTTTCTCTTCTCATGTAAGCCTGTGCCTCAGCAGCTGCAGGTGATGTAACATCACCCTGCTGTGGGACTCAGTAGCTCACACTGCTTTTGTAGCTGGTGCAGGCTGTCACTGGGATTTTGTACCTGACGTGGTACAAGTCTGACTTGGCTGCGTAGCTTGTAAGCCCACAGAGGGGTTTGAGGGAGTTACGCTGGTCATTTAAAAGAATTACTAAATTAAAATCCCACTGCTCAGGTTGAAAACTCCCCTGTGCCAGTAGCTTTCTAATTTGTTCAGGCACTTTGGCAGAAAACACCTGGTGGAAGTAGCTGGCATAAATGAGGGAAGGTATCACAGCAGACTGCAAAACATCACCTGGTACAGCAGGGTGATATTTTTTGCATGTTTCAAAATACATGAATATGCCAGTGTGTCTCATTGTTATTCTGATATGCCCCTATGTGTAAGTCAGTTTCAGTTATTAAATGCAAATGATGCTACTGATGTTCTGGTTATTTAGGTGCTGAAGACTGTGTGGTGACATTCCAGGCACCTGAGCATGGTCTCAGTTTGTGCCTAATATTCTTTGTCTCCAGTGCTATACACAGTGTATGTAACGTTGCAAGTATATAGTAGCTTCATCCTGCAAAATGCTGAACGCTGTCATTTCTCTGTTTCTGCTGAAAGTGAAACGTGTTCCTGCTGCACTGGAAAAACTCAGTTTATATCCTGTTGGATTGAGCCTTATATTAATCTGCTACAGTTACTTTTAAGTGCAGTAGTGTAGTCATACAGCTATGCAGCCTGACAAAAAAATAAAAACACGTTCCATTTAAGAAAATAAAGGTTGGGAACACCAGCTTTGTTAATTAATTTAAGTACATTGTGAGGAACATTTAGGATTTAAATGTCCTAATATAAAGTGCTAATTCAAAGGATGACAGCCACATAGAAGACAGTGTGTTGTTACAGATAAGGCATTGTAGCAGGATTCAGGCTATCTGGATGCCGTTGCTTTTTCTTTTATACTGAATTACTGCACGGCCTCGGACCAGCCATTTCCCATGTCTGAGCCTCTCAGCATTTGCTTGTCTGTGTTGATCTTGACTGGGAATACTACTGTAATAAATAAAATAAGGACAAATATGTAGCTCTTTGCAAGAATCGAAAACAGTATTATCATTAAAAGGACACAACGTATATATCCATGTTTCAGGATAAATTGAAAATTCAGTGCTCCTCTAGCCACACCATCTGTTGAGACCTACAGGCAGAGCTTGACTGGTGTATCTAGAGATAAAACAATCCGCAGCACAAGGGAATAAAAGTATCTCTGCAGCAGACAGATTAAGCTGCTTTTTTTCGCATTCTAATCTGTTAATCATGCACAGGGCTTAAGTATAGCTCAAGGCAGACCAGACAACGAATGATTTAATTTTGCGCTATTTATTGAACTGGATTTAATTTGAAGATACACTGTTATCCGCTGCTCAGCAGTTCTTCAAAAAATTAATGTTCATAATGAGATTTCTGCCATGAATCAGTGATTGTGTGTTCAAAATGGGTCACAGCCCACAAAGGTGGGCTTTTCCAGGCTCCTGCGATGGCAGCTGCGTTTACGACAGTCACGCAGGCTAACCTTTGCAGAATTCACTTGAGGGTCAAATCTGGGGGCACTCCATTTAAAGTACTCACCATCAGGGTTTTTGTTTGTTTAAAAAATAAGTGATGGGGGTCAGTAGCTTAAAGCAACTTCAGCCAGCACAGAAAGAGGAGAATACAAATTAAAAGAGGGAGTCATGTTTGGAGGTGAGGGGATGGAGCAGTAAATTTGAGCTCAGCCAAGAGGATGGAAGCTGGTGGCCCTGCTGGCCCAGGAGAGAGTCCACAGCAGTTCCTGGGGAGCAGGGGGCAGGCCCCACCTTCAGGAGCTGGGATGCTGAGAATGCATAAATGTGGTCTGGCACCCACGATGCACGTAATTGCTGGCAGCATCATAGCAAGTCCCAACAGGAGAGAAACAACCAAACATGGAAATATGCTTTGGGACAAGATGGAAAACCAGCTAAATAATGGTCACTACAAAAGCATGCTGGAAAGAGGTTTCTTTTGACTTCATTTTTTTTGCTTTTATAGTTTCTGGAAGGCTGTGGGCTCCTTCTGCAATGCTTTTACCGACAAAGCCTTTCTTGATTCCCCCCGCCGTGTGTGTGTGTATGAGTGATTTTAGACTGCACCAAACACCGCAAGATTCCCTGCCCTGGCCTGGAGATGCTGTGGTTTTTCAGGGTACAGTCAGATATTCCAGAGGCATTGCAAGGTATGGGACGGTGTATTTTGAAGTGATTGGTGTCTGCACCACGTCCTTGCTGATGCTGTGTACAGGAATGCATGCTTCTGAGACTTACTGCTGGTTCCCATCGGCCATGCTGTGACATCTGCTGCTGTTCCTTAACTCATCTCATGCATGGGACCTGGAAGTGCTGACCGGCAGCAAAGCCTGTGTGCTCCTTGCGGGCAGTAGTTGTTGGCTGCTGTGAACATTTATGTTGGCTAGGAGCATGAGGAAATACTTTTGTAAGGAACTAAGAAATTAAATGAGACTAACTGAGAATATTCAAGTAAATAGGTCTGTTAGAACACCTACTCCCTTGCCACATAAGCTGACTTGTTTAATTTAGCACAAAGATACAGATATTACCTTCCATGATTACCTTCTTTAAAACTGCTTAGTGGAGAATCAGATGCCTCACAAACTCAATATATCAGGAAAGCAATAAAAAGATTGAATATAAAATTGCCAATGCCAACCTAATGCATCCATATTTCTCTCTCTGCCTGTTTTGGAGTGAGACATAGTACTTTCAATAGTCACCAAGGATTTTGACATTTTGTTTTTCCTTCTTCTTTCCTCAGTTGTCTCTTAGCCACATTCCTGGCTTGGTTAACAAAATGTATTTGCATAAGAAATGTACATTTTTGGGATGTGAATTGGAAAGGAATGTCAACCACCAGAGGGAAAACTGTTGTGGAGATGAATGCATACCTCACCTTGCAGCCCAGAGAGGGCTGCAGCTCTTGAGTACAGTAGGTGGGTTTGGTGGGGTGGGGGAACAAGGCAAAAATTTCTTTATTCATTGTCACTGTATCCTAAATATTTTCCTTGCATTTACTGATAAAATTCTCAGGGATGAAGGTGCTGGAAAGGGAAAGCAGTGTAGATTAGTTCCTTCTTCTGAGCAGCTGCTAGTCCAAGACAGCTGCCATGGATGTCCGTCTGTCCAAGCTGTTTGCTGGTACTTAGCAGTGTTTTGGACACATAAGAAAGGTTACTTCTGATTTTTTTTCAAGTTCATTAGAAGTATGGAGGGTATTTTAAGGTGGTTTATTTGGTGGGAACTATGGCCATCGTAGGTCAAGGTGCTCCTGGACAGCCTGGCCAACTGCACTGAAACACAAACTTAAAGATTACTGAAAAACAAATCCTACGATGATTACAAAGGGTATGACATTCCCTCTGTAAAGCAATTAACCTATGGGCAGTTAGATGCTGTATCTGACAGCAGTCACAGAGGAGCACTTTCTTTTCCTCACACCTCCATACTTCTTCACACCCTATCAGCCCACTTTAATCTCTGACTCATAAACAGCTCGGAGATGACTACACTTACTCCTCTGAGTTGATGTATTTCCAGAAATTAGTGGCAGAATGAGACTTTCAGGCAAATAAGGTGACCTTTTCCAAGTTAGTTGCTTCTTTGGCCATCACTGTCTCTTCAGAAACATGCCATTTTGGTGGCAGTCCTCCAACTTTCCCTTTTCCTATGGCAGCTGCACATCTATTCCCTCCAGCCCAAGGCACTTTATATTTCTCAGCAGCTTGGACATCAGTTCAGCCTCTGTTGGTCTGGTCACAAAGGGATAAAATATTGACTATTTAGTAATTGGCTAACTCTCATCATGTAAAAAATCATTTATTCAGTTCCCAAGAGCCACAGTTTCAGTCTCTCTCTTCTTGAAAATGACCAATGGCACACAGATCAATTTTAACAAAATTAAGGTTGTCTCTAATAGCACCGACCCTTCAGTAAGTCTCTTTGCTTTCTTGACAACCTCTTGATAAGCTTATGCATGTACTATCTTGTCGAAGCTTCCATTTCTTTACCCAGATGAGTAAATGGAGTGACAGTATCACTGACCCCTCATGGCTCTTGCTCATGACATGGCTGTGGAAGACTGGACTTGCAGCTAGTTTGGGTACATGCCTTGGGGGGCAGCTGCCTTTGGCTGCTCCAGTTTTACATGTCAGCACTTTGCCTAGGCTTTATATAATCCCAGGATGGTTGAAGCTGGAAGGGACCTCTGGAGGTCCTCTGGTCCAACATCCACTTCATCTTCTAACTTGGTTTTATACATCTGTGTTGTGTATCTATATATCTATGTTTATACATCTACATTTACAGCTGAGCCGATCACCCTGTCCACTCTCTACAGTCAATGGAGAGAAGCTGGCAATTTCAAGGTGCAGTTTGTTTCATCTAGTACGAACACCAGGTTTCAAGTGGGATGAGTCACGCCCAGAAACATCTGTTGCTCTCCACTGACTACCAAGAAAGCCCAATGCCAAAGCAGATGTCTGCACTGGGACTGTTGAATCTGAGCAGACTTAGCCTCCTCTCTCATCATTGTATTCAGCTTTTAAAGCCTTCTGACACAGCTTTGTGGTCTTCCAGCCGCTGTTGAACTTGAAAATTTCACCCATGAGGGCTGGGTTGAATCTGCATTGTCCTGTCTGAATTAGTTCACATTTTATAAGTGTTTTGAAATTCCAACTAAGTGATGAAGGCAGACTTTTCCAATGCATCTTCACATCCAGTGTTCGCTTACTAAGAGTCCTTGAAGAAATCAGAAGGGCCTCTGCATGTTGTCCATACAGGTCAAGCAGGACAAATACAGCACAGCCTGAGAAATCTCTTGGTGGGCAAAGTGGAAATGGGATACTACCACACTTCAGGCATGTCCGTTCCTACTCAGGCATACCTTCAGTAATTCACTTGCCTCTTCCAGCCAAGTCACTTTTTCCTGACTGATGAAGAACAGAGTGCAGTGCTTCTTCCTTTTTCACCACCCTTCAAATAAGAGCGATCTGTTTCTACTTGTATTTCCTTGAAAGAACTTAATTTGCTAAATATGCTGAGCAGTATCCCCATCCCAGACATAGATTGTACACTTAACTGAGCAAATTCTTTCTGGCAGCCTAAGATTCTAAGATTCTGCTCTTTCTTTCCCAAATGTCTTTCTGTATATTTCCCCTGCATGTGAGGATGTTTCCAGTATTTTTTATTTTAACTGTCCCACTGGGTTGACACCCTTAGACTGGAAGATGCAAGATCCTCTTCCTGCCCCCCAGGCAGGCTCTCCCTGACTCCCGCCTACACAGACAGCAGATTCGATATGAGACAAGACATTTCAGTCTGTGCAGCACCCGGCTGGGCTACTGCTGGTTTACCCTGGAGACCCACTTTCAGTAAAGCAAAGCACTCCTCAGCCTCTCCCTGCCTTTCATTTTTTCTTATATTATTGTAGTATTAACTTCATTCTGTTTTGGACACAAGAATACAATTTGAGCATTTGGTTAAAATCTAAGGTGATCAAGTTGAGTTTTTTTCATAAGAACTTATTCAAGTTTCTAGTAACCTGAAAAAAGTTATATCTGCCCTCAGATATCAGATCACCTTATTTCTCAGTTTGAGCTTTGTTATCTTAGTTCCATGATCCTTGGAAGCTGCCTCAATTTATTGGCGTCTGCTTCTTGGTCAACAACTTCATTGCATTGCTGACTGATGTTCTTGCTTTTTGTTACAATTTTTCAATTTCCACCTCTTTTCCTCTGTTTTTTTGGGGGGGCTTTGGTTGTTGGTTTTTTGTTGTTTGTTTTTTTGTTTTTGTTTTTGTTTTTTTTTTAAGGTTTCATGTTTTATTTAGCCAGTATTAGGCTGGCTTCTCTCCTACTTTGACTTGCTTACAAGGCAACTCTTCCTCTTCTTTCACAGCTTCTCCTTGCGCTACTTTCTTCAAGAAGGTAGCAGGACAGACTCTAATTTAAGCATGTGTGGCTTAATACCATATGTGCAATTTAGTGGAAGTTTGTTGTATTGCTCTCCCCTTAAGTCAGGCCACCTGAGCTATTGCCAGCTCATGCTGAAAATGTTTTCCAAACTGGGTGACATTTGCCAAACGAAAAATAAAATAAATTAAGAAACTAGCAAGTAGATTCAGAAAACAAACAAAAAGAAGCAGAGCAACCACAAATTTTATTAGCTATCTGTGTTTGGAGCAATTCCCAAAGTCCTCTCCGTGTTTTGTTCAGCTAGGAGCTGCCAGGACATGTCTGCAGCTGGTTTGAGCTGGGAGCTGATTCCCTTGACAAGCTGTATGCCTTGGCACCATCCTCTGAGCTACAACCTGCTGTTTACAGCAAAGCTCTTCCGACGAACTTCTGGGCACACTGGCAATTCAGCTGAATATAAATGCACTTCTGGAGACATCCTGTATCCCATGGTCTCTACGCTTCAGTTTTAAACATGGTATTAATTTCTGACTCCCTGGTTTGTGAAACATTGTCTCAGATAGATCAATTAGTGATCTGCCACTGTGCTTTGGAGAGTCCAGGCTGGCCACCTCGCCTGCCCTCTATTAGTATCAATTTATGAATAAACAGTTCACTTACTTCATGCAAACATCTCCCTTTCAACAAAAAGGTTAATTAAGAGCTGAATTTTTGAGAATCCAAGCCTAAAATTTTCTGTATTGCAGGCCTCAACAGCTACTTATTTTATGACTGTTTCAGTGCTAACAAGAAATGCAGCTTATTACTAGCTTTAGACAAAGAGTAATTATGGTAACTTGGGGATTGCCCCGATTACAGCTTGCAGGATCCCATTTCTGCTGACAGAAAGATGACAAGTTTGAAGGGACTTGTAAGAATTTGGAGGTGATTAAATGAGGTGCTCTTCCTTAAAAGGATTCAAGTCTCATCTCAGTCTTACAAAGCAAAACTAAGTCCAATGAAAATAGGCAGGCGTTCCAGCCTCAGAAGGAAGTTCATTCATATGCGACCAGGCAGGGCAGGAATTACTTGTCTTCAGACAAGTTAGGTACTTGAATGGCTTGTGGGACCTACAGGAGTACAAGCTGCTAATGTATGCTTCATCATAACAACCTGCAATAGATACTGGAACCCACAACCCTTCTACAGCTTTCTGCTGTTCATGGCAGAGAAAAAGGCATTGCAGTATTATTAGGATCCATCATGACAAATGATGGCAAAGCCAGCCAGCTTAAATCCTTTCATGAAACCTCACAGAACTAAACATTTGCTCCCCTGAAGCACTTAATTCTCAAAACTTCTCCACCCATAAGTATGCTTAGACTTTCTATGAGCAGAGGATTTTTATTATATAAAAATAATCACAGTTGGGAACTTGCACAAAAAATACCAGGAAAAAATAGAGACCAACTTTGACAGAAGCTCATCCACATCCAACTCCTTTTCTGTGATTTCCAGATGGCATCCATATTATCACTTGCTATGGAAGTCATGTTGATGGTGCCCTAAATGTCTCTGCCAATCGTCTCGCTGTGCTTGATGCTGATGTGGGCTTGTCCTAGTTAGAATTCTGGATGTTATAAGAAGAGATTTCCTAGGAGCATTTACTTCAGAATAATTCAACCTTTTTATTAGTCACCCTAGTGGTTTTCCATGTCCTCTCACTAAAAAATATGAGGTCTGCACTGAAAGCATGTATTTCTGGGACATTCTTAATTTATGAAGTTTGTTTGTTGCTTAGACATCATTGCTTATTGCCTATGCGGATAAGTCAAACTGTTTTCTTCCTTCTTATATTTCTGTAATACTTCTCTATGCAGTCAGGTGTTTTGGAATGCACACAGCGATACATTTTGATTTCTTTTCTTGAAGAACAAATTCCTTTTGCACTAAGTAATATTTTTAACAGACTGGGGCATTCAGAGCAATTAAGTCAAAGAAATCCAGCTACTTGCTATAGTTATCCTCTTCATGGCTAGGAGTGCAGAAATAATACTGCAGTAAGGGTGATGTGCATCACACTTCTAATTCTGGAAATTTTATCAGTGGCAGCTGCCACAGTCTGCGAGTATGACTTGCATCCAAACTAGTAAGTCCTACCAGCACCTAAGCTGCCATGTAGAGCCCATATGGAGACAGTCCATAAGTGGAAGGCCATCACTGAACCATGCATGTCAGCTCTATGAAGAAGCACTACAGTGTTGTATTGCTGGGCTGCTTATAGCGCTGTGCTCTTTATTGCAGTTGGAGTGTGGCCTGGGCACATCTGTGTAAGGTAGGTGTAGAAATCCATTTGAATCTGACAGGTTCAGGTTATTCATTTGGGTTCAGAGTCATGAGAAGTGTTTACATTGTCTCTGGACTTTGATCCCAAAAGCAATGTAGCTACATTCATACTGTGTGGCACCCAAGCCAGTAAGATGTGCATGAAACCAGCCTGTGTGTCTCTGCAGCTGCAGCACTCTTCTGTGTAAGACCAGTAGAAAGTGGAAAGCAGACTCTATACCTTCCAGCCACTCCTGGTAGCCTGCTTAGCGGCTCTGTACAGAGCTCAGGATGTTCTTTGGGGACTGCTTGTCTCTTTACCTGTTTTGCATTCATGAAGCTTGCTTTGGTCTTCTTTCTGCTGCTGCTTCCTGTTAAGCTGTTTTGCTATTGCTGTTATTCTCTCTGCTTTCTAAGTAGTTCCCTCATGTTTTCACATGTCTTGCTTTTTGCTGCTGCTGTTATGAAACCGAAGCTTCTCTGCAGTTGTAGCTGAAACATTGTTTCTGTATTTTACTGGTGGACTACTGGAAAGGTGTCTGTTGGCCCTCCCTGTTTAAATGCACTTCCAGTTACATGCTAGTAGCATCATGACCAAGTTCAGCAGCCAATAGGGCATGTACATTTGCCTGTAACTGTTAAGATTTTCCAGAAATGTCTTCTTGCAGCATTTGTTGGAGATTTTCATGGCATTTTATGTATCTGTAATAGAGCTCCATGAAGCAAATTCACACAGCAAAATCTGACTTAATCATTCACCATTTTGATTAGACTCAGAACCGGTCCAAACATGCCCAAGATTTTAAAGAAACCATCATTGCTATTTTGCTTTAAAATTGCTACCTAGGTGCTAGATGTCATCCCTAAAGGCCACAAGGAACACATGCTGTGGGAAGTTATAACAAGAACCTTCACCTTTTCCAGTTTTAAAATAGTTTTTTAATACTGTATGTTTGCCATTTTTTTCTGATCTGGAAATAAACTCTAGTCATTCTTTCACTGAGGGGTTCTACCTGAGTCAATGTTTGCTCTGCTTCCAACAGCACTGAGACAGTGCTGACAGATTTCTGTCACAGGAGTTCTGGAAGTGGACGACGGTGATTTTTGTTCTGATGTATAATTTGCTTGAACTGAGCCATCTGCTAATAGTAATTTTAAGGATATTAAAAGCTCTCTATTTTACCAGACATTTTACTAGTTTCACTCATTAATCTCACATTGTTCCATTCAGTTTTTATTACTGATGTCATCTACAGGACTTTTCAGGACCTGACTTTCTTCTGTGTTTTGGCAAAAAGCCATTGCATTCTTCAGATTAAGCTGATCTCTTGTTGAGGCTTTTGTTGAGATTGGCTCCCAGTATTTCTGTCATCAGTGTGACTTGCTTTATGCAATGGGAAATCCTCTGAGCATAGAGAAGTTGGATGCAGATGAAAATATTATGTCTGCCCTAGCAACAGAGCTACCTGGGGTTTATCACTTGGGATTGATCTGCTAAACATTATTATCCATTCCCAAATACTCCCTCCTTGCCTGTGTCTTTTTGGGAATGCTGTGAGAGGTTGTGGTGGGTAAATTCTGGTTAGTCTCATAAGTTTCAGGGAAAATCATATAAGTAACTTGGATAAACATCCTCCCCCCCACTGGCTGCTCCCCACATTTAAACACTTGTGGTATTTCAGTCATAAATCACCTGGATTGTGCTGGTTTGGGCTGGGATACAGTTAATTTTGTTCATAGTAGCTGGTATGGGGCTATGTTTTGGATCTGTGCCAGAAACACTGTTGATAACACAGGGATGTTTCAGCTATGGCCAAGCAGTGCTCACACAGGGTCAGTGCCTTTTCTGCTCCTCGCCACACCAGCGAGGAGGCTGGGGGTGCACAAGGAGGTGGGAGGGGGCACAGCTGGGACAGGTGACCCCAGCTGAACCAAGGGATATCCCATACCTTAAGACATCCCGCTCAGCATATGAAGCTGGGGGAAGAAAAAGAACAAGGGGGAACGCTCAGAGCAATGGCGTTTGTCTTCCCAAGTCACTGTTACGTGTGATGGAGCTCAGCCTTCCTGGGGATGGCTGAACACCAGCCTGCCGATGGGAGGTGGTGAATGAATTCCGTGGTTTGCTTGGCTTGTGCGCGCAGCTTTTGCTTTATCTATTAAACTTTGTTTCAACCCAAAAGTGAGTTTTCTCACTTTTCCCCTTCTGATTCTCTTCCCAGTGCCACTGTGGGGGGAAGCGAGTGAGTGGCTGGGTGGTGCTTAGTTGCCGGCTGGTCACTGGATGAAGATTCCTAGTTCCTGCATCACCTGAATAAAAGGGCTAGTAAAACCTTCACAATTTCTATAATTTATGCATCTACAATTTATACGTCTCCAAAAGGATGCATTTGGTAGGCTCAGCAAAATGTGTAAGCCAGCTATACTGTAAAGCATAAAGCAAATACTAATTTGTCTGTATAACTGCAGTCATGATATAATGGAAATACTCCTTTTTCTATAGTCATGTGCTACATGCACAAGTTGTGGGACTATATTGCATGCAGGCATCATCCCAGCTAATGGAAAATGTTTGTGCAGTATGGAAGTGTGGGATTTGGTGCGGCTTAGTTGGTTTTAAAAGGAAAAATCATGAAGGATCTTCATCTCCAGCACAGTCCTCCGTACTAAAAAGAATGTACAGAATTCTGCTTTTTTGAACACACAGAGAATCAGACAAATTGACACAGTTTTCATCACCAAGGCCCTTATCACCAAGCACCCTACAAATACCTGTTCTCAGGATCACGCTGCTATTTTTGTTTAGACTGCTCTGAGGTCTGCCTACCTCTTTCACCATCTGGACTATCTCTCATCCTTCCAGATGCCACTGGATCAAAACAGTTCTTAGAAAGCCCATGGTAGTTCCTGAGAAACTTCTGAGCAGCTGTCATTTTTCTCTCTTTTAGGCAAGGATATTACCAGTGTTTTGGGTAGGAAGGTTGCCTTAATCTCTGCTGCCAGCTCAGACAAAGGAACTCGTAGATTTCTTGCAATTCTCTGAAACAAAAAATGAAGGTTGCTTTCAATTATTTCAACTTGTAATCATATTAAATCACCAATTTTCCCACAATTTAGCCTATTATATAGCAATTATGTCATTTGCTATATGTTCATTAGAAATTTTCAGCTCAAGGAAAAGCCCAGATTAATTTATTGTACTTCATTAATTCTTGAATGTCATCCTTACACAGTGTTTTCTGTTCTATGCCTGGAAATCAGATTCAAATCCTGCCACCACCATTGCAGCCCCAACTACACATTGCAATTCTATTACTCAGCTGAATAAAAAGAAATGCCCTTAACGATACTAACACTGTCACAGCTTAGAATGGGAAACCTCCCCAGCCCAATAGACAAGACATTCTCATTCCAGCAAAGCACCTGAAATTATTTCAGATTTGCTGATTAGCTGTACATCCAGGAGCTACTAACAGATTCACCCAAACATGTCTGGAAATAATTGAAAACTATGTAGGCTCTTCTGCAGAGGTTCCAAACAGCATCCCCTGGAAACTTCGGAGGGCAATTCAAGTCAGTGAGACCTGGTGGAATTTTGTTACCCTTTGCACAGCTGCAGATGACTGCGGAGGTAGAAGGCAGTAGAGGATTGGGACCGGGTGACTGAGGCGTGTTTGGGTACTAGGACCACTGCTGCTCACTTGTTTCAAATAGGACAGGGAGTGCTCAGGGAGCTGTAGAAGAATGGCTGCAGAAGCATGGCCTTAGAATCTCTGAAGATCTGCACAATCCAGGCCTGGTATTAGAATAGGCCTGTAATCAGAATTGTACTGAAGTTGCTGCGCTGAAGTTAACAAGAAAGGTAGCCTTGAGCTATTCTTGCATCCTGAGACCAAGTAATTATGTTGTGCCAACAGGCTGTGGCTGTAACAAGCTACAGCTGCTGGGAAAGCAAGGTGCAGGGCCAAGAAAGATAGGGACCGGTATGGGAAAATAGGGAGTAACAAACTACAAGGCTGAAGCACAGCAACACAATTAGCTACATGGATAGAATGCTTATTTTAGTCATGATAATTAGGGGTGTGAGAACCGCGCGCGTTTAGAGACTACTAACCAATTATATTTCTGCTTTACGAATATGCATGTGTATTGGTTCTATATAACTAGTGTTAGAAACTAATAAAGTTGAGCAAGATGCATAACTCATATTGAGCGTCTTCTTGACTCCGGTGAACCCTTCTTCCAACAGGGAGTATCATAATATCAAATCCTAGCCCTCTTATTAATTGCCTTCACTTGTATTAGATTCTTCTTAAACACAGACAGGCACAAGAACAAACACAGGCTTTTCATTTCTGACTGGTCGGTCTGCCATATGTGAGAAACAGTGGTCAAGGACTTGGTATCAGTGTGTCAGCTAACGCAAACCATTACGATCATGAAGCTATACAATTTACACTAGTTGAGGATCTCTCTGGAGCTCTTTCCTTCCCAGGTGAATGACGGGGCATTTCCTGTTGTGATACATGCCCTGGCATGCTGTGCTGCGTTTCTAGCAGTGAAAGTAACACTTTTGGTGATATGGAAAAAGCCTAGTGTGCACAGAGTAATGCTAGAAGATGCGAAGGGGTCCACGGCCAGTGGTGGATAGAGGTTGCAATGGGTACAGAATCACAGAATGGCTCAGGTTGGAAGCTACCACTGGAGGTCACCTGGTCCAAGCCCCCTCCTCAAGCAGCACCACCTAGAGATGCTTGCCTAGGACCATGTCTGAATGGCTTTTGAGTATCTACAAGGATGGAGACTCCACTACCTCCCTGGGCAGCCTGTGCCAGTGCTCCGTCACCCTCACAGTAAAAAAAGTGTTTCCTGATATTCAGAAGCCTCCTGTATTTCAGTTTGTACCTGTTGCCACTGGTCCTGGGCACCACTGAGCAGAGCCTAGCTCCATCTTCTTTACTGCTTCCATCAGGTATTTACACACATTGGTAAGATCCCCCCCAAGTCTTCACCAGGCTGAACAATCCCAGCTCCCTCAGCCTTTCCTCATAGGAGAGATGCTCCAGTCCCTTAACCATCTTTGTGGCCCTTCATTGGACTCTATCCAGTATGTCCATGTCTTGCTCATACTGGGGAGCCCAGCACTGGACCCAGTACTCCAGATGTGGCCTCATCAGTGCTGAGTAGAGGGGAAGGATCACCTCCCTCAACCTGCTGGTAAGACTTCTCCTAATGCAGCCCAGGACATCTATTAGCCTTCTCTGCAGCAAGGGCACATTGGTGGTTCATGTTCAACTTGGTGTCCACCAGGACTCCCAGGGCCTTTTCTACAAAGCTGCCTTCCAGCTGGGCAGCCAGCAGCATACATTAGTGCATGGGGTTGTTCATCCCCTGGTGCAGGACTCTGCACTTGTTGAATTTCATGAGGTTCCTGTTAGCCATTTCTCCAGCCTGTCAAGGTCTCCCTGGATGGCAGCATGACCCTCTGGTGTATCAGCCACTCCTCCCAGTTTCGTGGTATCAGCAAACTTGCTGAGTGTACGCCTCCCTGTCTTCCAGATCATTAATGAAGATGCTGAACAGGACTGGACCCAGTGTTGATCCCTGAGGTACACCGCTAGTTACTGGCCTCCAACTAGGCTTTGTGCCATGCTCACCATGCTCTGGGCCTGTCTAGCGAGTTTTCAGTCCACCTCACTGTCTGCTTATCCACCCCATACTCCAAAAGCTTTTTCTATGAGTATCTTATGGGAAGCAGTCTTGAAAATCCTACTAAAGTCCTGGTAGACAATATCTACTGCTTTCCTTTTGTCTACCATGACTAGTACATGCATTAAGAAACTCTTGATTAAGACATTTTGAAAGTTAGATGCTCCACTATTTCATAGATTGAAAAGTTTTACAAAGAAAGCTTATATGGCCAGATCCATTTTTGAACAAGATAAATTTGCATTTAAATCCGAGAAGATTTAGATGGTCCTAAAAGCCCAGATATAAGGGGTTTTTTTCTGTATGAGGGAAGAAGCTGTTACCACATTCTTGTTTCTCTATAAAGTGAGGGCACATCAGTGCAGCTGACAAAACCAAGCAACCGTACCACTACACAGGTTGTAACAGTTTTACACATAGGAATAGAATAACAACATGCTCCCAGAAGGATCTGTCATGGGTAGAAACTTAAGCCAGTACATTTACAATTAACAGAATAATCAAGACAGTTCTAGAAGAGCAAAATATGGAAAGGGTACAATAAAAGAAGTTTAGTAAAAAAAAGCAGCATATGGTAAAACTGTCTAAGAAAGTTAAAGGCTATAATGGGTAGGAAAAGTGAGGAAAGCAGAACTAGAATATAAATGCCTGTGACAGGCTCCACAAACTGGAACACTTGCTAGCATTTGTGAAGGTCAAGCCCAGTTCCCACAGAGGATTAAAAGAACAGTTCCTCAGCCTAATCCACAAACAGATAAGAAAACCTGGGGCCCAGGGTGACCCCACTCACCTTTTTCAATAATATTCCTGAATTATAATATGCATTATATCCAAGTAAAAATTCAGAGTAAAGCATCATTATTTCAGCAAAGAGGCTTTCCATGGATTCAGTTTCACTAAGCTACAGTCTACTGTTGAAGTGTAACTATTACACTAGAGATAGCTCAATATTCTAACAATTTGCTGTTGACAGTGAGATAGTGACACTGGATACAACATGATTTCTATGTTCTGTGACTGAGTCTTCCATTCAACCAAACAGCACTAGGTATTACAGCGCTACCACTCTGCCCTGATGGGATGCATCACATAAGCCTAAGATGAACCTCACAGTCTGTTACCCTCTATGTTATTTAATTTGTACCAAACTATGTAAATATCACACATCTCTTGCTTGTTCTTTGTTTTTTAAAAAAGGTCATCTTCTTTTCACATTTCTCTATGTGCTGGCTGCATTCTTTAAGGTCTCCAGTAAGCTCAGTATCTGCTTTCTATCTCTTTCTTTACCAACCATGTTATATATGTTTGTGGGGTTTGTTTTCTGATTTATAAAGAAAACTTTACAAGTCTGTAAGGTTTCAGCAATACGCATACCTGAAGGGTGACTGCTGGCACACCCCATCCTCCAAGGTCTGCAAGAAAAAGTTACACAGACAAGAGTTTTATCTAATAGTCTGCTGTGTAGTCAAAATAATGCTTTAGGGGCATGAAAACTGTGCGATGATCTTTTGCTGAAGCTGCTGATAATGGTGTAATTAGAAGACTGGCAGTATGCATTCTGTTTCAATAGACAACACCCTTGAGTAGAAATTTAACTGCATATTAAATCTTTGATTCAATAGCAAATTCCTCAAATTACCCCTACTGTCCTACTATCTTCTTTTGAGTTAGTCAGCTTGGTACCCTTACAATTTCTTTATCTGCACTCCTCTATCCTCTTTTTCCTTTAGGACTGCATCAAATCTTTACTGGTCTCGCACAAAAATCTGTTGGATCTGCAATTGACAACACTCTTAACTAAGGCTCTGAAATGTCTATTTAAACATATATCTAACTATCAGGAAATGCAAACCATTATAAACTGCATACTTAAAGTGAGTTTCTCCACCAAATGAAGAATTGAGAGTAAGACGTTACAGCATACTTTAAAAACTGTTGTAGCAGAAAGTTATCAGATGACCTCCTTCCTGTTAAGGATAAAGATCAGGTACATCATCTTCCTGTTGCTTGTCAGAGGTACTTGAGTGTATCTTTTGGTGTAAATCATGAGCTTGTAGCCCTCTCTGGTATTTAGTCACCAAGATTGATTTTTGCATGACCATAAAGGCAGGTCTTACTCTTTACTGATAGATCAGCACTCACATTATTATCTCTATCCTAAAGTTAAAGAGAAGTATAGCCACAACATATTTATGATAAATAAGTTTCCTGTAACTCCCTCCAGCTAATTATCAAATAATTATTTGTATAGATACACTGAATATGAAAAAAACTTAAGTTCTTCAGTACTTCTTTAAACAGTATTTTTAATATACTGTCCGTCCCTCCTGTGGAATTTATCCTATGCTTTGCTGCTAACAGATGTGACTGATGAAAGCTATGGGAGACCAGACTAGTCTTGTGTATGAAGCGTGACCCTCACATGGCTAGCTTGCCTGGTGGTCCATGCAGCCTGCCATGTTTCACCTCATGCATTCCTTCTCCTGCCTTAGAATCCTGCTTAACATTGGCTCATCAGCTGGGGCTGAGAAGCAAGGGAGAGATTGCCTGCTCAGAGAATTTTCTCTAAAGGACACACAGTTCGACAAAAGGCTTGCATTATAATTCCTCCTCCAATATGTGACTGGACACAGGTGTCTATATGACATTACAGAGAGGGACACATCTCCCAGATATGACCTAATCCTATAAGCAAGGGAGATCTTAGTTGAAATACATCTAGTTCATAGCAGTGTGACCTGGAAGGACAGCTGGGTGGGAAGTGAGAGTTACCACATGAAAATCAAGGCATATAAAGTAAACTACTAAGCTTCCTAGCATTAAATCTTATTTTAAGAAATAATTTACATTTACTTTTTGAGAGAGTCTTTGTGCCTTCTCCCTGCTCAGGTGAAATCAAATACCAAGCTTTGCTACTGTAAATTAGACAAAAAACAGAAATGAGGCTTATGAGAAAAAATAATAAAAAAAAGAAAGTAGCATTAAAGACTTTTATGACTGAGGCAGCACAGATGTTATACATTTGTCCCAGCCCTTGTATCCTGTTTTGAAAACCAGCCACAGATTTCTGATTCACCAGCCATGGAGGGTGTACTTTCATTGCCTGGGGGCTTTAGGGTATGTGGTTCTTCCCTCAGTTCTTGACACCTCTAAAGGAATGGATCAATGAACTGATCCAAGTTAAAACTCTGGCAAAACAGAAACAAGACTGTTTTTAACCTGGATCAATTCCCTGATTTGGGTCACCATGCTGATCCACAGACAGCACAGTTGAGGGTGTCGTGTGAGGGAAATGTGAGCAACTGGGAAGCAGGAAACCTTTCAGAAAGCGCTGTCACTAAAGCCCACGTTTCATGGCACTCAGCTTGTCACAAGGCAGCTGTTAAGTCCCTTCCCTGGGGACCCCCAACATAAGAAAAATATGGACCTGTGGAAGTGAGCCCAGAGGAGGGCCATGAAGATCCGAGGCCTGGAGCATGTCTCCTATGAGACAGGCTGAGGGAATTGGGGCTGTTTAGCCTGCAGAAAGCTTTGGGGAGACCTTACAGCAGCCTTCCAGTACCTAAAGGGGGACTGCAAGAAAGCTGGAGAGGGACTTTTTACATGGGCATATAGTGAGGGACAAGGGAGAATGGTCTTAAACTGAAAGAGGGTAGATATACATTAGGTATTAGGAAGAAATGCTTCACTGTGAGGGTGGTGAAACACTGGAACAGGTTGCCCAGAGAGGTTGTGGATGTCCCATCCCTGGAAGTGTTCAAGGCCAGGTTGGATGGGGCTTTGAGCAACCTGGTCTAGTGGAAAGTGTTCCTGCAAACAGCAATGGGGCTGGAACCAGATGATCTTTAAGGTCCTTTCCAACTCAAACCATTTTATGATTCTATTATTCTTGCTGTGAAAATACTTTTGAAAATCTTAGTTGGTTTTTTTTTCCTTCTGGTGGAGTGCTGAAATGGGTGGCTGCCACACTCACTCCTCATACCACAAAGGGCACAGGTGACACAACATGCTCCAGTCATGCTGCAAAGCCACAAACTTCCCCTCTGAACAGTAATCGAAGTGGTAGCATGAGTATGCTTATTAAATATATAGGACTTAAGTGACAACCACAGTAACATTATATACAGAATACTTGAAGCTTTTAATATCTAATTAATTTGTTTAAATGTCATTCACAGTATTCCAACTATTAATTACTACTGTACATACCATTGCAGTGGCTACTGACTGTGTAGACCTTTAGTTAACATCTAAGACAACAAAACATTGTTTGGCTATGTCAACTAAAGAGTAAAAAGACTCCTGCTAATCTAAAGTAGGAAACACATACAATGTCAGAGGAGATGTAGGAGCACCAGTAAAGTTTTATACACTTTTCCTTTGAATGTTTAGTAAGTTAAGGCTTTATAAGAAAGAGCCCCTCTAAGCTGACGTTCATGATGAGCATCCTGCCTGCAGGTGCATTGAGGCCATCATGTCCTTGCAGTTCTGCATCTGAACCCCAAGGTAAGATTTAGCCTACCTGGGTAAAAACATACCAGTGTTTCTTAAGATGCTATAACTTTTAATAATTTCAAGGTTATTTTATTATTGTTAGGACTGTAAAATTATACTAATGACTGTATTTTTACATAATTCTTCACATTAAGTTGGTACATTAAATATATTTTAACTTTAACAGGACATTTCTGAGACCTTCTTTCTACCGCTGCTCCTGATCCGTTGGCTTCTCCTTTCATTGTGCCAATATAAATGTTTTAACAGAAAAGAGGAACTTTTGGCGGGGCAGATTACAGTTCAGTATTTGTTGATGAGATCAAGCAAGACAAAGCCCAACAACAAAGGCCAGGACGACTGCAGCGAAGCAGGGGCTGTTACAGGAATTGGTCAATAAATATTTCCCACCAATTTGGTTAGTTTCTCTCTAGAAGGAATCTCACAGCCAGCCTGTTGTTCTTGAAGCTCTATAGAACCATACGGAAGAACAAAACCAAGCAGTTTAAGCTGCTCAGTGAACGCTTGACATGGAACTAGGACAAAACTGGTTTCTTACTCCACCCCCGATGTGCACACTTGTGTCCTGCACACCCACTAACAGCGGTTCACCCAGCTGTGCAGGTTCAGGCAGGCAGGCACACAGCCGGCTGCCTCACCCTGGTGCTACAGGGTGGTCTCAACAGGACGCTGAAATGCCGTCTCTTAAATAACGTCCCAAGTAAGCAGGGCTGAAAATGGCCACAGAGTAGCTGGTGTGACGTGGAGCGCAGAGCCCTCAGGAAAAAAACCAGAGTCCTGGTCTGTCCCACCCTCACTAACCGACTTCTGATCCTCCTGTCAAGACCAGCATTGCATTTATATTTGCTGAAACGAACCCTGGGACGCAGAGCCAGCCCCAGGCCCTTATTTGGCTGGTTACTAATGGCTAATTACTCGTCCTGGGTGATCACGGCTTTACGGGGGCGTTTCGGAAGACAAGTGACACTTCCGTAACAGGAAGATGCTACAGAAGTGAGGCTGGAGGGCCCAGCGCCACTCCAAGCGACGCAGGCTCCCAGCCTGGCCCCCAAAACCCCTTCCCGCCACCGACCAGTGACCGACCCACCGCGCCCCGCTTCCCGCCCCGCGCATGCGCCTCCTGCCCCCCGACATCCCTGGGGAATGCGGGAGGCTCTCGCGAGAAGACAGAGGGAAATCTCGCGAGAAGTGCTGGGAGCCCGCGCGGCGGCGGCGGAGGGAGGCTCCGTGGCGCCTCCCGGAGGTGTTGCCCCCTTCCCCCTGGCCGGGCGCTGCGGCCATGGCGACGCCGCTGCTGGCCTCGCCGGGCCGCCGCAGCCGGTTCGAGCAGGAGCAGGACCGGGCCGTCCGCGCGCTGGTGCGCTGCGTGACCGGCCTGCCTGAGGAGGAGCTGGGCGGCTCCCGGTTCCAGACAGCGCTGAATTTCGCTTGGTCCAACTTCAGGTCAGCGCCCGCCGCCCGCGCCCCGGGCCGGGGGGGGGGGGAGCTCCGCGGCTGCCGTGGCTGGGGCCGAGCGAGCCGGACTCGGCGGCGCTGCCGGGGGAAGGAGCCCCGGGCGGGGCGAGGGGCTGGCGCCGGGCCGGGCCCCCTGCGCTGCGCTGAGGGACCGCGGTGCGGCGGGGGCCCCTGGCAGCCGCTGGTGCCTGCTCGGCTGGAGGGGCGGGGGGTGCCCCGCGGGTGCGGGGTGAGCGCGGCCCCGCGTCGCCCTCCGTGCGCCCCGTGCGGGGCAGCGCTGCCGGCCGGGTGCGGGCAGCGGGCCGGGCGCTGTTACTCCATCGCGTTATCACCTCGGTCTTTATGGGCTTTTCTCCTGATCCCTAAAAAGGTACTCTTCGACGTGCTTATTGGAGGGAGTCGTTATATGTAAAGAGCAAATAAAGAGAACTCCACCAAATCTAGATAAAGCTTCTGGCCAAGAATACTGTGCTGCTTATATGAAGGGCTATCAATATGCAGAAGATAATGTGTTTGATGTTATTTGAGCTTGTCATAAGCACGGTCTTTGTTAACCTGTAATACACATTATCTGCATCCCTTTAATTCTATTACACTGCCATCTAACATGGCCTTACTAAAGTTTTACACGCAGCTTTTTCAGTTACCACAGTTACCGTTTGTGTCAGCTGCCAATTTTTACAAGATCCATTTCCATTCCCATACTATCACTAACTGCTGTCTTTTCGTAGTTTTATGTACTTGCTTAACTTCATGCACCAAGTACCTAATCCGTATAAAATTGGAGGTTCTTACATTTTTTTAATGCTGTTTAAATCCATTTTTTGGGGTGAGCAGTAGCTTAACTCCATTACACCAAGTCAGGCTGTGAATTCTAACTACTAATAGGCTCAAATAAGACTATTTAATAACCAAACAGCCACTGGTCAACAGCAAAGAGGAGTCTGAGGTGTAGGAGAGCTGGGTATGACCTGTAGCCAGTGTTTTGACAAGTTCAGCTCTAAACTGAACTTTGAGGCGGCTAGTTGTATTCATTGGGAATGTAGGAATGTTATTTATAATGCTGTTTCCCCGTGTTCTTTGTATTTACCAGAAATATTTTGTGTAATGCATCATAGGATTGTGTTTATTGGTTTTGAAGCGCCACCAAAATAGGTGTTTGTAGCAGTGTCTGCAGATTGGTAATGGTAGCAGGGTTTCTTGAGCCAGGTAAATGTGCCCTGCCTTCCATATCCTTTTGTGACATCTTTCACTGTTTCAGTGACCTGTTTGCTTGTGTAGCTGTATGGTCTTTTAAGCTGGGGAATTGTTGGGTTGGTTGTTTGGTTTTTTTTTGTTTTTTGTTTTTTTTTTTTTTAAAAACCAACATGGCAGGAAAACAGGGAGAGTGATGCAGAGTTGACAACAAACTGTTTAGACAGGGAGGTTTGGGAAGAGGAAGGGGTTTGTGTCAGAATTGTTGTCTAAGAAATGTGTGTGTAATGTCAGCCTGAGATTTACTGATACCATTTTTCCAGACTGTGAGACCTTAGGTTGTGACAGAAACTCTTTAGTTCCAAATTTGTGAAACTTGTGGTTTGTATTGATAGATGTGATGATGTTTCTATGCTGAATCTGATGATTCAGATTCATGTTTCTATCTATGCAGCATGCTAGTCCTCCTCTATTCATGATGTTCCAAACTTGCCTAAAAAAATAGGTACTTTTGAGGTTAGGGTTATTAATTAAAGTTTTAAGTGATAGACTAAAGGTATTTCACTAATAACTTCCCTTAAGCTCATTTTTTTTTCTTTTCAGGCAGATTCTTGGTTTCGTTTTTTTAATTGTTGTCTTACCAGTCTGTTTTTCTAAATCTTCAAGTTCTTCTGCTTACCACCATTTTCCATTTGAACTAGTGATTTCCTATGTAAGCTAATGTGCTGTAATAAATGAGATAAGCTACATTTTCTTAACCTAAATGTCAGCTATGTAATTAATGTTACATTTTATTGTGCTTTTATTCTAAAGCCTTACACAGAGCTGAAATCAGACTAATGGGTCTATAGTTAACAAAGTAATTTTTTCTTTTCTTTAGTATGGGCATATCTTCATCCTCCAGTGATACTTAGTAAAAATGCTTTTTTACTTGCCTTAAAAAGCTTGCCTTATAGTTTCATTATCCAGTTCATTACTTGGACGTGGAGGTAATTTTAGATTGTCTTTCCAAATTCAGTCCATTTAGCTTAACTTTTGCTCCTGACTCAGATCCAGTACTTCTAATTTCTGTCTGTGGTCATGAGAGTTTTACCCCTGTGTTCTGTGCAGTTGCTGCAGCAAAATACTAGTTTGGCTTTGAGGAACTACATATAGAATATCTTGACCTTGTGCTCACTGCTGTCACATCATATTCCCTGGTTTTCTGTCCGTTTAACTGAAGAACTTTATTCATAAACTAACTTCTTCTGCAAAGTCCATCTTACCTTTCACAGGTTCTTACTTTGTCCCTATACATACCTTTGGTGGTATATCTTTATTTTGATTAAGCTCTTTTTTTTTTTTTTTTTTTTTTTTTTTTTTTTAGGCACTCTACTATTTATAAAGGAACTTATTTTGGGTTTAGAGGCCTTCCCCTGTGGGTGTTTGTTTTGCCTGTGTTTGTGATGCAAGTCCCAGATAATTTTTGTGTGTTTGACACAGATGCCTTTGACACTTCTTGATCTCCTTGCTCAGCTTGACTTAACTGACGGCATACTTTAATTGCTCAGTTTGCTGATACAGTAGTAATTTTCCACTCAGGTTTAAGCACTGGTTAAATGTAATCTGCATTCCATTTTTCCACCTTTAAGGTCAATCGTAGCTAATCCTTCTTGAGTTAGGAGACACTGAGATTAAATTCTTTTGATGCTTATTGCTGTTGTATTGCTGAATGAAGTATGCTTTATTAAACTACTAATGTCCTCATACATGTAAATCAGCTTTATTTTCTTACTTAAGCTTCCTTTTTAAACGTAGTCTAATACAGATTTCTTACACAGATTTCACCGTTTTCTTGATGTGAACAGTCACAAAGTGGAGAGGACGATAGAAGGGTAAGTTTTGTGCTTATGGATTAATAATGCATTGGTTCACTTTTTTGGAAACATTTTTGATACTATTTTTGTTATTAGAATTCATGAAAAATTGATAGTTCATTCTGACCTTGGAAAAGCTGCAAGCTGGAAGAGACTAACAGAAAAATTTCTGAACTTGCCACTCCCAAGTGTTGAAGAAACAAAGGTAAGTATGTTGCAATTTCCTTGTTCTTTTTTTTCAGAACTCTTGTGCTTATACTGACGAAGAGGACTTAGTTGTAATGTTGTGTTGGAAAATTCAGATGACTTAGCAGTGGAGTTTGCAGTTGCTGTTCATTTCATGGGTTTTCAGTGTTGTATTTTTTAATTTCCCCATTTATTTTAGAAACGTGTTTATTGTCTTTTCAGGGTTTCAGCACTTACATGACATCTCATTGCAGAGCACGTTTTATGGTCAACGTTGTTCTAATGTTGTAGCTAGAATCTAGATAGATCTGGATTCCCATCTGTTCTAAAACAATGGAGAACTGAGCAGTTCTTTGCCCATTTTTTTACCTCAAGTAACGCATCTGAATGTGTTGATTTTAGTATTTCCAAGTGGAGGGCTCCTGCTCTGTAGCTTCCTTATTGACAGTATGTATATATTTCACCTTTGATACACTTTGTATCACATCAATTTAGGATATGGACTGGATGAATATGGTAGAAGTTTTCTCACTTGGTCGCTTTCCAGTTTGGTAGTTCAATAGTGAATTTGATCTTTGAAAACTGAAAGTCCCTGATACTGGGAAATTTAAGCTTGTGATTTGAGAGGTGCTACTCCATGTAATGATACTCTTGAACAAGGCTGTGTGTTCTGAATTGTCATCTGATTTTACTTCTCATTGAACTGACATTTACCTCTTTGCACTGTTTTAGGTTTCTTCTAATTTGTGGGGAAAACCTTGGAACCCTCAATAGCTTACACATATCATCAGTAGTTATACTGTACTCTGCAGATTTTTGAAAAAGTACCTTTAGTTGTGCTTGTTTTGAGTCAAAATGAAAACCAACCAAACCAAACCAAAAGCCCAAGCAAGCACTTAATACTCGAATGTTGCAAGTTGCTAAGATTTGAAAGAGCCCTTTTTTTGTCCTCTTTTTTTTTTTCTTTCTTTTCTTTTGAAAATGGAACTGAGGGTAGATAATATCTCCTATTTGAGAAGTTAACCTGCATTTAGTTTTTAGCAGTGGCACATAACTGGGAAGACTGAGTATTTATCAGCTTTATGACTGGTAAGTGAAACACCAGCCTGCACATGTGATTCTGTCAATGACCTATTGGTGTTCTTTGATGAAGTCTTACAGAGTCAGTAATGTTCAGTGGGAACATACTATATTCCATATATACTAGATGAGTGTGATGCTGCTCTATCAAAATTTGAATTTATTTTTTTTAAATACAAGCAGCTGTCTTTCCAAAATAGCTTTGTAAGTGGGTGTATGTATGTGTCTAAGTGTATATAATGTAGATAACAGAATCTCCATGTGTCTGGATATGAAATGGTCTGCTGAAGAACTTTGGAAAGTTAGACTCAGGCTAAAGAAAAATCTTTCCTTAATAAGGAATGGTTATGCTGTAAGCAGTTATTAGGGAGTAAACCATAACACAAATCTCTGCAACATACCAGTGTTGGCACAGTATTCTAACCAGACTGAAAGCCAACCGCATTAGTGCAATACTGGATTTAAAGATGGATCCTTCATGCTTTGTGTAGATTTTCTGAGGGAAAATAGTGTGAACACGATACTAAAATGTAGCAATTTTAGCAAAGTGTTTTAGCCTCTGAAATAATCAGCTATACAACTAAGGGAACCTAAGACTTAGTTTCCTGCAGGCCAATTACCTGTGTCATCCTGCCCCATCCATGTTAATGTAGCTGTCCATTATTCCTTGTTCCCTGGTGACTTCTTAACTTTTATAGTACTTCAGGGTTCCTCTTAATTCTTTTCCTTATTCTCTGATTATCAGCTCACTAAGAGGTGGCTTATGCTGTGGCTACTTTTGGAGTATTTGTATATTGATTGGCAATTAGTAGGCAAAAGAGAATGGATAACATTCAATATCATGTTGCAGATGTTATTTTTGTAATTCAGGACTGCGGAATGGGAACTAATGGGGAGCATTCCTTCAGATAACAGGCTGAGTTTGTTC
The DNA here is from genome assembly GCF_023638135.1 of Falco biarmicus. Taxonomy (NCBI): domain Eukaryota; kingdom Metazoa; phylum Chordata; class Aves; order Falconiformes; family Falconidae; genus Falco; species Falco biarmicus. The sequence continues at coordinate 72,832,239 of NC_079289.1, read as the reverse complement.
CTAACCAAAATATTGTAGACCACTTACTGACTTGCTTTTTCTTTTTTAATGTGTTTTGAAGACAGATACACACTATTCCATACTGTCTCTTCTGTTGTGTTTGTCTGATTCTCCATCCAACACCACCTATGTGGAAAAACCAAGAGTCAAAGAAGTGGGTAAGTTTACAAGATGTTTGCTAATATCTGTCATATTGCTAATGACAGATACAATCCATTAACACAATCTGATGAGAAGGACATTTTTCCTCTCCATTTTATTATCTCCTTCACTTCAAGGTGCTTTATTGATTGTCTTTTTGTGATTTATACATTTAAAGTAGCCTGCAAAGCTTTCCTGCCCCCATTTTATGTTACATCACCTAATGAAGTTTTCCAGCCACTAAAGTACATTGGGAGCTCTTTTTGGCTTGTAGTGCTATCACTTACCTACATTCTCCACCTGTTCAGCAGTGCTTACATGCTCAAAGCCACATAACAAGTTTCTATCCTGTCTCTTGTCTTGCACCTCAATAGGAGGTCTGTTGAAACAGCTTTGGTGATGTAAATTCCTATGTTCCCTATGTAGGCAAGGAAAGGGAAATACCTTTGAAGGTTTCCAGAGGGAGATCCCAGCTGCTTGCTTTCTAAAATAGGACTATTTCACTCACTGCCTAAAAATGAGGCTTGTGCTTAAGTTTGAGTGGATACCATCCCCCATTTGTTTACAGTGTTGTATCATAGACTGAAAGAAGAATATTTCAGACTAACCTAAAGAAAATCTTGCATCTTAAGATTCCTTTTTGAATGATCTCTGCACATTCCCTCGGCGGTGTTTTGAATGCACTTTCAGCCCATTCCAGGAATGTGAATATGAAGAGGTTATCTCAAACAACACTAATTACAGTTGAGTAAGCTTCATGTTTAAGATATAATATATTGTAAGTGTGATTGTTATTTTTAAAGTATTACATATCACATCACACGTATGTGGTGTCTTTTTCGAAGAGTAAGACAGTTCTTGCTTTATGTTGTTTACAGTCCAGGATCCTTGTGCATATGTAAATTATACATTTAGAATGTTTCCACCAAGCTGAATGGGACTAGTTGCAATAACTGATGTGTTGCATTCTTGCATGTTTTTCCAGGATTAAAGCATAGGGTAGTGTAACATAATGCAGATAAATGTGCTGATGGCACGCTATGTTGCATATTTTGAGTCTGTAAGCAACAAATCTGAGAACTAATAAATAAGGAATGTACGTGGTTGATATGTCACAATTTACACGTCATGTTGAAAGTATGTAATTTTGTTAAAGGAACAGTGGTGTAACTTTAAGTGGAAGGGAATGCCTTTTGATTTAGATTTAGAGTAACAAGGTAATTTTTACTTTGGAAATGTTTTTAGAGGAAAAGAGTTAATTGATACTTACTATTTATACATTTATTTTTTCTTAGAAAAGGAAGAAGAATTTGATTGGGGAAAGTATCTGATGGAAGGAGAAGAAATCTACTTTGGCCCAGGTGTAGATACACCAGTAAGTAATTTCTTAAGGTAAAAAACCCAAACTGTATAAACTGGTTTGAAGTATGTTAGAGATCTGGTTAAGTTGTATTTGTATGCTCTGCACATTCATTCTGGTAGGATTCCCCGGTATGTTGCTACTTACTTAATACCATGAAATATGCACAGACCCAAGCAGAATAACAGTAATACAAATGTTTTTGGTTTTCACCATGTTTTGACTTAGTCCTGCACCTAAACTGGCTCCTTCTGCTGACCCCTGCCTGCTCCTAATCAGAACTTGCTGTAGTTCTGTGATCTTTTCCAGTTCTCTCATTTGTCCATTTATTAATGTTATGTATAACTTAAATCAGTCTCTGGTAGACAGTTATGTTAGTCTTAGTGTCCTGGATTTACTTTATAGTGGAAGAAAGGAGAATAGTTTATGTTTGGCTTGAATAGGAGGTGAGTCTGTCTCCTGTGTTGTACTGAAGCGTATGGGGTTTTGTTGCACTTCAGGATTGGTCTGGAGAAAGTGAAGAGGAGGAAGACACTCAGCCTTTGAGCAGAGAGGACTCTGGTATTCAAGTAGACAGGACGCCTTTAGAAGACCAAGATCCAAATAAGAAAACAGTACCTAACGTTTCCTGGAAAGGTTAGAATAAGCAGTAATTCTGATATAGTCACACATACTCAAACTTAGCAAGCTAATGCAGCTTTATTGTTCTTTATTGAGGTATTGTGTTTTAGACAAGTATTTGTAGTTTTAAGGTGTACCTTGTTGTTCACTACATTTTTTTTTGTTTTGTTATTTCTAACAGTAAAGAAGCAATATGGAAGGTTTGATCTGATTTCTGTTGTTGCTAATGGAGAAGAATTCTGTTTTATTTCTGTGGAAATGTACATGGATATTCCAATATAGAAAGGAAAATTTATACAGTAAATGTAGCACATAGTTGTATGGATATAACTTAAATGTTTATTATTAAGTATCGGAATGCTGAAATAAAACTTGGTTGACAGTGGAAACAGTTGACTCAGTTTTGGGTATGAAGCATTTTTTTTAAAAAAGTAATTTTATGTGATTAAAACACTAGTGGCTTACTCTTGAATGGCTTCAGGGGAGTATTAACTGTAGCTATATACTTTGCATAGAATGTTGTAGGATACAGGATACTTTGTGTAAGAAGATTTCATTATATATGTTGTATAAGCAGTAGCTGTCTAACTGGGATTAGGTTAAGTTTTCTTGATAATCACATTTAAGAAAAAAATCCCGCTTTTAGGAAATGTTCTAGATACGTAATAAAAAGGAACATAGTAACAAAATTGATATTTGGCAGTTTATTTTTAAAGTCAGCTTGGTTTTGTAGATATTTGGGGATTGCTTGAGACAGAAGCATATTTTCTGAAGAAGAATTGGAAACTACATGTATCTCCAAATTTATTTTGTAGGACTTTTGCACCTTCTAGGAGAGGAGGCATTTCTATGTAGATTTACTTGTCTGTGATGGTATCGTATATATGAGTGCAGTAAAGTGTAAATAGTTGTGAATTATACTCCTTTGCAAAGATCTGTGATTCCCGCAGCTGAGTGGATAGGCATATCAATAACTTTTTTCCTGTGTTTTATAAGCATTTCCTGAAAAAATAAGAGTATCTCACAGTTTGTCACCTGTTTTCACAGTTGGTGAACCCGATGCTCGCAGCTGGCTGGAGCAGCATGTAGTTCCTCAGTACTGGACGGGAAGAGCTCCTCGCTTTTCACATAGTTTGCACTTGCATTCCAACCTGGCTGCAGTCTGGTAAGAAAACAGTATCGCTTATTCCTCACGGGTGTACAATGCTATGTAATGACTTTATTAAGCTTCCTTACTGTGGAAGCATGAAGTTAGTATAGTTATTACTGATTTAGTTGAAAACAGAATTAAAAGGGTACAAATTAATAAGATGAACAAATTAGCTGTTTTTTCTATTAATAGATTCTTCTCCTGTTAATAAGTTTTTATTACATTTGTCATATCAGAAAGAGGGCTTTCTTTTTTCAAAGAAGCAAATCTTATTGTTGAAATTTTTTTGGTTTGACCCTTACAAAGGTTTCCGCGGAACTAATATAGGTGGATTGTAAGTGATCCTGAAAGTGAGGAGTTCCCTACAGTTTTAACTTTTTGTTTGTTTCTGGTGCCTGCCTTACAAAGTTAGGCTTAAACACAGATTGTGTGTGTGGAAGGAACATAAAGCAGTATATCATTGGGGTTTTGGAAAGAAAATGAGAAGGATGTTCAGTTTAAAAAAAATAAAAATATCCCGATTCTTCCCTCTGTCCCAAATTCTGATGTATCAGTACTGCAGTAATACAGATCATTAGATTTGTCTTTGGTTCCTTAATTTAATGAATTTCCTAATCAAGGAGTTAAATTTATTTTAGGTTTTGTTGGTTATCTAGCCATTTATGAACCAATAAGAAATCGGGAACATAAGTAAAGCAATGCTGTTTCTGTTGTAGTGTTGTTAGCAGATGTGTGTTACATATATTATGTACGATATATAACCACTGTTACTTATTTTGAATTTTTGAATTTTTAACATGATTACATGAATTTTACCACTGATGATACCAACAAGTCAAAATACTGCAAATGCAAATAATTTTTCTATGTTTTGCTAAAATATGAAAAATACTGTGAAAGGCTTACAAAGAATGGCATAACATGGGATCATAAGAGAAAGTTTTTAGGTGGCTGTCAGAGTTTCCATTTCTTAATTAAACTTTTGGGCTAAAGTGTGAATTTTCTTGTATGGGTTAGGGGAATTGGCATTTTACTTTTTAGCTTAATGTTTTTAACAGAAAGTAACTACAAATTTTCCCAGTATTGAATAAGAAATAATAAAAAATTATCAAGGATCAAGAATTTAAAAAAATAATAAAAAACCCAATAAAAACCAAACCCACAAACAACAAAACAACACAGATTCAGTACTTCAGGTGTTTCTTACTTAATTGCTTGCCTTGCTACGTACAACTAGGTGATATTTGAATATTTTCCATAGTATTTTTTTTAAGAATATGAAAGCAATCTCTGCTTTTGTTTATACACTTTAAACGCCCCCATGAGCACTGAATCTACTCAGGTATGATAAGAGCAAAACTGAGCCTTAAGATTATTGTTTCATTCTTATTTTCCAGTGAATCAGCTGTTATTTCAGCCATTAAATTGTTTTCATTTCCTTTTTTCTAAGGGACCACCACTTGTACACCAGTGATCCTTTATATGTGCCAGAGGAGAGAACACTAGTCACTGAAACTCAGGTTATACGGGAAACTCTCTGGTAAGAGCAACATCAGAAAGCTGGCATTTTAAGTTCTAGTATTTCTTTCAAGAAAATGAGAGATTTGAAGTTGTGTGAAGAAAGAATTATTACTGAGCTTGCACCATAGCTGGCATAAAGATGATGCTTGTGTGTGTTAACCATTCACTTTCACAAAGAAGAAAGTAACTTACTACTTCATGTATGCATTAGTTCTTCAAGTCTAATTGTTAAGAGGAACCAACCTGTTCTTATCCTGCCCCTATGGATTCTTGGTACAGTGTCCAATTTTAGAAGGCAGGTTGGAGTCATCCTATAGCTGGAAATTACAAATGTCAGGGAGCTTTAGGAGATGTTTACTGGATGCTAGTGTTTTGTTGTTCTTGTTCTAACACAGCTTACAGTGTTAATTGATCTGTAGTCCCCTTTTATTTGAAGAAAAGAAACCTTTAGGCAGGGAGAGCTAATTGTTTTATTAATGATACAATTATGAGTCCATGAAGGGAAAACAATTACTCCTCTTTTTGTTTCTTTTCAAGGCTACTTTCAGGAGTGAAAAAGCTTTTTATATTTCAGCTGAATGACGGAAAAGTGGCTGTGCGGAATGATATTATTGTAACTCATTTAACACATGTAAGTTGTTTCTGAATCTCAGCTGAATACGTCTGTCATTAGGCAGATGTATTTTTGAGGAATAGCAAATTAAACTGCTTGTGGAAAAATTACATTTCCACAGTTGTGTTTTGAGTAAACCAAGAACATGCGATTTAATAAAACTGAATGGACTGTTCCCATGTCTGAGAACGTGATGAAGTGATAGAAATGGCAGAATTTTGTTACATTTTAATACATCGAAAAATCTTACAATTTCATTTTTAGGCTTTATAAAATGTAGATTTTAATTAGATGAGTCTAAAAAGTTTGGGGTTTTTTTTCCCCTAGAATTGCCTGAGATCTGTATTGGAACAGATAGCGGCATATGGTCAAGTTGTGTTTAGGCTACAGAAGTTTATTGATGAAGTGATGGGACACAGCCCGGAAAGCATAATGCATGGAACAGCTTCTACTCCAAAGAAAACTACTGAAGCCCCATTCAGAACCTACCAAGCTTTTATGTGGGCCTTGTATAAATATTTCATTAGCTTTAAAGAAGAACTTACTGAAATTGAAAAATGCATAATCAACAAAGGTACAGTGCACGGGAAATTTTACAAGAGGGGGGCACACAAGGAAATTTTTACAAGAGGGAAACATGAAAAACATTATGTGGATACATTTTGAAACTGAAAGATGCCATGCAGCATTTCAAAATCTCATTAATAGCATTGAAAAAATCTGATTTTCTCTTGAATGTTACTTCTATACATCTTTGGGTTGGTTTTTTTTTTTCAGATAAAACAGTCACACTTTCAATAGTAATAGATAAGTTGTCTCCCCGGCTGGCACAGCTGAAGGTGCTTCACAAAGTTTTCAGCACAGGAGTAGCGGAAGTGCCACCTGACACCAGAAATGTTGTACGAGCATCTCATCTGCTTAATACTCTCTACAAAGCTATTCTTGAATATGACAGTGTTGGAGAAGCGTCTGAGCAAACGGTAGGGGAAATCATTCCTTCCTTAATAGAACAACACATTAGAAAATGCCCTAACTTAGAATTCTTTCTGGTGATGGAGCACACTAGCCTTCAGCTACACAGGATTGAGGACAGATTTGATATCCATAATACATTATTACTGTTTTCTGACATGAGTCCAGTCAACCTGGACAAAATCAGATTTATGAGGAGATCAGCAGCAGTGTTTTTTGGAGAGGGGATGAACTGCGGGGAATCACAGGTCAGGAAGCTGTTACGAAAGAGGGAGCTTTGGAATAGCTGTCCCTCCTATGTCTGCAGATGATTAATCCAGTTAATGCTGAAATGTTGGGTTTTGGGGTTTTGCAGTAATTTGTTGATTATGCTGCTGAAAATATAGTCAATGTTATCATGTCCTTTTATTTTCCTGTTTTCTATATTATAAAACCACAGAATGTTTTATGACTATCCCTTACTGTTTAAGAGATGTTAGAGTGGAAAAAAAATGAAAACTGCTGTTTGGGTCCAACTGTGATGACAAAAGTAACAAGGGGAAGCATGCACAATGCAGGCGTCCGTTAAAACTACAAAAGCTGTAATTTTAGTTTAACATTTTCTCTTTTAAAACACTTAAGTGTAGTGTATATTTTATAAACTATGATTGCACAGTTGAGATGTTAGGCTTTGACATATTGATTCTAATGTTTAGTATAAAAAGTCACCCGCTTTTTCTTTCTCTCTTCCTCCCTCCCTCTAAATTCAGGTATCTCTTCTGTTCTCTCTCTGGGTTGAAACTGTGAGGCCATACTTACAGATAGTGGATGAGTGGATAGTCCATGGTAATCTGTTTGATCCTGCAAAGGAATTTATCATTCAGAGGTAGGGATGCTGATACTGGACACAGGTGACACTGGGCAAGTATGAATACAAACCCTGTTGTAGAACCTAGGAAATAGAAGGTGACAATAAAAGTAGTTTTTCATGTTTGTTATTTTGCTTAAGAAGAATTACTGTCTTGATGATACTTTTATAACTTGTCTTAAACTTCCCATTAGGGAAATTGCATTAGATACGGAGCTGTACCAGGTATTATTCCGACATAGAAATCAAATGTTTTGGTTTTCCATCTGGAATAAAGAATTAGCAGTCTGACTCTGAGTGTGTTGACTTCTAAAAAAACCAGTAAACTTTTTTTTTCAAAACCAAGACATTTGCAAAAATTACAAAATTTATTTTTTAATTCTTCTACTAATCTGTAGTTGTTATAAATCAAATGCTATTTAGACTTAAAATACTCGTTGCTTCCAACTTGTACTACAATATGGTGTCTTGAATTACATGCACATATCCTAAACATTATTTGAGCTGTTAATATTTCTTCTGCTTATATGCTACATTTTGCTGGTCCCTTTTTTGACAGCTTGAAGTAGAAAGTGAATATAGAAATTGGTTTTGGCTCATAATTACAAATCCGTTTTCCCCTGTCTGCCAAACTTAATTGAACCTCTGTCTGTTAAGGCAGGTCAAGGTGAGCATGAAGTAAGTGAACAACTTAAGTACTATTGTAATAGATCGTCAGTAGCTGAGATCATTAATGTCCTTGTTACATCCTACTTGACTTTTCTTTCTGTGGTTCTGTAGTTGTTTTCAGTGCTACCAGCAGGGGTGATTTCAACTTCTATTTATATTTGTGCTTCATTTTAGTTCATTTAGGCAATTTTTCATCTGACTTCAAAGACCAAACTGAGTGTCTGATGTAAACAATACAAAAAAGCAAAGTGAACTATGAATTGAGTTTCACCTACTCTACAGTTTTTCAGTTTTCCCAGTTGTAGTTGCTTCATTGTGGGTTTTAAATAAATCTGCAAGTCAGTCACTAATCATTTTGTTATTAAGGATGCATGTCACTATGAATAGTTAACTTCCGGAACAAATCTAATTATAATTACTCTCTTTGCCATGTTTGGGGGGTTTATTTGGCTACACAACTGTTTTATCTCTTTCGAGCTGATTCTTTATCCTGCTAAAGCTGTCATCCTTTCTAGAGGTGTCTAGATAGTTTGTGATATGAATGAACTTACCTTACATGGTTTTGACAGTGCTTCTTGACTATTTTAAGAGAAAAGCAAAGTACAGAGCAAAGATAATGCACATGTGCTAGTAATGAAGTTTTGTCTTTTGGAAAGGGAAATACTCACCAGCTTTTTATTTCTTTCCAGAAACAAAAACGTTCCAGTTAATCACAGAGATTTTTGGTATGCTACCTACACGTTATATAGTGTGTCAGAGAAGACTGAGAATGAAGAGAAGATGAGCGATAATGCCAGCGCTAGTTCTGGCAGTGATCAGGCCCCTTCAAGCAGGCAACACACTATGGTCTCTTTTCTGAAACCTGTGCTGAAGCAAATCATCATGGCTGGAAAATCCATGCAGCTGTTGAAGAATCTTCAGTGCAAAGATGGCTCTCCACAGCAGGCTGCGTCAAGAGGTGAGATGTCAGTTTGTGGGCTGTCATGCCATAGGGTATGTAAACAGTATAGGTGTATTTTTTTTGTAGTAGTGTTTCCATCATTTTAGAATAATATAGCACTCCATGTTGAGTGTCAGTATCGTGGCTGGAAACTTCCACTCTGATTGAAAACACCTACTTTTCCAATACAAACAAGTGAAAAGAGCAAAGTAATAAAGATTTGAGTATTCCCTTTGCTTTATTTTTTAAATTGCTTCAGATTTTTCTGAAACTTGTTTTCATGTGCTTGTAGAACTGTTTCTTTTTGTTATGAGACAAAAGAAAACAGCTGTATGTTCTAATAGTAAAGCTGTTGTTTTCCATTATTAATGGTTGATAGCATATGGAACTTTTTATTTTTTTTAGTGCTTACTAATTACTATTAGATTAAATAATTGAATATTTAGGATATTTATCTTGAATCATTGTAAAACCTTGTACAACAGTGTAACAAATGTTGATTTTTTTAAAAATAATTTTTTTTTGTTTTGCTGTTTCTTGATGTTAGTGGTAGAACTATTTATTTTGGAGACTCTCTAGGTTTATTTCCCACATTGGTGTGAGAATATAGTGTATTCTGGTGGATACTGAAGGGTTGTTTCAGGTGCTAAGCATTAACTGCCTTTGCACCTGAAGAAGGAAGTTCTCTAACAGTTTCAGAAATTTTTCATATTACAGACACCTGTTCAGCAATCTGTTTGAACATATACCTGTATTGGACTAGACCTACTGTTTTAGCAATACTTACTTCAGTATGTATTTGAGCTTTTTCCTCAAGTAAATGTTGGACTATGGAGTTCTTTTAGTTTGGATGTTTCCTCTTAAAATCTTACCATGGAATGTGTTGTCCAATTTAGATGCTGAACGAAAGAGTTTGTATACGCTGTTCTTGGAATCGGTGCAGTCTCGCCTGCGGCATGGAGAAGAGTCTGTTCCAGATATTATTACAGAACAGCAGGCCACAAAGCAGAGCCTGATAAAGATGCAGTCTATAGCAGAAAGACACTTGGAACTGGACGATGTCCATGACCCACTGCTGGCTATTAATTTTGCCAGGTAAATGAATAATCTTCCTACTGTGTTGTTGAGAGCAATATTCTGCCATGACATTACCAGGTGACATTTAGTAAACCAAATTTTTATTGCTGCTGCTGAAAAGAAGCAAGCGCAGAATAAAGAGGAGCACCAACATCAGTGACAGAAGCTAACTAAAGACTACCCTTGTGCTTAGTTAAGGAAAAACAAAATCTGCGAAGAATCTGCTACTCCTGTCTGTTATCGTAGAAAATGGGAGTAACCTAACATAACGGGCTTTTAGCAAATAAGTGTTTTAATAGTGAATGCTGTTGTGAATTCTAAACTTTTAAATGTGTTTGCTTGGAATTTGTACAAAAGTCTTTGATTTGTACCAAGTCTGTTCTTTGAAGAATGCAGCTTCAGTTGTGCTGGGCTTAAGTAATTTAACTTTAAAAGCCTTCCAAAATTCCTGTTAATTGCATAAAAATTCTTTGTTGTTCAAGATACTTATAAGCTCTATATGACTTCCTTCATTATGGAAATTAGCAGGAAAGATGAAGTCTGAAAATCTTTCTTTCTTTGTGATTACAAATAAGAAAATAGCTGTTTATGTGTTTCCTAAATACTAGTTGGTGATTTACATGTTTTCATTTCAGTCCTAGGAGGAGTTTGTTGTAAAGAAATCATAATTAATAGTAGATGAGACTATTACTTCCCTTGTTCATTGGGACTGCTCTGTTTTTCAAAATTGATAGATTAATTCAGTATCTGACTCATCCAGTCATTCAAGGCAGTAACTGCTATGAGCTGGACTTCTTTTATGATGGATTCAGGTAGCGAGTATCTTCTCACAAATTATTATAATAATTTTATCATTTCTGTTACAAACTTACCAAGTGCAGACTGCAGATACTCTCTTTTCATAACATAATATTACAGATAATATGTAGGGACTGCATATTTAAGGTGCCTCAAACACACTCATCCATGTGCGTGGTGGGCTTTTTTGTTTGTTTTGTTGTTGGGTTTTGCTTTTTTTGTTGGTGGTGTTCAAATATTTACTTTGTTTCTTTAATTGTATTTTTCTTTCCTGGGAAGTTTATCTGACTGCTGTATATGCATCATACAGTTTTAAAAGTTCCTAAGATAATGGGTTTGTTTATTAAGTTGTGGAGTGTTTGAACTTGATGTTATTTTTCAGAATTATTCCTCGAACAATTATGTGATTATAGTATGCCATCCTTTTTGACATTCTCATGCCTGGTCATACAAAAACAGTGTGGAGGACCACTGAACAGGCTTAATGTGTACTGTAGTTAAGAAACAGGTTTTATTACTGCTGCACCATATATTTTAGAGCAGAGGATCCAATTTTGATTAAAACTCTTGGTAGTGTAACATTTTGCATACCATATGAACTACAAACCTTCTTCCCTAAGTAGTTTGTTTTATTTTGAAGATTGTATTTGGAACAGAGTGACTTCCACGAGAAGTTTACTGGTGGAGATGTTTGCGTGGATAGATCTTCAGAATCCGTGACCTGCCAGACTTTTGAACTGACATTGAGGTCTTGCCTTTATCCCCATATAGACAAGGAATACTTGGAATGCTGTGGTAATTTAATGCAAACTTTAAAGGAGGATTATAGGTAAGAAAATAGATTTGGTTTTCCCAGACTTTTTTTTTAAATTACCAGTGGTATGCCATACACTAAAAGGATCAATTTTATGTTCTGTTTCTTCTCCAATTTGATAACCAACAATAAAATCATTAAGGAGGAAAGGGGTATCTAACATGATAAAATCCTGGGTGAAAACTTGGTCTAGCTTAAATCAGCAGCAAAACTGTCATTTGTCTTCAGTGGATATTCAATGGGGAAAATGTTTCGAACAAATGTTGTCATTTGAAACTGGAAGACAAATTTTAGGAAGCTGGAATATATCTAATAAGAGATTCAGTTATGCTACTAAAACATGTATAGTAAGCATAAGAGTATTATGTGGTACCCTTTATATAACAGAGTAAAATGTCCTTTTGCCTTTTACCTTTCATATGGTCATAAGTCATCATACTTTTAATCTCTCTAAAATACTTGATGTATTTATAGTCATAGTTCTTGTGAGAGTTGTAGCAGTACTGTTCTTCCTACTTTATCAAAAAAGGAAAATCCATATCATAACATTCTGGGGCTCTATATTAAAGTATCTTCTTAGACAGCTCTCCCTGAAAATTGCATCTCTTTCCATAAGTTATGTATATATAGAGAGGGACAGATTTTCCAAACTTCAAGCTATTTCTGAGAATTGCCTGGCCTTGTAAGATAGCTGAATACCATGAGCACTTCGTTAAAGTTAGCAGGGCTGTTCAAGCTTACAGGAAAAAATTGTTTGGTTATATTGTTTTCTGTGAATGTAAGTGAAGAAATGTCTGTTGGTTAAGCAAAGCATTTATTGTGGACTTAAGTTTGTGTTCAACAGTGAGTTCTTGTAGTGAGGAAGCTTTAAGTTTTTTTGTTCCTGTAACAGTTGAGCTTGATTTCAGTTGCATGATTAAGACTGAGGGAATGTTATATATTTGTTCCTGTTTAGGCTTGTAGAATATTTGCAGGCAATGAGAAACTTCTTCTTACTTGAAGCTGGAGATACCATGTATGACTTCTATACGTCTATTTTTGACAAAATTAGAGAAAAGGAGACTTGGCAGAATGTTGCTTTCTTAAATGTTCAACTTCAGGAAGCGGTTGGGCAACGCTATCCAGAGGACAGTGCAAGGTAAAATGCAAAATCCTGCAAAATATAGTTTAGTGATGTTTCTTTCACACCTACCTGTACTAATGTGCTTAACTTCCATAATGCAATACTAATTATTGCATACTCATTAAAAAAATCTGTTCTAATGAAGTTTTGAGTTGTTGTCATCTTTTCTACCCAAGTCTTTCAGATTAAATCAGACAGTTGGTATTTAGCAATAGGAAATTAAAAAAAAATAATGAAACTAACCACTAATTAAAAACAGATTATCACCAATTAAATCACTTGTTTCCTTGAATAGGTTGTCTATATCATTTGAAAGTGTTGATACGGCAAAGAAGAAACTCCCTGTCCACACCTTAGATGGTTTGACATTAAGTTACAAGGTAGTAAGTTAAAATTGCTGTAGTTCTTATTCTAGAACATAATGTGAAATGTTGTATTAAAGAGACTTACATTTTCTGTCTTGATTGTTCTCTCCTTTTCTTAGGTTCCTTGGCCTGTGGATATAGTTATAAGCTTAGAGTGCCAAAAAATTTACAATCAAGTTTTTCTGCTCTTACTGCAAATAAAGTGGGCCAAGTATAGTCTAGATGTTTTACGATTTGATGGTAAGAAACATCTTCAGTGAAAGATACTCTAAAAACTTGTTCTGTTGTCTGAGAATAGAAATAGTCTTCTGGTTTCTGCAGTAAGTAGTATAAACCAGTTAGAATATGATTAATTCTAGAAAATATTAATCTCTATTAGCTTTGCAAATTAGATGTATTAAGCAGGGCATATTTTTCACTTCAGCTTCAGGGACAACAGTATTCATGCATTCCCTTTGTCTCTGATTCAGGTCTAGTTAGTTGTATTGGAAACTTGTTTCTTCATTCCTCAGTCTTTGCTGTTGAAAGAAGGTCTGTCTACCACACCCAAATGTTTTGCTTTATGTATAGTCCAAGTTTTTATGACTAATGCCTTGCAAACAATTTAAGAAAACAAGATGAAAAATACTCTATTAGAGATTGAAATGGTAAGCTCGACAGCTGGGAATACATACTCTAAGCTGCAATTTAAGTACCTGGGGACTGTGGAAAGAGATCTTTTGGTGTCTCCTTCACCAGGTTAATTTTTATACTCTTACTGTCCTGTATAAAGTAGATGCACGCTTCATGTTGTAGAAGAATAAATTAGAAAGTTGATGGGTTCAACTGCGTTTTGTACACCAGTTAAGTCATTCTCTTCCTAAATACACTTTTTTGTGTATACTTACTTAGTTTTTTTATTGTTTATATTTTATGGGTATGGCTTTGTGCTTAAATTTTTTTCCCTTTGTATATACACATTTGATAGTATACACATTTTTAATGTAGATTTTTTTTTTACCCTTTCATATAATCTTTAGTTCCTAAATAGCATTTCCTATTCTAGTATTTATCAAATTACATTGTACATACACTGTCAAACTATTCATGGTATTGTTGCTATATGTTAATAACACACCTGAATTGCAAGAAAAATTTTACATCGGTATTGTGTGTAGAATAATAAATAACACATTTCACTTTTAAGTGATATTTTAGCTACAGTTTGTCTTCATAAGCACTTCAGTATACTAATCTTGCCTTTTCTTTTTAGAACTAGTCTGTGCTGCAGAAAACCCAGAGGCAAAGGAAGGAACTGTAGTAGAACAAAGAATGCTTCCTCTATTTGGAGTGCAAACAGAAAGTATAAAACAACAAATACATCGCATGTTCCTCTTAAGAGTGAAACTTATGCATTTTGTTAACAGCCTGCACAACTACATCATGACTAGGGTTTGTCTTAAATCACAATTTCGTTTATATTAAGAATGTGTAACTGGAGATGCAATATTAATTTTCCTTTAAAAAAGCAAAATCTTAGTCTAATGTCCTTTCTGCAAAATGATTTTGAGCTAACATGTTTCAGTTTTAACTTGGCAGTTTTAAAAGCAGTAATTCTAAAAATGCTTTAGAAGTTCTACATGCATATGATTGATCTTTGGATGTTACTAGTTCTTTTTGTTTGTTTCTCCCAATGCTAGAAGACTGAAGCACAGTCACGTAAAAAACAGGTTTCTGTAAGCTGTTACTCTCTTAAGAGCTATTATGCTTACAGAAGTGTTACTACACATTTTAGTTAAATGGATCCTTCTCAAAAACCTCTAGTATGGAGATCCAAAAGTGTATACATGACTTCTCAAATATGAAGATAATGCACGTAGACTCATACCTGCTCTGCTATTACTATTGCATTTTTTTTGCCTTCAGTAAAATTAATAGACTCCAAATCAGCTGCTCTGGGGATAGTCTGTCTGCCCTTGTGCAATGGCAGTATTCCCATTTGTATAAGGAATGTCATTGTGCAGTTATGAGAAGGCCTCAAGTTGTTTGCTATTGGTGGTAATTTGGAGGGTGAGCCTAAAATTTCAGATGGAAGAATGAATGAATTGGGCAATTTTAGGCTCTTAAAACAAACATACAAAAGTATTGGAAGAGAGTCACAAGCAATTGTGTGCAACATAGAATTTAGTAATTGTGGTTGTCTTTTTAAGATTCTTCACAGTACAGGCTTGGAGTTTCAGCATCAGGTAGAAGAAGCCAAAGATTTAGATCAGTTGATAAAGATTCATTATAGATACCTGTCTACAATCCATGATCGCTGCCTACTGAGAGAAAAGGTGGGTGAAAAATAATGGCGATATTTGATATATTGAGTTTAGCAGGACAAGAAAATAGTTTAGTACTATTTGTCCGCCTATTTTGCAGGTCATACATACTAAGCAATATATAGGTACTCTTGAGGAGATGGTGGTAGCTTTTCCAAACTTAATATT
The DNA here is from genome assembly GCF_023638135.1 of Falco biarmicus. Classification (NCBI taxonomy): domain Eukaryota; kingdom Metazoa; phylum Chordata; class Aves; order Falconiformes; family Falconidae; genus Falco; species Falco biarmicus. The sequence goes on along the minus strand of NC_079289.1, from coordinate 72,816,757 downwards.
GAGATCCAGTTTCCCTTGCGAGTCTTGGCTTAATTCTGTCAAGGAGAGAAGATATATATAAATTATTTATATTGGATTTTACACGACTCATTTGTTTCTAAGAGATGGGTGGATTTAAACTGAAATAGTTAATGTCATGAGGATTATACATACTGGTATGGCAGGAAAGGGAGGTACATGAATAGCATGGTAGCTTTTTATTCCACATACTATCTGTGCATAGTCCTTACTGAAATAGTCAGCCATGAAATGAATTAGAGAGCAATTGCCAAACACAAATTAAATTTGGAAAAATCACATTGTACTTAAGAGATTGTTTCTGCAGACCACATTAAATGGCATGGGATACCTTTATATTGCAGCTTAATAATGAAAATTTTTGTGCTTAACAGTGGATTTCTGACAGTTGTTCCTTTTGGTTTAATTGTTATCTTAGGTGAGCTTTGTGAAAGAAGCTATAATGAAAGTATTAAATTTAGTACTGATGTTTGCAGACCGCTGGCAGGCTGGTTTGGGGGCTTGGAAGTAAGTATATATACCTAAAATTCTACATGGTCATGATTTCACAGCTCAGAATGTGATTTTGAGGTATTTTTTATGTGAAATAACAGGACTTTGTTCGGTGTTTAACAGCAGAGCCTGCTGCCGACCAGCACCCCCAGATGCCTTTCTGCAGGGCTGCTCTCCAACCATTCTTCTCCCAGTTTATACGTTATACTTTAGCTAGTGTAACCTGCTGGTTGAAGGATGAGTCATAGTGGGCAAGTCTCCAAGGCTATGTCTAACACTCAAGGGTTGATCTGTGGCCCTGAGGCCCGCTGGTGTGGACAGGCTTAACGTCCATGTGTTTCAGGACTAATTCCATTTGGCACAGATGCTACCTAGAACTTAGATCCCGTTGTCCTGTGGCATCAGGAAGTTGCTGTTTTTGGAGTGCTTTTCTGATAGGAAGTGTCAGAAATAATTTGTGAAGGCTGATAGATTGAAACTCAGGATATGTGCTTGTGTGCTTTTGGATGTGGCAGGAAAAAGTCATAGCTGAAGTAGTGTCATCCCTGTGCTCTTAGGAGAGGGGAAAAAGGAGAGACTATTGTGAACTACATCATCTCCCTCCTCTGGTGAGCACTAGCTGGCACAGTCCAAAGTGGAATTTGGTAATTGGCTGATAGTGAAACAGTGCGGGTGTCCTTTTATTTGGCAGTGTTGGTTTATCCCAGGGAGCTCTGAAGCAATAGGGACCAGTAAAGGATGTCTTGAAATACAAAGCTATGTAGGAATAATAGTTGTCAGTTGGAACCACATGTTTCCTCCTAGTCGCTTCAGGGATTTCTAGGATGATGAGTAAATTACTGATGGCATTGTGATAATGTGCAGATGCTCCTGACAAAATTGCCTTTGTTTTCTAGAAGTAATATACACAGGCATGACTGAAAAATTGTAAGTTCAAGCCAGGATACTATGCAAAGAGTACTTTTGTCATTTACTGTAAAGTTTTGGTCGTATTTAGAAGCTAATGTAGTGGCTACTCTGTTAAGCATTCCTCTTTAAAACTGTTTTGTAGGATGGAATCCATAGAGAAGATGGAATCTGATTTTAAAAACTGTCACATGTTTCTTGTAACTGTTCTCAACAAAGCTGTCTGTCGAGGCTCTTTTCCACACTGTAAGTACATGAGACTTTTCACATACCTGCACTTACTGGGACACAAGCTTTATTAGGAGCATATTTACATTTTAATCTGGTTTTGTTTGTCAGTACATATTAAAGACTCTCATTTTGTGAGGTATTCAGAGGGACATGAAGCCTTACTTCTTAATAAATTAACTTCATTATTTTTTAGAGTAGTCGTGTCCTGCTTTTTTTATGACGTCTATCTTCAGTTTACCTGTTTCCTCGATGAGGGAATGTTCATGTAGCCAAGCAAGTGACAAGCAGTTTACTGAACAAATGAATGAAACTAAGTTCTGGAGAGCATAGAAGAGAATTCTTTTTATGTTGGGTGACAGCTGTGATGTATCTTGAACAGATAAAATTTTAATATTATGGTGCCTCAGCTGCAGCTGCACCGACCTCCTTGCTCTGCCCACTTGTTGGAAGCTACTTCCTTGGTAGCAGAAACAGCAGAAGATTACATATCTCTGCTTCTATTTGCAGACTGATATTAGCTTAATTGCTAATCAGTGCTAGTTTGAATTGGGGGGCAACTGCTAAATGGAGTTAGCTGGGATGTAGGTGCATGTTCTAAGAGATTTATATACCACGTGTAGGTGAGGTGCTTAGGCATGTGGTTTAGTGCTGGACTTGGCAGTGCTAGGTTAATGGTTAGACTGAATGATCTTAAAGGTCTTTTCCAGCCTACATGATTCTATGATTCTAAAAGAGTGCTGCTCAGTTGTTTATGTACAGCAGTTAGTATTTCAAACGAAGGAGCTGATTTCTTACCAGTTCTTACCACCTGAGATAACAAATTGATAACTGATGATGAAACTGGTGAAATATTGTCTAAACTGTCAGAGATGCGTAAAATGTCTGTCTGAAAAAAATCCTGAACTGTTAAAATTTGAAAAATAAATGTGTATCTTCCTTTTAAACTACAGAATTGAATATTGCAATAAATATTTACAGACTGCTGCAAATGCAAATATTAACTACTTTTTTATGGTTTGGTTTGCAGTGGAATCTTTAGCTTTGTCACTGATGGCTGGCATGGAACAAAGTTAACACCTGAGTATTGAATTGATAAAGAACTGAAAGCAGCATTTATGCTGAAATCCTCTTGTTAAAAAACTGTAAGCATTACACTCCAGTTTGAAATGTGTTTAACTAAATGATGCTGATGGTTTGGAGCTGTGTAAAATATTTTAAAATGTAAATAATGTACAGGTATTTAAGTGTATTCGTTGTGGCAGTATTTTTTTCTGTATGTATATGCTTCAACATCAAAATACATGTATAGTGTAAAATTCATCCTGTATAAACAATCTTACTTGAAAATACGTAAAATGTATTTTGTGCGGTAAAAATTATTTATTTTTTGTTTAATTATGAATAATTGCTGATTTTCTTTTTCCATTAATTTTGCAGCTTTCAATAGGCCACAGGGCAGTGTGGAGTGGTGTGACTCAATTCTTATTATTCAGAAGGTCGATTGAGTTAATTTTTGGCTGTTGAAAAAAAGGCTAAGAAGCGTTCATCTTATTTGCTTAGTGGTCCTTAAGAACTCTTTGGGAATAGTTGACTGTTACAATAAGCAGATGTAAAAAATACAAGATGAACTTATCAAAATGAATTATTGCAGGCTATAAAATACCAATATTTTTTATGTTAAGTGACCAAATGCTTACTAATTTTAGTGGTAGCTCTTGTCAGTTTAAGTAAGGTCAAGATCACAGTGTGTAATGTATTAATTTTAAGTATGGGGATTGTTGAGATGTTTCAGAGTTGGTCATATATGACTTGACAGTTCTCCTCCTAAGCCTTTTGCAAACAAACCTGACATCTAATAGCTAATCTCATGTAAAGCAGCAGATTGTAATACAGAAGGGTGCATTTCTAGAGAAGTAAACGTGGAATGTGTGTTCTGCAGAAGATGACTTGCCTGTCTCCTCTCTGTGAAAGTTTCTCTGTAATTCTGGCATCGCTACACTTGCATTTTAAAAGTGAAAGTCATAGGCATTTAGTTATTTATTTGAATAAATAAAAGATTTAATAATTGGAATTTCACCCTTGTTTGTGTTTCTGCTGAAATCCAGTTGTTAGCTTAAAGTTTGAGGGCTCTTTCTGTGAGGTAAATTAAGTATATTACTACCAACTGTAAGACTCTGTGGCTCACATTATAGAAATATTTTTTTTCAGCTGTGAACTAATAATTACTTTACATGAAAATAATATTGGGGTTCTTGTTTGAACAGCAGATCTCAAAAGGTTCTTCCAAGGTATAGTCATAAAATGTTTTCAGGAAAAAGAATATTATTTTTTTAAGTATAACAATGGGAAACTGTATGCTGCCCATAGCATGTTCTTTGAGCAGAAGTTTTGGTTTAGAGAACATTATGTTTGTAATATCCTCTGCTACCACATGACACGCTTTTCCAAGTGGATGTTTTTTGTGGTAGATGGACACCTATTAACATAAGTAATTCGTACTTCCAGTTTACCATGACTGGTTCTCATTTGAGATTCCATGTTACTTACTGCATGCAGAGACAGTGTAAGTTCTTTATTAACTGTTTCTTGCTCACTCGCAGTAAAACTGAATGGCATACTAATGATTTTAAAAGGCAAACTTATACTACAAAGTTCAGCACTTGTATGCACGGGTTCATTACTTTCTGAGTGTATGTACATCTTGTATTCAGTGCTTTTAAAAATTCTAACAAGTGATTGCTTTATTTCTTCTTTCTATGCAGTGGTTACCTTCAGTGAAATTACTGTTTTTCATAGACTTGCCTTGGGTAACGTTAGCTAGATGTGGGAGAAAAAAATCCTTCAGTCCTTCATGTTGTTGAAACAATAATTCCTAGTAAATCCCTTTGCAGATTTTACTTATTTTATTTGAAAGACCCCATACAAGTGAAGGATTTTGCTGTTTCACCTGATTTTCTGCTTAGGGATTAACCTTGCATTCTGCAGACTTTTGTGCACTTTGGAGGTGAGCGATGCCTGCATGCCATTTTTTCAGCCAACTTCCAATATTTGTTTGCTCTTTTGTTGTCACAAAACCACAGTAAAAATCTTAGCTTTGGCCATGTTGGCCAGTTCTAGCCACAGACATCCTCCATGCTTAGCTTTTTGTGTGTCAGTAATATTCAGCCAACAAATCCCCTTGAATGAGTCTGTCTTTTGACATTCCTTTCTCTTTCTTTAGAACCACAGAAAAATAAGTCCTTTCTTTTAATGTGCATGCCTGGTGATGCCACCAGGACCTTTTCATCAGTCCCCTGGCAGTAGTTAAAATGGCTGTTTAGCTGTTTGAGAAAAAAAAAAAGAGCTTTCAGTGAGATTTGGGGTATTTTAGCTATTTATCTGCTCGTATTTCCTTGTAACCTTTTTTTACAGAACAGTGTTGTTACTTGGATTCTATCCTGGTCCATTCCTTCTGGACATTTTTTGACTCTTTCCAAATTCCTGTTTTTATCTGTTATATCTGATTTGAATTTTAACTGTTGGATACAATTCCTCTTTGATGGAAGAGACCTTGCATTTCAGTATGCTTTGCTTGCACTTCTGGAATTTCAAGTAAGCAATTGCAGAAATGTTAGAAAAACAAGGCCTAATTTACTGCATGTGTGTATAGATTTAAGGGGGTTCTGTCATAGTCAACTGTTTTGTAAATTGTCAAGTCTAGCTAAAGGAAAGCACAAAAAGTATACCCAGCAAAGCATGTAGAAACTGAACTAAGCTTATAAGGGGGTCTAAAATTCTTTGGAAAAGAACACACTGCATTATTGGATGCTGTCACAGTTTCATTTATATTTTTTTCCATCTGTAATTGTTCTTGTTAACTTCTGGGTGCACTCATAAAAGTTACGGCATAGAAGCCCTTACCTGTCTGTCTCAGTACTTCCCCTGGGTTTTTTTTCATGTGGGCTTCCACAATCTCTAGGTCACATCTCAGCAGAGATTCAGTAAATTCTGTAGTGCTTGCTTTGCTGTTTAGTTTTAATAATCCCTATTTAACCACTTGCTTGTGTCAAGCTACTGATACCCAAAAAGTTAGCAATCAGTTGTTGATTGCATGGTTTCCATGGTAGCATGGATTAAAGATAGCATCTCTAAATTGCAGGCTGATTATAAGTACAACAAAAAAAATTCCTCTGACGTGCTTTTTAATCTTACTAACTGTAGAGATTACAAATTTTCCAGCTTTCCTTCTATACTCTTGTACAGAAAAACATTTCCTCACTGATACAATTAATATTTATTGGAGTGCTCAGTGACTTGTTGCTGCACTGTGCATTTATTGCTGGGAAGGCTGTAGGAGATCACAGGTCGTGGGGTCTAGCTAGCTAGTGAAGTTACCTGCATTAGAGGGGCAGGGCTGGGGTGAAGAGGAGGCGGGATGAATTGGCTAACACACACGCCCTAGTTTCTGTACTGATGTCCTGCATGGGCAAAATAAATCTAACTCATAATAGAACCAAGAAGGGATTTAGTGCTTGTTCATGTCTGTTAGGGAGTTGGTAGGTGGACTCTGGCGTGGTTGGCAGCACAGCATGCAGCGTTGTTGGGAGGCAGAGTTGGGGGGACATGGGCCTATTATACTGATAAAGAGTTAAATCCCTTTGAGTCAGCAACAGAACTTCTGTCTAGCATTTCAGGGAGCTGGAAAGCAGAACTAGGAAACCCTGCTTGCTCAGATCCATTTGAGATAGTGGCATTCAGTACTAGGAAGGAAATCGGAACCAGAGCGCTGCAGGTGTCATCACGTGCTAATGAGTATTTATGGATATGCAGCATGCTTGCTGTTGTCTGCTGTGCTCTTGGCAGCACGTATGCTCTCAGGGGTTTTCCTGGACAGGAGAAAAAAGTCAAGGCTTTTCCTGGAGTCAGAGGTAGGTGTGGGTGACCAGATCACTCTGCATTTGCGTAAGGCCTTGTGAAGTGGAGAGCCCCTGGTAGGAGTGGTGGTAGGAGTTACGTCTTTACGTAGCTGGCCGGGCTTCCTCCTGTGGGCAGATTCTCACTTTCTGAGCTGGCTGCTGCTTTCTGCTTGTCTCTTCTGCTTAAACTTTCCCAAGTGCTGTGCCCTTTATGTAGGTTTCTATCTTATTCTGAGAGCTGAAAATGACAAGTGTGGAAGCATATAATCTTTTTGTAGTCTTGCTATGCTTTGAACTGTTTGCCACGTCTGGCACAGAATGAAGTCTGCTGACTTCTTGTGTGAAAAATCTTGTACTTTAGAGTATGGAGAAGGTGGCTGATAAGTTGTCGGAGGTTGGATATAATTTTTTTAACTGATTTACAGACAATGACCCATTTTATTTCTTTCTAGTTTTGTGTGATGCCCTGTTCTTGGGGTCACTGCGGCCGTTGCCCGTTGTGGCTTCATAAATGCCTTTCTGTGTCGGGTCATGGCAGTTTCCTGTGTTGCTTTGCCTCCTTTCTGAGGATGAAAAGATCTCTGTGGACTTAGCAGGTTAAAAAATAGCTAGGTATGCTATTAAGCTTTTAAAATATCTGAGTGAAAAGGTGCAAAACCAGAGAGTGTATCAACATTTTAGACACAGCAGACACCTCATGGCAGGACCAGAAGATTCCTGTTGAAGCTCTCAGACTGCTGTAGAATGGAACTCTTCCATGGATTCCTGTGGCTCCTGTGGAAGATTTTCATTGACTTTGGGTAAATACTATAAAGCCTCCAAAAAGAAATTATAAAATAGCTGGAATTCAGGCAGTAGAGTTGTGGGTGTCTGTGGCTAGCATAGGACCTTGAGCAAAGGCTTTATTTAGTCTTCACATGATCACATTTGGCTTGTTCCTACCATATTATCGATGTTCATCTGGTTTAGTTGTAGGGTACACAAATTGCCAGGAGTGTGATACATTAAGTGTTAGAGAATTCACTAAAGGTCATTGACAGGCATGGGTTAAATATCAGGTTTAAATGCCACCCAGGAAAGGGCTGTTTGAGTTCCAAAGTCTAGCCATTCGTCTTATAAAAACCACACCTAACTTCCAGTGGATAGGAGATGAGTTAACGGCTTGGTGAGGAATATGTAGATACATACGTCTTTAGCTATGCTCAGAAGTCCCATGCTCAGTGTGGCAAGAATAATTAAGAATGATGGATACGGTAGAGGAAGATGCAGGTCATGGAGACGCACGGGACACCTTTAATCAAGTGCTGTCATTGCAGTTCTTAAATTTCACCGAAGTGGAAAGAACAGGGGAGTCACAGGGGCATTACAGAATTAAATCAGGCAGATGGAATGGTGTGATGTAGACTCTTTTAAAATGGTTCTGATAGGCATGCCTCATGTTACATGAGAACATAGACATCCAGATGGTGAAATGTTGATTGTCCTCCATATTCCGATGTCAAGTAATAGAAAAGCAACACAAATCTTGACTAGTTGCGTATAATCATCAGTATTATTTTATCTGACCTTATGGGTAGCTGTGAACTTGAGTATGAGAATGCTGATAAAGAGCACGTTGCTTCAGCAGTGGGGAAGTAGCTCCTTCACTCGCTCAGATTCTTTAGAAGGAGGATGGCAAGACCAAGGGCATCAGCCAATCCTTAGGACAAGCTGTTATTGCCAGGACAGTATGGTGCTGGTTGGCAGCATCTTGCTATCGTGCAAAGCAGCTGTTCCTGGCATCGGGAAGCTTTCGGCAAGCATGGGAGCTGCAGTAGCAGTCTTGCACAGGAGCACCGTGAAGTGTCACCCATCTAGGGGCAAGCTTGTCTTGATCAGATCTCGCAGGGAGCTTTTGGCTTTGCTTGGAGCAAGTTCCCTTGTCCTTGCTGCTGCATGGTGGCTTGATAAGAGGTCTCACTGCTGATGTAGGCCAAGTGGCTGTATTAAGACAAGGCTGTTCTGAATTTTCACTCACTCAGGACAAGGAAACAAAGCCAGTCCTGCGTTATGAAAGTGAGTTATTCTTTAATTCCGCGAGCTCATTGCCCCAAGCAGGGTTTATGGAAAAGGGCATGGGATAGATTGCACCAGACAGTATCAGCTGTCATTTTAGAAACTGAAGCATCCAGCTCTGGTTGTGTTCTACAGTTTTGACCGAGCTGGGTTTAGAAGCTAGGCTGATAAGGAGCTGTGATGGGTGAAATTCATTCATTTGCTGTATGTATTCAAAATGCTTATGAATTTATACAAACAAAGTAAGCAGCCACATCCTAGAAAAGAAACTGTTTCATAGAAAAGACTATTGCAGCACTGAAAAAAATAGGACTGAAGATGTGTCAGTGTTACGATGAAATGGTAGCAATAGTATTTTGCAGCTATGCGTAAGTTCTCCACAGGCTGTGGGAATTCTCGATGATATGGAATGGGTGGAATAATCGGATTTAGAGTACTTGAAATAATGAGAACTAAGGGGTTTAGCAACTTACCCCTCTTCCAAAGGCTTTCTTGTAGATGCTATTACAGAAAGGCTATTTGAGGAAAGTTAATACATTAGAAACTTCTTTGAAAAAAAATTACACAAAATAAAGGACTATTTATTCAGTTCTCAGCACAAAAATCATTAATAGTGCCCCACTAACAGATATTGAAAACGGAGACCTAAAATTGCTTGCTACAGCAGTAGTTTTGTGGTTTGCTGATGATTAGAGGGGATTTTCAAGAGTAGATAAAATGTTGGCTGCAACTTGGAGCAGTCAAATGCAAGCAGATAGGCTTTAAAAAAAATTTTAGGAAGTTTCCATGCTCTCAATGTAGCGTAACCCCTGCATAAGAAGGTTTTTGAATTCTGCCATAAAATAATGGATGGAAAGAACAATCTTGACAAACTTCAGTGAAAAAGAGTGGGCAGTTTGCTGTTGTGGTGCAGCATCAAGTTCATTAGATGAAGAAATAAAAACAGAACTTGAAATGGGAGAACATTAGACGGAAAAAGGTAAGCAAGGTTTAAAATGAGCGGTTAGATACGTGTTTCTTGGGCTTTACGGAAAAAATAAAGGCGGGAGGTTGTCGAAGGCAGTGGAAAACAGCTCTTGTTTGTTCTGTTTAGTTCCCGTTGAACAGCGGCGTATGGGGTGGGGAAAAAGCAGGCAGGGGCGCCCTCTAGAGGGCACGGGGCAGTGTTTCCCAGGGGCTGCCCCTCGGTGCCCCGGTAAGGCTGGGTGCTGCGTCCCTGCGGCCGGGCTCCTTCCCTCGCCACCCCGCCGAAGCGGGGGAGTGGGAATAAGCGAGTGACCTGTTACGGCCGGTGTTCCCTACGGGGGGCTCTCACGGTGATGCTGGGGGCACCCGGGCGCCGAGTGGGACTTTCTCTGCTTTGTATACATGTACGAGGGGGGTGCCGTCCTCTTCCATGTAGTTGTCATCGTATATAGGGAGAGATTTCCCTGTGCGTATGGCCCAGCAAAGGGCTTTCGTTCAGGAGGCGGCTGAGGCCGCGGAGCCGGGCACGCCGCTCTGCCGCCTGCGGTAGCCCCGGGACGGCTGCCGGCGCCCCGGGAGGAGGAGGAGCCGGAGCCGCCGGCGGCGGGGGGGAAGGGGCGGCAGGTTTGGGATGAGGCGGGAGGAGGAGGAGCTGGAGCGGCAGGAAGGGTGTTTCCCTGCGCAGCTCCCGGTTGAAGTGACTCAGACAGGAAACTCCCCGCCAGGCGCGGCCCAGGAGCGGAGCCGCCGGGCCGACGCGACCCTTGGCGGCGGCGGACGGGCCGGGCCCGGCCCTGCGGAGCCTCCGGGCGGGCGGACAGACGGGCCGGGCAGCGCCGTTCCCGGGAGCCGGCGGCGAGCGGGTGAGCAGCGCTTCCTCGGGCCCGGAGCGGCCTGCCCGCGGGGTGCGGCCGTTCCGGCGGCGGATCCGCCGCGTCAGGGGTGGCTTCGCCCCCCTCCCCCGCGTACCGGCGCTTTATCTGAGGCGCCGGGCAGCTCCGCGCCCCGCTGGCGGGCGGCCGTGAGCCCCGGGCGCTTATTTCCGATCGATGTATGTACCCCCCGGTCTGTTTCTGGCGCTCCCGAGGGCTGACCCCTGGCAGCGGGCTGGGCCCGCCCCGCCGCGGGGCCTCCCCGGGGCTGCCGGCTTGGCGGGGCCGGTGGCGCCGCGGGGTTCCCGGTGCTCGGGCGGAGCCGGGCCCCGGGGTGCCGGGCGTCGCCTCAGAGCCGCGGCGGGCCGGGGGGCGGGGGGGCAGGTGGCCATGCCCCGCCAGCGGGTGAGGCCCCGGGGGCAGTCACCTACAAGCCGGTGTTGGCCGCGCCTGGGCGTGGGGGCGACGCGTTCTCTTGTGCGTAGCCCCTGTGTCTGTCACACGGGGGTGGTCGGAGCTCCGCTTCCTAGGCTCGCCGGGAGCGGGTTAGGTGGGTAAAAAATAAAAATAAAAAGCCCTGTGCAAGCTTGTCCTGCCCTTCCGATGAAGGCGGTGGTCTGGCGTCCGTGTAAGGACATGAAGCGGCTTCCTCTTCAGGAAGCTGAATTGTATCCAGTGAAAATAACTCTGCTGTAGCGAGAGCAGCAACATAAGCGCCGAACTCCCCGGATGGATGGTCTGGTGCCCCATCCCTCCACTGCCTGTCCTTCCGAGCAAGGAGATGAAAACACGCACGCACTTCATCTGATGTGTGTGATGTGTGTGTGTAGTTCATCGCACTCCGTGCGTGCAGTTCATCAGCAACTCTTGCTAATCGGCTCTGCCTTGCAGTAGGCTCTCATTGCCTTGATTTTTATTCCTGTGCCTTTTGATGACAGGTTTGAGTAGCACTTACACATGTAAATAGTTGGTTGCGCCAGGGAGGCTGTTAGGAAGAAGTTGTTTTTGTGGGATGTAGCCAGTCTGCCTGGAGTGGTGGCTGGCGAGCATGTACTGGAGGGGGAGGAAAGCTGTCTGGAGGAATTTCTCCTTAATTAGAAGGTCATACCATGCTTTGCTGTAAACTGTGGGAAATGGAAAGCCTAGGCTAATGAGCAACTCCAGTCCTTATTGCGTTCCAGTTACTTATTTGCCATAACTTTATTATAATAAACTCACTGAACACGTACACCTGCAGTGGTGCTGGTTAGCGTGTTTTTCAAAGTGGAACTTCTAATAATGCTGTAATGCAGTTCTGTGATCTTTGGATTACATTTGTATTAATTGCACTTAAACGAACTGTTTTATGCTCAGACTGAGTGTCTCTGAGCTATATGCTAGAAATTGCATCCCTAGTCCTTATTTAAGTGTTCTGGTTCTTGGCTTTAAGTCCTGGGGTTTTTTACCTTCTAAAAACTCTTTTTTGCATTTGCAAACATGTTTTTTCCTGGTCTAATGTAAAAGGCTCTTTAAGCATTCCCTGACAACTGGTCTGTGAAGTCGAGCTGGTGTAGGCAGCCAGTTGTCTCTGTAGCTGCCAGAAGGGAGGAGGAGGGATTCAGAAACAGCCTGTATAGCACTGGGGTACAGCAGGAAGGCTGAGTCCCAGTGTCGTTAAAGCTTGCTGGCTTTGCCCTCTAAGAAACGTGCAGTAGTATTCCTCTGCAGTAGCTTAGATTTCTTTTTTATTTGTTTAGTTATTTAAAAGGGTTATGTGTTTGGTGAAATATCTCTGTTGTACTCTGTGGGTTTTAGATTGCTACGTCTCGTTTATTTATTTTTTTAGAGAAGAAGGATCTTGGAATCTTGAGAAGTAACCCCCCCCCCCCCCCAACTGCCCTGCTGAAGATGACTAAGACTTTGTGTGTTTTGTTTACAGACCTTGGGTTTGGTCAGTTCCCATTGAGGGTCATGATAAAGGAGAGCAGAGTGGTGTTTGAAATGTGTTTTGGCGTGTTAACTTAAAACTTATAACTTAGACTAAAATATTGTGATATTTATTAAGTGGAGCTGAATTACTGTTTATATGAATATATGAATAGGTGTTTAAAAAAAATGATCTCTGTTATAAGAAAGGGGATGTTCCACCGACAATCCAGACTTCTCAGTTTTTAACTTCTGAATGTGTGACTTTCAAAAGCTGTGGTCCTTTAGTGATATACCTGTATTATCCAAAGTGTTCATTAAAAAGGTCCTTGTTTCTTCAGTTTGCCTTAGGTGGAAATGAGCCCCTGGGCTTGAACCCGTGAATTCTCTTGACCCATTACACGACTTCAAAGTGTAGTTAAGTAGCTAACAGATATCTGTTCCAGCTATGTGTTTGATGTTTTATGTTAGAGGTTTGTTTGATACTTTCCTTAAGTTTTGCTTAGTGCTTTGTTTATTCATGCTGCAAGAGAGATGTCTTGGAAGGTGGCTAGTTCCCGAGGGTAGGTTTCACAATCTTGTCATAACTCTCTTCCCAGAATCATATGATTTTTATTTTTTGTTTCATTTCTCAAAGATATCCAAGATATTCAGGCTGAGGTAGAAGCTTCAGGGCGGTTGGATTTGAGCTGCAAAGTTGGAACAAAAAATCTCCACAAAACTTCTTTTCTTGGATTGAGTTTTATTCATCCTTTGGCCCAAAAGCTGCTAAATTGCTCGCAATGCTATACAAGAGCAAATTGATTTTACCATGATTTCCACACGTATTTATGCACACAACAAGACAGTTTCATCCTACAGGCGTTCCTTTGCATTCTCAGGGCAAGTTCTTCGTGTGATTCCTTTGCTGTACCAACAAGTAAAGTAAACTTTAATGTCGGGCAGTGTGTTATACCATAGTGAATTGGAACTCAGCCATATGATTGACTTTGCTTCTCTTGAAACAGTGACAGTGTGCATTTCTGAATTTTTGTTTTTTATATATATTTTAAATAGCTGTAGTTACTATGGCAAGCCCCAACTTCATGAGCAATTATTCTTGAACCAACTTAAGTGCTTGTTTACCTAGGGATGCTGCAGGAGCTTGACACAACCCAGGCGTGAATGGCCAGTGAAGTGGTTCAGATGGTAGGAAAGTGATTCGTTTCAACAATCCTGAGCTTCCATTTGGACACGCTTTCAGATCACACAGAGAGGGAACAGTAAATTTAAGAGATCTGGAAAATATTGATATTTAGAACATATACCTTGTTACAAGTGGCTTCTGACAGACCTTATTCTTGCAAGGCATTTTGTTAGTATGGCTACATTATTATTTGAGTATATAACATGTGAAAGCCACCTGTGCTTGTCCTTTTTTTTGTGCGCATGTGTGTGAAACTGACACAGTAAAGTGAAAGGAGGATGTTTCAACCTTGTGAAATAGGGTTATATACCTACAAAACCTGAGAACTTAGTGGTATTTTAAGCTATTGACATTGGTTTAGGATGCTTCTTTACTATACGTATGCCCTTAGAAGCTGATGTTTGTGGGGGTCAAGCATATGCTTTGCTGTGTAATACTCATAACTGAGAGTGTGTACTGATTTGCATGGTGTAAGTATAGTGCCTTTAATCCACATCACCTCCCTTTCCAGTGGTAAAATATAGGTATGATGCATTGATGAGACTTGCTACAGGAAGGCAGAGGGTGCAAAATAACAGATAATATTTCTGTATCTTGGCACTAGAAATGCTGTAACTCATATTTTGGGTAGCTCCTTATCTCTTGTAAACATGCTGGCAAAAACCTCTGAAGCTCATTTTCTTCATAGAACTTAAGAGATTTTCTCTGTGTCAGCATGTACTGTTTGCTCTCTGTTATGTCTGTAAGTATATGTGCATTCATAAACGTGTGCGTTGTAGAGAAAATCCCATCTTCAAACAGTTCAGTGTTTTTTGTGAAAAGTGGCCGTCTCAGACTTCTAACTGGAAAAAGCAGGGTCGCGGTGAAGGTGGCTGTGACACATGATTGTCAGGCATTTGCCACCTCAGTAGAAATCCTGTTCCCCTCAGGCTGACGGTCAGCAGGACAGCAAATGGATTTATAGCTGTGTAGCCTTTCTACAGAAAGACCGTTGTGGGAGAGATGATTTCAGATTGTGGGCAGCAGAGTTGCGAGCAGATCTGGCTGGGGGTACTGGGCAAGGAGCCCAGCTCTCCAAGCTTTCCTGGCTGGGAGGTGGTGGTTCCTGCTTCTGGGGATAGCTAGGAGCAGTGCTTGTGCCCTGCTGCTGTATCCCTTCCCCACATTTTCTGTGGTTGTTCCATTGTGCCAGACCTCTGCTTCTGCTGGCAGGGACCCCAGTGGGGCATTGGTCTCACGGCCTGGTGAGGCACTGAGCTCAGGGAGGGCTCCCATGGTACCTGAATGAGCTGCTTGCTGGGCACTCCCTGTGTGGCATTTACCCAGCTGTGGTCTGCCAGGTGTGGATTTGCAACCCTCCAAGTCATGCTGTGAGGTCCCTGTTAAACTCTTCTTGATAACCAGAGAAGTAAAGGTGGACATGGTGGTCCTTCAGTTGTGTGGTTGCTCTGTGGTTCTGTGTGTGCATTGCCAGGACTGTGCCCTAGCATAGGCACAGCTTAAAGCGAATGTCCTCCGCAAGAGGGGAGGGAGGCTCTACCTGTGGACTTTAATAAAGCTTTTCTTATTTCCAGTTATCGGGTAACACGCGAGGAACTGATGCTTCTGTTCTTGCTTTCATTAGAGGTAAACGCCAGGGCAGCAGGCTGTGGTGCCCTCCTTTCCACCTGGTTTGTGAGCGCGAAATTGCATGTTTTCTCCATGCTTGGACCAGATGTGGGAGATTTTCTCAGTTTAATGGGATGTGTCCCAGCAAGCCTCTCACAGGGCTGGTTTCTGCTGGTCTGCTTTTCAGCAATATTGGCCAGGAGGTAATAGAATGATCAAGCAACTTTTTAAAGCCAAGAATTACTCATTTGGAGCAAAAAATGCCATTCCCATTCCTCTCCCTCCACTGAAAGGCATCTTAAGACTTCAGGCAGGATCTAGACTTATGCTTATCTAGTAAGACATTCTCTACAAATGATTAGCAGGTTGAGCATCAGTAATGTTCTTATGAATGAATAAAATATGAAGTCAAAGAAAAAAATAAATGGTCATTTTGGTTTTAGAAACAAATACTCAGATTTCAAAATCGGTACTGTGGTATTATGTTTGGACATGAGTTTCAAGAGTTGATGTGCTGAGTAGTGTGATTCCAGCTGTGTAAATGGTACAAGGAACTTTTGGAGGCGCTTAATTTATGCACTACAGGTATATTTGTTTCCAGGGTTTAGGTAAAAATATTGTAGTGCTGTATGTCACTTTAAAATACTTTAATTCTCATAGGGACATGGACACTTTGTTGGCAGGAAATAAAAATGTTGTAGACCTGAACTTGATTTATAGTCTTTCAGTATAGCTCTAATTATTTTAAGTGGGCTCACTGACATATATTAAATCGATAAGGAGAGTACACTGAATTATACATTCTGAGTTTAAAGTTCAGGTAAACTTTAAGGTAAAACAGATGTGGATGCTTATTAGGTGGTATCAGAAGTAAAGCTTTTGATGAATTTTCACTGAAACTGCATATTTTCATGCATTGTATAAAAGTGAAAGTATAAAATGTTACAGATGATGAGCTTTTTTAGAGGAAGAAGAAAGCTTAAGAAATTAAAAGCTATTTGCTTATTTCTGTTTTCTCCTCCACCCTGTCCTGCAGTATTTCCTTAATTTTTAAAGAGAACTATTAAATTATAACTTGCTTCTTGTTTAATTCTCCCCCTCTTTCCCATAGTGATCACAGTGGTACATTTTTTTTTTCTTAACAGTTTTTGAAGCCTGTTCTAGTTAAATACCATAATTTTTGCAAAATTGCACATTATTCTTATGTTGGATATTAAATGAAAAGCTACTTTTAAGCACAAATAGTACAAATTTGCCTAACATATCTTCCAACCTATTTTTCAGATAAAGTGGTGTAATTATTTTTTTTTGTTAAATGAAAGTTGAGAGAGTTATATTGTTGATTCACTAAGTATTTACAGGTAGAGGGAAGGAGTGGGAATGATAGCACACAGCCTTTGTTTTAAAGAGTAAGTTTTATTGAAGCCTTCCTTGGCTTTTTAAACTTCCCACTGGGTATAATTAATGCCTGTCGTGATTGGGGGGCATATGCTGTAAGACGGAGCCGGATGCATAACACAAACGCTATGGAAGGGAGATTTGGGGGGCTGCCCCTAGGTGGGCAGTTGCCCCCAGTGGTGCTGTGGCAGGTGGCCTCCATGGAGGAAGGGGCTACTGCCCAGCAGGCTCCGCTGGGAAGTGGTAAGGCTGGTCCTGGAGCAACCATGTCTGGAACTCGGCTCAGGAAGAGAGTGCTGTCCTCCCCTCCCTTGAGAAAACCATGTTTTGTTCTTTATTTCTCCCCAGTTTTGTGAAATCAAAGTACAGTTCCAGAACTCACGTGCTTAAATGAACAGTTTGCGTAAGGCTGAGGGGTTGTGTTGTTGCTTAGATGGAAATCTGAAGATTCCAGACTCCTGTCTTTCCATCTTTGTGGCTCATCCCCCTCGCCTGTATGTGACAGACTGTTGTTCAGCCCACTGTCCACTGCTCCTTTCAGTGTGTGCACACAGGTGTGCCCTTTTTTGATTAAAGTAACAGCAGTTCCTCCACACCAAATATAAAGGACAACCAACCAAACCCATGTTGAATAGGTATGAGCATGAGCAATTTGTGATGGTGCTCTTTCTGCAGGATGAAGGGTGCTGTGTCTGAGCAATGCCAGGCTAACTCCGTGTGCACGTGCTTTCTCCTGTGCTTTCTGGGGTGGTTATTGCTCTTGCTGCTTTCTTCCTTGTTCTTTGCAGAATCCTTACGCTGGCAGTATTATCTTTGCTAAGAAACGAGAGAGCTTTTCACAGCTGCTGAACGTGCCATAAGCTCTGTGCTTCAGTGCTTAGCTTCTGTGCTAAACTTTAGTCTTGCCCAAAGCAATGCTGTGCAGCATTGCTTCCTTACACACCCTTGCAGCACCAGTAAGAATCAGAAACAGAAGTATGGAAGAAATGTGCGCTGAGGACAGCTGCAGGAGTTAACAGCAGTGTCACCGTAAAATGGCCAAAGCAGAAAAACAAGATTAAACGAAAGGGGAGGGGAGGAGTGAACTCAGTGAGAGGAAAAGAATATGAAAAAGAGAAGGAGAGGAAGTTAGTCAAGAAGCAATAAGAGAACTGGAAGTTGAAGGACAAGCAAAATGTAAGTTGCAGTTGGTGCAACTCAAAGATGTAATGTCAGGGAGTGTTAAAGTTAAAAGTAAGTTAAAGTAAGTGTGGCAAAATGGATCTCGGCACACCTAACCTAGAATGAGACAACAGTTAAATCTTCCAGTCTAGCCTGAAGAGAGACCAAGTATTGCAGAAGGGTTTTTAATCTGTACGTAAGTTTAGGATTAATGATTTTTTTTTTCCATGTTCACTCAGAACTAACTCAGCTCTCTAAGGATTAATCAGTAAATCAGCACAAACCCCATCAGCCATCTAGCCCCACCAACAGCGATTTTTTTAGTTTATATTGGCTTATGTACACAGATAAACCAAACCAAAGCCCTCTGTGAATTCCTGTAGTGCAAGTGCCATTGCAGAGGGAGTTGCGTGCTGCAGACCAAGCTGCAGCGACAGGCCCTCTCTCCTTGTTCGCATGTGTGGGATGACTTTGGAGCAAACTTTACAGGGTTAAGCTTCTCCCATATCATTGCACTGGATTCTCAAATAAAATGAGTGGGGATGAGGAGAACCAGTTTCCCATTTCTGAAGTGTGTGCATCACACTGCACTTGAGATTCCTGCATGGGGATAGCATTTGACCCTGTATTTTATCATTAGCAAGTTGCATCCCTCCTCCAGAGCTTCAAGATACGGAAGGATGCTGCAGATGCGTAGTACTAGCCAGGCTTTCTGTTGGAATACCTGGTGATGACTTGCTGTCTGCTGCAGGTGCTGCTGCTGTAGAATTTGTATGTACTCATCTATGTGCTACTGCTGGCTGCTAACAGAGCAGGAAAAAATAAATCTGCTCTTGTGCTGACTTGCTAGCAAGAACATGGTGACTCCAGCCTTGTGCTGTGATATGGGAGTGCTAGGGTTGCATGATGTCCTCTAATTGTGCGAGTTTTTTTACTGATGCTTTAAAAGGGAGTAGCTAGTAGACCTGCAGCTGGTGGCAGGCACCAAGAAAGGCAATTCTGTCCTACCGTGGCTCACCAGGCTTGGTGTAGGCTTTGTCCAAAGAGCCTGAGAATTCCCATTTATAACCTGGTGATACTGAGTGTCAGGCCTTCCTGTCATTGGAAATGTGCTTGAATTCATCCAGGACATTGGAAGAGAAAGCCTATAGTTACTTGACAAGCATGACTGATCATCATCTGAGTGCTGGTGGTCAGTGTGTCAGCAAGCCATTTCAGCTAAATGACAGCATCCTTAGCAGCGGTGTCCTCCTGACCTTAATTATCTTGTGGGAGGGAGGGAGGAACAGTACTGACTCATGGAAGTGTGGCTTTCAGGTTGCACTGATGGTGCTGCCGTTGCTTGCCGAAGTGCTCAGTATCACACAGAATTTGGTTTTCGAGGCGGTAAGAGTGGTGTATCACTGAGCGCTTGAACCTTGTTTGCACAGTCATAGTTTAAGTATTGTGTAAAGAGACCGGGACTGCTTGTCATGATGTTTCCCTGCAGGGAACAGAAGCTGGACAGATAGCAATGTAGGCTACCTTAATGAAGAAGGTTGCATGAAAGAAACATACACGACTGAACACAAGGAGCTTTTAGTTTGGACAGTTGAGGTTTTCAAAAAACCCCACCAAACATAAAACCTCTGTGCTTTAGCCTTACATTTTCCCTCAAACCTGTGGCTGTGCCTGGAAGCCTGCTTCCCCCTCTGCGCCCCTACAGTGGCAGGGCAAAGCAGTTAATGTGAGCCACACTGCCCTGTAGATGTCTAATACTAAATTAATTGTTTACATTATGTGGGTGTTCTGGGAATTGCTATGGTGCTGGGATGGGATAATTCAATGCCAGAATTTTTGTTTTCTCTTTTGCACCTATTGAGCCTTTTTTTTATTCCAATCACAGATGTATTTTTGAAAGCTTAACAGTATGTCAAATCTGTGACACACAGAACTGTCAGCTGCTGTTTGCTATCTTCTGTCTTTTACTTTAATCAGGCAGGCCACTAAATGATGTGAAAAGCATTTTTCTTTGCTCCTTCAGCTTATGCAAATCTGTTGCTTAGGAACGAAGAGGAGCTCCAGTCCCAAAAGGAACATCTTAGGCTGGTTCCCTTGGCAAAAAGACAGATTGTGCTGTCCAGAGCACAGGGAAAAAGAGCAATCAGCCAGTGAAGATCCAGCACATTGCTGTTCTCTGAAGCACTTTAGTTATCAGTCTGTTAAAATGTTTTCTGCTTGGTCTGGATTAATAGGTATGCTGTTGAACAGCTGACGCTTTTGAAGTTTAATTAAAATGGAACTAAAAGGGAATTTTTGAGACCAATCTTGGAGGTTTGAAAGAAAAGTAATATTACAGTAATCACTGTGCTGTTCTTGGAAGAGAAAATCTGTTCCTTTTGTTAGCTCTTCCCTTCACAGGGCCTTTTGTGATCAGAGTCTCACAGTTTAACTTGAGTAGGAACATTACATAGAATATTGGATCAAATTTTCTCCATAGAAAAAGGATTTAATTGATTTTCTGCAAGCCAGTAACTTAGAAGAATGGCGTAATGCGACAGAAGAAATCTGAAAATGTGTAGCTATAGGGATAAAACTTGACTTCTGCTGCTGTGCAGACCAAGCCTATTCCTGTGGGAATGTTGTCGTTCGCTCCCATGGAGTTCACTGAGATTGGTCCCACAGACCCTGGTTCAGCAGGCCATTCAGTCATCTTGTAAAATTAATCTCTGTTTTAGTTTCTGTCCTACACATGGACTGTGGAATGCCTTTGTTCTTCCTTTTTGAAGGATATGCTCCTCTTTTCCCTCTTTAACTGTTCTGAATAGAATTTTCCTGATTTTCATAAAGGTATTCTGTCCTGTAAAGTAGGGTAAGCGTTGCTTGCTTTATTTATGTGTTTATGCCTATTTTAAAGAAACAAAACAACTCATTTGGATAATTGTTTCAATTAATGGATTGCACAGCAATTGTAATCTTCAGTGTATGTGCCAGCCTTGAGATTCTGTTTTAATTTGATTCAAAGGTGCTTTTGCAGGCTTAGGAAAGAAGAGAGGCAGTGTCAAAGGAAGTACTATTTAAAGTGCAGACATACTTCCTCTTTGTCTTATTTTGGGCTTGGGAACATGTACAAGCACTTGGAGATCAAATGCATCTATTTAAAAGCAAAATTAAGAAATGTGTCCAGTGCTGCAAAAAGATACAGAGCATCCTTTCTGACACCTGTTTTCAGTCAAATGAAATGGCATTCTCATCTGCAAAGTCATAAAATATTCTGAAATGTCTGTAACCCAGCAGGTTTTTGTTAGTCATTTAAACTCCACCTTAATTATCTCACTCTTTGGCATTATCCTTCTCCGTTTTTTTGGATATGAAGTAATTTTTTCAACTTACAAATTTCACATTTGAGATCTTTTGGGGTTACTTAGAGCACAGTCTTACCAAACACAGTCCCTGAACGTCCCAAAACACCTCTGCTTTCTTGGGCTGTATTCTCACACTAATATTTGCATATGTTTTGTTGGTGTTGGGTGTATGCTGGTTTCAAGCGTTTGTTTTACTGAGTGCGCCTGTGGCCCGTTCTGTGCACTGGGAGGCAGGGTGTGCTGCAGCATCTCTTCTTGCCCCACTTGGGCAATTGCACTAGCGTGTTGCTGAACATACCGTGGTGACTTCTGCTGCAGAGGAGAAAGAGAAACTGTGCTTGAGTGGGTCAGGCTTTGCTGATCCCAGCTCAAAGCGAGGTGTGCAGCCCCTGGCTGCCAGCTGCAGCCCAGAACTGCTGATCCAGCCTTTTGTGACTGGGCCCCCCGACTTCTCCTCTCGAACAATGGGAACTTGTCCTGCATTTATGGTGGCCACGGGATATGTTTTTTCTTAACTGTTTCAGGCTGTTTGAAGTGTATGTAACTACCTGCATTTTGAATGGATTCATGCTTATTTTAAACTTCCAAGTTTTATTGGAGCTTGTTGGTTAAATGACCGAAAATACAGGCTTGGAATTCTTAATTTTGTTTTTTGAGATGTGTATTTAAGATACTGGTGTCCAACAATGTGAAGTGAATGACTTCCTGTGGTCTGGCTTGTACAGTTTGTAAAAATAAAGTTTGTGACAATTTCAGTGCTCAGCCCTCTCTTTTCCATCTGAATGGTGACTTTGTTTTATGTTTTGTTCCTGGAAGAGCACTTGCACTCTTCTATTTCCCTGTGCACCCTGTTCCTTTTCGTTAATTTCAGCAGGAGCTTAGCCAGTGCTGCTCCTTCTCTGACTCTTCCCACCCTGGCTCCAGTCTTTGCCCAGGTAGCTCTTCCTGCCTGCCTGGCCAAGCGTGGCCAGAGGTGGGGGTATCTGTGTTTGGGGCAGGGAGGGAGAGGGTCTGTCAGAAGAGAAAGCAGCAGTAGATGGGCTGCTCTGAAGAGGATAGGACCTCAGGAGAATATTGTGCTGCTGGCTCTGCTGTGGGGACAGCCTAGGAAGAAGAAAGTGCTTTGTTTTACATCATTGTCTCTTTCATACTTTTTTTTAATTGCAGATTAATGATAAAAGGAAATCACTGTCCATGAACAGCTGAGCTGTTGCGTAAGTGAGATGCTCTGTTGCTCATCTTACCAGCTGGAGTGCCCTGGGTGGTGAGGTTGGCTGCTGTGGCTCCATGTGTGATATCGGAGGTTCCCGCTCTGTGGCATTGCCTGCTTAATCCACATCTTTCCCTTGCCGTGGTATCCAGGGCATGAGACGAGCATGTGGTAGCAATAGACCCAGTTGTGTCCATTGCCTGGTCTTTCCAGTATGCAGCAGTATGGCAAAAGATGTGCTGTAAGAAGCTGACAGCAAAAAACACCTGGAAATTGTCACTGTGTCCAGACTGTTACCTGCTGCAATCCCCCACATTTCAAGTGGAAAGACTGCTGGCTTACTGCTTTGATGATTGTGTGAGGTTAAATCCTTAAAAGATTTCAAGGTGAGGGTGCTTAGGTGTTCTCAGGGTATCAAATCTTTGAGTGGGTGGTGCAAAGGATGCCTGTCAGCTATGGGATTTAGTAATTAATTATTTTTATTTGAGGGAAGTTTAACCTTGTTACTACTTTTTCCAAAAAGGAGAGCCAGGTTTGCCATAAAATGATAAAATGAATGCCTCTGCTTGCTGTATAATAGTCTAAATCTGTAAAATGCTGTAAAATAGTCTAAAGTGCCTTCTGAGGAAGAGTTGCTTTCTCTGTAGCTTGATACTCTCTACTTCTTTTGGTTGTTTTTTTGGTTTTTTTTTTTGGTTACCAAATGACTGAATTATACTGTTTATCTGTTTTCTGTAGGAACTTGACAACCTTAGTCCAGGTGCAAATGCCAGTTTCCAAGTAATTTAAACAGCATAGGTATTTGTACCTCTCCAAGGATTTACTTTCCATTCTTTCCTAATATATTTTCAGGATACTCAATATACTTTTTGATATTTTTAAATGTTTTGCAATTACATGTTACCATTGTTGTCATCTCCTGATCTTGTCTGACATAGCTATAGAATTTCATCTGATAATTTTTGTGGTGAAGGGCTTTATTTTTCATCTGTAATTAGGTATCATCAAACCCAGTTGAGGCTGAACTTTTAATGTTGGGAATCAGTGTCTTTTTAAAGCTCAGCTGGATAGATTCTTAAGGCCATTAGAGGCTGTTTCTGGAGAAGTAGTGGCCACATGATTGTGGCAGAGGTTAAAGGGGAGCTGTGTGGTATTTCTACATTTATAACAAGGTCTCGAGAAGCCTACAGTTACGTAAGTTCATTTGCTTTACCCATATATATATTTTTTTTAAACTTGGTTGCTAGCTACAGGTCACATCTGTTGGATTGTGTGTGCTGTTGCTGAAAACGTGTAAGAACTATCTCCTACCATCAAGTATCATTTTCCTGTACTAGCTATTTATAGATTGAGTGCCTGAGTCTTTTGAACTTCCCTTTGGTAAATAATCTGACCTGCTTAACGCTGTCACGGGAAGAAATCTTACAAACTCAACATTTTTTCATAACTGCTTAACTCTGCAGAATTTGGGGGAATTTTTTTTTTTACATTTGAACTTGAGAGCTGAATAGTGTTACAGCAGTAATTCAACAGCACTCTCACAGTGATTCTGAAGTTAATGCTCTTTTCTCTACTTTCTGCTTTCTCTGTCCTTACCTTCTGGGTTTCTATTCTTTCTTCTGGTCACTTTTCATGTTCGGTTTGGGTTTGGTTTTTTTTTTGTTTGTTTGGTTGGTTGGTTTTTGGTTTATGTTTGGTTTTGGTTTTTTTTGGTTTTGGTTGGTTGGTTGGGGTTTTTTTCCCCCAAAGACTTTTTCCCCTAATTTGCTCCTATTCATATTTATTTTTTTTTCCAAAGAGTCTGAAGCCTCAGGAGGCCTAAAAGAGCAAGGCTGAGAGATGCATGCTGGGTGTTTTCTGATATGCTTGGAATTAAGTATGTACATCTTTTGCAAAGACTTGGATGTTATTCTGTAAGGATGGAGTTGTGGAAGCAGTGTCCCTACTAGGATTAACATTCATCTCCTCTAAATACCAAAGGGATGTTGTGAGCAGGACACTCCTTGCCACACAGTTGCACAGCTGAGAACAACAGTACAGAATTATGACTTTTTAAAATACTGGCAAATCTTTTGTCTGAATATGTTTCAATAATAATCCAGCTCAGAAGTTAAATCAAAGTATAAACAACACTAAAGGAGCATCAAGTTCTGGCGCCTTTCTTTTGGGTTGTTTTTTCTTGTGGTCAAAATGTGACAGAGGCAGCTCAGCAAGCTTCTCCACAGCACAAGGCTCACCCAGTGCTCATCTGCTTCAGAACTGGAGGAAAAGAAGAATATCTTAATTTAAGCTAGTCAGTGGCCTTGCACTAACATACCCAGAGTTTCCCTAAAAAACCCTCTGACTGATAGCTCTTGATCCATGGACACGGTGGAACTTGGCATTGTAAGGCTGAACCTTGTCTGTGCAGGAGACAGGGATTTTCTTACTTTGAAATCCAGAAAAGGGAGCTGAGAATTGGCGCAGACGGTGCTGTCTCCTGCTTCGAAGGATGGGCGTGCTCATCAAACACCAGAACTGAGGAAAACAGCTTGCTGGTGCATGTGATTCTTTCTCCTGGAAGGAGGATGTCAGATAATCAATGTTTTTTAATTAAACTTTGTATGTCCAGGAAAACATGTTCATTGAGTGCATCTTGACTTTAGTGCTGTAATGATGGGTCATGATACAAAGATAACAAAAAGAGGATTATTTCAGAAGTAATTCTTACACGTTTTCAACCTGAGAGAATCCATCCTGGAAAATCTCAGGTAGGTACAAAGCTGAAAACACAATGTTGTAGGAGTTTAGTAAGAAAGTTGTGCTCCCAGCTTGGGTAAATTTACTGGTATAGCTATAATTATCAGTATGACTATGGCATTTTAATCTGTTCTCATTTAGGTAAACTCCTAAGCACACTTTTTTTAAGTAGGTCTTTGAAGTTTGTGTTCTCTGCCAAAAAGGAATATGTTAAAGTATTAGCTCTCCTGTCCAGCAGTTTCAGCTGTAAGTACTCATAGTGAATGACTGTAAAGGTGGCAAGACTATCCGATTTTGTGTCTTTTAGTTTTCTTGATTTAATTTTTCTGAGACTTAGGGATGGGACACATGGACGACACACATGGAATTTCTGGTTTTGCCAACCCTCCATCATTGTACATAAGAAACAGCCGTTGTCTTTTGGAGCTTGTTTTATCAACAACAGTAGAAAAGATAGGCGAAACCGCCTCAAACTTAAAGGAAATCTTTTGTCCTTGTCACAGGGCTGCCGCATCAGGCAAGGGGGTGGCATGTACCATATGGTGGTGTCACCTGGCTGTGGGACGTTGTCTCCAGGCTAACACAGCGTGAGTGTAGCAGAGCTCCAGCCGTCCCTCTGCTGCCACTGCTGTTATCAAACCTCCGCTGCTTGCTTCTCAGTGGGCAGAGGGGAAGCATGAATCATGGCTTTCCGACATTTGGAAGTGTGTCAGAGCTGGGCACGAAGGAGCTGCTTCCTCTTTCCCATCTTGCTAGGTACCGGAGTAAAAAGCTGGAGAACAGGAGCGCTGAATTTGGCCAATGGAACACCAGGAGTGTAGATACCTTTGGCAAAATTACAAAGTGGAGCAGTCGGTGAGAGACCTTAAAACAAGAAGCCTTTTGTAACAGTCTGTGCCCAATTGCTTGTTTTCCCGGTTCGAAAAATGCTGATCTGTCTTTGGGAAGTCATGCCGAAGGGCTTGGAATAATGCATCTTCCTGTATTTCTTTTCATAACCCAGAGGGCAGCAGGAAGCTTTTGTTTCTTAGATTGTGCCTCTGGCCTGGTGATGGGGCTTTCCCACACTTGTGCTATTAAATAAATGACAGAGTAAGTGAGATGGGATTCTGGTTTTGCTTACGCTTTCGTTTCTATTTTTAAATTACTTTCCAAGTATTAAAAAAAAAATCCACGGATGGTCTAATGTCTAATAGTCTGAAGATAGAAGGCTGATGCTGGAGGATTACTCCTGTGCTGTTATAAATATTGAGGCCAAAAGCTTGCAGGTGTGCTTTCTGAAATGGCATGTACAGGGACTAAGGGCCGTGCCTTCAGAAGGTGTGTTTGTAGTGCTGAGGAGCCTGGCTTTTGTGAACACCTGGGGCTCTCCTGAAGCAGGGACCCAAGTCATTGATGGACTGTGTTTTAGGAGAAAGAAGGAAGATGTGTGGATTGGGGAGAGGGTGTTGATACTTTCCTTGTACTCAATGTCAGCTCCCCTTTACCTGGATAGGTGCAGTAATTTTTGGTGTAGAACAGGCAGCCGTTTTTCACTATGGTTTTTGGAGCATGGGTGGAGAAGTGTTTTGTAGTATGCCCCTGCTGTGCTTCCTTGGAGCCAGTGCTTTGTGGCCATTCACCTGTCGTGTGGTGCAGTGGGAGAGAGGGCTATGGGCCATGGGTCCCACTCCCGGCATGTCCCACAGCAGCCACACAGCCAGGTGTGTCTGCTTTGATAGGGGGGGATCAGGAGAGGAAACATTTCATGTTGGCAGGAGTCTCTCAGTTAAACAAACCTATGTGAAGCATTGTTTCCTTTTTTAGCTAAAGCTTGATCTATAGATACTCAGACCAAAAATTAGAATATTGCTTATCTGATTTATTGGCAACTCTCTTCCATTTCCTCTAGGGTAAAACTGTTGAGTCTGACCTCTTGGGAGGACTTTCACCCAAATGTGAAATTTTTTTTTTTGGCATTTGTTTATTTATCAAAGGGAGGACGCTGTGGTTTTTGCCAGTCTCTAATTTGAGAATAACTGTGGTTCTTGTGATGGAGCTTGAGCTGGGTGTAGGCAGGTGTTAGGCAAGTGTCCCAGTGCAGGTCTGCCAGCCAGCACTCCTGTCAGTCCAGTCCTTCCTTGTTTTATGGCAGGGATCACAAGTTGCGCAGTCTGGGCGTTTGTTTATTTATTCTAACAGAAACTCGTATGCTCAGGCTTGAAGCAAGGTTTGTGCTGGGGTTTCAAGAAGCAAAACGCCTCTGGAGCTTTCTGATGGGTTGTTTAAAGTTGTTGGTGAGCTCTCTCTGTATTTGGTGTGTTAGCTTCATGGCAATGGCTTGGGATGCAGGGCTGGTCTCTGAAGGTGGATAGGTAATCGCTTCTGGCTGCTTCCTTCTCTTTGCTTTGGGTTTTGGAGTTGGTCTGTTGTTTTGTTGGGATTTTTTTGTCAGCTGAGCCATTCCTTGGAGATAAAGCTGCTGTTTCTGTGGGGCTTTCCCCAGGAGAACATAACTAGGTTAGAGGAAGTGAGGAGGTTTTTCTGCCAGGCCACTGAAGGTGCAGCGAGTTGGTGGAACAACCAGCCCGTCCTGGCTCTCGTGGTGAGCTGCGGCAAGATCTGCTTGTTCCCCCCTTGCCTGGCAGGGACCTGCTCCTCTGGGCTGCGGGTGCTCGGTGTTCTTGCCCTCCTGCTTAGAGCTGAGGGCTGTCAGTGCTCAGCCACTCCTTTCACAGTAGGTGCGTGGTTGCGCTCTGGCAAGTGGAGGAAAATAGCTTGCAAAGCCTTACAGACAAAAAGAGACAGCTTGATTAGAGGTGTTACCTCCAAAATGAGGAATCTTTCACTCCACCAAGGAGGATGAATAGATCATTATGCAAAAGTGGATGATGAGTTGTTCCACCCCACGCTTTCTTCGCAAAATTGCTTTTCATTGCTGTTCTTGGTTCAAAACCCCATGCAGTGGCAGCAGTTGGAGGTATATGGAGATCGTCATGATCCTGAGGGGGTTTAGGCCTCTTTAACTACACAAAGCAGATCTGGGTGTCCTAGGACATGAAACACCGGAGACTGCTGGCACCTTTTGACAGACGGTTCTCCTGAAGATGAGCTGGTAGTAGGATCTGTGCATAAGGGTTTGAGGACACATCGATTCAAAACCGAGCATTAGATGTCATCCTTTCCTCTATTTTTAGTGTACTTCTGGTGTGTAGCAGTGGGGGAGAAGAAGCATTTCTCAACTCGTAAAAGTAAGGAGGATGTTAGTCCTAAAAGCCTTTTTTAAACTTGTATACTAAAACCAGATGGGTTTCAGTTTGACTGTTTCCCTTCCGTTATGGTTGAAAGGAAGCTTCACATTTCCCACAACATAAGGAGTTGCCTGCTTTTCATGTTACTCATTTGTTTTCTGTGTATATAGTAACACATAGAAAGTTACATGTATGTGTGCATACGTATCTAGATGTATGTATGTATGTATTTTTTAACCAGGTGCAAAATGACTGCTCAAGTAACACTGGAAGATGCCTTGTCCAATGTGGATCTCTTGGAAGAATTACCACTGCCAGATCAGCAACCGTGTATTGAACCCCCACCATCATCCCTGCTTTACCAGGTATGTTGTCATCGTAGGAAAAAGTTTTTCCATTTCCTGTTGCTGTTAAGAAGAGTATGTGCTTTAAAAAACAAAAGAACAAAACCAAACTATGTTTATATTTTATATATGTGTGTGTGTGTGTGCGCGTGTATATACATATAAATGCTTTCCCCTACCAAAGATTTAATTCTGTATTTTGCTTTCTCTGCAGCCAAACTTCAACACTAATTTTGAAGACAGAAATGCCTTTGTCACTGGCATTGCAAGATACATTGAGCAAGCTACAGTCCATTCTAGCATGGTAAGTAGATGTTCAGATATATACTTTTGTATTACCTGGAATAAAAGGAGAGGCACGTGTCCTCTTGCAGTTCATTTTAAGAATTGTGGTCACAGAAAACCAGAAACCAAGTTATCTCCAACAATTCTGGGAGGCAGTAAGATAAAAAAGTCCATAGATTTTCTTTTTTCACACATGTACTTATTGATAATTTTAAAATTATCTTTCTTCTTGATCAACCAATGTTGCTCAGAAGTTTCCTGCTTTTGTTGTGCGTGGAATTTCCAGTGTTTTGAAGTGAGTTAGTTGTATTGACAGCTTGCTGCCATAACTTGAGTGAAAAATTACTTTCCATCCTGCCAAATTTCCACTATCTGTCAGTTTAGTGGTGTTGAAGGGTTTTTGTTGGCTTCCTCACTGAGGAGTGTGTGTGTTAGTGGTTTACTACATGCTTTTTGTGTTAGGTATTCTGTGGTTTTTAACAGTTCCACAATAGAAGATAAGTCTTCATGCTAGTAACTCCCATGTCTGCTGATGGTGTAGCTGTTTTGGGATACAAAAGAACTTGCAGGCTGCAAATGCTGGTCTGTACTGAACTTGTCATTTCATGGCACTCTTGTAAATATGTCCTGTTAATTCTAGAGGTCAGTTCACAAACAGTGGAGTGGGCAGATCCAGCACCTGATGACATGCTACTGAAAATTATGTAAATTTACACTAATCTACTTAATCTAGCAACTCCTTAACCTGTTCTGATTGGTTGGATGTTGTTGGACCTCTCGTTTGACAAGTGAAAAAGGATATTGCTTTGTATGTGCTGACTCTTTCATCCTTGACCATTCCACCTGCAGCATCCAGGTTTAAGAAGAAAAACAACCACCACCCCACCACCCTCCCCCCTCAGATTAGCATTTTTATTTATATTTATAGATCACGATGTCTTTAGTTTAGGGAAGAAAGAGCAACACAAAACCCAATCTGATCTGGGGAGTAAGCATAATTGCTGCAGTTGTTGATTAGTGATCTCATAGGTATTCGCTGGCTGAAGTGGTACAAAGATGATGATGTGAATTCTCTCAGAATTGATTGGGTGCTAAACCAGGTGATTGAGAATAAATGGATCTTTTTTTTTTAGCTGTTGGATTAAAGCTAAGATGGACATCAGTCGCTGGTCAGCTCTGATAGATGTAATATGCCAGCTGAGCCTATGAATTATGGTAATATTTTTTTATGCATACAGGATGATGTATCATTCAGCTTGTAATACGTGTGTTTTTGTACACACACATTTTGTGGTTTGTTTGGATGAGGGTTTGGAATAATGGAAGACAAGTGGATTTAACCCTTTTGTATTACAATGGCTAATTGTATTGTCTTACAGAATGAAATGCTAGAAGAAGGTCAGGAGTATGCAGTCATGTTGTACACATGGAGAAGCTGCTCAAGAGCCATTCCTCAGGTAAAGGATGAAAATTAACGTGTCATGCAAAATGTAAACTTCTGTCTTGGTCTTGTTTTGGAGTGGAGATGCAGGTAGAACTTTGTCAATAAGTGCCAAAATGTAGTTTACTTTGACTCCTGAATTCTTAAGTTGGGCGTGCCATAGAATAGTGGTTTAGCACTTGGGGACCAGTTGGACTTTTTTTTTTTTTTTTTTTTTTTTTTGATAAGGCATCTTAGCAATACCTCATGGGCTTTGTGTCAGCTTGACTGATTGGTTCAAGAGTAGTGTAGGGGTAATATGCTCTAGAAGGAAAACCTTTGACTGTTGGATCTGTTTGAGGTCAAAATTTCTTTCAAGAGAATAGACCCTTCCTACTCCCCAACTCAATACTTAAATGCAGAACAGGTTTTACAAGTAGCATGGCATGTAACAATTAACATTTGGGTTGAACATTTAAGTTTCTTGACATCCTAATTAGTAGTTTTCTGAATGTCAGAGCTATGTACTGTTTTTTTGATCTGTATACAAAAAAAAAAAGCCTGTGAATAGTGACAAGTCAGCCTGAAGTATCTAGGAATGGTTGTACAGCTGTGAGGTGGGAAAAATACTAAGATGCAGCAGAAGAATGAAACAGAATTATAACCATGAGTTGACATCTGCCTGCTTTGTAAGGAGTTTGTAATGTGATTATTTTTGTACTGAAATGCAAAGAAAGCTTATCCTGTGATTTAAAGATTTAGGGTGGAAGCCAGATAATCTATTTTAATTTGTAGTTCTGGCCATATTTTAATGCTTGATTTTGAGCAAGTGGCTTAATGTGGGAAGAGCATTGTCCTAACTGTACAGAGGTGTTTGACAACTAAATTATTTGCTGTGAGGTAATAGAAATATCTTAGATTTTTTTAAATTTATTTTTTTTACACACAGTTAAGTTTAGAAGACTAGCATACAATTACCAAATCCAGAAATTTACGCCTCAAGTTTGTCTGTTTGGGATGATAATGCATTTTCTCAGGATCTTAGTTTCTGAGGCTTTCTCAGGGAAGGTTTCAAGTGTAATGGTGTTTTTAATTATCCTCAGGTCAAGTGCAACGAGCAGCCTAACAGAGTAGAAATTTATGAGAAAACTGTGGAAGTTCTGGAGCCAGAAGTCACAAAACTGATGAATTTTATGTATTTTCAGGTAAAAGGAACGGAAACAAAATTTGTCAGTAGGCTTGTATTTTTATATTCCTATTTTGTATGCTTTATATTGTGTGCTCAGATACTGAACCTAGTCATTATACTTTGGGAAAAAACCCAACCCTTTAGTGTCTCACAGAAGGGCAGAATTTCTAATGACTATCTTAAAAACTTCAGACAATCTCTATTAAGACTTTGAGCATAAAATCAAAGGTAATTGCGTATGGTGCCTACGTAGCACATGGGGACAGAGATCTGGCACTTCAGGAAGAAAGGAAATGGAAATATAACACATTTCACATGTATACTTAAAAGAATCTCGACACAAAAAACATTTGTTGGGGAGTGAGTGATCCACAAGTCTGGACACCAGAGCAGCAGGTGCAACTTTGCTATGGAAATTTTTAACTGAGACGAACTAACCCAGTTGTTGTGACCCTCCAGCCACCCGAGCTACACGGGGTCTGGAGAATAGCAGTCTGTCTTGCTTTCTCTTCCCGTGCTGGCAGCTTGCCATTTGGTTCAATGGACTGAGGATGTTTCCAGGCATTATTTGGAAGGAGCTGGAGCAGCTAGAGCCTGTGAGCCCTGGAGCACACAGGAAGAGGAGACAGAATGAAATGTAGTATTTCCTGTTGTCTTCCCCAACTGGCGGATCTTACTGAGTACAAACAGTCTCCTTTCATTCAAGCAGATCAGCGCTGTAAAGTCAGTACAGATTCCTCTTTACATTCGAAGTTACTGGGGTTTTTGTACTTGTAGGCTCTATCTGAAATGACCTTGACATATGCTTGGAAATGAGCCCTGAAATAAACACGTGCCAGGATGATTTTGGGATTTGGCATGTACAGTGTGCTGTGGGGTTTTTTTGTTTTAAGGGTACATACCTATAGTCTGCCTTTTAATGCATATACACTTCCTCACTGAAGAGCATTAAATCACTTGTTTCAAAGGGGTTTTAAACTTTTATGACTTCAATCTGTAGAGAACAACCTTGGCTCTTGTGCCAGGCAAGCTCTGTGGCAAAAGTCACTGCAAGTACACAGGGGTGGAGCTGAAAAGCCTGTGCTGATGCCTTGTTAGCCTTGCAGGCTTTAAACATTTTTGTGCTTCAGTGGTGCTTTTCACTGGACCAGTTCCAGTTAGGCAATGGAACTTTTTTCCTGGAAACATCATGGCTTTTACCCCCAGTTTCTTCTTTTTTCCCCCATTAGAGAAACGCCATTGAACGATTTTGTGGAGAGGTGAGACGTTTGTGCCATGCGGAGAGGAGGAAGGACTTTGTGTCTGAAGCGTATCTGATCACACTGGGCAAATTCATCAACATGTTCGCGGTATTGGATGAGTTGAAAAATATGAAGTGCAGCGTGAAGAACGACCATTCCGCCTACAAGCGGTGAGTGGCGAGGAGCCGCAGGGCTGGCGGTTCTGCTGCGGGGTACAGGCGTCCCACGAGATGGCAGCAGCTGCTCTTTTGCCAACAGCTCGCTCTTCAAAAACGGGGGGAACAGTTACCTGGGAAGTGGGGATGCGCTGACTGCAGTTAGGCAGTTGAGTAAACCTGGGTTATTTTATGCTGTTCTTCCAGCAGCAAAGGGTTGTTCTGCTTTTTACTGCCAAGCTGTCTAACACCTCTGTCTTGGTGTATGCGAAACGCGATGAGTATACTTTGCTCAGTAAAGCTTTTCTTTTTAAGTTTGAGAGGAACATGGCTTGCTGGTCGCTTGTGCTACTTCTGTTCTATTCTATTTCTAGTCTGTTCTATTTTTGGTATCCACTTTCGACATTTGTAACTGAGAGTTGTTACACTTACTCTTAACACATTTCAGCTTTGCCCTTCAAGGTTGTCGTGACCGCAGGTGTAGCAGGGAGGGGAGAAGGATGGGATACCAGTGACCAAGTTTTATGCTTGAGCTGCCAGATGGTATCAGGTATCTTTTGTCAAATACAGTGGTCAGAGCAGTAGAGAAAAGTCTTTCTGCCAGCTGTATCATCTGTGGTCATTCATAAAGAAAACCATTCAGCCAACGACTAGCCAATTTTATTTGTCCTGCTTCCACTTTCATGAGATTTAATTTCTACCTCTGCCAGTAGTTGCCTTTTGTAGTTGTGCCTGAAGACCTCTTAAACTTGTTTTGCCTTTCTTTTTCTTTGGAGGCGTGCTTCTGGAGGACAAACTGTTTTCTGGAAGACTGACTTTTCCTGGCTTGTTGCGTGTCTTGGGTCTATAGAGCCACTGCTGTCCCTGTCAGTTGAGGGATATATCCAATGATTCTTGGCTTGGGTTGGATTTGGCCTTTTAACTAGGGTGCAGGGAGTGATTTGGGATTGTAAAACAGTTCATTTGAGATAAATTAAGTCCATATTTCTCTTATAGTAAAATTTCGCCTTTCTTTTTAACTGTTTTCTTAAAAAGTCTTCCCTTCATCCTTGATGAAACAGGCTCTTGACGGCTTTGTTGAATCCACAGTATATGTTTGGATAACTCACTTTTATTAAGCTGTAGCAAACAAGTACTGACCACATCTGCCAAGTTCTCTTTTTGCTTGATTCAGAAGTTTGGAAGTGGGAGATGTACTGAGATTGAGTCTTGTACGAGCAGTGAATGATACGCCGTTGTACTGGCACTTACAGAATGGCACTTACACAGCTTAGAGTTCCCCTGGCAGATTTGGAGGCAGGTGTGTTTCTAACGAGAGGGGATGGATTTGCTACAAGCATCCTGCTGAAGGGATATACTGGTTTTTCTTCTGTTTTCAAAGAGCTGCTCAGTTCCTGCGGAAAATGGCAGATCCTCAGTCTATTCAAGAATCCCAGAACCTCTCCATGTTCCTTGCCAACCACAACAAGATAACACAAGTAAGCTTTAAGTGTCTTTTTGCAGAATTGTCTTTTACCTAATGCTTTACAAAACTAGCAAAATAAAACTCTTCCAGTTTGGTAGTAATTATTGTTTGCCAGGGAGTATAACTAGTTGATTAATATCCTTTTCTTCTTTTTTCCCAGTCTTTACAGCAGCAGTTGGAGGTGATTGTTGGCTATGAAGAGCTTCTTGCAGATATTGTGAATTTGTGCATGGACTACTATGAAAACAAAATGTATCTAACGCCCAGTGAGAAACATATGCTTTTGAAAGTAGGTTTCCTTTAGGTATAAAATTAAAAAAGAATGGTTGAGGCAAGTCACAGATGTTTGAATTCCTGATTGTTTGTAATTTTTTTTAAAAGGGACCAGTTAACCAAATAACACAAATTATTCCTTTTTCTCCCCATCCCCCCACTGTCTTTTTATTACATTGCATGCTAACTGTGTTTAGAAAGTTCGTAATCATTTTTGTTTTTCATAAATTGAAGTTGACCCAATTGAACTGTAGCCTTGCTAGGAAACCAGTTCTATGGAATTGTGTCTATGAAGTTTAATGACAACAGAAAGGAACTACTACATTGTATTTTTAGATATGTGGCAAATTTCTATAGAAAGCTTTTGGAAGTGAAGCTGTATATTACCTATTTTGGGGAACAAGTAACTTAAAATTAGGGTTGGTAAGTAGATAAGTTTAGTTAACTAGAATATGTACATGTAATAAGAGGCTGCTGGGCAATGTGAAGTGTGGCTGATACCAGCTGCATATCTTGCAGTGGAAGAAAAGGTATAGAGTAAGAACAGAAAATTTGCCTCATGACAAATGTTTTGAATCACTTCAGTGTTTAACTTCTGAAGAGCTCTGTTTTCTAGGACCAAATGGAAGCATCCTGAAACCGCATACAAATGCTAGAGAATTTGTGTTCTGTCTGCAGGGATGTCCAATGTGTCTTTCATATTTAGGACTTCTGCTTAGAACACATTAAGTGGCTAATGCTCAGCTCCTGCTATTGTAAATACTGAATTGTAACTTCATGTTAATGAATAATTTGGGCAAAATGTCATTAGATTTTTTTTTTGATGCTTCTGAGCTCTTGTGTGAAAAATGCAGAGATGTGCTGAAAGCCATAAAAGGCAATCACTCAGAGGCGTTAGATCTAAACTTCTGTTACAGATCATTTTACATGCACAGAATTTTAATAAAATGGAAATGAAAAAAACCCTGTGTAAAAATAACGTCACTGAAACTACAGTCTGGCTTCTTTTGTGTGCTAAACCTTTATACAAACAAGCAGCATCTTTTAAGGATAACTGATCAGGCTAATGTTAGTGTAGAAACTACTGATGTACATATAGGAAAAGAATACTAAATGTGTGTATTTGAAAATACTTCTCTTTGAAGGAAGGTGGTGTTTCAGGACTGTTTTTAAAATACTACTTTTTTATTTTAATGATATGAAGAACGGTCTTAGTGTAGCAGGTATTTATTTACCTCTGAGGTCCTTTTACAGAGAGGTTTGATTTTTATTTTTTTTTTCTATTTCAGGTTATGGGCTTTGGATTGTACCTGATGGATGGAAGTGTCAGTAACATCTATAAGCTGGACGCAAAGAAAAGGATAAACTTAGCCAAGATAGACAAGTTCTTTAAGGTTGGTTAAGATGTGATCTTCAAGGTAATTGCCCTTGCATTTTAAATATAATCAAATAGAATAAAGATCACTTTGGACTATAATATGGGTAGATAAAGGTTTTCTTTCACTAAGATTTGTGTTTAATAATTTATCTAATCTGATTTATTCCCTGTGTACAGCAGTTGCAGGTTGTCCCGCTGTTTGGTGACATGCAGATTGAACTTGCAAGATACATTAAGACCAGTGCCCATTACGAAGAAAATAAATCCAGGTAAGAGGGAGAAGGAAACAAAGAGGGGAGCATCTGGGCTGCAGAAAGTCAGATCCTTGGAGTAGATTTTCATAATCACCCATTAGTCTGTGTGTCTGTGATAATGACTTCAATAGGATTTTTATCTTGGTCTACTTTTTGGTGTGGGTATTTCACTATTAATGTAGTTCATGTAATAACTACAACTAAAGAAACAAGTTGTTTAAAGACCTTTCTATGCTGCTGAGCTTATTCTTTTATCTGTGGCATTTCTTATCACCTGGGTTGGGAGAAATGAATTTCATCTTACACTAATTTAATTTTTATTTTTTCCTTTAAATATGAAACTTTCTTTAAAAGAAATGAAGGAATTTGCTAAGCAAGGTGAGCAGTAGTAGTGCATGGGTAAATAGGCATGTGTATATTGTATACGAAGCAGCAACTTAGCTTGTCTCCCCTCTTTTTTTTTGGCTAGGTGTGCAGCACAGCAAAATGACTGGAAAATGCAGCCAGTTTTTACATAAATGGTTCCACAGTTTATGGTTATTGCTTTCTTTTAGTGAACATTTCTGTGCTCCTCCAAGACCTTCCCTCCATGCAGTTACATGAATTTAAAATGCAGTGCTTTGTGTTTTAATTCCTGCAGAAAAAACCTATAACCTGCATGTAATTGCTAAGAGAAAATGAATGACAGTGGGCCTGTCAAACTACTAAAAATATGAGGCTACTTAACATGACATTCTTGGTAGCATGTCTTTTGTGTCCCTCTTGTTAACATGTTAATAGTATTTAATAATGCTTTTTTTATAGTTGGGAGCATATTGTAGGCTCTTCATGGTTAAGCAAGTGTAATGAAAAACAATCTGAAGGCAACTAAATGTATCTTACAGCCTATACCTATACTTCTGCCCTGCTTTTCAATCCTTTGCAGGCCTGTCCCTAAGTGTATGCTCCTGGAGAGAGATGCTGATTTGTATTTAATAGCAACATCCTTTAAAACAAACAGACAAACAAACACAAAAAGAAAAAAGTTGGGCTTTTAAGTCTTTGAAGAAGTGCTATTTGAACTCAGAAGGGTAGTCCATCCCTAATGGATTGTGCAGGGTCAGAAGTAGAGGTGTGAAAAGGGGAAAGGCCTCAAGTAGAGAAGGAAGATTTTTTAAAAAAGGTCACACGTTACGGATCTTTCTTTGCAGTATCAGTTGTATTGTTTATTGCCTAAACTGATTTAGGTGGGGTTTTTTTGTCTTCTGAAACAGATGGACGTGCACGTCTTCCAGCAGCAGTCCCCAATACAATATTTGTGAGCAGATGATCCAAATCAGAGAAGACCATATGCGTTTCATATCAGAACTGGCTCGTTACAGCAACAGTGAGGTTTGTGGGATTAGAGCTATATGTGCAAATTTCATGTCACTGATTAACAGTTATTGTTAAGTATCTGAAGAGCAGGTAAACCTTAGGCTAGACAATTGACAAAGCTTGCTGACTTGGATCAAGAAAAGCTGGCTGCAGGGCCTAGTACCCAATCTCTGCATGATATTTGTGCTATTTAAATTTAAAATAGTAATGATACATCTCACAAACTGCAGTATTATTCTGCCCCACCCCTATCCTAGAAATTTTGGCATGTCTTCTTTGGAATAGATTGTCTAACCCTGACTCCAAATGGGTGCCCATAACAGTTTAAATGAAACTAAAAGTTAAGAGATTAGTTAACCACCCCCCCCAAAAAAAAAAACCCAAAAAACCCAAAAAAACCCCCGCACATATATATATATTTATATATGCTCTATTTTTATATATGTATACATGTGTGTGTATACGACTTACGTCTTTAATTCATCTGCAACAATACGTCTTGACTAAAATCTGAAGTTTAGCTGTGTAAGTGTAGAAGAAAAGGCTGATATTAATGCAGGTGTTGGTCCATAATGCTGGTTTAATGCTTAAAAGAAATCTGTGTAGAAATTTGGCTATGGATGGTGGATACAGCACGTTTTGATGTGGGTTTGTGGTTTTCTTGTTTTGTTGTTGTTTAATAATGTGCTAGGTGGTGACTGGGTCTGGTCGACAGGAAGCTCAGAAAACAGATGCAGAGTATCGGAAACTCTTTGATCTCTCTCTCCAAGGCCTGCAGCTTCTCTCCCAGTGGAGTGCACATGTTATGGAAGTGGTATGTTGTCTGGGAAATAAAACCAGATGAAAAAGAGGTGGCTTGGTGAGGTTGGACAGACTTTACTTCAACAGAATGAAAAATGTGTGTTGTGTTTTGATCCCTTAATTCCCCTCTTCCTTCTTCCTTCACTCCTTTTCTTCTCCTGCTCCAAACCACATTCGCAGAGGCAGGCACATGAAGTTCTCAGAGCTTAGGAGTAATGTTGCTGCTTTGAAGATCCAGTAGCTTGTACAATCTCATACAGTACGTTCAAATTGTTATATTTAATGGATAGGGGATCACCAGTAAGCCTTAACCAGATGTTTTCATGTTGCTCTTGATACATACCTTTTGTAGACCAAGACTTCATTATTTTCCTCTAAACATTGTTTAAAATTGTATTCTGATAGAAATATCCATACCAATGTGCAGTCACACAGGATGTGATAGAACAGCTTCAGCTGGCTATATTTAGACGTCATCACTTGGTAAATTGAAGCACGTAAGGTCTTAACCAAGGACACAAAAATGGATGGAAAGGCTCCCATTGGCTTTATATTAGGCTTTTAGTCAAAAGGAAGGTAAATGTGGGGAAGGGAAAATTTGAGAGGAGGTGAGGGAGGGGAAATAACCTGCAGAGTTGTTTCTCTATGTTTTAATAATCTATTTTAAAAACAGATGCTAGTTAGAAAAGTGACTGTGCTTTTTCTGATAAGAAACCGCACAAGACAGAAATTGAAGAGGAGGATGTAGGAGTCCTTTTTATTGCTGCAGAGACTTAGATAAAAGCCACACGTCTCACCTGCACCAAAGCATGTTCTAGGAAATGTTGAAAGAGGTGACATATTGTATGAGAGAAGCCAGACTTGCTTCTCCTCTGCCTCTGAGAGGGAACATCAAGCCATTTGTACTGCTTGAATCCAGTGCAGTCAGAATGGGCATAGCTAAAGACCCAGTTTTCTTTTTTTCTGTTTTTTTAACTGCCTCTTTCAAAAGCCAGTAGATGAGTCATGCTTTTTCCTGTATTATCCTATTCGTATTTAAATCAACATTGTATTTTATGGTAAAAATTTTGTTCTCCTTTTCTCCCTCTTAAGAGAGGTTGCTATCATCTATTTCTGGCCTCTGCAACTCCCAGCCTTGCTGCCTTTATTTCTGTCATTGCAAACTGCTGCATTTAGGCTTTCTTCTTAGAGCTGGTTTTATCCTCCCGAGTTCCAGGACAAACTCTCTGAGGACCACAGTCCTTTGGTTTTTTTTCCTATCATCACTGCTTTTCTTTGTCTTTCTGATTTGTATGGATTCCCTTAAGTAATTCTCATGTAAATTCGTGTTTACCTTCTCCCTGTACTCCTGTTGAGAGTTTATTCTTACCTTAAGTATCCTACTTATTCACCTGTCTTCTGCAGTCACTCAGTATCCATAAACCTTGTTACATACGTCATGTTCAGATAAAAAAATTTCATCATGCATTTGATGTCCAACTTAACCCCGTTAACTGAATGCCCGCAAGATGCCCCATCTTTGTTTAATGATTTCCCACGTCCTCTTTGTTGCACTTAGGTTGCAGGGTGTGATGCTTCTCTTTGCCATAGGTAAATTGGTGCAAATATTAATCCGTTATAGTAGGCAAATTTGTATTGCTTTGTAATCTGTTCACTATTCACTGAAGTCAAACTGTGAAAAAACTGTATTCAAATGGGACTAGGATTTTTCACTGTATGTACCCTGATGGATATCAGATCAGCCTGACACTAGTCAGGAACATTTTTGTCTCTGCAGTGACTGAAAAGACAGTATTTAAGAGAAATACATGCTGTGCAGATGATGTCACAGATAATATAGCTATTTTCACACCTTTAAGCCTAGTAAACATAACGCCCACCCACCCCCACCCCTAAACTGTATAGTTTTCCAGGTGTATTTTGAATTCTAAATGTGAATATTTGGGCAAGTTGGAGGCTCCTCTTTTTGTGTGCGAGTGTGATGGATTTTTTTTTTTTTTTTAAATTAATGCTCTAAGGTCTTTCTGTTTCTTGTGTCTGAAGTGGAGAGGAAACTTTCACCTATGCTACCATTTGCTCAGTAAAAAATACCCTGAAGCACGTTACCTGCTGAGTGTGAATTGCATTTTTTGAGCTAATACAGGATCACTAGCTTTCGAGAAAATTTGTTAGGCAAATTATTGTTTGGCATTTCCACTAGACAGTAGTTTCTGAATTTGTGCAGGTTTTGAGAATAGCGTCAGTAATACTTTTCAGATACTCTTGAAAACACTGGCTTGTTTCTTAAAGCCTGTTGTTTGTGTCCAGCTATATTTTGTGTTTCTCAGGCCTTTGTTGTTTTGTTTTTTCCATCTTTTTTTCTCGCTATTCTGCTGTGTGAACTGCAGTATTCATGGAAGCTGGTACACCCAACGGACAAATACTCTAATAAAGATTGTCCTGACAATGCAGAAGAGTATGAAAGAGCAACAAGATACAATTATACTAGTGAGGAGAAGTTTGCTTTGGTTGAGGTAAGATAAATATTTTTTTACATGGATTTTCCAAAGATTTAATTCTATACAAAGGAGAACATTCTCTATAAGCATTTTCTATACTCATTGCAAAAAGACAAGCATGCCCTGTATCGACTCTGAAAGAGCATGTTTTTCTCCATTCAATATGTAGGAGGTGCACAGGTAAAATCTCCTTTATGTTTTGGAACTTGTTAATTCCCCTTTTCTCATTTTCTGTATTTAAAAAGGGGCTTTTGGAACAACTATACGAACAAAATAAGGAATATACACCTTTTGGTTCTTTTTCCCCCTTCCAGGTGATTGCCATGATCAAAGGTCTTCAGGTGCTGATGGGAAGGATGGAAAGTGTTTTCAATCATGCCATTCGCCATACCATTTATGCAGCTCTACAGGATTTTGCCCAGGTCACACTTAGAGAGCCATTAAGACAAGCCATTAAAAAGAAGAAAAATGTCATTCAGAGGTAGCATACTTGCCTTCTTCTCCTGTATTCTTTCCCCCAAATGTTGCTAAATTTGCTGCAGAATTGCACAGCTGTTAAGTTCTGCTCTTTAAGTCAGTACTCCCCTACTAGTCTGTATGGTATTCAAAGAGAGCTTTGTTGAATGTGCTTTGGAAGTTGAAGAAGTCTGAAGTCAAAAATGAATGGCTGCCAGCGTGGCTACAGTAAGAGCCCAGGCTGTCTTGAGCTACTTAAGACTACCGTAGGAAGTTCTGTGTTCCCTGTAGTTTATTTTTTTTTAATTTTTATTTTAAGGAAAGTACTGCAATAATGAAAGCAGGACTAGTATTTTTATTGTGAAGAAAGGTGTTCTTGTCCACCTTCCTTATGATTCCAGTGTTTCCTCTCCTTTTGTCTCATGTTTACATCTGACCCCATAGTCTTTCCTTTGCCTTCTTAGCATCCTGCCTTCTTTCTCAGCTTCTGCTGCTTTTGGCTTATTAGCCTTACACTTCTTTTCCAAGGGCTTCATCTGCCCACGGATTGGTGACATTTCCTGACCTTATTGTTTAATGTCTAATTATTTGCTTTTAATCTTGACTTGTTTACCATTTGTTTACTCCCACATTTCAC
Source organism: Falco biarmicus (assembly GCF_023638135.1). Taxonomy (NCBI): domain Eukaryota; kingdom Metazoa; phylum Chordata; class Aves; order Falconiformes; family Falconidae; genus Falco; species Falco biarmicus. The sequence goes on along the minus strand of NC_079289.1, from coordinate 72,774,789 downwards.
TGCAAAGCTCTTAAGAGTTGAAAGTCTTTGGCTAATTTCTTTTTGCCCAGAGATTTTCATGAAACAGTGATACTTGCGTACCTGCTCAGATTTGGGAGGCGGCATTTGCTTCATCATTCAGCATGCCACAGGATAACGACTGACTGTGTTTCTGACAAGTATCTGAGTGGAGTCCAGTTCAGTATTTGGAATTAGAGGATGAAACTGTTTGTATCAATTCCAGCTGAATTCTGGAGTCCTGCTGGAAACAGGAATTCTGCTGCTTCTTTTAATTTCAAGCCAGATTTGTGTCTCTTTAATTTGGTTAATCTGCTTTACTTGAATTGAATAATTTGCTTTTTTGTGGTTTAGAACAAAATGGCTTGATGCACTTGCTAAGGATCCCAGAGGTGAATTCTTGACAAGTGGCTTTTGTCTCTGATGAACCAGTTCCAGAGGTCAGCTTCCTTCTGACGGAGGAGGGCGGCTCTGGACTGTCCGTTATGATAAACAGCATGGAGTATTTCTTTCATAAATGTGGCATTCTTGAAGTTGTTGGCAAAATCATTTGCAGTTGCTCTGAGTTACCCTGAGCTCCTGAATGCTGTTGCAAAGTTTCTGTGCTTGTGGAAGAATGCTTTAAAAAAAAATATATGTTCTCATCAATGCACTTGCCTGCGTGCTGGTCTGAAGTGGTGTGAATTGTGTTCAGTGTTTTGCAGGCCATAAGAAAGACAGTCTGTGACTGGGAAGCGGGTCATGAGCCATTCAATGACCCAGCTCTAAGGGGGGAGAAGGACCCCAAAAGTGGTTTTGACATCAAAGTCCCAAGGCGTGCAGTGGGACCCTCCAGCACTCAGGTATTTTCCTGTCTGGTGGTTGTGAAATCTGTCAACAATTACTGCATGAAATGTTTTCTCTCTGGCCTGAATGACGTAAAAATTGCTGGTTTGGGGGTTTTTTTTGTGTGTGTGGTTTTTTTTAATGCTAAAAATCTTCTCTGATTAAATTTATGTTTACAAAATTTCATATATTTAACCAAAATTTCTGTCTGGGTTATTGTCACTTTCTACTCTGCATAATTTTTCCAAGTGTTCAATCTCTTTGACTTCCTGGGAAGAAATATTTTCTCATTGAGCTCATAATGTTTTTTAAATAATATTTTTGAGCTATTTGAATTATTTCTTGACTGACTCCCATCTCTGGTATGGCTGGTGGATTATTATTAATTTTTCTTTTTGTTAAATCCCATCATTCAGTAGATGTCTATGTAGGTTTAAAATATGTTTAAAATATAAATGATTGCCTGTAAAATTAGGAGAGTATTTGACTTCTGACAGGATCCCTCTTACTGTTCAGTAATGCATGATAAAACTACTCCCTAAAATCCATTTGATCTGCTGCTGCCGCTAAAACGAGGTATTTCAAATGGGTTTTCTGTGCTAGTCATTGAAATCCCATACCTAAATGCTCATTCTTGTTACCTCCATATAATTCTCTTTTTTTATTTTCTTTGTGGATTTGTTTGGAGAGTGTATGGTCTGGTATACATAGCTCATCTAAGAAAATGAGGTACTGAGCACTTTGGGTGAAAAATTGAAGGCAACTGCGGTTTGTAAAGACGGTGTTTCAATACCTGAAATCTGTGGGGATTAGAGCATGTATGGATAATGATCTTGGGTAATAAGAAGTTGCTTAAATTGTGGTGAGATGGGTTTAATGAAGATTTTGTTTTGGGAATTGTAAAAAATGTTTTGGTTTCTGATTTTCTGGGGGGAAAAAAATTGAAATGTCACCACCAGTGTGCTCCTGTGCTTGGTATGTTTAAGGCCTTTGTTTCACTGGCTGCAACAGGCTGTTTAGAGTACATGGTTCTGTCTGCTTTTTCTGCTCTTGGGCTGGCACACTTGTCTGTCTCAGCTGACAGCAGGAAGGGAGGTCAAATATATGGATTTCAGATAAGTTTTTCTCAATTTCATGCAGCTCCAAAATGGCTATGTATGGATTGGTAATACTTGGAAATCTTTGCAAAAATAATTTGAGAAGCTAATGGCTCTTTGAGCATCCTCTGAAATGAATGGAAACTTCTCCCTTTCCTTGAGGGAGTACCAGATTGTAGTGATTATTCTGAATGAAGAAACCTTTCTGTATGTCCTCCTCTGCATGCTTACTGTGCTGCTTTTCGTTTGTAACAAACTAACACATTTTCTCTGCTTCTGTTTCCCCTTCCTTATTTACCCGTGTGTTTTTATTAACGGATTCTCTCTCCCCTGCCTGCCCCTGTCTGTTGGTTTTTAGCTCTACATGGTTCGCACTATGACAGAGTCCTTAAACTCTGCTGAGCTGTTGAAGCAGCTCAAGTCTCTGGGATTGGAAAAGCTATTGCATGTGACACACAAGTTTCTGAGGCAGTCCTACATCTATCCGCCTCTTTTAAACTTTGGTGGTAAGACATTGCTTATTACTTTTACTTTTTGTGGTGACATGAACTGTTCCACTGCAAATGGTCTGCTGCTAAGTGTCAGTGGAGGTCCCCTTGGCATGGGTAGGCATTTGTGCTGGTGTGTAGGCTAGCGTTGCGTCTGTTCCTCTTGCCTGAAAGGCTTTTTACACACACAGTGCTGGTTTTCAATTTGAAGTGGAGCAGTCGCTTACTGATAGTAATTCTCAGTGTTGCTCGACTAATGTACCATGTGTATTTTCCTTTTTTCCCCCCCCTTCCACCATAATTGTTTCCTTTAATGATACAGCTTTACATGGTGAGAACTATGTTAGAGTCCCTCATTGCTGACAAAAGTGGTTCCAAGAAAACCTTGAGAAGTAGCCTTGAGGGGCCCACCATATTGGACATAGAAAAATTCCATCGCGAGTCTTTCTTCTACACTCATTTGATAAATTTCAGTGGTAAGATACGTAGATGATCAGTGTCCAGCTTAGCATGTCCTAACACCTCTAACACGACCTGGAAAATGTTTCCGATTGCCTAAGTCAACTTATTTTTGGTTTATTTATCAAAAGCCCTTGTCTGTCCAAATTTTTTCTGAGACTTGATATTCAGTATTGAGGTGGGATTTTTATTTTGACCTGTTACACATTTGTTTATAATACATCAAATTTCATAGTTACCTCCCTTTTCTATTTTTTTTTAATGTATGTATTATTTATATAAACAAGGGACAGATAAGCCTTATACACATTGAAATTATAAAAAGGAAGTAGTTTTTGTGTTTTGGGGTTTTGGGGATCTTTTTTGTTTTTGTTTTAAGTACAGAGGAAACAAATTCTCTGTTGTGGTAAATTTGATGTCATTTCACTACTCTTACTATTCAGTTAATTGTAATCGGAAACATGCTGTCCTAAAGATTTCACCTACTGACATTGAATGTATCTAGTCTTTGTCATCACCATGCTGTGTTGTCTTTCATTTTTGTTTTGCTGCTGGACTCCTTTACCCTCAGAGGAGGAGGAGTCCATTAATGTCAGTCATAATGCCACTGGGGAACAGCACTTCAAAAGGTCTTCAGAAGATCTTAGTGTAAAAAGTTCACTCCCGTTTTGGTTCTCAAGCCTTCTGCAAAAGAAAGCTTGTGATGAATGTTTTCTGGAGAGGAGGGAAGCACACCTCTGCACCCTTGGCAGCAGCCTCAGAAACTGTTTTAATCCCTCCTTCATGTGTGTGTCTGTCATTTCCTGACCATCTAATCAACAGGAACATACGGAGCGATTCAGTCCTCCAGAGGGAGAGATGGTACTGGTGGATCCGGTACAATTCTGTCTCCTTCACCTACTGCTTCCCAAGTTCAGTGTACAGGTTTCTCAGCCCCCAGCTGAGGAATCCCCCTTTACTCGTGTGCATAGTTTTTCTGTTTAACTGGTAGTCCGCTCCACTTCCATGCTTTTGTCTGTAATAAGGCACCACTTTGGGGGCCAATGTGGAGTTCAAAACTCTTTGAAAAAGTCATGGGCTTTATATTTTGACTTTGGTTTACGTATCTGGCCTATGTATAGCTGTAGTGACTCACGCCTGCTTTTTTTGTTTCACATCGCATCATCAGAATCACAGTTGTATTGTTCCTGATGTATTTCTATAAGAAGCATAATTCTTCCTTATTTATTCTGAAAGAAACCCTGCAGCAATGCTGTGATCTGTCCCAACTGTGGTTCAGGGAATTCTTCTTAGAGCTGACCATGGGCAGAAGAATCCAGTTTCCCATTGAGATGTCCATGCCTTGGATTCTGACGGACCATATTTTGGAGACCAAAGAGGCGTCAATGATGGAGTAAGACCTACTGGTGCTCTTCCACTGAATGATAATTCTTAATGATTGCCATTCCTTATTATAATGTTACTGCTTTAATTGCTTTTAATAAGCAGTCACAGAGAAGGTATTCTAAACCTTTACAAAATTTTCCTCTTACATTTGCCAATTTCCAGATTCTCAAAATTTTCTTTTTGAGGTGAATAATCGAAATAAAAAACCTTTTATAAAAGTATCATTGCACCAGCCAAATACGTTGTTCCCTAAGTTCTCTGTACTTACTCCTCAAAGCTGTCAAATAGCATTCATAGTGGTAAAAGCATTCCTTTTTGATGGAAAGCTACATCTAGAAAACAAGTTTCACACTGAAAACTTACCTATAGAGTTTGTTGAACTAACAAAAGACTTCCACAAAGGAGAAATTGTGATACTTTATATAAAAAATCAAATGAAAAAAAATAATCCTGTTTTCATGAACCCCGTGTAGATTACAATATTGACCGGCTTACAACACTTTGACTGCACCATCCTAAAGGATCATAATTTCTGTAAACATGTAACTTTTTTTTTTTTTTTTTCATTCAGGTATGTTCTGTATTCTTTGGACCTTTATAATGACAGTGCTCATTACGCACTTACTAAATTTAAGAAGCAGTTCCTCTATGATGAGATTGAGGCAGAGGTAAAGTAACCTTACCTACTAGAGAGAAATAGTCTGTACCTGAATGGGAAAATTATGTTAAAGGCGGCTAAGACTTATTACAAGAGATTCGGAACAGTTGGAGATAATAAACAGAGGAGAAAGACCAAAAAGATGGGTAGCTGTTTGGGTGATATGTTGTGAGGAAACCTGTAAACCTGTGCAAAACGTCTCGGATTAATGCTGAAAAGTGAATGTCATCTTCTCTTGTACTGGGAAATTTGGATGCATTAACTTTCTTAGTTATGTTTGATGAACAGTGTGAAGTCTTGGATAAACTCCCCTCTTTTACTTTTAAGTATCTCTAAATGCACAATTTTTTCTCCTCCCTAAGGTGAACCTATGTTTTGACCAATTTGTCTACAAGCTGGCAGACCAGATATTTGCATACTATAAGGCAATGGCTGGCAGGTACCTATTCCAGTAGTGAGAACTTTTATTCATGCATTTCTGCTCTGATTTGCTGCCTAATATACTTGAAGTGTTTTCTTCCTTTCTTAATAGCCTCCTTCTGGATAAACGATTACGTTCAGAATGCAAGAATCAGGGAGCAACCATTCAGCTGCTGCAGTCCAACCGTTATGAGACACTGCTGAAACAGAGACATGTCCAAGTGAGTTAACTCATGCTGTGTTGTGTTGGAGATATTTGGCAATTTTCCAACAGTGTGGCTTTGTGTAGGTATATAAAACTTTATGTTCTGTCATCTTAAGTGGCATAACTGACATTTGAGATCAGCTTTTTTGTCATACAAGGAGTAAATAAAAAAAAAAACTTCATACAAATATCTGTGGCAGTTAAGCCAAACACAAGCCAAATAGGAATGTCAGCTGTGGTAGTGTTGTCTTGCTAGTAATATCTTACCAGTTTTCAGTATGTTGTTGGCTTAATGTCATGGAAGCATAAAATGCTGATATAAATACTCAGATGTGAATGCAACATGTGATTTTACTTATTTTTGTGAGAATTGGGATGCAAATTGTAGTACCTCATTTGTTCATGAAATTATAAATTTTGTCCATCTGCTTTGTTTCTGTGTGTTTGGAACGCAAGTTCACCATGTGACAGTCTTAATCTGTGGAGTCTCATAGTCCTTGTACAGCTTGTCTCGTAATTTGACTTTCAGTTCAAAACTTCATAGCATTTTTTTCTTTAGCTTCTTGGTAGGTCAATAGACCTGAACCGACTGATCACTCAGCGAATTTCGGCAGCCATGTACAGGTCAATGGAACTGGCAATTGGTCGATTTGAAAGTGAGGATTTGACTTCGATTGTGGTGAGTGGTGTGTTGCAGTTTTGCCAGAATGCTAACACTGCAGTTGGGGTCTAGATGCTAGTTTTGTTTTGTTTTACTGTTTTAATGTAATTTAATTTTTGTTTCTTTTATTTGCATTGACAATGATAGACGTCTAGTCTTCCCTTTTTTTCTTTTTTTCCCTCCGTTATAAATCTGTATTTGTTTTTTAATGGTAGAAGCAAAAAATGTTTTCTCCAGCTTTGCTGGAAGTCCTGTAAGTATTCTCTCAGCAAACAGTTGTACAGTCACTCCTGAAAGAAGAGGCTGAATGACTAACAGACAAACCTGTTTTATCCTAAACCTTAGTTAAATATATATAATGGGAAATACTTTAAGCAGTCTTACTAGAAATAAATCAGAGAAACCTCTGATGTTTTGATTTAATTTTTCTGTAAGTGTGAAATCATACAGTGCTGTGGTTGAAGTCTGTCTGGTTTACTGCATCTAGATTGACACAACCTTCCTACCAGAACCAGCTTAGTTTTGCAAAAGACATTCTTTCTGTCACCTCCAGCTACATCATAGATTATACTGGCAAATCCTCTGTTACCATTGTAGTATATAGTGTACTTTATTAATTCTGATGTGCTGTGATTTTTTTTCTTCCCATGCCTTAACCTGCATCTCTGTTCAAACCATGCTTTGGCCTGACCTGACACAGTACTCTGGAATATGCTGCCATACATGGGACTGTGCAAGTCCCAATCCTGTTGAGACTGAGAATCTTGCTCTTTCCTTGTCCAGAAAAGAAATAAACCTGCTGCAACCAGGTCACAGGTTCTTACTCTTTCTTGAGTTGGAAAGTGGCAGACCTAAGGTGCTCCTCCCCACCTCCCCCCACCCCCCCCCCCCCGCCCCTCCTTGTTTTCATTTTCTGCAAAATGATTTCTGCTGAAAACTGCTTGGTTTCCTCAGTGAGAAACAGATCTAATAGCTTAACTAATCAGTAGTTTCTGCAATTTTTCAAGACAATTAAATTAAATGAAGGTGGTTAAAAGACTGAGCTAGTTTTTTCCCTCAGATTGGACTCAATACTGTAATAACAAGCATAGTGGTTGTTTTTCCTTAAATTAACTGTTATTCACAGGTTTGAAAATCCTTTGAAAACATGGAGCATTTAAGTCTGACAGCATGGTACGGGAAGATGTCAAGGAGTTTGATGCACAGCTAAACAAAGCCACTGGACATTCCTTCACTAGGTCATTGCACAGCAATCTTTAAAAGCAGTGGCCTGGGCTTTTTTATTCAGTGGGAGGTTGTGTTCTTTGTGTTTGGTGTTTTCAGTGTCTGATATCAGAGATGGATTCTTTTTTTAATATTTTTTTTTATTTTTTTATTTTAAAGAAAGTGCCAGAAACCATACCAGGAAGCAGTGCTCAGTGTAGGCTGCAGCACGTGTAGTCACATTTGTAAATGTCTGGTCTGGTCTTTCATTGCATCTTAGTAGATTCTTCACTGGAGTAAAGCATGAGAGGGATTTATGGCAAATGTGATGTTATCGCTACCGGTACTGCTACAGAAGTTAGTTCACCAGTTGCCCTACTGAGCAGAAATTATTTTGTGATAGCTTGCAAAGAAGGAAATGCAGAAGATGCTTCTTGTCCTGTATGACCCCTTTTAAATAATGTTGTGGCTTTAACTTTTGCTCAGTGGAAGCGGAGTTAGCACAGATCTGTGTTTGAGACCCATCTGCAGTATGGACCAATTTTAATGAATACCTTTAAAGTCTCAGAGGTTTTTGGTGGGAGATAGTTACAAAACAATCCCAAGACACTTCTTTCCAGCTCATCATTAGAGACTGGGGGAGGCTCAGTTGTTCATTTTGACTTCTTTCTAGTTTTCTGTTTGCTCAAGGTTATTTATATACTTGTTGAGTTTATCCACTTTATTAAATGCGCTACTTCCTTTCTTTCCTCTTGTTTTTTGTAGGAGCTGGATGGCTTGATAGAGATAAACAAGATGACTCACAAGCTTCTGAGTAGATATATGACCTTGGACAGCTTTGATGCCATGTTCAGAGAAGCCAATCACAATGTGTCAGCCCCTTACGGAAGAATAACTCTTCATGTCTTTTGGGAACTCAATTATGATTTCCTTCCAAACTACTGCTACAATGGATCCACTAACAGGTTAGCCTGGCAGCCTTTTGTTTGCAACAGTTCTACCACTCTCCTGCAGCTTCTTTCCCAGCAAATGCTGACAAGTCCATCTCCATCCATTTAGTGTGTTTTCCATTTCTAATGCTTTACTTGAAATGAAGCAGCATGAATCATTTTACTGAATATTGTCAAATGTATGAAAGCCTGTGATTTGCCTGCGACAGAAACCAAATGTAACTGCAGCATCCAAATTCTGACATTTTAATGGCTTAGCTATGATATACTGAAAAATATACTGTGTCCAAAAATATTGCAAAGTGTGTATCAGGAAGATACTTTGGTAAACAGGGTCCTCAACTATGAGGTAAAGGAAATAAAATTATATTCCTGATTCTGCATTAATGTGAAGAAAAGGATTGTTTACTCAAGAAGGGAAGAGTTCCGTGTTCGCTGCAGCTACAGTTGCAGCCTCTAAGGAGACTGAGTAATGGAAATAGGAAGAGGAAGATAGGTTCTAAAATTTGAGTAAGTGCTTGACACTTTGCATTTCTGGGCTTCTTGCTTGTTCGCTATTTTTAGGATTTGTGTTGCTTTTATAGCCTTTACTCAGGTTTTGGTTAAAGTACTCTGAAGTGACAGTAAAGTGACACTGAATATTGATCTGTAGGAAGATGAAGCCTGTTCTCATCTTTCACTCACTGTCTGCTTGGAGAGCTTTCCCTGTCTGATACCTTTTGTGGTGATTATGTTGCATCTCAGATCCAGGGTTCTGGCCAGGGCAGAAAGGGAAATGCTTTTGTGGTGGTTAAGTTGTAGCCAAGAAAATCCTGGTACATTTGTCTGTTTACATTTGAGAGTTCAATGTATTCCTGAGGAAGCTACTGTGCAGTTGATAAATCTGGAGGTCAATACTGGAATATTCAGTGCGATGTATTAAGAATCATATAAGCATAATATTAAAAGAAAATCTTGATGAAATGCTGATCCTTCGCTTGTCGGCCTCAGTGGAAGGCATTTAATACCTCCTGTAACAGTTCAGTCTGTTTTCATCCTGGCTATAAGGACTGACGTAGCGCAGACCACAATGTTTGGAAAGCGAGCAGGAATGCCAGAGGATACTAGCAGGATCCTGTGGGACTGTTGTTTGTCTGTTTAAAAAATGTATACACAAATTGAGTTAGGCTGATCCTCAGGGTTGTCGGGTAATTAATTCAGGATGATTAATTTAAGAGAGACGGTAAAGGGAGCTAGATCTTAGGCAGTATGGGTACCATGTGTCCAATTTAATCAAAAATTACTTTGGTTTTGGTCAAAAACAGCATTGTGGAGAGAATTAATGTGTGTGTTGCCATGCTACACAGTGCCCATTGATATTTGTGCTGGGAGAGGGAACAGAGAGTTTCTAGCCCTTTTGTAGTTCCTAAGCCCATTCATTATGTCTATTACCGCCTTGCTGTTAGTATGAATTTTAAATTTATGAACTTTCTCTGCATTCAACTGTATAGGTTATTGTGTGCAAATACAGGAGCGTACAGTGAGGAGCTCTGTCAGAGCTGCTAGATTAATTCTTGACTCTTGATAGGTCATGTAATGTCTTGCATGAAAGCTACATGTAAACAAGGGAAGAAAAATAACAACTAAAGCATGGAAGAAAGAGAAATAAACATGATGAAAAGCAGAGGTTATTGGTGGGGGGGAGTCAGAGGTAGAGCTCCTGGGAAATATGTAATACCTGTGGCTTGCCTTTTATTAATTTGACCACAGCCTAGGTGTAAGGCTTCTTCTTTTAAAGTTAGTGTTTTGGTCAGATTGTATCCAGACCCTTTTGAAGCTCTTTTCCCAAGAATGCTTGAATGTGATAATTTCAAACATTTGTCAGGGAGTTCAAGTGTTTAGAAACCCTGATGTTTGGTTCAAAGGCTAAGGCTATGCACATAGAAGTGTTGAAACACATTGCATGTTTAATTATTTCAGACTTAAGATTTTTTTTTATATATCTGATAATGTACTGAGATTAAACAGTGAGGCTGCTATTAAAAGATTTAGCAATTTAATAACTGCAGTTGCCGATTTTCTGAAATTTAGTCTCATTAATGCTGGCCAGCTGCACAGCTGTGTCCAGACTTGGACACAACAGTTTGTGGAGAAGAAATAGGGGAGATAAGTGAGGGGACCTCTGCAGATGGGCATTAGCAGTGAAATCCAAGGGTGTTTTTAATCCACCTGCTATCAATCATGAAAGAAAGAGAACAAATGTTTGGATAATGGCATGAACATATGAACTGTAGGTGAGGTCAGGGCTCTCTCTAGTCCAGTGTCCTGATGCCAGCAGCAGCTGTGCAGGGGCCAGTTATGAGAACAGAGGAGGCTTGTGGTCATTTTTCTCCCAGGATATGTGCCAACATCTAGCAATGATCAGGTGTTTCTGTAAAAAAAAATGGTGCAAAGTTAGTGCATTTCTGGCCCTTTACAGGTTGTTTTTCTTCCCCCATTGCTTTGTCCAGTCCTTTTTTTAAAGCTATGTGAGGTTTTGGCATTCATGTGTGCTATAATGAAGAGTCTGCAGTGCTGTGCTGTACAAAAAAACCCCCTCTCTTAGTTTGATCTCAAGCAGTTGCCTGCCAGTTCTTATACTGAAAATAACCATGAACAGCCATTTCCCACTTGTGTTTTCTGTGCTGCTTGGGATTTTTTTTTTTTTTAAGAGCCCTCTCTTGTATTGGCCCTCAGTTACATGTTTTTCCAAGCTAAAGGACTTTCCACACCAGGAATCTTTGTCACACTTATGCTTACATCTGTGTTATTTTCATTCCGCTGTATCTTCATGGAGTTAAGAGGACTAGGGCTGTCCATAGGGTTCAGATGACACAAGGGCAACTTCCAGGTTTTTGTCCTTTGTTCCTTTTCCACTATTTGTGTATTCCTTTTTTTGCCTCGTTTTCTTTACTAATTCTAAGCTGGGTCTTCTCCCATGATAGGTTGTTTTGTATTGAGGGCTAACAGAGGAGCAAGTGTGAGACAGCCTAGACATTTAGTTGGATTGAGGATTTTCTGTGCTTTCTTGACACAAACGACACGAGATTCTGGAGGCAGTAGCCAGACTTGTAGCTTCATCTCCTCTCAACAGACTATCCAAATCTGTATTCTCTGCTAAAAATTCATGTGTATAGCATTTTTCTAAATGCAGCATGACATGTTTCATCTGAGGATACAGATTTTTCAAAGAACGAACAAAAACTAAGCTTTTTATTTTTCAGTCTTCCTACCTGTATGCCTCTCCCCTGTCCTTTTTTGAGCTCTCTGTCTCTCTCATACTGCTTTTGAGACTAGTTTTCATAAGAGAACAGCTGTGTCTTCTTGTCTTACATGTACTGGTGTAGTCACTGTTCAGAAAAAATTTCAGCCCTCTCGGACACTGCTGGAGCAAACCTGAAAAGTAGCACTGGCAGTGAAAACTGCCTAGTTTCGGCTACAAAGAGCCAAATGGTGCAGGGATATAAGCTTGTGCAAAGTAGGGGAGACTGTAGTCAAGTACCTTCCTCCACCTAAAAAAACAGCAGAAAACCCAAAAAAAAGTCTTTCTGCCAAAAGGAAAAGTGATAGCAATGGAGTGGCAGATATCTGTTACTCATTCATGCTCTGTTTCCTCACCCTTCAGTTTGTAGCCTCCTGTTCTGTCTTGACATGCATGTTCAAGAGTGACAGGTTAGATACAGCATTCCGTAAGAGAGGAGGTGTAGGGCTACCCTTACATCTGGGAGAGAGAACAAACTAATTTGAGAAGACTGGAAGTTAATAAGTGTTCATACTGATTAGACAGGGAGGTGCAGAAGAACACTTTCTGTACGAGCTAGGAGGGAGGACTGTGATCTCTTATTACTTCTGAGATGAAGCTCAGAAAGTTCATGAATGAGATTGTCTGATCTGGTACCTGCAGTAGCAAGGCAGCAGGCTCACTGACCAAAGTGGTCTCTTGTAGGTTTCTCCTTATTGTCTTAAATAGATATTGTGATTAGAATCACAGAATAATAAGAATCATTTAGTTTGTAAAGTGGTTACTATGAACTCCATCCTGGTAGGTATTACAGAAACACCAATATAAAATTATTTGATCCCTAAAATACTTTGGGGCTTATGTTGTCCATCAGCAATCACTGTCACAAAGCTTTGGTAAGCCAGCAAGCTTTTCATCTGCTTAATGTAATTTGACTGCTTACAACCTGCATTGATTAAAATGGATGTACTCTGTAAGATCATCAACACTGATTAAAAACTAAAAGACCTGATTATCTTGGAGTGTGCCAAAATCTGCGTCCAGCAGTATCTGAGAGAAAGTAAAAATTTGCCTGGCCTTAGCATTGATATTCAAAGAGCTTCAGTCCTTCAAAGAGATGTTTCTGTTTCTTGGAGGAGGAGCGGGAAGAAGCCAACCAACAGGATGTCAGAGAGAAAGAACGAACACACACACCCCACGCACCCCCACACCCCCAAACATACACAAAAAGTTTGAAGAATAGCAGATCATGCTGAACTGTAAAGGTTTCTGTATAGCCCTTAGTTTTGAGGGAAGAAATCTCTAATATTAATCTCAATGATCTATTTGGATTAGTCACATACCACCTAGAATTATGCACTCTCTTTAGCCTGTTGTATCCTCAGTCATAGCCATAGGCCCTCCTGCTTCCTTTGCTTAACCTCTGTCTTCCTCTCTTGGCAGCTTTCACCCAAGAAAGTGTAAAATTGGTGCTTGCTCTGAGTCTCTAAGAAAGCTTTGAGACTATTTTGCTGCTACTCTAGAACATTAGAGATGGAGAACCCCCCCAAGAATGTAGAGGAACACCGAGGAACACACAAGAGTTACATGGGCTTGTACAGAGCTGGTGAAACGCGGGGACTGTGCATCAGAAGTTTTTCTCCAGTATTTAATTTCTGAGGCTGTGATTGCTTCTCAATACAAATAGAGGCTGACTGGTTTGCTTCTAGACACTAATGACATTGTAATTCAAATATATTCATAATACCTTTTTAAAAAGACTAAGAATTACATTTACAACTTCCAAAGTCAGGGGACACACCCAGATTTAGATTCTGAAACACTCTTCCTTGTGAGGGTTTTAATTTAGTGGTAACAGATCATCTCTGGCCCAATGCATCTACATGCTGAAATCTAGTCTTATCTCAAATGACATGGTATCTCTTTCAATTTCTTTAATTTTAGAAATTGTCTTAGGGCTTGAAAATTGATGTCAGTTTAAAAAGGAATAGGATTTGGAGAGATGAAGAGAAAGAAGGGGTATAGAGTAATCTCTGGGACTGACATATGTTGCAGATTACTTTGAATTCTATCAAATGTTTACATCATCTCTGGTAAGCTCATTAATGAAGTATCTATGCAGAGAACAGATTCAAGTAATCTCAAGTTTCCAGTTGCTATGTAAATGGGAGAGAAGGGGGGAATCTTGTAAACTGAGGAAATGTAAATATAAGATTTAAATTGTATATATGTAGAGTATCAAAAATAATACACACAAATTATCTGGTTTTTTCCTCAAAAGCTCTAAATGCAAGGACTTTCTGGACTTCAAGTACAAGTACTTTTGGAAAGACAGAGCTAAAAATATATTTGAACAAGTGGCTGAAAATGTGGGCATACTTGTTTTTTAGTAGGTTAAAAAAAATACGGAAAATCTTGTCCTGAAGTTATAGATTCTCATAAGAATGTTTCAGGTTACTCAGAAGTAAACACAGTGGAAGTAATTGTAGGCAACATTGTGCAATTTATACATGTTTGGTGAAATAATTTTTTATTAGCACAGCTGGTTTTACTTTCAGCTAGAAAATGGATGTATTAAACCCAGAAATTATATGTTCTTTCTAGGAAAATTTATTAATGAAGCATTTATTTTGTCTGCTGACTAAATTCAGACGTATTTTAAACAAAACCAGATCAATATAATTGTATCTTGCGATACTATAATGTACTGCAAAGTTCCTTTCCTCAAACCTTTTCCTAGAAGCATTTATTTCACTCGAATATCTCTCAGAACAGCCTGATCTGGTACAAAAAACATTTGACGTACACTTCTTATAGCTGTTTTTCCTCTTGTGTATGTCCAGCTTTGCACCATTTACCAATAAATCCTTTTTATCAAGTTAAAAAATAAAGTACCCATCCAACATGTAAACACACGTACCATAATTTTGCTCGGTTTAGTAAAGTTAAGTGGAATCAGAATTATAGTAGATGTTGATTAATTTCCTTCTGTACTAAAACTGTAGTGCTGCAAAACGTGCGTTAACCACGTTAACCAGTTAACAGGCAACACCAGGGGAGTGGGTCGGTGCTGCCTGTTCACCAGGGGACTCATGGCTGCCAAGTTCTGCCCAAGCACTGTTCTTTGACTCTGGGGCCCTCAGTTTGGAGCGGGCTGTTTGATCCTATCATTGGCAGTACTCCATCTGTAGTTCTCTTGTCATCCTCTTAACAGCGGGCAAAAGGTAAAGGTACATATGGTTTGTGTTGGTACATGCTCACGCTAAAGTAGGATCAAACTTTTGAAACGTTACCTTTGCTATGAGTTTTGTTATTTTTATATGGCCTTCCTCCCTTTTTTAAAGGTATTAACCTAAAGTATTTCTCCTGCTGTGAGTTTCTTTGAGGGGAAGAGCTCCGAAACACTAAGTAGAAATGCCACGTTCTTCTTTGAAGGTGTAGTTTGGTCTCAGGAACTTAATTTTGGAAGGGAAGCGCAAGGAACTTCCTTACTGTCTCTGAGAGGCTATTGCTACTTTGTTGGCTGCTTCTCTTTTTGCTGGGCTGGGCTAGAGTAGAGGTGAGAAAAATGCTGGGACCCTACGCACCACTGGAAGAACAGGGTCCCAGCATTTGATGGAGGATTGCCTCATGATTTGTGTCCAGGCTTTTGGGCAATGCAGGCGACATGCTTCCCCAGTTTCAATGTGGGCTGAAAGTCTGGCTTTGGCTTTATGTGTAGAGAAAAGTAGTATTATACAGGGTAAGGTGCATTAGGCACAGACTTACTAACCTAAGTATAATTAATGAATTCTTTAATTTGTTTTTTATAGGTTTGTTCGGACCGTGCTACCGTTTTCTCAGGAGTTCCAGAGAGATAAGCAGCCTAATGCACAGCCACAGTATCTCTACGGATCGAAGGTGGGATTTAATTCTCTTTATGTTTAAGGTTTGCTAATGTTTAAAGGTGTCTTTTTTAATTATAGGAATTATGGAATATGAAAGTTATTAAAAATGGACTCAAATGCATTTTGTGAGTATTTTAATTTCAACTTACACCTATTTTTCAGACTTTGCTGTGAAGCTTGCCATATGTTTCAGCCAAAGTGCAAGTGATTAGTTGGATGGTTGGTCTTATCTGACACAGCTAAAAATAAGTCCTTCTCTCAACCACCTGCATTGCGCAGTTGCTTATAGTGGCAGAGCAGACTCAAAGAAAAAATTAATTAGTCATCTGGTGAAGTGAGAACAAGAGCCCATCTTGGGTGCAGCTGCTCCCTTGTTACAGCAATAAAGACTGTGACGGCAGGAGAAAAGGGAACAGATAGGAAAAACTGCTTCAGATGTTGTTTGCCTTAAAAGGAATATGAATTCTGACCATCCTAAACTATCAGATACGAAACTGCTTAATTTTTTTTAAAGTGTAACATTTCTTTAGCATTTTCAACCCAAGGACCTTAAAGTTGTGATGAACTTGGCCCTCTGGCCATCTCAACTCCTGTCTTAGCGTCGTCTTTCTTATGTTGCAGATTACGAGTGTCTAGAAGGTTTATGCAAGTTTTCAGTAGAGCTGTACATGGTACGCAGTAGTGTACTCTATGCCTTAAGGCAATGCCCAATGCTGAGGTTGGAAAAGAGCTTACGTGGGTGACAAGTTGAGACAGTGCTTGGTGCAAGACAATAGTCATGGGCTTTCATGGAGCTACCCAAGTGAGGAATGTTGGCCTGTATTTAGAGGATGAGATGCTGTGCTCATGTGTGCAGTATCGTATGTTGGAGGGATAGATTTATTCTCCCTGATCCCTGCACATTTATTTAATTACACTTCAGAATTACGACCTGAGTCTTAATGACAGTTAAAGGCATAGCACATGAACATATATCTGCATCTTTAATATCCAGTGAAAAATACTGATCTGCTTCCAACAGCAGTAAAAACCAGCAGTGCTATCTTCAGCAAATCGGTTGAGAATATTTAACAGGATGTCACTCTTAATTTTGCGTTGTCTTTTTGCGTATCAGGGAGGCAAAATGAAAGTATGGAAAAGATCAATAAAAATACAAGGACCAAATTATAGGTTGTTGGCTAAAAAAAACTTTTGCAGTTATGTACTCAATTATCCTTGTAGATTATACAAGTGCGCTGTGTCATTTTCATGTCTAGCTACTTTCATTATCTAGCTCCTCCTTAAACATGAGCATAATTAGTCCTTCTCTTACTATTATTTTCTGCACATCATATCCTAGTTATACGGTGCAATCTTTGTGTAGTGGTTTGCCCAGCCAGCTAGGTTTTGAGAACTGAAGAGATAGCTCAGGAGTTACAAATTTCAGTCCTAATATATCTGCTGCATTTGTAAAACTTTCATGCTTTTGAAATGTAAAGAAGGTGGAAAAAGGTTCATATGTCTTTAATGTGGAATGTAACAGCTGATTGTCTGGTACTATGAATATTTTTATATAATTGTACTTCCAACAGGAAAAGTAAATTATAGGAAAGTGGGATTTTCTTACATTAGAGTTATTGTGCTCCTTACTATTTTAGGAATTCGCCAGATGCGGTCTAAAGAGCAACCCCTCCCCCAAATTTAGTAGAGATTGCTAACTTAATTTATCTAAATGATGATACAGTGGGGTGGGTGACAGTGGATTAACTGGGGAACCCTTTTTTTTTTATCAGTCAGGTTACATTATTAAAATGAGTTTAGTAATCTTTACTCTGAGAGCTATACATTTTCAGAAATCTGATTATTTTTCTATAGGAGCAGGAGCAATCAAGAGGATTCTTAGATGCATTTCTGGAGCAAGTTTCATAA